>NW_027185329.1:4350753-4950753 GCF_022577435.1 Embiotoca jacksoni
GTTCCTATTGAAGGCAAACAGAGGAGAACAAACTTTGCTCTAAAGCAGCTCTGTCTTTTCATCTCCTGTCTAAACCTGCTGCCACCATGGACAAATCCATCTGCACCTTATTGCTGCAAATATCCCTTCACAGCCTGAGTGTGTACGGAGAGGGTTTTGTCCTGATGCCCGTTGAACTCGCTCCCGTACCCTGCAATGACAAAGCAGTGGAGAAGCTGTCTCGCCTGGCTGTCACTTACATCAACGAGGATCGCACCGAAGGCTACAAGTTTGCCCTCAACCGCATTGCGAATGTCCACCTTCACGCTCAGGTCAGTAACAGAGACAAATGCCGGAGGCCGTTGTAAAATCCTGTCAGTTGGTGATCCGTTCATGTTTAGCTGGGTTGGAAAGGTTATTTTGCCTTTCTGTTGCTGCTGTAATATCAAAACATCCCAATGAAAAGAGCCATAAGCTGATAGTATTCATGTAAGTGGGACCCCGTTTGATAAGATTTGTGTTTTGTTGTTAAAAATGAACACACTTCTAAACAGGAGTGACTCTCTTACACTGCCACAATGTGCTGAGTCACGGTCTGAAGAAAGATAATGAAATTTAAAGCGTGCTCTCTGGATCCTAGATTAGGAACCACTGGATTAAATCAAAGCTGTGAAAAAGAGCAACAATAACAACAGTGTGCGACCACTGAGGACTAAAAACAAAGACTATATGTTGGCTTGCACTTTGCTGTGAATGACCGCCATCAGTGCACGTCGCTCTTAATAATTACAGCATTAAAATCAAAGTACATAATTTTCCATCGTGAAATGAGAAGCCGTCCCCTTTTCACGCCTCATGAAAAAAGGCCTTTAGGACTGAAGAGGCTGTTAATAAAAGTCCAGGTCATTTCAGTCCAGGACTGCTGGGACAAACCTTGCACAACAGACTTTATGAACTTCATGCTGTCAGCTGCTGAAGGCTATAGTGGCCTAGCTGTGGGATGGATCAGGCTTTTAAGAGGCTCAGTTCAACTTCATGACCTAAAAAGGCTGCCATTACACCTGCTCAAAGTGCTGACATTTGTTTTCGGTAGCGCTTAAATCAATATTGTCCAAAGTGTTATATGGAATTACACAGAGCACCTTCTAAATTGCTCCTTAAATATGTAACTGATGGGACCTGGCAGGAGGCATGTCATAAATCTGAACCTCGGAGAGGCAGCAGCATTCATTTAAAGTTGGTATACTTTGTCCAAAATACTGGTACAGTGCTTATTCTCTCTATTACCTGTGTTTGCATTGTGAATGCCAGGGCCCTGCAGGCAATGTCTACTACCTGGACCTGGATGTCCTGGAGACCAAGTGTCACACAGGCAGCCAAAAACCATGGAAACGTTGTGACGTCCGTCCGTTCATGGAAACAGTAGGACACACACGCACACATCTACCAACAAACAAACATCTTTGCACTTGTACTATACCTGCAAGGACACTTACTTGTAAGATGCTGTATGTACCACACTGTAAAAAGGCACTTTTACAAAGTTCAAGTTTTAAGCACCTTTATTTTGAAAGGTGTCCTAGCTTTATTTAGCATTTTTTGGGGGGGACTGATTGCGTTTTAAAGACATAAATCATAATTGTTTACCCCACTGTACTGGCAGATTTGTTGTTGTTTGATACGAACAAATTATAGGCCTACAATTAGCAGGCTCTGGCTTTGGTCCTCACATCAACAGAAGCACAGAACCTCACGTTTAAAACTCATTCGTTCGTTGGACCTGTTTTAGTTTTGTCACAAGAAGCTGTGATTTCTGTCCATTTTATTCTTTATTTTAGCAAGTTTCTGGCAACTGCAACACCACCATCCTGCACACACCAGAGGGCTTCTCCTACCTGTACAGCTACGACTGCGCTCTGGTGCCAGGTAACATCAATTATCATGCATTAGTGTGATGTATGAGCTCTATGTGATTAAATCAAGTGGCATTTTACAATATAAAGAGCCCGAACAATACAAATTGCAACATATTGTGTTTTTGTTGGAGCCGAAATGTTAATTTTTTTTTTTGGTTTTCCTTATTTGAAAGACGAGTTCATTTTTTGGGTGTGTTAGCATGCCAGGCCACTAGGGGGCAGTAACATGTTGGTGATGGGTCACGTCGCACAATCAAGCCATAAATCCAAACAGGTCATTGTACCTGGAACACCGGAGATGCAATGGCTCTTTGCGCAAAAATGGTACGCTATACACTAAGCACAATTAAAAGGCGCAAAAACTATAGGTTATATTCTAAATACAACACCGGTGCAAACACAGCTGAGAAACTGCAATCTGCGATTTAGAAAGAAGAAGATTTAGAAAAGAAAGAAGAAGCAAACTAAAGGGAGGCACAAGATGGAACATTTAACAAAATCTAAATTTTTAAAACAAATAAACCCGGTGCACTGAGCATCTCTTCTATACATTTGTAGGCATGTCATTTTAACATTAATGTTTTATTGTGGTTGTCATTCATTTTATCTGCTGCTCTTTGTTCTGTTATTTTCATCGTATTCACTTGCTGGTCTTTGTGTCCTTTGATTTTAAAGTGTACTAGGACCATCATGTTTTGTGATTACACACTTAAAATAAATGGGTTTAAGGATAACCCATAAATATTTGCGGTGGTAACAATTACCTACTGTCCAATGCTTATGAGAAAGCCAATAAAAGTAGTGTACCACACAGAATAGACATTTCTCACTGTGGACAATGCAATTTGGGCGGCACAGTGGTGCCTCACAGCGAAAAGGTTCTGGGTTCGAATCAAACTTTCTGTTTGCATGTTCTCCCCGTGCCTGCGTGGGTTCTGTCCGGGTACTCCGGCTTCCTCCCACCATCCAAAAACATGCACATCAGGTTAATTGGTGGTTCTAGAAATTGCCGTTAGGTATGAATGAGAGCGTGAATGGTCTTTGTGTCTGTCTCTGTGGCCCTGTGATGGACTGCCGATCTGTCCAGGGTGTAACCCTGCCTTCGCCCTAAGTGAGCTGGGATAGGCTCCAAAACTATCACAAAACTTTCTTCAGCTCAACAACTCAAAATCAGAAGTCATATTGTTCAATTCCCCAAACAATAACACCAGTCTCATTGAGAGTCAACTTGGTCCTCTGTCTGCTTATTTAAAACCTGTTGCCAGAAACTTGGGAGTAATGTTTGACTCTCAGTTAAGCTTTGAAACACATCAAAAAAATGGTCCAGTCCTGCTTCCTTCAATTAAGAGCCATCTCCAGAATCAAACCCATACTGTCACACTCTGACCTGGAAAAAGTAATTCATGCACCCATTTTCTCTCGACTCGACTACTGCAACTCCCTCCTTTCTGGCATAAACCAAAAATCTATCTCCCGCCTCCAACTAGTCCCGAATGCAGCAGCTCGGCTTCTTACTGGTTACAGACGACATCACATTACTCCAGTTCTGGCCTCTCTCCACTGGCTCTCGGTTGGTTTTAGAATTGATTTTAAGATTTTGTTGATCACTGTTAAAGCCTGCCTGGGTCTGGCCCCGAGCTACATTATTGAAATGTTAGCCCCATATGAGCCAACTCGCAGCCTTACATCCTCCGGTGGGGCCCTTCTGGCCGTTCCAAAGTCGAAGTCAAAGGGTGACCATGCTTTTGCCATTAGGGCCCCTCGACTTCGGAACGACCTACCTGAGGAGATAAGGCTTGCAGAATCATTAACTTCTTTTAAATCACTTCTTAAAACCCATTTTTATAGAATTGCTTTTAAGTGATGTCGTCCCTCTATGTCCTTTTATGCTGTTCTTTTGTTCCCCTGTTTTTGTTTGTTTATTTTATTCATTTATTTATTTGTTTGTTTTCTATTCCATTTGCTCGTTTTGGTTATTTGTTTGGTTTTCTTGTATTCATTACCTTAATGGTATGGTCTTTTTTTTTGCCTCCTGTTTTCCTAAATGTTTACCGGTATTGACGTTATGTTTGACTATGCTTTGCTTCTCTGTAGAGCACTTTGTAAACTCTTTTTTTTAAAGGTGCTATATAAATAAAGTTATTATTATTATTATTTCAATTTGTCACACGGGTATAACTAACAGCATTAACAATGGCTTACTGGTTCAGCTAAATGAAACTGAGCCTTAATTAATGAAGAATTAGATTCACCTGCGTATTTCCCACTGTGATGAATCAAAATGTCGGCCATGAAAATGTCTATTTGGTTTCGCCCTAATCTCCATCTCAGTTTTTACATTATGCTTATTGTTTAGATGATTTGCAGGCCTCGCTAACCCACAAATGTTTAGTAAATCTGCATGTTTAAACCATTTCTCTGGTTAGGTTTCATGGATACATGCTGATAATGTAGAAAGCAGACATCAGTGAACCTAAAATGTCCTTTCCTCTGTCTGTACAAAACCTCACAGTCATGGAGAGAGATGCAATAATCCAAACTAAAATGTACATTAGGGATGCAAAGGTTGTTTGTCCAATCAAAATAGGTTTCCATGATTTATTCTGCTTTTAATGCCATTGATTTAAACATGATATGCATACAGGTTTATTAGTTGTAATTTCAATGCAAAATTTAGAATAGTAACTCAGCCACAGTATCACCCTCTGGACCCTGCAGATCCCCCAGAGAAGCTCCAACAGACCTGTCCAACCTGCCCCCTCCTGCTTCCCGTGGACAGCCCACGGGCGGTGACTGCTGCTCGGGTCACTCTGATGTCCTACAAGAGTCAGTCCACGCTGGGTGCAGAGCTCGGAGTGAAAAAGATCACGAGAGCTGCAGCGCAGGTACGACAAAATATACAGTTATTAACTCTGGTGGCGGAACCAAAGCTCCGGGGCAGATTTCATTGCTCAACAATGTGTTGAATGTTATGTTTATGGCAAAATTACACTTGTCTGGGTGTACACGACAGACGGTACAGTGCACCTTTGAGCCTCTGTGTGCCAGATGAGAACCATTACTGCTTAATAATAACCATAATACAATAGTAGAAGAGTCTGGCAAGGTGGCACAGGATTACTGAAGGTACTTTAGACCTCACTGTCGGGCCCGACTTTTGTTTGGGGAGCAAATGAGCAGCTGAATAGCTTGCTAGGGGACCAAAGCTCAGCATATTGCTCCTCTATGATAGTCCAGCTTTGGGATCTAAAGCCAAGATGATAGCCATTACAGGACATTACAGCACAAAACCATACCACCTCTGGTTCTGCCTGTGGATCTGTGGATGTGTGGATGTGTGTGTGTGTGTGTGTGTGTGTGTGTGTGTGTGTGTGTGTGTGTGTGTGTGTGTGTGTGTGTGTGTGTGTGTGTGTGTGTGTGTGTGTGTCATATTTCAGACTGTGCCAGTAAAAGCCAGCTTTGTGGAGTACACTGTCCAAGAGTGTCCGGAGGGAATGACAGAAAGAGGCACTTGCCAGCGACTGACACTCAACGCTGACACAGAGGTACTCAACCAGAAGTTACCCAGGCAAACACATTATATTGGTTATACACTTAGAGGCCACTCTGTTTGGTGCACCTGTGCAATCTAATGCAATCCACTTCTTTTAGAATTCCAGTACTGCTCAGTTGTCACATTTTGAAATGTGTAAATCGTTACATCTTTATTATCAAGGTCACAATTTGTACAAATCACCCAATTGTGATTATTTATACTGACCACAATCATTTTGCATAATTGTTGGAAATAATTCCATTCATCTGTAAAAAAGAACTGGATGAAAAGGTTTGACTCTTGTTGTTTATTTAATGATGTCATCTCATTGCACTCCCTTATTCTGCAGAGGTTTAAAGGTACATGTGTGAAGAATTAGCACCACCATGGTACTATGTTTATTTTGATTATTGGTCCTCGTCATCATCAGTAATTTTTTTGTTGTGAAACTTTTAGATGAAAACTCCAGGATTGTGACATCCCTACGTGTATGTAAATGGATGGGAGGAATATTCAGAAACCCTTCTTAATATAATGTAGTCCAGAACAACATCATATGATTGAACTGACATATTTCCTAACAAGTTGACAAAAGCTGGACATTATAAACTTCATAAAGGTTGAATTCGTGACAGAGTGTTCTGCATTGTTCAGGTGAACCTGACGAAGGAGCAATTTATGCGCGTTTAACATTTCTGTATTACTCAAAAACGAGCTGTACATCATTCAATTCTCTGAATGGATCAGACAACATCGTCGGAAATTTCTCTTTTTATTTAAGAAAATTACTATGTTGACAATATGACGCAAATTAATGGTGTTGCGAAACTCTAATAAACATCAATCATCTTGTTTACCATCACTGACGCAGTTCGAAGTGTTACTTGATGACATGACAGATTAATTTCTATGTTTAAAACTGACACCACTAAAAGGCTTCAGTAATTGGTTCTTGTATTAAAGGATCCTGACAGGAAATTTTATTTTTTATTTATTTATACCATCTTGTCTTAAAAGAAATGCATCATCTTCTTCTCCCAGACTGCAGGTTTCTGTACAGGATCTGTGCATGGAGACATGAACGCCCATCCTGATGTTAAGGTGTCCTGTGAGATGTTTAAAGTACGGGTACGAGAGGCAATTATTTACTATTTTATCAATAAGCCAAATGTAATTTCAAACAGGAGACCACAAACATCACAGTAAATAAATGTCTCCAAATGGAAGAGGAAAGGACGAGAACATGAATGTGAGCTTATCTGAATGCACCTGACATGTTTGTAGAGAACTTGTTTCATTATGTGTGAAATTTGACTTGCAGACCAAATCAAATTGTTTTGTCTTGTGAACCACGACAGTCCACTTACAACCGGAAAACGGCAGCGGAGAGGTTTAACAATCGCAGCTGTTAAAATGATGAATGTTTTATGTTTCACATTTTACTAAAGCAACCTTTGGAATGATAATTCAACTCTCTGAATGGTTGCTACTGGTCATATAATTATTCTGTCATATCTCACAAGTTGTGCTCGTATGTGTTTGAATATATGTGTGAGGTTTAAAATTGTATAGTTCTGTGCTATAATTATGTTGTTTTAGTTCTTTTTAGAGCTGTGGTGTGTAATGTAATATTGCATGACTGAGACTTCTTTTCTTTTTTTTGTGCAGCCACTCAGTTTGTGTCATAATTTTTTTTATTGGTGTGATGTTTGTCTACAGAATGTGGACTTCCTTAGACCGGTGCAGCCGCAGGGTCATGACCTCCCCCTCGACCCTGAAATCCCAACCTTCCCACCCCAGATTGATGACCCAGGAAATGATCTACAGCCTCTTCCCTCTGACCCCCCCGCTGCTGTTCAGCCAGCGCAGTCTGACCTTACACCTGTTGACCCCGTGCCCTTTGACCCCTCTGTTGCGGTTAATCCCTCAGGCCCTCTCACCTCGTCTTCTAGTGAGTCTGCTGAAGGTCTAGTAAACCAGCGGTCACCCGCTTCTGGGGCTTTCGATTCATCCTCTGAAGAAGTTGGAGGACCCATGGCTCTGCGTCCGCCCTTTAACTTCCGCTACCAGAGGCGTGACCGTAAGAAACGGCAGGCCTTGATTGAGACGTCCCCCTCTCACTACCCAGTCTTCCTGTCTGATTTCCCCAGTGGGCCCTCTCCTTTCCGATCCTGTCCCGGTCCAGCTCGATACACCACTGTTTAGCTGGTGCTGCTCAGAAGCCCATTTGTTCATGTATGATTTATCCAGTGACCGATAAACTGCTCCGCTCCCCGTCATTGGAGGCTCGTGGTAATTTGTTCTAATGAGAGGAATGCCATCTCTTTTCACTGGCCCTGTCACAACCTCTCTGTTGCTTCTGCAACAGTGCTCACAAAGCAGCTGAAGCTTACACATATACTGGCTTCAAATATGTACTCAATTTAAATAAATACTTTTTTTAATCACTTGCCAACTTCTTGAAGATCTTATATACTTAAGGTAATAGACAGATATCTATGTTGGTGGTGTGAAACATTTAGATTTATGACCTGAAACGGTCTAATAATGTGTTGATAAAAATGAATTTATTCTGTAACAATTTTAATCTTCAGTAAACTTTGTTATTCGTCAAGCAATGTGCCAAAACTCTTATTTCATTCCACCAGTTTTAGAGTTTTCTTCTTTATATTTTAGATCAAATTTAACATCTTTGAATTTTGAACTGTCAGTCACCACAAAAAAGAACACAATACTTTGGGACATTGTGACGAGCATTTTTCCACTAATTTCTGACATTCTGTATTGTAAAAGATGAATTGAAATATAAAAGAAGAGAAAGTTATTGCTGCAACCCCAAAATTTGTAGCTGCAATGTTTTCTAACAACTCCGGTCCTGAATATCCCTTATAACACATTTGAGTGTGACAATAATGGATCAGTTAATTACGTTTTCCTTTAAACCATCCCAACAATGCTTTGACAAAAGTAAATTGAGTGAACACAAATAGCTGCAAATTTACAGGGAGCACAGAAAATATTTCCAAGGAACAACAAAACTACATTTGCAAGAAGACAACTAACTTTGTGTTTGATACATGATCTCTGTTTCTTATTCAAGTCTGAAAAGGTTCTTATGAAAGAAAGAAATGCTCACATGGTCTTTATTGACATAATTTGAGGTCATAGGACTTCCATCAGCCAAAAGCAAATTCAAATTAACGTTAAAATCAAGTCTTTAAAAGTTGGCGTTTCAGAAAAATACTTTTACAGAAGTTTTACAGTGAAAGGTTCGCAGAACACACCAAAGCTTGTACTCCCCAACATCCACTTAGTTTAAAAACAGCTTCATGAACACATCCAGTGAAGCAGAGGAAAAGTCAGGGTTTATGACAGGAGGACTCTTCAGCACAGGGCTTAGATTGTGCCAAACAGCTCTGACGTGAAAGGAAAGTGCAAACATCTCAGGAAAGCTTTAAAAGCTTGTGGCTACCTAAAGTGACCTTTTGTCAACACAGCAACAAGAGCTATTAGATAGAGCAGAAAGGGACAGAGCAGAGAAGCGCTGCGAATGTGACAGGACATCTTGTACGTGGCTGAAGTGTCACTGAGGAGGGTCTTCAATAAACAACATTTCAGTCTTTTTCAAAAGCAAGCATCTTGTCCATTAGAGGCAAACACTCACCCAAAACAAAAATCAGAGCAACGACAAATGACAAATTCAGAGACCTGTGAGTCAGGAGATGAAATATGGCCAAAAAAAGAGCAAAACTCCCACAGGACTCGGCAGTGTATCTTCATTGAGAAGACAGCGGAACGTCCTCTGAAGAGAGCAAAGTAGTCATTTGACTGAGAGGACAGATGGTTTGATAGATGAGTGAAAAATGCTCCTCACCAATCACACGCGTGAGATAGCCATGTAAACAAGTTAGTGAATGTACCATCAATGTGTGAATGACCAACACTAGGTTTAAATTCCTGAGACTCCCCAGGTGTGTCAAAAGTCACACTTCTGAATAGCATGCTGACAAACTGAGTTAAACATGTGTCTCCGGGAGAGAGAAGAACTCCTGCCTCACTCTCTTCGGCTTGAGTTTTGTCTCTGCTTTCTGTCCAGAAATAAATCCCCAAAGCTACAGAAGGAGTTTGGGTGTGGGTGACCTTGTAATCCCTCCTGTCCCGTTGAGCTCATTGTAAATCCTTTTTGTACAACTTATCCCGGTTGCTTACCATGTGGTATACTGAGTTTTTTTCCATTGTCAGGGCAGTGAAAGCAGTAGCTTCAAACTATCACTACATTTATTGCTACGTGCTTGTTGTTTTTGTACATGGGTCGCAGTGGCTTAGCGCTGCTATACGACAGCACTGAGTTTCAAGTCAGTTTTCAAAAATAATTAAACGACAACATGCGTGGGCCAAGCAACAGAAGCATGTTCATAATGTTACTATGAGCGCAAAAGATAAAGCCTTTCTACACAGGTGGCATCTGTCCTCCCCAAAACGCCACAAATAAACAAACACACTGGAGAAGAGGGCAGACTGTCTGTTAAGAGTAGGACAATGTGTCTGCTGTTGTGGTTCATGGCATAAGCATCTGTGATGTCCTGCTGATCGAGGGCCGTCAGATATTTTTGACCCCCGAACTCTCGTGAGACATACCACTGAGTTTAGTGCTTCTTCTTCTTTTGTTTAACTGGCGGGCTGCAAACCAATGTTGAACTGTACCGGAGTGTGTAAAATCATGACTTTATGTGGAAATTAGATTCTTGCAATTAACCTGATTTCAATTAAATATATGAATGAAGCTCTTTTGATCTGTTGAGACTCCACTCCCTTCCCAAGCCTATCACGCTGCCTGCCAACATTTCTCTTTCCACACAGAATTGACTGCATTTTAATGGTACATGTTCAACAATTGAGTCCTATGTGTCCCAATCTCAGCCTAGAATAAGTAACATAAAATAACGGACATAATAACCTGATAGTAAAGAGAAAGAAGGGCTAGGGCATAAACTGTATATAAAATGGGCAAGGAGTTTTTTGTAAATCATATATCTATATAATGCTAAAACGTGTCATTGCATCCTTATTTTTCATAATTTTAAGGGCTCTTCTTTCAAAAACAAAAACTTCTGACCTTTTGAGAAAAGTTTTCCAGTTGGAAAACATTTGGGATCTGAGTGCTTCTCCCACCAATTGCAGTTTATATACCAACCCAAACAAAGCCAAGGTTTTTCATTTTGTTTTTGTAGTAAAATCGCTTAGGCTTCTACGGATACTGAATAATTGTTATTATTTATAACTCATTTAACTCACTTTTCGTGTTCTTTGTAGACCACCTTAGTATACAGCGCCATTTCGGCATAAATACTTTTATTTTGAAATCGTGGTATGTTTTTGCTGCCTTCAAGTGCTCTTCGTAATTCGAGGTGAGGATTTATAAAGACGCTTGCGGGTATATTTTGGCAGCCTTTGCGTTCGTTTACACTTTAAAAAAAACAAAAAACAGAGCAGCTGTTTGATTTAGGGTTTGTTATTTATATATGAAGAGTAACTTTGTGCGGCAGGGGGGCGGGAGACACCTTCAAACGCAACTATTAACTCAGGCATATAATTGCCGCAGAATGAACCGAGGCAGTTCGCCACAGTTTGCTGAATAAAACGGGACTTCAGTCCACCAGTGGGGTTTTTAAAACTTTCCTCCGCCCCCCACCTTAAAAAAAACCTAACATTTCGCCATTTGATTGGTCGCTGAAGTAACGATCTCAAATTGTCCGATGGTACGTGAAGGCAGCAGCCGTGGAATCATAATTGGAGTCAGATTGTGAACGCGAGGAGTGGCTTCAACTTTTGCTTCCCGAGACAGCGGAGTCATCTTCCTCCCAGATGGACGAGTGAGTAGTAACGTCAAAGTTTATCTGGTTTAAAAGCTTCTAACTTGCGTTAACTTTTTTTTTTTTTTTTTTTTTTTTTTTTTTTTCCTTCCTAAAACCGTCTCGTGGTACATCCGCGCCATTCAGTTTGAGGTAGGTGATATAACTTCCCTTGAAAAGTTTTGTTGTCGGTCCGGTTGTTGTTGTTGTTGTTGTTCCTTTCTCAAAAGCGCGTGTTACGCTTATTTTGCTCACAGTAAAACGTTTTGATGGATATTAACATACTTGAATGTCTCCTCGCTGCAGTGTTTGTCAGACGAGGAGGGGGGGGAAACATGTGATGACACGTTTATACTAAACCGACTCATATCCAGCTTTTCTTGTACCTTATTTCCCAGACACGCATCATCACGACGGCTGACTCATGAGACTCAATTGAACGTAACATTGCCTAACAATGAGTTTATCTTTGTCTGTGAAGACACTACGGTTAATTAAACTCGTGTTCAATATCGGTTAAAAAAAATATAAATAAATTTAAAAAAAGTTCAATATTGTATTCTGCTTTCAGTTATTTGTGAAGCGCATTCAACTCGTTTAGGGTAAACGGTAATTACAGAGCAGCCTACAGTTTGGTGTTGAAACTCAGTTTTTCATTAAAATTTGCTGAGCTCTTTTCCCACATAGGGTTGGGTTCCTGTCTTTTAATGACGGTTTCTCAGAAGAGAAAAGTGATTATCACTTTAGAAAACATGACTTAATTGGAGAGAGACTGGTTGGGCGTCTTCATATTGAAACGGTTATGGTTTAGGATGCCACATTAAGCCTTTTATTATGTGTATTTTAGTATGCGAGTACTTGGACGGTTTCCAGAGAGTATATCTGATACTTTTATTCGTTTTATTTGTAGTTTTCCACACAATGCATCTTATTGCCACGAAAGAAATTGCAAAAGAAAGTCAAGTAAGACATTTTTTTTTTTAATGTTGCAAGGTGGTAGTAAATATCCTGTATTTGTTGTGCAAACTCTGTAAAACATTTTTCAGCATGTAAAAAACACACATTTCCGTTTCTCTGCCTGAATTGTTTTAATCACTGCAGCTGTCATGTTGGGCTGCAGAGCTCTTACAGGACTCCATATTCATATTGACCTATTTGTTGCTTCTTGGAGGTTTACATTTCATTTAACATTTGAGTAAACAAATTATATTTTACATTTAAACCAGATAGAATTTATAGAGGTGCAAAACTGAAATTATTTTGGTGCACTTTGTCTGGTTTTGTTTTTGCTTTGCCACACTTAAGTTCCTGTTAATTTGTCCGTTACTTGATAATCTGCTGTGCAATGCACAAAATGAGCTGCACAAATGTCCCAACAAAGTAAAATGGTTGTCCTAGTGTTGTTGGTATCCCTCGAGACCTTTCTTTTTCTCTACTTTTGACAGCAACAAGCAAAGTCTGAAACGCCACTGGTAAAATAATAATGTAAAACATACAAAAGGGTCAAAAAGTTATTGTTTTTATCCAATGTTACAAAGAGTGGGACTTGGATGCAAGAGACTTTGAACTTGACATGTCAGATACTGCGGTCCCTGCCTCAGAAGCAGCTTTCCCTTTGGGATTTTTGTACTCTACACTGTCTACAGTGTACCGAGCATGATGCAATCAGCCAAAAATCATGCAGTCAGCTGGAGGGCTATGGGTGAAAACCCTTCAGTCAGGGAATGAGGTCATAGGATAAATAGACCCATTCAAGCCAATGGGGAGGCAGTCAAAGCCAGTACAGCTCAATGCAACGGTATGTGCAAACGAGATCAAATCAGCGAGTTCATAGTGGGGCACATGAAGAGTGGATAAAACGGGCCGTTGAAGCTTAAGTTTCTCTTTTGGCACAATCGTGGGAATTTGGCAGGAATGACATGAATACTTCCTGCATTGTTACAAAGGTGTGGACTCACGAGGCTGTTGTGTTTTTTTTGTGTTTTTTTTTTTTCCTCGGCACACCGTCTGCCCCGTGTAGCGGGTGAACATCGTTTGAATACAGCAGCGTGTCCAAGCACCGTTGGTGATGCCCCCCCTGGTCTGCATTTTATTTCCCCAATTTATAATACCAGCGAAATAAAAGAACGTGTCGCAGAGCACCGACACCCAGTGCTCGCTAAATATCCCCAGAAGTGTCCACAAAAGGCTCTCTGCATATCCTACTTATTTACAGCATATAATGTACAACTTTGCGAAGCATCAAAATTATTATCATGATTGCCTTGAACAAAAGGTGGGAACTGAGAACAGCCACACAATTTATGGCAACTTGTGCAGCAATGACAGTAATTAAGTTATAAAGCATTGCTGATTCAGGTGCATTCCTATCCGAGTCCTCTCAAACCTACTTGACTGATTGTGTGAGTTTTTGCTTGTGCGAAACACGTGACTGAGTGTTTACTCTTGCTCCTCAGCTCCAGTTTCAAGATAAGAGGTGGGGCAGAGATACTGTGAAGGCTGAATTCCTGCATGGCAGTGTGACGTCTTTACTGATGAATTCCACGTGCTGTCGTGTGCTGATTTCTTGTCGGTTGTTTTTTGTTTTTGTTTTTTGTTTTTTTTAGATTATTTTTGAGAAATGCTTGTTTCTACCTTGAGCTCAGCAGTTGACAGGGATCCATAATGTGGTTCAACCTCTGGCTGTGTTCACCCAGGCTCTTGTTAGGACTGCTGGGTCATGTATGGCAGCGTTTCTCTACAGCGTGTACGGGACAGGGAGCATTTACTTCATGTACGCCAGAGGTAGGCTGGATGTTTATAGTGGAAGGTTTTACATGTTATCATGATATGCTCTCTGACTATCAAGTGAGAATGGAGGTTAAAAGGTTTTCATCAAATACTTTAAGTAGCTTTTTTTTTTTTTAAACTAAAAAAATCCTGTATTATCTGGCATCTTTATTGTGGTAAAAGCAGGCTGTCGAATTGCTGATATGGATAAGAGCTGAAATAATTAATAGATTAGTCGGTCCAGAGAAGATTAATTGGGAACATTTGAGATAATCCTTTGATAGTAGTGCACAGTAGTAATTTGTTTTGGGCATAAATCCCTAAAATTGTGGCTGTAGCTACTTAAATGAATTGGATATGTTTAATTGTTTGTGAATAACTGAGAGGAAAATCAGCAGATTTAATGAAAATAAAAATGTGCAGCCCTATATGGTATACTTCTAATTATTCTTGTATGTTTTGCCAGGAAAAAGTTTTCCTATTAATATGGGTTGTTGATTCCAAAATAAATATCAAATGTTCAAATATCATTTAACATTTTCATCACATTTGAATTTAGAAAACCCTCAGGAATACTTCTCGAGTTGCAATTATTGGTATATTTTGCAGATATGCGTGTCCGTATTGCTACGAGGATAAGCAACAACAGTGTGTTCTCTGTCGAAGTTTTTCTGTGGCAGTAACGGGACACCTTATTGGTGAACTGATGAATGATTAGACTGCAGGAGGTCCTTACTAGCCACAATATAAATATTTCATGGTAGGACTGATGCAGCTGTGAGAATATGCACCTGATTGCAGGCTTGTTTACACTCATCTCCAACTGCTTTGTGATTGTTTCATATTCTAATGTTACAATTTTAAGTTTGTGTGATATCTGAACTTGTAGACGTTTTTCCTGCAACTTGTCGAGTATCTCTGACATTTGTCTTTTACTAATATGTAATTTGCCGAGTATAGTGTATGCGAATATGTTTATTTATGGAAGACCTTGTAGAGTAGAAACATAAATTGCGTCACCCCGTTGCCGTTTTAAGCACTCCGTACAAGTCCTGTCAAGTCCGTGTACCAACGGCACATTTTGCCCTCAATGAATTCCTTTCTAAGTGTTCAATAAAACTGAAGGTAACAGACGACTCTGCAGGTTGACACAATCGGATATTTGCTGGTCAAGTTTTAAGTTGTACCTGCAATATGTTGTGCAGATAGGAGATCGCAGAAGGATGTTGGATGAATTTGAACATTTTCATGTACCCACCCGTAGCGAGAAGCAAAGACAAACTGTGCTAAAACAGCTGCACATTAAGTAGCTGTGTGCTCTAACGCATTCAGAAAGCATGATTGTGATTTATTTTTGTAATTTTATTTAAAAAAAAAATGTTTTTACCAAAAGCATTTCCACCTGCATCAAGGTCAGGTTTTTCCCAACTGATGCCTCTATATAATGATTGACTTGGCTTTTAATCAACTGAGTGTTAGCGTTAATGTTAAATGGCCTTTGCCGGTGTTCACGGACAACCTAACGGTGAGCCAACACATTATCTCCCTCTAGAGGCCACACTGGTCCAGAATTAATTAATCAAGAGAAGTGGCTTTTCACCTGATCGGCAACAGCTAGAAGCTTTGTAGAAGGGATTGTGATGCGTTGTCAATTTATTTCTGGCTTTCCTTATCTAATGCATCATATTATGCTGTCCCCGTCGGATTTGCCCCGAGAAATAACAGCGTTATGGAATTCCAAGAATGAATAACCGATCTCATTAAAATGTACATTGACATCCAGTCAAATATTTTTGAGAGGTCAATAGTCGAATATCTATCTGTCCAGACTGCATGCCACTGAATGAGTATTTCATGGAGTGTTGAGCCAATAGCCTCAGACTTCACTGGAGCCACTTAAAGTGGCTATAATTACCTCTGAGTTCTGGCCTAATTGGAAGTGACACACACCATCAGGTGGCTTAGACGTAGAGGTTACTAGTGGCTACGTGATGGAGAAATACAACAATCAGGTAATCATGGTAACCAAGCTCACTGTTGTCACTTCAATCTTTTCTGCTAGGTAACAGCCTGGTGTTAAGCCATACTCACCTAAACAAAAGATCTCTTAACCCCCACCCCCCCTCACCCCCCCACCCGCCGCCTGACCGGTAAAGTCGATGTAAACGCTGAGAGGATTAAGTCCTTTGTTTTCCTCCTACCACAAGTTAGCAGAGCGCTCATGGAGAAGGCAGCAGATCAAAGGAAGTCTGCTTTTTTAAAAAAAATTATTATTATTTTTAATTTTTTTTTTATAAAATTTGAGTCCTAGTGGCCTCATGCGTTATGTGTATGCACGTGAAGGAGGAGAAGGTTGTTGTGCCGAAAGACCCGTGTTTCCTCCAGAGAGTGATTGAGACGCTTGAGATGTCCGTCGTGTCAAACTGCCTTAAGTGCATCAGAATGGGGAGAGGCAACAGGTATGTGAGCCTGGGCAATTCTACGCCACTTCACTTTGACTGAGGGTAATGAATCGTCCTGTTAGATGTCAGAAGGCGTGTTATCCTTGACGGCAAGAAAACGTTTTTTAAATCAAAGACCAACCGCTGGTTCAGACAAATCGGTCACAATTTACATCTTGTGCTGGTAGTCTTTCATGGAAAACCTTCCGGAAAATAGTTTAAGCACAAAGGCGCTATCGGTATTTTAAAATGTGTGGAGCTATAAAAAGCAAGTCTTCATATCAACTTTCACTTTTGTAAAGAAGATCCAAGCTATCGAGCTGAGATTTAAGACTTTTATCCTTGCCACCGAGGTGTGTTCCCAGAGTATGGAGCTGAGGAAGCTTCTAAGTTTAGAAAGCTGTAACTTAATCCAGTGCAACAAAATTCTGACTTTGTTTTTCTTGCATGTATCTATATAGCCACTTTTTTTTTTTCAGCTTTTTCTCAGTCATTCATTCATGTAGTGGACAAACTAAACGTGCGTATCAGTCCTGCAGCAAATACTGTACAACCTAGTTTTGTTGACTGAAATGGGTGGAGCTTAACTCCAACCTTAATCATCATTTTCCTTAAGCATCAGCAGAGTTCAGTGGAAGGTTAAGAGGCAGACTGGGAGGAAATGTGGTGTCTAGGAGCAGCAATATCGGGTAAAAGCTTTTGTCTCATTCAGGCAAGGGGGATGGGGAGACTGGGGGGGAGGAGGGGGTTTGGAGCCAGAGTCGGTTTAGAAAGGAGTACCTATCGAAATGAATGCTTGCAAGTGTCTGTTTTCATGTGATATGCAATAAAACGATGGCACAATTAAAATGCCAGGTTAACATTTTTCATTTCTGTACATTCAGAAGAAATGAGATGGAATTCAAACCTTTTTCTAGGGCTGAATACTCAAAGTTCTGTGTGTCCAGATTTAGCATCAGTCAACTGAAATAAAGTACATTCAACTTGTGAAATAAAAATTTTAACCGCGTCCTCCAAAGTAAACGCCGATTATCTTGATTTGGAGTGCTGCCGATGTGAATACTTTGCGCCTTTGCATGACTGGATCTGTTTTACAATCTTATGATGTAATCCCATGGATTCACTCACTTTTCTTTTTTACATGGCTAGCGGTTCGAAGCCTACAAAAACAGATGATAGGGATTTTAAAAATGGGAGTCCTTACCACAGACACACGAGTTGACTTTGTTCACGGTTAAATGTAAGGTACATATTTTCATTCCCGGGTAATTGTGGCGTTTTTAGGGCTCGGTGCTCTCGACAGACAGGAAACGCTCTGTCCTATTTTAGATTTATAGTTCTTGTGTCTAGTTTCACAGAGGCTAGACTTCTCCCTCTGTGTATGTGAATGCTACCACTGCGAAAAAAAGATTGAAGCTCAATAAAATCCTGTTTAATTACTCATTTTGGTGATCAAACTTGTTCATGTTAGCATGTCAGTACGTTAATCATCTACATTTGCTGATTTCTGTTCATGAATTATCATAAAAATGACTTTGTTTTGTTTCAGTTGTTCAAAATTATGTCGAAACAATCAGCAAATTCATTGTTAACTGACTTTAATAATGGCGTCATCTTTGCTGGTTTATGAAAAGCGTTTCCCCCCTTTTTTTGTTTTAACATGTAGTTATTATTTTCATCACAGACCTGAAACATGAGCAGAAAGTGCATTTCAAACTTTGTCAAACATTTGTGGAGCAGGAGGAAGAGATGGAAGGTCCACCGAGTGCCAGTGTGTCACGGTGTTGACAGTCTGACCCTAGAGGTGCATTCACAGTTCACAGTCCCGTTGAGTGTCAAAGGAAACCCACCTGGTTGCGTTCCTGATGTGCGTCACTGTGCTGCACTCCAAGAGAACAGTCTCTGAACGTTTTGACCCCCCACCCCCTCCCACCTCGTATTAAGACATGTCATTGTTCAACACAGAGCCTCTCATGCAGACTCCACTTTTCTGCAGGATGGAGTCGTCGTGTCTGGATCTGGCTCTGGAAGGAGAGCGGCTCTGTAAGGCTGGCGACTATCGCGCCGGTGTATCCTTCTTTGAGTCTGCCATCCAGGTTGGAACAGAGGACCTCCAAATCCTCAGCGCCATCTACAGCCAGCTAGGAAATGCCTACTTTCACCTTCAAGAGTATAATAAAGCCTTGGAGTACCATCGCCATGACCTCACACTTACCAGGTAACGGTTTTCACATCAATAATAGTAATTTGTTCCAAAAAACGATTTCATTCTTTTTAACATTTTTCCGCCGTGAACATTTAGTGTTTCACTTGCTGGTGGGATTTTTGACCTGCGTCATGCACACAAGCATAGTCTAAGGCTAAAACTTTTTAATGACTATTTCCCCCTCCATGATTAAATTGCTCAACTGGACTCCAGTGTAATATTTAAATTACTTTCTAGCCTCTTGTGTTTTCATGCTAATACACTCCAGGAATCCACTGATATTCCAGTCTAATTATTTCTTAATGTTTTCTTCTTTTTTTTTTTCTTCCCCCCATTACAACCCCAGAACGATTGGAGACGAACTCGGTGAGGCCAAAGCTAGTGGTAACCTTGGGAACACACTAAAACTCTTAGGGCGGTATGATGAAGCGGTGGTTTGCTGCCAAAGGCATTTGGATATCACAAGAGCCATATATGATAAGGTAGGTCATATTTCGGTAATATTTTAGAATTACGACAACGATTATTTTCGTGCGTGTAAAACACGCTTTCAGTCCTTTTATTTTAGTAAACTGAGAAAGATCTATTGCCACTAAAAGCGCTTTTACTTTGATTAGAATAAATGGATCTAAATTTGTTTTCAACCATACCACATAACACGACGTGCAGCCACAGAACCGTTTGGTTATGTATTGCGACTGCATTAAAACGCCGTACCAACATCGAGAATAGTTTGCCATCCTGCATGCAAACAAGAACGTCTGGTGTCAGTGTATTTTTAAGTATATAATTACAGCACTGGTCACTCTGGTTTCCGTCTGTCAAAATCTGGTGTGCGTGTTGTAGGTTGGGCAGGCTCGGGCGCTGTATAATTTCGGAAACGTTTACCACGCCAAAGGCAAGAGCATCTGCTGGATTGGGATGGAGCCAGGAGAGTTTTCAGATGAGGCCAGGATAGCCCTGCGGAAAGCGGCGCAGTACTACGAGTGAGTTGCAATTTACTTCTATCAGGGATTTTGTTTTGTTTTATTGCGAAATGCCTGATGAATTATTCAGATACACCGGTGCACAATCTAGGCTACGGAGTCACTTGTCAGATCCCAATGATGACTTCACTTTATCCTTGTGTGTGATGCTGAATTCCCACCTGGTCACAAGTTGTTGAAAACTGAGTGTCAGCCAGATGCCTCGCATATGAATTGTTGCATTCTGTATAATGTTTTTAATAAACTGCTAAATAATTGCTATACCTTGGTTGCCAAGAGTTTTGGCAGTGGTTGATATCAGGTTCTTTTCATTCAGCGTCAAGATAAAATTGTGACTAAATGTTCCTACAGTTTACTGACTAGCATGTAGCAATGGAATTATTATACAGTGTATAAACCGCAGAGCCCGAAGGTTCATTCTTGACCTCAAACCCTCGATGTCCAATAACTTGCTATTTCTGGACATTTTTAATCACATCTCAGTCTTTTTTTTTTTTCTTTCGCAGATACTCAGGTTCCATAGAGTGGGTCATTTTAGATATCTTCAGCCACATTCAAGGGACCGTTGTATATCAAGTGCTACCTTGATCTTTCTTTAGCTATTTAATGACACTTTAGTGTTCCTGTTCTGTTGTTCATAAATAGACCCACAATGATCACAGTTTCTTACTATGATGACAACACAATAACATCTGAGCACACTTTAACCAATGCCAAGCATAGAATGTAGTCAGTATGTATGATGTGTAGCCTGGTTAATTCATCTTATGATGGTGTTCATCATCATGTTCAGCCATTGTCAATCCACTGCAGAACGAAGGCCTCAGCATAGAGTTTCCACAACTTTCTGTCCCTTGCGAAATTATACCAGTTGGCAGTGCCCCAGTAGTGCTGGATTTCATCTCTCCATCTCTTCCGCTGTCTTCCTCTATTTCGTTTGCCTTCTATTGGTGTCCATACAGTGATTTCTGTGCTCCATCTTCCATCCGTCCGCCTGGCCGGATGACCTGCCCAAGTCCACTTTCTGTTTTTGATGGTTTCCATGATGTCTTGCACATTAGTTTGTTCCCTTATCCACCTCTTTGTTTTTCTATCTTTGTATGTGATATTTAGTATGCTGTGTTCCATTTTGTGTTGAGCTGAGGAGAGTTTCTTTTCCATTTTAGTTGTCAGTGTCCATGTTTCTGAAGCATATGGTCATGACCTTTCCAGTCTGTTGGTGATAATCTTTGTGAAAAGTTTATAGATGTTGGATAGTAAACTGATGGGCCTATAATTTTTCAAGTCTTTCTTATCCCCTTTTTTTGTGTAGAATTATCATGTTGGCTTTCTCTTGTTGTATACATGCAGAGAATAATTTTGCAAACTATATCTCCACCTTCTTTGAGTGTGTCCATTATTATATTGTCTGAGCCTGGTGCTTTCCCCCTTTTCAAATGTTTGATGGCATGCTTAACTTTCCAGTCAGTCACAGATGACAGACTCTCTTGTAGTGTTCACGTTAAAATACATGTAGCACAATATTTGTGTATTAACATCTCTTTGCTGCTCCCCTTTTCTTTCTAAGAGCAAACCTGACCCTGGTGAACGAGTTAGGTGATCGGGCAGCCCAGGGTCGTACCTACGGGAACCTTGGTAACACTTACTATCTGGTGGGGGAATTTGAAACTGCTGTAGCTGCACATGAAAAGGTAGGTAGCAAACTACTGGCAGTAAACGGTACTTCCTGTGCTCGAGTCTTTATTCCCAAAAATGTTCATTATTCTCATGTCATGACCGTGAAGAATTTACCTCCCATTACCTGAAAATGTTTCCTGGTATTCCTGATTTTAATTTCAGTGATGTTCACACCACTGTTTGTCCCTTTTGGCAGCGGCTTCTCATCGCTAAAGAGTTTGGGGATAGGTCCGCTGAGAGAAGGGCCCACTGCAACCTTGGCAATGCACACATATTCCTCAGCCAGTTTGAGGTGGCGGCTGAACATTACAAGTGAGTAAATCTGAGGCTGGTGGCCAAACTCACCTCCTGATCCAGTATTGACTTCTGTGATAGCCATATTTTGACACAAAACTAATGTGTGTAAGTGGTCATTTTGTTTATTTTATTGCAGTTCTAACGTTGATAACTGATACTACGGTGCTTTTTCTGTCTTCTTGCGTGTACCAGAAAAGCTGGAATAACATGAAGGAAAACATTCAATTATTCTTATACAACCATAAATCAGTTTGAGAACAGAAATCCAAATAAACTTAATTGATTGACACTGGAAAAATTATTATTATTATTACACCACCAGGTAAGGAGGTTTTTTTTTTTGGGCAACATTTAAAGTCCCCCTATTTAAAGTGTTTTAGCAGAATACAAACATTGTCGACTCCTCCAATGAAAATAACCTTTGTAACATGTCCATGTTTTTTTTGTTTTTTTGTATAAATGCATATTCATAGCTCTGCATGTACTCAATGAAGGAAAAGGTTTTGAGTCACATCAAAGGCACTTTAATGCATTAGGGGAATATTCATTTTAATGAACAAAGTTTAGATTTTAGGGGTTATTCAATGCCAGTATAGAAACTTACAAAAAAAAAAAAAAGGCTTATAACTCACTATAATGTTCGTGTAAGCTGAAGTCTGTCACATGTCCGTAATAAAACACGGTGACTGTGTGAAGTATTTCTTCAGTGTTGCTCACAACAATACAATCACAGATATGAATAATTCTACACAAAGATATTGTTATTTTATCATTGTACAATGATAAAATAATGTACAATGTTTTACCCTGATTCTTGTATTTTCTTGATACAAAAAACTTCAGAAAAAAGAGAACAAAGACAGAAAAGAAAAGAGCAGATAGCTATCATTGTTCTACACCCACCCTCTGCATTCTTTGACCTTCTTCCTCCCCTTCTCTTTTGCCCTCAGGAGGACTCTGCAGCTGGCCAGACTTTTGAAGGACAGAGCAGTGGAGGCTCAGGCTTGTTACAGTTTAGGCAACACCTACACACTACTGCAGGACTATGAGAGAGCCATTGATTATCACCTCAAACATCTGGTCATCGCTCAGGACCTCAACGACCGGTACACCATACAAGCCCTTTGTTGCCGGCTTTCCTGCCAAACTGTCTTTGAAGTTTGATGAGCATGTTTAACTGTTTTAAGTGTGTGTGTGGCCCCAGAACAAGTCATTTGCTCAAATTTAGTGGCGTTACCACTGACGCCTATCAAATGCTAAACGGCAGACAAAGTCACAAGGAAGCATCATTTACAGGATTTAATGTCATGCACACAAAGAAGACAACACAAACTACCATAGTGTTGTCTTTTAAAAAGGCAATAGCAATCGGAACGATGTGCAAAGGGAAATGTAGGTTTCGAAAAAAAAAGTCTCCTGTTGGGCAGAAAAACAGGTCTAAGCACAACAATCATAACAATACAAGGCACTTTCTCAAGAAGGTGCAAGTAGTCATGAGCTTTTGCAGATAAAATCAGTGGTTTTAAGCTTCTCCACTATATCTCCGCTATCATATTTCTAGTAACAATGCAGTGCTGTAATTCATAGTGTGGGAGTACCTGTCTTTTTTTATAGTCTTGAGAAAAGGCATATATAAGGTATGAAATAGGACTGTACTGAAAGTCTTCTCCCTGATTCTTCTCAAAATTGTCTATATCCTCATTAAATTAATCTTTTTATAAAAACTACAGGTATTCTCACACAAAATGACATCATAATCTTTGTACCATTGCTCTGTTAAATGTCTACAGATGTGATTGTAGGACTGTGGAAAAACATGGAATTGTTGAATAGCAGCTGTTGTGAAATGAGTGTAAACTCGTGTTGAGATCAGGTCGTCGTGATTGTACTGTTTGACGAATGCCCTTCTCAATCTTGCGTAATCTCAGTTCAAGTTGCTCAGCCTGTTTCCTTTCGTGCCTCACTGCAGAGTCGGTGAAGGAAGAGCGTACTGGAGTCTAGGAAATGCCCACACTGCCCTGGGGAATCATGAGCAAGCCATGTTCTTCGCTGAGAAACATCTGGAAATTGCCAAAGAGGTGACTGTTAACAGCTCACCTCCTCCCTCGGAGTCCAGTCAGAAGCTTTCATCGAGCCACACTCCCATCTGCTGTTCGTACAGGGAACAGCAGGGAATAATACTCAGTTTATTTGTATGCAGCATTTCTATGCACAACCGGTCATTTGAATGCTGCATAGACTGTTTGAATTAACCCATATAGTAGTGTGCTGTGTCTTTGTCTTGGAGTCATGTGCAAGCATTTTCATTTTTCAGTTTGACACTAGAAGGCTGTTTTCACAATCGTGCTGAAAGTATGCAGATTCATAGAACCTGGAATTTTTAATGAGAGAAAAGAAAGATAATTTTAAGAAGGTTAAGAAAATAGTTCAACTTTATATGTGGGGAAAAAAACGTAGGAGACGTAGACATGTAGATGTCTTGTCTATACATGTCTGGAGGTGATCTTTTAACTTTGACGTTGTCAATGGTGCAGACTGGAGATAAGAGTGGCGAGTTGACGGCCAGGATGAACTTGTCAGACCTACGGCTGGTTGTGGGCCTGAAGTCCAACTCCAACATCAATCCCAACATCTTCCGCAACACCAACACCAACAGCTCTGCTCTGCCAATAAGCTTTCAGTGTTACTCCAGCCTACCCGGTAAATGTACAGAACATTCTGTTATTTCATGGCACTGACAAATCAATTGTTACACTTCTGGGTCTGTGCGATTGTATTTTTAGCAGTAAACTCGGATCAATTTTCAGTATCCATAAAAGTCTGCCTTTCGTTTTGATGCTTTGTCAGTCATTGCTGTGCTGTGTTGGACTGTTGAATTTTGTATCTTTGTTTCAGGGGTCAAGTCTTCATCAAGAAGGAGAGGCAGTGCAGAGAACCTGGAAGGGACTCCAACTCCTGACCGAAAGCAAACTGCACCTCTTGCAGCACATCCAGTACGTACAAAATGACTTGCAACGGGAAGTAGACCGTGTCTATTTTTAGTCTTGAATCAATTGCAAACCAGTGGAAGTTGCTCAGTCTGATTTCAAAACTAGCCAAACAAGCAAAATAATTTTAACTTTTAGTTTTCTTACTAATACCCCAAATTAACCCCGTGTGTATTTGAAAGAAAAGTCTAGTTTATAACGTACAAAACTGTGTCCAAGTTCTACATTGCATTTAAAATGAAATGCATTACAAAGGATACTGATCAGTACAGGGTTGTTTTTTTTGGGACAAACTGCTTTTCTGAGTGAAAGTACTTGAAAGTGACAAATGATTGATGCTCATTCAAATTGATGCATATGAAATTGTAGCTGCAGAGCAACTGCTTTAATTTTAATGCCACGGCTTTAGGAGTATATTGGCCCATGGTAGCAGTAATTTCCATATACATTTACAATTTAAAGTGTATTTTTACATGACAAAAAAAAAAAAAACATCCTTCTACCTCAACAACCTGTTCACCCACTGTAAAATATTAAGCCCTTCAACACAACTCGGTCATCTGTATTTAAAATCCTCAATCTGTATGTACAGGACTGGGAGAAGGATGTATTCCCTGGGTCCTCAAAGACCAGCTCAATCAAGGCTTCCACTAAGCTTTTCCTCTTCCACCGGCTGAAGAGCAAGAAGCAGAAGAACAACAAATCTCCTAATAAAGACCAGCAGGAGAACTGCACGGAGCACGCAGCTCCTGAGCTCAACGCGTCGGTGTCTTCTAAGGTATTTGTAAGTTGCCGTAACGACACATAACCCGCTCAGAGCATCTCTGAAAGCCTCACTTAGCTTTACGGGTGGGAGGAAGTCATGTGATGTGCGTAGAGGCGTCGTTTCTGACTCGTCTTCCAAGACAACGTTAAAGGAAGTTCAGTCAACTTCAAAACGACGGTAATTTGTAACAAATGAAAACATTTATTTTTAAGCCATCGCATTACAAACTGCGTAGTTACATCGGATGCTTTTTGTCCTCTCAGCGCTGACGCACTGTAACTTATACCGAGCTTAAATTCCTATGCTCATCATTGCATAGTTCTAACAATCTTACAATGTGTAACATGTTCTCTTATAGTGACAAAAAGAAGTAGACCTGATTTAAATAAAGGGGTTGAAAAGAGGAAAAACAAATATAGAGTGACGAAAACATGCACAATTAACAGCTCATTCTTTTAACAAACTTTGCTGCTAAGTTCAGCGATCTTTTTCCCTTCAAACAGCAGTCAGTTTTAATTGTAAAATGTAAATTTCATTGACAGCAGTACAGATGCCTCACCATCTGCAAACATCTACAGCACTCTCTGCCAGCTAAATCTGTTTAATCTAATTAAAACACGACTGCAACAAACACTTGTGTTAATTATTAAATATTTTCACATTTGTTTCCGTTAATTGACCCATTAAATGTCAGAAAATGTATAAAAAAAACGGCTTTTACATTTTAGTTTTTAAAATGATTTGTTAATTGGCAAATTAGCTAATTGTTTTAGCTCTCAACTTGCAATCACCTCTGTAAAAGGTGAAGGTATTGCTGTGTGTCCTGTGTTGTTTGTGTTTTAGTCGTTCTAATTACCTCAATATTTTTTTGTTTTTAACACGATAGCCGGGACCACCGGACACCATCGGTGAGGATGGCTTTTTCGACCTCCTGTCTCGTTTCCAGGGCAGCAGGATGGACGACCAAAGGTGTACATTGGATGGCCAGAGCCATCTCCCTGCCCTTCCCCCTCCCCCCTCCACCACCCTACCTGTAGCTGAAAGGAAATGTGAGTCAGCCCCGTGTTTTAATCTGTGTTCACACCATATGTTACAGCACCATTTTCTAACTGCTTCAATACAAGTGAAATCATGAAAAAGAATTTGGACCTAATGACGGTCTTTCTCTCATTTAGCTGCAAATTCTTTCATCAATGACGAGCCAATTACTCATCATACTGTATTTAAAATCTGTTTGAATATTCGGTTTCCATTGGAGCGAGGGCAGTGCCACGCCCGCCCTGTATGGTGTGAATGTAACTTGTTTCCACGTTTGTCCTTTTCGTGTTAAATGTTGTGTTAATCTTCAGTCTTGTGCCAGAAAGGACTTGAAGTGATACTCCACCCAAAATCTACAATTTGTGGTTTTAACCTTCAGTGAGCACAGTGGCATTTGTGAATCTTTTTGTTGCTGCAGATTTATTACATTGTGCTCCTCTGCAACGGCCATGAAGCCAAACCCATCACAGCTTTCATAATCCATTAAGGACAATATATTTTCCAGCCCACTTTTAAGTCTATAGGGACTATTTCATGCGCCAAAGGTCACCTGTAGGTGGAGTGTTGCATTAAATTTGGTCGAATAACTAACTGTAAACCGAGAACATCTTATTCATCCTCATCATACCTTCAACCTAATCAAAATTAAATATTGTATGCAGCGTTATCCACCATCCTCCGTTTGTTACTCACCAGCAGATAATAATGATCCGTTTCTAGCTATTTTGGAGCGCGAAACACCATCACAGGATCCCGGTCATTTCCTGGAGCTGCTGGCCAGCTCCCAGGCCCGTCGTCTGGACGACCAACGAGTCAGCCTCAGCCATTTTCCTGGGTTGCGTCTCAGTGCCTCCAACCCGCCTCGTCCACCGTCAAACTCCAGCACAGAGCAAAATACATCACAAGGTGAAGAAATACGAAGCACGGCCCATTTTCTTATCACGCCCCTCAGTATCACTGCTCACATTTTGACAAATGCTGGACTTTCTCCTCAGCCCTCAACTCGAACCCGGAGGCCCCTCACACACCCTCCCTGTACGATCAGCTTGAGGCAAGCGCTGAGCAGCCCGAGGGGGACGACGTCTTCTTCGACATGCTCGTAAAGTGCCAGGTAAGGAAAAGAAATCCACATATTACATGCTGCCCAAGACATTACGATTAATATAGACCCTTTCAGAGGCCGTAACAAATAATGTTTTCAAAGTTGCAGATAACACTGAGATACTGGTTTCATCCTAAGGGTCCATTAATTCAGTTTCCTGTAAAGAAATGATACGTTTTTAAATTACGGGAAAACATAATTAGATTGACTTATTCATCATTTAAACCCAATTAAATAATTATTCATTACAGATTTACGTAAGTCTCCAAGTAGGTTGAATTGTATGCTTCTCTGTGGACAGATTTTTGCTGCTTCTTTTTTTTCCATCACAAGTATACCAACTGGATTAGTCTCCTTTCATTAGCACCACAGTACACCGTTCGTTCCAGTAAAGATCTTTTGTAAAAGTGTTTTAATAATTCCAGACCTGTAAAATGAAGCCTAATCTACATTCTTTTCCACCACTTTTTTGAAAGCCGTAGATACTTTTCTTTAGTGATCAATTTCCCTCATTTAAATATTTTTCTGTTCAGACATTGAGAAGTATTTTATGGCAAAATATACAGTTCTGACAGAGTTTAATTCAAAAGGCTATTTAATTTTAGAGGCACTGGAAGTAACTATCTTGGTGCACCTGAGCACGAAAGTTCTTTTCTTTTGGTGTGTTTTGACTTAAAGTCACTGAAAGGAATTTTTTTTTAATTAAACTCTGTCAACCAGCCCCAGATAATATAATGATACTATTTCACATGAACGCTTTGTGAAATTTATACAAATGAAATAGTTTCTGATGACAGAATAAACTGACGTACATTGTACCAAAAAAAACAAACATAATCAAAACAGACATCTTCAACGTTACACAAAGTACAAGTTGCACACTTCATTTGATTGTCTTGAGAATGTTTTGTTGTTACACAACTTTATCACAATAAAATCTATACAGTGCTTAAATTTTCAACGATCCAGAGAGATCAAATGCTTTCTCCATTCATCCTTGAGTCCATAAAATGGTGGCATCTCGCATCACACTTTCCTAAAGCTTAGGTTGATATTTTCAGAATGTTTTGTCCAAACCTCCAGAAGATGTTGCGTTTATAGTGATAGAAGACAGTCGCAGTTCAAATGCTAAAACCAGGGAATTGAATTGATAAATTACATAATAGATTATTGAGAAAGTAGCCCGTTCATTCTCCATCCATCACCTTATAATTTAGAGCCCTACAGTGATCTATCAGCTGATACAACTGTGCTGTCTCCGTTTCAGGGCTCCCGTCTGAACGACCAGAGGTGTGCTGCTCCTGCTTCTACAACGAAGGGACCAACTATTCCAGATGAGGATTTCTTCAGTCTCATCCTGCGTTCCCAATCCAACAGGATGGAGGAGCAGCGGGTCCCACCTCCTTCTGGCGTCACCGAATCCAAACCAGGCTGACTTCACGGAGCGATTTGTCGTTTTATCTCAGGTCATCAAATGAAGTTCTTTTTCTTTTTTTTTTTTTCATTTGAAAAAAAATCTGAAGTTTGTTTTTTGCAACCTGCGATACTCTCGATTCCTGCCTTTTTGGACTACAGACTATAAGGGATGCTACGTGGAATCAGAGTCTCAAATTATACTAAACTGGCAATGTGATTGTCAAATCATGGGCAGTTTAGAATTTTAAGACTTGTTTTTAGATAGTTGAAGGCGTTTTTTTTTTTTTTTTTAATTTTTGGCTCGTCGGCTTTTTTGTGACGCCACCAGTTGACTGCTTTTATCAGAGACCTGTATACCAGTGACGTCTGCCCAATCTGGAGGCTTGCATCAAGTCGCTCATACAAACTGGGGCGTTATTATTCGTGTTGGGCTAAAAAAAAATAATAATATTGTTCTCAAACATCTAAAACTAACAGATTTCTGCTTTTTGATGATGGACAAGAGACATTTTATGAACCTAAACGTTCTGCAATTAAACAAACTGAAGAGTGCATGGCCTGTTCTGCCGATTTACAACTTCATTAAGTCTTTAAGGGTGGTACACTCTTGATCTCAGACCTCTCCAGCAGGATCAAAGGCAAATTTCCTCTGAGGAAATAAAAGGCCACATTCACTGCTACACTGCTGGAGCTATTTATAATATCTGCCTGCAGATATTTCCTTTTGAAGACTTAAAGACTGTCCATTTTAAAGTGTTAAAGGTTGTCTTATTACCATGAACTGAAATGGGATTTTTCTGCATTGTAACAATTTACTGAAGAAAAATTAAGTGTGTGAAAAAAACATTTCGGCTTTTATACTGATACTTTCTCCTGTGGATGGAGAAATAAAATTCAATCTACGTTTCAGCTTGTTAATGGAACTCTTGATTCACTATTTGACGTGCGATAGTGGGGTTTTCACAAGTGACATGCTTTCGAAAAACAGACTTTTAAAATTCGTATCGTAATATTTGCCATTGACGGTATCAACATAAATAGGTGTATTTACAAAGTATTTTCCAAAATCAGTCCATCAGACTTCGGTGTCTTCATTCGTCAGCTCTAACCTTTACGAAAACATTTCTTCACACAGGCAAGCTTGGGGTCTCCTGTTAAAGGGGGAAATAGGCTATCGAGAGCCTCCAACCTACTTCCATTGAACACAACAGTATAAAGTGCACATTCATTATTAGGTCACAGTTTATACAGCACTGCCTTTCAATGCCTCCATATTAAAAACCTGCTATGCCTCTGAAGTCAGGCTCTCTTGATGCTGTCTGCATCTGAAACGAGAAAAATGGCTCAGCTTAGATTCTATTAGTTGTTTTAACTCGCACTTTGACAGTGCGCTTGCATCGGCACTTTAATTAGTCCAAATAAAGGGCATCAGAAATGGGTGCTGTGAAAATGCAATTGTCAAGATGGAGTAGAAATGTGTTCATACCTGTTGATGCAGCAGGTAACGAAGCAGGTGTTTTTCTTGTCAAGTCTGTACACCCCAGAGTTGGGCAGATCGTTGCACTCCGACAGGAATCTTTGGAGCTCCGTAGTCGGGGCTCCACTCTGCTGCTGTTGCTAAAGGGTGCAAATCAGAGGGGGACATCGGTTTATACAAAGGCATCAAGAGTTTTAGAGTGTGTTTAATGCAGCATGGTGGGTTAACATCACCTTGATGGTGTCATAGGTGTCAGTGATGATTGTGATGAAAAGGCTGAGGATCATGTAGATGAAGAGCGAGACAAACGAATAGAGGTAGACTCTGCTGAAAATCCACACCAGGCTGCTCTTCTGTGTCATGTTCTTAAAGGTGGGAAACATGTCGTCTCCGTTGATCAGCGAGAACAGACACTCCGACACGGTGTTCAAGGTCCGGAACTAAAAGTCACAGAGCACCAGGTTAGTTCACTTTGATGCCTTTTCATTTTTATTCACAGAACTCTGTTAAAGTTGAAATTAAATGTCTGGCTTCTGTTAAATCTTGCAAACTTCTCGTGTCATGTCAATGCTCGTTACCTTCTCATGATACGGGCCAAGGACGATCCAGCCACAAAAACAGTAGCCCAGGTAAATAATTCCAGCGCAGCAGATGAATCGGATAACGTTTGGGAAAGCAGCCCTGAGTGTCAGGATGAGAATCTGTAAATAAACAAAGAACACGGGTCTGAATAATGTCCGCAGAAGGCGTGTATCTGCACAATAACCAAACGCGTTTTCTTTTTGAGAATGCTCCTGTAGTCTGGTGCAATCATGATCATTTTCCTCAGCATGTGGTGCCAAATAACAGCCCTCTTCAATGCATCCCCGACAATTAGTGTAGAAACTATTTTGTGGTCCTATAGAAGCCTGTTTTCAAGTTCATCTACTGACGAAGGAAAGTTTGTCTGCGCTCACTAAATCGTAATTTCACACGGGTACGAAGGGATATCATATCGTAACAGACTAGAATTAAATTATAGTCAAAGAAGCAGCTTTACAGAAGTGTGATGTAGAAACTTGAGGCCTCCGGCACATTTGCATGTTGAATCGACTTCTTGGTGAAGTTTGCCACAAGAAATTCTTAAACTTATTGAACTGAATGTGGCACTTGCAAAAACATTTTCCTGTTCAATTAATAAAATCTGGTCTTACATTATATTTCCTGAAGTAGCCCATGTAGCGGATGACTCCAATCCAGACTAACATGGTACCTGTGCCGAGGAAGATGCTGCACACGTCATAGCTTGTGAGCACCTAAAAGAAAATGTTACTGATGAACTCAAGATGAACTCAGCAAAAACTGATAAAACTGAAAGTATTCAAAGGCACTTCAATTTATATAATGAACTGACTGGAGCATTAATCAACCTCAGAGGTCAAATCCTCATTACCTTCGCCTGGATATCTATCTTCAAAATGGAGCCAATGATGGTCAATGTGTCGCTGACAAAGATCAGGATGTACCAACCGCTCACAAACTCCAGCTTCTCCAACCATGGCACCTCTTTTCCGTGTATCCTGCAGTAGCGAGTGTACTCCTGTTTAAAACATAAAGAAAAGCAGGTGTTATTATAAATGTCCTCAAGTAAGTCATCAGTCTTGTTTTATTTTCTGTTAATTGTTTTTAAAAATCTCAAAGATCTCCAATTTGTTCTTTGGCGGCACTTCTGGCGAAAAGTGGTAATTACAGCTGTGCTTTTGAACTTCACTTCCCAGAGATCCAAACAGTGTTTCCTATGACTTTTTTTTTTTTTTCTGGATTTATGGCTGTTCTTCAGTAATCAATGATCTACCTTTTGTATGTTTAGCCAGTCAGCTTTTACTCGCAACAGTAACAGAGAGCAGAAATAACAGGATGCCGCTTCACACAAGTGAATTGAAGAGTTCGCTCCGCCTACTCTCTCCGGCAGAACAACTACTGCATCACAAACCTGTATTTATTCAAATTCAAATCTGGAAGATTATTACTTGTAGTTGGACATATTAAATAGGCATAGAGAGGACAGATGGAGTACAGAGGCCAAGAAAAACAGAAGCGACCAACACAATAGCATCAACAAGAAACAAAGAAAATGCGCCAAACGTGCCCTCGGCTGCTGTTGTCCCATGAATAGTAATTATTTATTCCATTAATAAACAGATTAAATTAAAAGCATCATGATGAAATAAAACTGTTAGCATGTAAATGCTTGTTGTTAAAATGTAGCAAGTTCCATCCTGAATTATTGATTTTAAGGAGGTGTAAAATGTTTCTGGCCTTGGCTTCCCACCACTATACGAGATACAAACTGATATAAACAATCATAGATTTTACTTTTTTTTTGTAAATGTTTAAAGCTGTGAGACTAAGATACTTCCAGGTCAGTTAATTTTACTCACAAACTGCAGCTGGATCCCGTTGATCACTGAGCGGGTGCAGAGGGTGAAGGAGGTGATGCACGTTATAATGATGAGGCAGTCAAACAGTGCAGTCAGGTAACTGTTTCTGGGAGCTGAGGGAACAGAGACATTAAATTTACTCATCTGAAAAAGAGAAACATCTTCAAACATGGGCTTCAAGCAACGCAGCCGATTCCTTTTGTACACACCAAAAAAAAAAAAAAAAAAAAAAAAAAATCAGCTCGGCAAACTTACATGCTCCAGATACTTTCCATTCTCTGCATTCATTGATTTCTACATCATTCTCCAGGTTGACTTTTATCCTGCCACTGTGCACTTGGTTGTTAAAAGTAATCTGTTAACCAGAAAGAAAAAATACAACATCCTTAAAGCCAAACCTCAAAAGGTAAACATTCAGCTGCCAGGCCTCATGGCTAACATTTAACTATGTAAATATCAGGCGCTGTGTGCAAACAGCTTTACTTTAACTCTGATTTGTTTCTTCAAATTAGCTTCTTAAAAAAAAAAAAAGATTCTTCACTTCTCTTGCTTGTCATTTAAACTCTGTTTCTCTGTTGTATCTGTGCCGTGCTCACAGGTGCAGGACCACAAAGAAACACTGTCACAGTTATGGCAGCTATGAAGTGATCAGAAGTGTCATATCACAGCTAGCGAAAGACAAAGTCTGATGTGATCCACTTGTGTTTACTGAGCTGTGAAGAGTCAAGTGACGTACGGTAACGGCGAAGTCGTAGCAGTCTGGCAGCTCTCGATGTCTCACTGTCTGCAAATTAATGGCCTTGAGAACAAATGTGATCTTGACAGAAAGCATCCTGGAAGACAGCGGGTACATGAACCAACAGAGGTTTTTTAAAAGGCAGACAGCATCGAGGGAGCAATTTGATGTAGCCCTCAGTAAAAGAGTACAAGAGAATGCTGTTGACAAACCTTTTGAAATGCAATACAAAGTCTGGAAGTGCTTCACGCAGTGATGAGTTATACATCGGATAAATGTAAATGCAATCTGTAGAGACAGGTCACAGCAAAGACAAAAAGGTAACAATAAAATACAATTAGTAAAATAAACCTTGTTAGAAATCTCTTTCCTTATTTTTTGCTAAGGAGTGATTCAATATTATTTTTCACTATTTTTAAGGTGTAAAACGACACTGAAGCGATCAAAAAAAAAAAAAAAAACTGAGATGCAACCAGAGTTTTAAAAGCATTATCAAGGCAAGAAATTCCCCGTGTCAACTTTTGACAAGGTTCACCTGTAAACTAAAAAAATCAGGTGACTACTTAATGAATTAGGTTAAACTGTGAGTGAATCCATATTGTGCAAAGCTGTCTTCAAGGCAAACAGTGGCTTGATATTTGATCTGCTACATAGTTTTGTTTTACATTGTAGAAAAAAGTAAATATTACATAAAATGAGTAGGTGTCCAAACATTTGACTGGCCCTGTAGGTTTAGGTGGAACTTTCAACTGTATTATCATAAATCATTACTCTAAACATAATGATGCTTACCAGTTTCCACATGGGCATCAATTTCAAAGGTCTCATTTGCAGGGTAGATGGAGCCGTTCCTGTAGAACTCCTGACACAGTGACAGCGGCGCGTACAAACCATCTCTCTTCTCATATTCGTGGTTGCCCACGGTGATGTTGTGCAGAAGTCCATACTGGAAACGGACAATTGAAAACAATTAGGTTTGTTGACACATTTACAGTACTTGGGTGAACTTTAAAAACATGTGAATGGTTGAAAAGTAACTCGCTAAAACAAGAAGCTGCAGCAGATTTAGAGAATTCTTTCATGACAGATTTATGGTCATAATCAACATAATTAAATGGTCGATTCAAGTGACACGAACAAAGTCCAATCCCATGACAAGATGTAGCCCGTCAGAGTTTTTGACCATATATAAAATTCCATCAATAACTTACAGCAACACAGAAGCAGAAGGAAAAGCAGAAGGAAAAGCTTTGCTTACCTGTTTAATAGCGTAATCGATGTGATCATAAACATCTGCCTGTCTGTAAACAGCGTATCTATCTAGGCCTCCGTCGACATAATCTTTCAAGAAGAGGTGCTTGAATGTCATCAGATTTTCCTCCTTGAACATGACAACCATCTGGTTGCTCAGCCCAAAAGACACCAACTGGGATGGAAAAAGGCATTTCTTATGAGGATGGTGAAAAACAATATAATCACAATTGTTTAGGTTATGTGCGAGATTATTACCTGGATGGTTATAATGGCAATTTTGACGATCTGCACGATGAGTTTCCATGGTTTTCGTCCTCGAGCGTGGTACTTCTCACAGGGGTTCATGAAGTAGTATTTGATCTTCCTTCTGAGGCACTCCACGTTCTTTGGATCCTCCAGCTGCTGAGGCTGGTGGTCTTCCCAGATAGGGGGGTCATTTGTCTCATACAGGTCATACAAGTCACTGGACTCCTCCATATCCGAGATTATTTCCTGCAAATTTCACATAAAGAAAATGTCATGAACTAAAAATCAGTGAAATGTGAGGCATTTTTTTTTTTACATGACTTTAAAACCAGGTGTGAGCTGAGTCATCCAACAAACAAACAAACCAGCCGGTCAGTCAGCTTCACAAATAGCGTCTCGGGTTATGGGACTATGTACAATGTAATGCAATAAATCTGGCCGGCAATATATCCGTTCTTTTTAAAGCTTACAGTGTTCAGATTCTGCTGACACTTGGTCAGAGATATGATGAATATTCTACATTTTAAGGCCATAGTGCCATGTTATTGTTGTTTATAAAATAAATCGAGGCTCCTTCCATATATGACAAGTGAATAAAAACACACACACCAGGAAATACATGTTATTCTTTCATTTCCTTTGAAGAATAAGGAAATAAACTAAATAGTTTGCATAAGATCAAGATAAAGCTCTAAAAGGCACTAGTTCTACTTTTATTGTCTTTGCACATGACTAAAGGTGGACTATTCAGCAACACGAAGGAAGTCAGGTGTACCTGAACATGTTGAATAATACACAGCAGCAGAAACGTGACCGGTTACCATTGCGGCAATCTATGAAATATTCATCATTTGTCGCGTAAGAGTTAAATTTATGCACACAGAACCGGAACAACAGTGAAAAATGGATGCAATTAAACCAAACACAGGCCAACAGGTTACTTACCGATGTCCCGCAGCAAGGTAATCAATTTCTAACAGTTTCCACCTGCCGTTTGCGAAAATTACTCGGGAGTCAAAATGTCTTTGTCTAAATTAAAGTTCATAATTCAAACTGTTGTTTAGCTCCGAGAGTCAAGATTGACATGATTAAACTCAGCTGAACTTCCGAAATACATGTCGTGTCTTCCCAGTGAGCTCTTCCAATTGTAGGAACGACTGACGTCACTTTTTTTTTTTTTTTTTTTTTTTTTTTTTTTTTTACTATTACACTACGTCATTTCAGGGCTGTGATCTGATTGGCTCTTGCATCTGTCAGACAACGAGTGTTTGTCCCAATTTTGTAACCAATGGCAACAAGACTAACTGGCAGAAAGTGAAGAGGAATTGAAGCTACTTTTTCTAAAACTAACGGTAAAAAATATATATATATTAGTTTATAAACTACAGAGCCCTTAAGGAGCTCTGTAATAAACTGTTATTGTTGACTTCAAAGAGCTGCAACCTCGAATTTAAACAGAAACACACTTCATCCCTGCAGTTAAAGTGTGTTTTTCATTTACGTTAGCCCCAATATTTAGCTGTTTAATTTGAGGAACAAAACAAACCAATCGAGTACAAATAGGACGTCTTGTAATGTCTTTATAACAATTTATACGTTCTGATATCGAACAAAAGTTTGAATTCAGCTGCGGGCTTATTATATAACCCGGTTGACATTATCAGTGGAAATGAACGAGGTCGGCTTCATTACAAGTAAACGTCAACCTTTACTTTGCTGTAGTTTTCCATTTCATTTTTTGCTTCACACCTCTGCCTTCTGACATTTTAGAAGAAAATAATTACAGATCTGTTTCTTTTCACGGATTTATTGAATAAATAAATAATAATTTCATTTAATCTGAAATATAGTTTATTGTCGCGTGTCGGACGAGTTAACGTATTTTCTTTTCCCAGAATGCTCAGCGTTAACGCGTCACCGTTCGTATTCGGCACCATGAGTGACATGGGTTGGGCGTTATTGTAATTCCCTATGGATTGTGGGTAATTTGTGAAACGCATGTTACGTATTCTCTGGTAAATAAAACAGGCAGTCCTGTTGTTATGCGGTGATTTGGACATCGTTACCCTTTTATTAGTTAAAACAAACATATGTTAATAATTAAAAATCACCCAGTTTATAAGGTGTTATAAATGAACTCCATCTTGACTAACTACAATGTTAAACCCACTCACACATTAATATATATCAGACATAATATTCAAATAAGGTGTTACGTTTCTTATTTATAGCACAATTTTCTGGCATTCAAAAATACGAGTTTTACTTGAAATGGACTCATTTCTGGATCTGAATTCATCCACTGCGCTATCAGTAGTTATACAGCTTAGCGAGTGCGCGTCTGTAAAAATGAATATCAATGTTAATTTGCAGATACAGTGAATTTTGATAGACCTCCTTACACTGCCTCTGCAAAAAAACAAAACAAAAAAAAAGACAGTACAATTCTCTTATCCTCCAAAAGATGTCGCCACATGCATTGGTAACTGCCATTTCAGGCACCGTGTAATAGTGTTTTGAGTTTTAGCCCCATTGACAGATGGTCAATAACGTGTAAATGTTGAGACAAAATGTGCAATTTGGTGCTTTGCTTGATAAAATGTAAAGCTTTCTCTCTGTCCTGTGAAGCTATCCAAAGAGCAAGGATGGCACCCAAGAAAAAAAAAGATTCAAGAAGCAGATCCAGAAGTAAGGGGAAAGGCAAGGGTGAGTGTTTGAATACTAATAAAGTCTTAATTTGTCTAAATTAATTTATGTTTATTCTGGGAATATCTCTAATGGAGAGACATGTAAATGAAAATGTTACTTCCCATTCAGGCAAGAAAACTCAGTCCCCTGCGCCTCAGGGAAAGCATGGTAAGAGGAAATGAAATATTTACTTTTTCTAAGAGAGAAAATAAAACAACATTTCATTACTTTATTGGTTATCTGAAGTTTGGTTCATTCATATTTAATTCAACTTTGAAAAGTCATATTTTATCAGTCAGATTTACTGAAATTTGAAAACTGGTTCATAAACAGATATTGAATGTTTAATAAAGTTATTTTAAATATCTGACATGATCTTAACAAGAGTTGTTTGTTATCCTAAAAGCTTTTGAAAAATGTTAAAACTTGTGCATTTTAGGCCTTAAATCTAGTTAGTTAAAGTCAATAAAAAAATACTTTTCCCTTCCGTAGGATTTCATTACCTTCATTTATTAGATAGTTGTTAAGACAATATGTCCAGGATTAATTCGGGTTTCCCTTGAGGAAATTCAGCACACTTAAACAAAGAGAATGAACTTACTTTGAAGTAGTGATGTGACAAGCATAACTGAAAGTTATCATCAGAGGGGTCAGAAAACCTGCATTCTTCAGATGTGATTTTGAGTGTAGTGTTGCACAGCCTTTGGAAATGCTCTATTGTGGCTGCCCATTGCCCAAGGTCTGGTTTATGTTCAACGCACCAACCCCGAAAACATGCTTTTGGTCAAATGCAGTTCACCAGCAGCGTATTTTTGTTCAAAACTAATGTGCCATATAGGTCATATTATGTCTCGTGGGAGTTATAAATAATGGTTTTAAGATTCAGATTTGCTGTGTTTGGTACATTTATACATTATTTCATGCATTTCCAGTTTATACCCTCAGCAGTGTAAGTCTGGGCGTGAAAACGTGCTAAATAGATTTGATTTCACGTATTTCTGAATGAATAGATTCCCAACTTTGGTCTTAAACTTAATCCGAAATCACGTTTGACCACAAAAACTTTGTAGAAAGTGACTTTATGTCCCCGAGACCAAAAATAGTCCTCATCCTGCGACAATAACAATGTTGGAGCGTACTTACGCAATCATAAATGGAAGTTTTCTTCACTTGAGAACAGGCAGTTTAAGGATATTTGCAATAGGACGATACAGGCAGATTATTCAGGCTTTAATTCTTCTAGATTCAACAGACATAAAAACAAACAAAATTCTGATGTACTGTGAACGATATAAATATCTTACTGTATGCTGTTGAAATATGCCCGTCTTGGGTGAATTATGCAACAGGAAAGAGGCCCGACACACTTAAAATATCTTCTTGGCGCAGCCTACGAATGCAGTTTAATTGCATTCTTGAGGGATATGGAACATTTCACATCACACTCTCTTTGTCTCCCAAGCAAATATTTCCCATGAATTACAAATGCCATAGTTGACACATAACTGTTTGAAATGAAGGGTGTGAGTTTCCACTACAATGATTTGGCGTGAGGCCTAAGTGGTGTGAGTGGAAAAGGTTGACACACCCAGCTGGGAAGTGGTTACTTAAGCTGTACTTGAGCATTCCCAGTGTCCCCTCAGCAACCTTGTGGAACGACTTTGAAGCGAGAGACCGCAAAGCAGGATGAAAACTATCATTATGCTGAGCCCTGTTTACTGTAGTGTGCCCTGGACGGAGCCTGGCCGTAGATATGGTGGAATCTAGATTGTTTGAAACTTGAACATTGAAAAGTGTGTTGTGGTGATAGTGTACTACTGGGGTTTTATATAGTAGCGGTCCTGGTTAGATGTCTGGAACTGCAGTTTCTGTCTCGAATTGATGCATCATTGATCTTTCTCTCACACGCAATAGCAGAAAAGAGCAACAGTATCCCCTCAGGAAGCGCAAGGACTTTGCGTGTTGGCTATTCACACGGATTGCATTTCGTCCTGTGATATTGTCGGGTGGTCCGCCCTGCAGGGAGGAGCAGGTGGAGGATCAGAGGCAGCTGTTTGATCAGTAGGAGCAAGAATCTATCGCAGTCCCCAGGTTAGGTGACTGGGTTTGAACTCTTGACTGCGAAATCTCTCTATCTTTAGTCATCATGCTTGTCTCTGTTGTCAGCGCAGTTGAACTCATAATCTACAACCATTTCTTGTACACAGTCTCTAATGATCCCTGTAATATAGTGTGGAACTCTTTCTGTGCCTGATCTTCAAACCAGCTATTTGCAGTGTGTTGGTGTTGTGTGGTTTCAGCTTCGTGGCTTTTCTCCAGTTACATAAAACAGTGTGTCATTGCATTGTGTACAGGCTTCGTGTCTTGTAGAGGATCTTGGGGAAAATGCGGATTTCAAATGCAGGATAAAAAAATGATCATTGTAAATGTGATTTGAGGAAATCTCCGATTTTATGGCCAAAAAAGTTGATACACGCTGTGTTTCTTGGCATGTTCACCAGAGTTTGCTTATTTGGTTGCTAACATTGTTCTGATATGGAGGTTGTTGCTGTTAGAATTACAGTCCGTCTCCTTGCGACATCAACACTGGTTTGCCCACATTGCTCCAACACATGTAATTATTCTCCTTGTAGGCCTGTTGTTGTATTTGTTTCAAAATTTTAAAAACATCATCATCCCTACTAGCGAAACAGTATTTGGTACCTTTTCCAACTAATGATGCATTTATTGACTGCTCTGTCCAATCACAAATTAAATCCAAAAGCAGTCTGTGATTTCTATTCCAAAATTGTGGGGTTTAAATCTAGCTCATTATGACAAAAGGACTTTCCGTGTCCATCATCTTTCTTCTCCAAACTGATCGCGAACCCTCTCATCAAGGTCACCCTGACGACATCTTCCCCCTGGTCCTGACATCGGCCACCCAGCAGCTCTTCGGTTGCTGCGCCGATGAGGATGTGACACGGGAGAACCCTTATAAGCTGCTGCAAAAAGACGACATCATACAGGACATTAAGACAAGAGCCGCGGTATCCGATTTCAGCCCTGTGAAGCAGATTGTGCTGGTAAGGCTGATCCATTGTGGTACAGATTACTCAGACAATACCCTCAAGACATTGTGATGATGCACAGACCCAAGGTAAGGGCTGTGGGAACAGACAGAACAACCAGTTTAACCTAATTTTGTCTGATTTAGATTAAATACATTGTAACCGCCACTTTTACTTTGTGCATTCATGCCCCTTCCATCACAGCACATTACTCTAATGAGACCAGAGGGAACCATCAGGGACCCATATACAGACTCATCAGTTTTAATCTCTCAGTAATGCCAGCTTTCCTTACAGAGACGAGGCCCGGCCTCGGCTTTAGTGATGTTTCTGTGTGTCTAATCCCGGTACGGTATTCCTCATGTCAGAAATACACATCTCACTATGACATCCACTTCCTCAACCAAATTATTGCTGTGAAAAGTTTCTGTGTGGTAGCCGGAATCAACTCAGATGTGCTCCATTTATTTTGTCATCAAAATGTATGTTCTCTCTGACAGGACTACCCGGAGGAAGAGATGCTGCTGGTTTTTGACAGCGACTTCACTTATGACCAGAGCTTCTACCTGGTTTTGACACCAGAAGCAAAAGGCAGACTAACCAACGTAAGCAGACGTGTGATAACACGGCTGAACTTTTGTTTTTCCACGAGTTTTGTTGATAGAAAGACCCTCTCCAGTACAGTTAATTGCATGTCTACAAGAGTGTCATTAGGACTTTTTTCTTAGATGCATGTTTGTTATTTAGCATGAACAGATTGGTGCCAGTGTGAGGCCAACCCTTTTTTTTTTTAACCTGGTAAACCATTTCGCTGGGAGAAAATGTTTATTATTTCTTTTCTTTATTTTAGAGGCAGTTATGCTAATTTCTGCACTGATTGTTAAACAGTGACAGCTGTTAGCAGAGGTTGTATATCAGCATAGCAACTTTGTTTCCTAGCTAGAATATCTTTCAAATAAAATAAAAAAGACTTCAAAGTCTACTTCACTATGTTGTTTAAGTACAAACGTTTTGTGACAAAGTGTGAATCCATGAACAGATATCTGATTTAACTATAATTCAAAATCTTACTATGGTGTTTCATGTTTTTTACATTCTTGTAATTCTGTCTGTGTTCTGCAGCCCCCAGAGCCTGAAACACCAGAAGTGTTTGAAGAGGAAGTCATTAAAACCCCAGAACCAAGAAAATGGATATGTCTTGGCAGTGATTGGGAAATAGATGAAGAATCTGTCAAGGAGACCAGAGAAAAGGCACTGCAGTATACTAAAAACACATTAACTACGTGCAGTGTATGCAATCAGATTCTTTTCTCATCCGTTTTTGTGTTTCCATTGTCTCTTTGTCGTCATCAGATATGCCGCAAAGTTAGATTGCGGAGGAAGCCCGGGGGACCGTGCTTTTTCTCTGACCTGAATGCTGGAGATACTGATGATAGCCACGTGCAGTGTCCTTCCTACGAAGACAACAGATTCAGCATCAAGCTGATGCAGAGGGACTGCGGGACACAGGCTGTTCCCAAACTGCAGAGCAGCAGCACACAGACGCAATGGTGCGCCAGCAAATCCTTACACTTATAATGAATGTGTTCCACAGGGGGAGGGGGAGGGGGGCAAGTCTGGTGAAAGGAGTTTCTTACCCACATACCTTATACTCTGGTGGCACAGATGATATAGTCACAGTATATATTATACACACATTCATTGAATACGTAAGAGTTTTTTTTAATAGTAACCCTATTCCCACAGATGTTTTGTGTTGAGAACCTTGTGTCCATTCTGCAGGAAGTTTCAGAAGAATGCCTCTACCCAGTACGAACCGAGAGAGCTCAGCGAGGAGGAAAAAGAAAGCATCCTCCAGTCTGAGAGTCTGAACGATTTTCTCAAATTAGTGACCCCCAGGTAAAATTAATTAGTATAGATATGCGATGTGTTTCTTTCATCCTTCCTAAGTGAGTCAGTATTGTAAAGGTTGACAGAAAGTCAACCCCAATCTCACACATTACTGTATATGTATTATTAATTCTATGGGAACATTTAAATATTCAGAGGAAATATCACTCACCTCCCCAGTCTGCTATGGTTTTAGTTGCCTTCACTGCCCGAGTTTTTGGGTTTAAGACAAAAGCTTTGTGATATTGACAACAATCTCACACCAACACCTTTTCTTTGTGGTCCGTTGTGTCCAACTAAGAGATAAGAAAAGAGAACATTATAAGCATTTGCCCAAACTGTAGCTGTGGCTACAAAGAGACACAACTGAGGACATTTGAAAAAAAAAAATAATAATAATAAAAAAAAAAAAACAGCTTTGCTTCTTTCAAGTTTCACCAAAGTGTTTGTTGTTTTGCAGGGTCCTGCTGGCCCTTCAGCAGGAAGAGATTCAGAATGTGTTCATTAATGACTGCAATGCTCTGGAGGCAGGAGCTACGGCCCGTGACTGGGATGTTTCTGAAGAGTTGTTGCTTCACCTGACTTTCACAGACCTGAATTACACCAGGGGCAAGAACATCAGCTGCATTAACTGGCACCCTACCATCCACGGTAAAGTGCAAAGACTTAGGGAACAGATTTGTCTCCCAGATTTGAACTGTAGAACCCTACATTAATACTTTAAAATCAGAATCCTCAATTTTCTTTCAGTTCTCGGTGTAAAAATCTGGTTGATATTGATGCCCTGCAGAGACGAGGCTGGGGCTCGCGGAGGGTGCCGTGATCTGCAACAGCAAATTGTGTTTAATAGCATTTGGTTTGTAAATGTGGCCAAAGATAATGTTGAGAGACAGCGGTGGAAATAAACGTACCTAAAATAAATGACCTGACGCTTATCAGCATTTCAAGTGAATCAAAATCGACTGGATTATTATTATTTTTTCAGACGTAACGGTTTATAATGTTGCTGTCTCCATCGAGAGCCGGAATAATGAGACCAGCGTCAAAACATGTGATCGCTGCAAATATGCTATTATATTACTTCAGAAATGCAAAATAGGCATCAAAGCTGATCCAACAATTTCTCCAAAAACACTTTGTAAGCATATCCCGCATCTGTTTTTGTGCTGCTGTGTAGTGTTGTGATGTGTCGTTTGTTGTGGCAGGTGTGATGGCTTTGGCTTTGACGGAGAAAAATAGGGGGCATAATGCTTCGCCTATCACCAGACCCGCTTCCATTGTCTTCTACAGCTTCTCCAACCCCTCCCATCCCCAGGTACGATAAGTAGACGAGAGCATTGAATGAAATTGGAGAGATACTGGACAAAAAAAAACAACAACATACTTCTCTCTTTCATTTAGAGCTTGCAAATAAATTCTCCCCATTTTCACCTTGTATCAGTCACAGACACACTTTGTGATTATTTGCTTTAGGAACATTTGAGAGGCTCCATTGATTTGACCCGGACCCTCAATCAATAAAACTGAGCTGATAAATCACTCGAAAGTAATACGAGTTGTCCACGATGTACAGCTTCACTGGTGCATGTGTCATGCTTTGGTTTCACCGTTTTCTGGAGCAGTAGCTAAAGTAGAAAAGGTTACTGTGTAGAGATTTGAAATAAATCTATTTTATATTGTAGGGAGTAAATTGCTGTAATCCATTCCTGCAGCTTATTATAAACTAGAGCAAATATAAACATGAGGCTGACAATGTACCGCTGTGTAACATCACCCTGCCCCTGGTGGGTCTTCCACCCCCCCCTTATGTCTGATGAATTGGATTCCACTGGTTTTGTGGATTAAAAACTGAATCTTGTACAGAGAGACTAGAATAAATAAATACTCTGGGATGGCAAGCACCCAGTACGTAAATTTCTACTTTGAAATGTGATATTTATAGCCTGTGTATGTGGATTTTTCTGTGTTTTTTATTTTTTTTTACAGTTGCTCCTGGAGTGCCCAGAGGACATTTTTGCCTTCGAGTTCTGCCCCTCTAATCCAAATATTATTGTTGGCGGCTGCGTAAATGGCCAGGTGCTCATTTTTAACTCGACATCTCTAGTTTACTGCCTCTGCAGCTTTTTGTACCTCGACACTTTCTGAATAATCTGTTTCTTCTTCCTTTCCCCCTTTTCCATTTTAATATAAAATGGTGTTGTTTTTGGTTCTCATTCTGTTATCATGGTATTTTCAGTCCCCGATTGATCTCCAGTTACTGATTTTATGTCGCTGATGTTTCAGGTCGTGCTATGGGACCTTTCTGCTCATGTCGTGTACTTACAGGTAACACAACCTCTTGACACATTCATAAGTGCCTATATCCTGTCTCTGCTGACACAATGTTGATACAATAATTCAATGCTGTTCTATATCTGTGTCTGTGAATTACATGTGGTATGTACGGGTCCTCGGCCTATCAAAGAATGCAGTACATTTACTGTGAAGACACGCTGTACTCCTCAGTGGTGCTGTATGACAGAGTGAGATGATGATAGGTTGACTCATGAATTCTCTCCTCATCCTCACTCTTTCATTAGATGAGAATGTGGCCAGCCGCGACTGGTTCCATAAATGCACTAATGCCAGGAGTAAATCTCTAAACAGGTTTATATTATAAAAACAAAAAAAACAAACAGCTAATTAGGCTTTATACAAACTCCCCAGTCAGACTGACGTGATGTCATTGTATTAAAAAAAAAGAATTCTGAAGACTGAAATTTCAAAAAGGGGTTCTCTTTTGGCTTAACATCACAGTAGACTAATATTTTCAAGGCCTTTCTGACTCGTTGAAACGGTCTCATGTAATAAAGAAAAGGTGGGGGAGAGAGAGTCAATGATACATGACAAAAACATGGCTTCGGTTTAAACCCACAACATAGAAAGTACATTAAGTCTACCGTAGCTTGTTGAGACATCAGATATTAAACCAGTTCTGTGTCTCCAAGCCTGACCTGCGCTGAAATCTTCCACCCGACCGCTGTATTTAAATAGACACATATGCCCCCATCATCGAGCCCACATTTGCTTTGTGTGTTTTTATTGCCTCTACAGTGGAGCGGCTGCCTCCGTCTCGCTCCTCTCTACTTCCTCCTCTTTTGCTTCCCCTTCTCCCACCCTCCGAACCTCCCACTATTCTCTTTGTCCTTGTTTGCTCTTTACTTCCCAGAGTCAACAGCATCAGCTCGTATACGCCAGCTGTTACACAAGTCTTCATCTACCACCCTAGTTTGTGCCCGCATAGAAGATGACACTCAGGCAAATCAGATCAGTGTCCTCCCTGTTGTTTGCAGTGTAAACAAAGGCAGTTGTATCTGCTAAAAGGCTTTATTTGGATTTTGGGGTGCTGCGAAAGCTGTGGCAAACACCAGCAGCCGTTACTGGCCTATCAGATACACGGAGAATTCAAATCTTCTGCATATAATTGTGTTTTGTTTGCTCCATTGCAGATAATGAGCCCTGTAAATGTATGTGCACTCGGCCGGGCCACGCAGCACCGACCAGATGTTTAGAACTAGTGATCTAACTTTGATAAAATGCCTACATCTTATGTTATTAGTTTCTTTAGCTGCATCCAGTGCACCGTGATCGATGTCGCCATGGCTGCTCGTGTGTTGTTTGCTTTTCCGTGCACACATGGCAGCGGCACCCTCACGCAATGTCACTGAAAAACAACCTTTGGTAGACATTTTGTTCAGGTTTTAGGATTAAATGCATGTCTTTTTAGCCACCGACCATTTCAGGTTGGCCATTCAGCTGTACACTGTCTTTGTATTCAGATTGAAATGTCAACGCTCACTGTACAGCACATGCTGTGTCTTTTGTGTCTGCGCTCCCACCAGGACCCGGAGGACAACAAAAAGAATAATACTACTGTCGTGCGCTACCGTGCAGTGTCTGCCTTTGAAACCAGCCACAAAGGCCCAGTTACTGATGTCCAGTGGCTGCCACAAACATTTGAGGTACACGGGGCTGAAGGTCAAAGGGGTTGGAGGGAATTAACAACTGCATGTCTGAAACCAAACAGGCGGAACGCTGATCATGTACAGACTGAGTTCTTATCTTTTTACATCAGGACTACATCAGAGCACTTTGGAAGATTACTGCTATTTCTTTTGGCTTCTAAATAAAAGGAGTTTTTTGTGTGATAGTGTTTTCAGCAAAACATTCTTTAACAGTTTATTTATCTCTAGCTTCCTTTATCATATCTAATGTAAACCCTGTGGCAGAGTTTAACAAACCAAAGCCAACAATAGCAGATTCTAATCATTTACCTGGTAATACATGTTAAACTCTTGAGAGTGAAGTCTCTAATTGGTACAATGATTTCTCTATCTGGTTTTGGAAAACTGACAGTTTTTTTTATGTGACTAAGGTTAATATATTCTTGAATAGAAAGCAGTGCTAAAAGTGTGTACAAGTGGTGAAGGTAGGGAAATGGACATGAAGGGGAGAATGCAACATACTGAGGCTGTGATGATAGGAATTAGGATATTCAACAGAGGCACATTCGCAAAGAGTTTCGAGGTGGAATACAATGTCCGAGAGAGCAAAGGTTAAACTAATAAAAAATTCTGGTTGCTCTTAACTAATGGGTGTGATCAGGAATTAACTCCACGACTCCACTGCAACAACAGATTGCCTGATTTATCATCAGCATCATGAAGTTACTGGTTTGTACTTTCTCTGACAGACTTTAGTCGTCTAACAGTGGCTCAGCTCAAAAACAAATCTTTGAATGTTCTGTAAATCACATTTAGAAATATATTGATCCGAAGAGGTATTCCCCGGAATGACACTGTGGTTTTTGTTCTGTTGGCAAGCACAAATAAATCAAACGATAAGTGTGTACAGAAAAGCTGGCCGCCATAGAAATATCCATTTGAAATAACAAAAAATAAAAACAATGGTCTATCACAGGTTCAATAAATCATTACACTCCACAGAACAATTCTGGTTTCCCGCTGGTGCCCAGCCCTCATCTCTATATAGCCAGCTGTAATATATCATTACAACCACGTGCACTCATCTGGATAAGTAAACTAAAGTAATCATTAAAGTGGCCCCAGAGGAAACATGAACCTCCCATATATCTTCAGGAGCCTTGCTCACTCCTATCAGCTCTTTACAACCTGATGTGTTGATTTTGTAACTCTCTCCCTCTGATTAGGTGACCAGGACGGGCGTAGCGGTGGAGAACAAGGACAACCTTTCTGTTCAGGTTGTCACCTGCTCCCCTGACGGGTAGGCCGTAAACAGAAAACCTATAAAAAGCTTGTCAGCTCGTAGCAAATATAACCAAGTGATGTGTGACAGGGTTTGACTGTATGCTTGTTTCTTTATATGCCTGTTTCCAACCGTTTCCAAAATGATGGTTGGCAGCTACACGAACTGTCGAGTAAAGAGCATCCGTCGACCTCCTCTCTGGCTGTTCTGCCAGTCTTGTTTGTGTGAGTGTGTTTCAGCAGCTGATGGCTCAAGACCTGACACTGTTTTTAACCCACTTTACGACCTGCTCTGCGTACACCCATTGTAACTGCCGGAAGTAATGTCACATTATGTAAACAAGGCGCATCTGGTGGCCTAAATGTTAAAGCACATGGCACATAATTGCAGCATCTTTGGTTTGATTACTGGCCGAATGACCTGCACGTCGTCTCGTTCTCCTCTTTCTCTCTGTCTGCCGTTGCTTCCTGTCTCTATCCAGAGTACTAAAATGAGGCAAAATATATGACCTCTCATGAGAATACTAAAATTCTGGTAATTGTCTGTAGTTATTGATACCTTAATTAACAAATTTGAAGAAAGTCCCACGTCTCCAACAGAGTCTGTATTTGTCAATATTCCTGATGTACATGTTTAAATATAAATTCATGAGGATTCAAGTTTTTGATGTGATTTGTTTTTTTATTCCACACTGTTTTTCTGTGTCTCCCTCTCCCTCTAAAGCTCTGTGATGTTCTGGGACGTGCGAATGCAAACACAGCTGAACCAGTCGCTGCCAGAGAGGAAGTCGGATGTGGATCAGAAGCTGATGACACGCTACAGCATCCCTGAAACTTTCAAACACCTGAACAGGACATGGAAACCGCTGTTCAAGGTACCGCAGTGGTATAGCGTGCAATACAGAGCTGATGATGTGTGTGGAGTCACGGCTTCTTTTGACAATAAAATGACAAGCTATTCACTCAGAGAACCGCAAACCAAATGGCATGATGTTTGTTGTTGTTTTTTCTGTAAGTGCAGATTGAACTTTGTACAAAAATTTCATAAATGTTGAATGCTGCCTTCCACTGACATCATAGATTTAAGTTTGACAACTAGCAAAATTGATTTATGTAGATTTATAGATACGCTTACACGCACATCTCTGGTTTTAATTTAATATACAATTATGAATGCATTTTCTCTTGAGCTAAGAAGCGTTAATTCCACAACTAGTTTTACAAACAATAGATGTTTATTATTTGTTAATGTCAAAAAATGTTCTTCTCCTCTGTCATGTGTCAGATCACCCTGCCAATGATCAATACCAGTGGAAATTATGCTCCTCTGAAGTTCAGCTTTGAACATTACAAATGTGATGGTAACACAGGTGAGATTTGACCTTCGAGGGTTTTTTCTGTTTCAGTCTGTCATACTTTCACTCTGTTTTCCTGCAATCAGTCACACAAATGAGCATTACCCATTTATAGCACCATGTACACTAAATACTTGGTGTTTTATTGTTTGATGCTGACCTCATGAAACTCACACATTCAGTCCAAACCATTGCCATAATGAGAGACAGTCCGTTGCCTTAATAAGATGCCTCTGTTCAGTCAATGTCAGAGTTTCACACATAAAAATCTGGACAAAGAATGTGATGAAGGGAAACTTAATGTGAAAGTTCAAAATGTAAAGCACAAAATCGTATTGAAATTGCAGAAGCTATTTGTTTTTCTTGCCTCTTGATGGCGCCTGAATTCGCGAGCTTTTTTCCTTTTTCTCTTGGAAAAATCACTGGCGAAGGTTCCTTCACGAAGTTAAAGAGTTCAAATAGTGTCTGGATACAGTATCTTCACGTGTTAAAACAAACAGATGCAAGTGAGGAGACCAAATAACGAACTCCACAAACATAGCTGTATCCTGTGTGATAACTGTCTGAGTTGTGTGTGTAAAGCTTGTGCCTCTATTTTTGGGCGGTTTCGTGTTGTTGAATTGTGCTCTGCATGGCCGAGCGCAGTGATCGGCGGGGAAGGGTTCATTTGGCCCTCAGGTACTCTCTCTCTCTTTTTCTCTCTCTTGTCTGTCTCCCTCGTCTCTCCTCCGGTTTCATAGCACTTTATTAAGTGGGACTTCCAAAACAAGGCCCTCATAGTTGCAGAGCATCGGCCTTGCTGACTGTCAGCTCTTTGCAATATGCTGCTCGGGCTCCTCGAGGGCCAGAAGATGACCGTGTGTGTCCTGGCTGGTCAAGAAGAGGCCTGTCTTTGTCTGCCTCCCATAAACAAAGCTTTGGTGGCTGGCGGTTATAGAATTAATATGCTCACAAACTGAGGCAATAAATCTGCTGGGGGGTTTTTTCAGCAGCCCTCAGGCGGTCTGTTATTAAGGCTCTGAGGAATCCCTGTGTGATTAATACGTTGGTGCTTCTTGTGTGTTTGACTCACATTGATTGAGGGTGCTCTTTGGTGTCTGCCTCTGATCTCTAAATTCACCATTTCACTGTGGAAAGGCTCCTCTTTGCTACAGTGCCACATGCTTTTCCACTCCTCGGTTTGGAGAGCAGCCCCTCGTGGGGATTAAGCAACAGTTGAGCAGCGGAGCAATGTGCTAAAAGTGAAACAATGTCTGTAGCTGTGCTGTATCGTCTGTCTCATATCTTTACACACATCTTAACCGGGGGAAAGTGGATTTAGAAGAGGTGTGATTGGGTAATCTGATCTGACCTTCAAGAGCTGATCCAACAGAGCGAGACGTGACTGTGAGCAGATAGACCTGCACTGTCCCTGACAGACAGTTGGGCTTTTGTGATGGGGAAGGCTTCCGCCAGCCCGGCCGAGCCCCCCCCCCCCCCCCCCCCCCCCCCCCCCCCCCAACCCATCACCCCCCCTTCTCCCTGTTTTCTCCACAACCCTCACTCACTCCCACGTCCACCTCATATCCCCTCTTTACCAACCCATTCACCCGAGCTGCACATCCCTTCCTTGTCTCCTCCTGTCATCTTGTTCACGGTCAGATGACAGAGCAGACGGCACCGACGCCACTGTTCAGTTTCGGTTATTTCCTTAATTTAAATCAATAGTAGATATTTTTGAATTCTGTACACCGTGGCTTCGAGGACACTAGTGTCCGCCACTAGACCTTCTGTTGAACTGCATGTGAATTTTGTATTACGCCTGTTTTCTATAGTGTACTTTCAACATTTTCGTTCCTAATAAGGACCATGCTGCCTCTCTTGATGTTTGAAAAAGGCGCGTGAATCTTATGTTGCTCTCTTCACTCTTTCTCTCGCTGTTTCCGCTGACAGAAAATTCAGAGGCAGCAAATGAAAATGATCACGTAAAAGTCATCCCTGACTACAGCCAGCTCAGGGCACCCTCAGCCGGAGCAGTCAATACACTGGAAAATGTCAACACCAAGCTCTTTATTGCAACAGAGGTAAACATTTCTACCAATAAAACCAACATCAAGCAATATTTTCCTTGAACACAACTCTCAATAAGCTCCATTATGACTGTGTGTCAGCGAATGGCTCTTTTTTTTTTAAACCTTGAATAGCATTTGAGTCATCATCCTCAGTTGGCATGTCAATCAGAATCATGAGCAAAAATAAAACAGCGAAATAGAAAATCACCTTTAAGTTCAGATACATCTTTTACATTTTATTCTATTCCATGAGAATAATTCTTACTCTGAAAAGGAAACACACATATTGGTCAAGCTACTGTATGCTCATTTAGCGTTCTCTGTAACAACAGTTCTCTTAATCAAAATAAGGAGAAATATACAATTTATGACAATTTATTCTGTGTTTCTTTGTAACGTGTTCCATAACGTGATTATTTTTACTGCCAGGATGGGGAGATTGTTTACACTGACTGGAAACAGGAGAAAGACGAGACCGGAAGGCTGCGCAGTGAGTAATCTGGCTCGCTATAATCAAAGTGCGTTTAAAGGACCATAAACAGAGTATACGTAAGGAACATAACTGGCAGTTTTTGGCCAAAAAAAAGGCGCTGAGAGAAACAGGTTTAATCATCAAACAATTACATCCTGGTTATTGAAATGATTCCATCACGGTAAATCAACGATGTACTCGCCTCATGAAGTACTCGCTTTATTTACAGGAACGTAGAGGGTAAATGGCTCTATGTAATGCATTGTGATTGCCCTATAAACAACTTACTGTCAAATGAAAAGGGCATCTTCTCTTCCTGTCGCTCTTCTCTCCCAGGTCCCAAGCCCATCTTCTGTTTCAGTGGTTATCACCTGCGGGTGAACACGATGCAGCGATCGCCCTTCTTCAAGGATATTGTTTTGACGACGGGAGGCTGGACCTTTGCCATTTGGAAGGAGGGAGTCACGGTAACAACATTCATCACCTCAGCCACCACTGTTCATTCAAAATAAGCGAATACCTCTGACTGGACCGAGATAAACTTGATCAAATCAAGACAATTCAAATTACGATGAAATTGATTTTGATAGAGTAACTACATTTAACGCACTAAAACAAAATTCATTTCCATATGAAGTTGACTTGGTTTGTCAGAATACAAATGACTGAATGTGAAAAACTTCAAATTCATCATGACCCAGACGGACCGAGTTGACTGATCCGTTTGTTTTCTTGTGAACGGCGACATTTAGGGCGGCCCCATCCTCAGGTCGCCGATCTCTGAGCAGCACTACACTGTGGGATGCTGGTCCCCGTCCCGACCCGCTGTCTTCTTCATCGGGAAAGACGATGGCAGTATGGAGGTGTGGAACCTGCTGATAAACGCCAGCAAACCTGCACAGGTCCATGCACACATCACCAACGCCTGGATTGCCTGCATCAAACCCTGGACTTGCTCCTGTGAGTTTTTGGCCTCGTTGGTGCCATTAAGACGGCTCGACTTGTTCCAACTTCTGTGGTTTCACGTCTCACATCTAAATCACACATTTATTATATGTTTACCTAATTGATATGAAATAGAGACCGTGGTCTAGTTCAGGCAGGAAACTTATAACTTATAAAAGGTTTCTGTATCAGAATGTAGACTGTAGGGAGATGTCACACAGCTATAAACAAAAAATGTGCACCGTCAGACGAGTTGAAAACACTTACTGCAGTGAGCTACAGCAGTTAGCATCATCTCGCTCTTTAAATTGATCATATCATGACAAATTATTGTTACATACCGCTGGGACATAAAGAAAAATGTGATGTATTAATGAATATTTCCAGACCATATTTCCCCTTTGGGTTTTTACTGTCATACTTGGGCAAGTATGATCATGAGCTAGGAAAAAAAAATATTCAACAACAGTGACTGACAAAGTGGAAGAATCTTTTATTTTCACCAACGCATTTCAGCGCAGGGACTTCATCGGGCTGATTTACCAAATTATCATGAACAGCAATTGAGCTGCCATCTGTGTGTTATTAATAAGAGCTTTTAAAATGTCTTAAAATTGGTGTAACCTGCAGACACCCTGCTGCTCATCAGAAAACTGCTGTATCTGCTGTAAATACTTTCTGCTGCTTCTGCAAAGTCTGTTTCACCCACTTTTTCACAGCCTCAGTAATAAGCTCCTCGCTATAAGATTTTGAGATGTGAGACGCGAAGCTCATTTACTCCATTTTATTTTATATTTTAGTACAAACAACCCAGCAGCACTTCCTGGCTGTGGCTGACCACCTCGGCGTTCTCAGTGTTTTCAAAATACCAAGGACTTACCACATTCCCGCCAAGAAAGAGGTAAGACAGTCCAACCAGCCCGTGTTCTCACTTTAAAGGAGACTACGAGCTTTTTTTTTAATTTATTTTTTTTATTGCGTTAACAGTCATGACTGTATTTAAGTGCTGCGGACAGCGTCACATTAGAACCGCTAACCACCGTGTTTCTCTTGCGTTCCGTGTGCAGATGTTGTCCGTGACGCGCTACTTTGACCTGAGGACGGAGATGCTGAAGGATTTATTGGAGAGGGAGGAACGGTGGGCGGTAGAGAAAAAGGAGGCAGAGGAGCTGAAGAAGAAAGTGGTGAGCTGTGGATTTGAATCCTGGACAGAGTTTACAATAGAGCTCAGGTGCCGGTATGTGCGAAACGATGTGAACGTGAGATGGTTGAACAGTGTCTGATGATCCCGTCCTTCCAACGTCAGAGTTGGGAAAGGGAGAGGGAGCTGTGTCCAAAACATATTTATAACTTTCAGAGATCGCAGGAGAAAGAGTGGGAGGCGGAGACGGGGAGCAAAACCAGAGAAGACGGGTTTCAGTTTGTCTCTCAAGCCTGTTCGTTCAGTTTTTACTCCACTTCTTCCAGAACTTTCCGTGTGCTCGATCGAGGCAACGCCGTGAACAACTGTCTGAAAGGGGTTTGCTGCTTTCGCTGAATCTGAACACGTCTCTCTGACATTACGTTTTACGTAGCTGATCAGAAGATATGGTTCATAAGGGCCACAGAAGCGAGCTTGTTTAAAGAGGACTGTTGGTTTGAACCATCGTGCGGACTGGAGTCATCTACACAGACGAAGCACGAATGTACAATGAGACAGGCAAATGTTTTTTTATTTTTTTATTTTTTTTTTTTTTATTGACCCACTTAAAATGTGTTCCAGTTAGAAGTGACACTGGAAAGAGCTGCAGCGGGCCGTCCCCCTCTCACTATCTCCTGCCTATCCTCTGTCAGTGTCTCTCCCATTCTCTTGTCCCTCATGTTTAATTCATTCAGATCGTCATTCGATCCCGAGCGCTGCGGATAGTGTGGTTATTGACCCGGCAGGCTCTCTGCTAACTGTAGAAGCCAAATCTTTCAGCGGCTGAATGTTTCCATCTCAGACTGGATGGCAGCTCCGCTGTGATTGCCGAGAACGTTCTGTGTGGCCACTGTGATCTGGTGTTTGTCGCTTGTCGCTTGTCGACCAACTAAAATTCAAGTTTAAATACACGACAAGGACAAGACACCGATTTTAATAATCCCGTCTGTGGGAGGAAAGATGGAGCAATAGCTACACAGTGATTTAATGAAGATATTGTCGTTAATCTTACCAGAGGTATAATTCACAAAGAGATTGATTTGCTGAAGCTGACTGTAACTTTATTATATACGACCAATAAAATGATAGACTGACAGTTTATTGTATGCAGGTTTTCTGCATTTGGAGATTGTGGAATGTTTATTTTTTTTTTAGGACTAATAGAAGATGCAGTCTACTTAAGAGTGTCCTTTTTAATGGGCAATATTTGCATTCCTGAATGAAACAACAATCTATTCAAATTCAACATGGCTAAATCATATTGTTATGTTTGGTAATTAACATTATCTTTTTTGTTTTATTATTCTACTTCTTCCCTGGTTTGGTCTGCAGGAGCCCGTGAAGCCCGTCATGACCCAGCAGGAAGAAGAAGATCAAGACTGGAAGGAGTACCAAGATTACCTGAAGCTGGAGGAAAGCATCCTGAAGGGCATGGGCCTGTGGCCACCTGCTGCCAACACAAAGGATACCTAATGTCTCACACGCACACCACACACACACACACACACACACACACACACACACACACCACACACAATCAGGGATCACATTTTATATAAAGGACTTCTGTTTTCCTTTTTTTTCTTAGTTGATTTTGATCCATTTCATTGCTTTAACTGTTCTTGTTCTTGTTCTTGTCAAACTTTATCTTTCAAATAGAAATCACTTTCACGGTTTGTGAAGGTTTGTTGCTCGGTTGCTGTTTTCACGATATTTGTCATTACTTGAATGTTAAGTCACGGTTTTGACTGAAATCTATACCCTACCTACATAGGGAATATAAGGAAATTGATTTTGCCATCAACATTGAGACCGTCCTTGGGTTGGAGCTTCAGGGTCACCAATGGATTACTTCCATGCTCTCATGTGAGATCTAATTACCGGGTAATTGCCATCCATTACTGCCCTCTTCACCGCCGCTCCCTGAGGACGCAGCTCAGAGTACCTCAAGGATCTGACCTTGGCAGGAAGTCGGGATGCGGCTCATTAATTTCATGATGTTTATCTGATGTTGTTGAAAGAGCCCTCAGTATGTGAATTAATTTTGTCCGGTTCATCTTGTGTACTGCTAATAAACAAATGTTTCAAATGCTACAAAGAAGAGGATTTACACGTCCTTGGCTCGGGTCTCCAATGAAAAAGCCATTAGTCACCAATCGTAACCTAGAAATGATCTCTCTGAGTGTGTGTTCTCGATTCAGGCCACGCAGCGGCTTTCTGAAGCAGTTGGAGGTGCATGGATGTTGGACTGACTTCTGACGTTTTAGTAGGACAAGGTGAGGACAGTGGGTCAAATGTGTGACGTGAAGGGGCTCGCTCTCCGGGATGAATGAAGGCTTTGCCTCAAAACAGCAGAGAGGCAAACCAGCCGAGGGAACATCGTGGAGCATTAAGCAGCTTAACATCCAGATATTTCCCTCAGGAGGAGGTGCAGACCAAAACACCAGCTGAGTGAATATCGGCCAGATGGCGAGAATCACGACGCCAAATCAATGACAGTGTCACTCTGAAGCAGCTGGATTCGCATAACAACTTATTAAGGTAACTGTAACTTAATGATGTAAACAGTGGCCAGATGTTACCATTGGATTTGAAGCCACCCTGCCTAATGGGCCTGATGGATTAATAAAGTGGTTCTACGTGTAAACCCCAGTTTTACTTGGGTTCTGGCCACGTTAAATCGGGAATCGTTTGCAGTTGTTCCATCCTACTGGATGTAGACTTTGGGGTAATTATAACCGCTCGACGTTATGCCACCGCTGCAACGACCTACAGCCTGCGTCCACCAAAGCGTTTTTTTTTTTCTCCTGACGACAGCATATATTTTAAATTGTTTTATTGAACACCAGCAGCTTGACAAGTTGCAGAGACTTTTTTTTTCTGCGCTGAACGAGAGTTGAAAAATGTTAACGCCGCGTTCGTCACTGTCACCAGCCGTCCAATCACAGTGAAGGAGGGGCGGGAAAAGACGCGGCGAACGACCGACACCGCTCGCTGATTGGTCCGCCCTTCGGAGTGGCCGTGCGAACGTTAATACGGGCCGAGTTAGCAGACGGTTATCGCGGCGAAGAAAACTGAAGCTGTGAGCCGCAGTCGGCGCAGCCAGCCAAGTTCTAGCGGGAGGATTCCCGTCTTATCATTTTGCCGTTTGTTTTTTTGGGTCGGTAGCGTCGCGTGTCAAAGAACACGTAGTTATCCGCTGGCTGTCTGGGAGACTGATTTGAGTTTGCAGGAAACCGCCCCTGAATGCGGAACCAGAGACGAGCAGCTCTCGAGCTGGTAAAGTGCGGTTTGCTCATCAGTTCCAGTTCAACTCTTTCACCACGTGTGAAAGGTTTTCCAAAACAAAACTTTTACTTGTGCCACATTGTTCACAGCATTTATGAGAGTGCTGTTTTCCTCTGCAGTATGTTGCAGGGAGAACCTCTCCAGCTTTCTGGACTCCATTAGTTTCGCTCCTTCAGCGGGATAAAATAAGGACGCCTCGAGAGTGCTGGGTCCACCACAGGTCAAGAGCAGTGCAGCAAACCTATAGTCACAAACTGACAGCCGGTATCCTGCCAGAAAAGAGGCTGGAGGGACAGAGGAAGGAGGGGGAGGGGGGGGGGGGGGCACTGAATATGCTGCGGGGGGGGGGGGGGGGGGGGGGGCAGCTGTCTATTGCCAAGTTTTCACACTGTGTCCGAGATGCCTCAAAAGGAAAGCGACAGTGTCGAGATGGTTGAGAGGACAGATGAACAACAGAAAGCACGAATGGGTGAGAGGGGGAAGGAGAGAGTGAGAGGGGAAGAAAGAGAGGACGGCAAGAGGCGGGAAACGGTCGATTCTCCCCTGCGGAAGCGAGCTGGGGCTCTCGACTTCACTCTGGCCATGACTCATTCACGTGGACGGTCCCGTCACGGAGCGGAGGAGGGTGAAGAATGGGCTGACCGTGAGGGTGCTGCAGAGGACCGCGTCCATATGGCCCTTAAGGCACCAACGAGGTCCCGGTGACACAAAAAAAAAAAGGGGGCCCTCTGCTCTCCGGTCGTCTCCTCGAACCTCTTTTGGGAATTCTGTTTTGCAGTCGCCTCTCTCCCTCTCTCTCTCTGTCTCCTCTCACTTTCTCCCAGGCCAGCTCAGGAATGTTCTGCAAACCAACACGGCGGCGGGGAAGCGCCTTCACGCTCGCCGGTCAGTTGTTGTCGCGGTGGCCGAGGCGAAGGCCGCCGGTGCGATCAAGTACGACACGAACGCTCTGCGCGCGTGTGCGTGCGTACATGTTTGCAGGTTAAGCTCAGAACTCCTTCGAACGTTCGGGACGATGGACGGCAGCGCGGCCGGACACCCGGTCACCCCCGCTGGCACGGAGGGTATTCATTATGTCAGATTTGCCTCAGTTGACTTCTTCATCTAAGTCCAAGAGATTTCCCAAACATAAAAAAGAGATCTTTAACTAAGGGGGTGTCTTTACAGAATGGGTTGCCTGCGGTCCATTTTTTTTTATTTTTTATCAGCGGTTCGGTTTTCAAGCCAAAATCCTGGGAAACAATGTGAGCTGGTGCTGTGCGGGGGGGGGGGGGGGGGGGGGGGGGGAGCTGTAAATCTGGCCTGGCGAATTAAGCCATTGCCCTGGCATTGTTCTGGCTGGCCTCTTCGCCGCTCCTGCTGGGGAGGGTGTTGGGTGGAGTGGAGTGGAGTGGAGTGGAGTGAGGGTCTGCCTCCGCAAATCTCCCAACATGGGGGGGACCCCGCACATTTCACACATGGTCATCCACGATGGGCCTCAGCTGCAGAGGGAGCGGTCCGGTCGTGCAGGACGAGGAGCATGACAAAGGCCAAGCGTTAAAAGAGACAAACAGAGTTGGGGAAAAGGACTGTTGGGACACGTTTCTTTCTCCTCTCCTGTCCGTCGGAACAGTACATTTGCATCTCCTAACAAGAAACCAACAGCAAAGCATTTCCTCTTCCCGGGAAAGAATGTAATCAGCATTTCCTTTCACCTAAAGGCACCCGCCGAGTTACTAAAATTATCCCCAGTTAAATCGTCAGGCTTTGTTTCACTGCTGTAACGCGTAAAGCTGTTTCTCTTTAAAGCCCTCTGAGAGGCTGGTGGTAGGTTTCATTAGTTGACCCCCCCGACCTCATAAGAGATCAGGTGACCAGGGCACTGCTGTGGAATGTTTCCTCTTGACTCCTTTTCATTTTCTAATTTCAAAGCTCTCGACAGTTTGGATTCTTGTCATTTTACCAGCCCCTCCTGAGGTCTGCAGCACCACGGAGCATCAGTGTGTGTGTGTGTGTGTGTGTGTGTGTGTATTTCAGTATAAACACTGACCTTGTCAGGACAAGTAGTCATGGCGACTAAAGTCTAGCATGAGGCAAAAACATAATTTGAGGTCCTGATTAGGGTCAGTGCGGTCCGTCCACCATGTAATGATAGTTGTTCGAACGTGTGTGTGTGTGTGTGTGTGTGTGTGTGTGTGTGTGTGTGTGTGTGTGTGTGTGTGTGTGTACTCGCTGTGCCCGCCAGCTTCAAACAACTAATACTTCCATCCGAGCCATTTCAAAACACGACGCTTCAGTTCGGAAATATTTTGAGCGGAGAATATTCAGGTTCAGGCGCTGCGGCGTCAGTCGATCATTTTAACATCGTCCTGACTGAGATGCAGACCAGTGAGACTGAGATCTGTCATCTAAACCATCAGTCTGTCACTGCATGGAAAACCCTGCAGGCCTGGAAACTCTTGAATCTTTTTTGTGGGACCTCAAAGCATCAAAGCAAACCAATCAAGAAAGTAGCCGAAGCTTTTCTACCTTGAGATAAAGTTCCTTTTTTTTTTTTTTTTTTTTTTGCAAGAAAGAAATTAACTGTAAAAACTGCTATGAAATGGGTCTTTTAGATTTTTTGCTTTGGAAGTAAAGCTGTTGCCTTTCTAGCCACGAGTTAGATTAGAAAATGTATGTCGTACATATCCATCTGTGCTAAATGTGAAGTTACAGCTCAGCCTGATTCTTGTCGTCTCAGCTTAATACAAAGACTGGGAGTACGTGGCCTCCCATAAAACTACTACGTGGTATTTTTTTATGCAAGAATAACTCATATTAATTGGTGTGTTTTAGACGGTGCCCGCTGAGGCTTATTTTGTCGGCTTTGAAGAGTCGTTGCGCTGAGCGACGCTGACTGCTTTCTGTCCGTGTCAAACCTCCAGAAGTGACGGTGGCGTCAATAAAAAAAGAGGCCGCGGGAGCCGGTGGTTATCGTCAAGGAGACGTCACCTCGAGCAGCCGGGGGGGGGGGGGACCCAAGTTTTTACCGCTGACAGCCGGAGAGTTCTCCGCTGACAGCAGGAAGGCGATAGCATACGCTAAAATACCAACTATATTACTCCACTTCCTCCGCACGGATCAAGGTTATCACCGCGCTCCACGTATCGGCGTGACGTTAAAGGACGGTCGGCGGGGGGGTGAAGCGCCACTAAAAGGTGTGCCACCTGCAAGTTTATCAAACCGCCGAGGCCCCAATCTTCTCATCGAGCCCGACCACAGCTGCCGGTCAAAGCCTCTTTTCGGTCTCACCTTTCACATTTTTTCTCTCCTACCAAGCAGAGCAAACCCTCATCCCGTCCCGGCGCTGAAAAGGAGACTGCTCTCTTCTGGAAGAGCGGGAGGGAGGGAGAGAAGGAGGGAGGGAGGGAGGGAGGTGATGAGCAGCTTACCTCTAGGACGGATTAGCCTTATTAAAATGAAATAGTCTAGTCCTGAGTGACAGAGCAATGGAGGTGGAGGAGGGAGGCGGCCGGGAGGACGGAGGAGAGGGCCCACGTTGTGTGAGGCCCGGCCCCCCCGGAGGATCTGAAGGGGGCCGCTACCTCTGTGTTCTCCTTCCCTCCATTCTTCACTTTCACCTCTCGCTCTCTCTTCTCTTCATCTTCTCCTCCCCCCCCCCTCCCCGTTCCTCTGGTCTGCTCTCTCATCATCTCCGCCGTCCAGAACAGGCGGATCTGTCAGCGCTGCGTCAAAAGAGGCCCTCAGATGAGCTGCCAAGTACAGGGACCGGACCTGAAGGGGAACAAAAGACCCCCCCGAAAAAAAACACAGCAGAAAGGCCCGGACCTTGATAAAAAAAAAAAAAAAAAAAATGTGTTTAATAGCCCTGCTATCGAAGGGCGCTGCATGTATGGAATGCGCGCCCAGGGTCACTGCATAAAGGTTCCCAGCAATTACCCACGTTTATAAAGAGTGAATAGTCGTATGTACTGGAGAATATTAACCAGCCCGAGCCGATCGAAACACTTCCAGCGAAAGACGTGAAAGGCTCGAACACGCCGAACGTGACTTTGTAATTGGTACCCAATGGCAATGTTCGCTCCGTTAATCCTCGTGAGGACAATAACAGCGCGACGGAATCGGCAGACCGGAGCACATAATACGGTTTTGACGTGTGCTCTGATTGAATCGATTTTTTTTTTTTTTTTTTTTTTTTGCGTCTGAGTAACAGTTCATTTAATGTTGGGCATACTTTTATGTATTTTACTCTTTTTTTTGCTTTTACTCTTGTGGTCTGAGTGTTTAGCTGCAAGATGTAATACCGTATTGTATTAATACTGGACAAGTCCTGTCAGGACTGGCCGTGTTGTTCTTTGACCGCTTCCTTTGACACGAGACCCGTTCTGGAAGTAGACATTTTACAGCAGGAAAAGCACAATTGAAATTAATATTGTTTATTGCTTCTTGAACCTAATTTTAATCACTATCATTGAAGTCATTTGTCCGTTTTTACAGTTTCTTCAGCCATCATCGGGAGCTCTCTGCATATCTGTGCAGCTAATAGTCTCGTTGGTGGAAATGTTTGTCAGATTTTACTTCATGAGGCAAAACTTGTTCTGCAGAACAAACAAGAGAGTGACTCAAAAAGCAGTCCGGGTGTAGCCTTCCTCCAAACCCACTACGGCTTACAGACCTCGTGCCTCTGGAGACTTAAAAAGTCTTTCAACACGCAGCAAAAGACCGATCGGGAGGAGGGAGGTCAAAGGCAGAAGGTGTTTTCAATGAACTCATCAACTAATTAGATCTGGTCCAAGGTCTCCAAAACTCCAAATGCGAGTTTACACACACACAATCGTGCCCTGCAAAAATGAATTTAAACTTCGCCATCTTTTGATTATTTAATGAATCTGTCCCTTTCTCTTTTTTCTCACAGCCAGAGCTGACACAGTTGATGTCGGCTCTTGGTACATCCGGAGCTGAGAGAGCAAACGTTTCCTCATCTCTTATTTAAAAATATGTAAAGTTTACACAAAATGCAATACAAGGACATGTTTTTTTTTTGTTGTATTTTTAAAGGATAACTTTAAGGTCACATGGAAGACTGCTATGATGTCTCATCACTGAAAGTCCTAAAACTTTTAGTGTTTATTGCCACAGTTACCACACAAAAAAAAAAGAAAGCCTGAAACAAAGACTTTGTGTTTTTGTGGCTGGCTGGTCGACTTACAGCCACGATACTGACTCAAAGGTCAGCAGAGATTAAGGTAACAGACGAGGGGGAGAAGAAGAGGAAAAAAGGTCTGGTTTCACATGCAGGTGGCTGTCAAGGATGTTTACCTAACGAGACCCATATCTCTTCTCTCCCCTGAATTAGAAATGAACAAAAGTTCAGTTCAGTTCACTCTGACAGACGGCCTGATATCAAGTGGCGACCCTGACTATCCAAACAGCCCCCGTGTTATTATGTCTGCCTCTGACTTCATATGGGATTTCACTCTTGCTTTTATTGGGACTGAGAGAGCAGATTTCCAAGTCAAATGTGGATGGAGTACTTTTAAAATATGCCCTCGGTAGGTTTGGAGCCAGCACCTGAATCTAAATATCAAACCCTTTTCCAGATGTTCAAAGATGGAATTCAAAAAGCTGGAAATATATTAGACATTGACGGGATCCTTTGTGAAATACACCTTTTGAGACTGACGGGAACATTATTCTCAGTGAATGTAGTTATTTACATTTTCAAACTGTCAGTGAAGTATTTGGCTCCATGTTCACGTGAATTCCCGTGTGCATGGTTATTGGAGTAGATGTGTGGTTATAAACAGGGCTGCTGAGTGCAGGCAGGTATGTGTACATCTTGTACCCTAAAGCCCCCTCATAACTGTTCAATGCAGCCATAAAAAAAACATGATATGGACCCACTGTAGTGACATCAAACAAAGCTGAAAACCATTTAGTGCTGAAAGCCCTCCGGCGGCTGACTTCTCATGCTAACTGCCAGAGATGCGTATCGCCTCAGCTGGAGACGCCCGGGCGCAGTCGTCCCATTCCTGTTTGAATTTACAGCTCATTTCGGCAAATTTCACAGTAAAATGACATTTAACTCCTTCAGCGAGCTGCTTTTAAGTCTACGCGCGGTGCGCATTGTTCTATAATTGTATGTATCTCATGGACGTTGCTGGTAATGTTTTTTTTTTTTTTTTTGGAGCCGCAGGGAAAAAGTGCAGCCTTCCAGCAGTGGATTTTACGGGACAGCTAAATGCAGCTGCATTCTGGGAATGTCCCTGAAGCTGAGAGTCATTTTGGGAGATTCCCACAAGCCAACAAGGGCAATTCCCCGACTTATCTATCTGCACTCGGCAGAGGCTGGGTTACAATGCTCCCACAGCAAAGAGGTGAATCCACAACAAAACAAAACAAAACACAGAGTCCAGTTTCCTGAAGTTAAGGTCAACTTTTTTCCTTCTGCTTTTCACTAAATCAGACCATCTTCAGAACAGTTTGGGAAACTGTGGTTGTAGCGTCGAGCCATTTTAACAACAGCGATGCGATTGCCGAGCCACATGTTGAATAACAGAGATGTGTTTGCATAAAAAATAATCTCAGAACAAAGTTTTCATGAATGAATCCAGGCTTGTATCGCGTGTGGGAGTGAGACGATGCTGTGTACTAAAAATTGACTGCTGTGACCGTTCAAACCAAAGATTGCGGTGCACAGAAATGTCTTTTGTTTAGATAGCTGCACAATCATGTCTATAAAATCCCACTCCACTGGGAATAAAGCTTTTTGCTCAAGTGAGTAGTCATTTTGAATCTGTTCTGAAAAAAATACTATTCAGTTAAAAAAACAAAACAATAAAATACGGTATGTCTGAGATGTATTGAAGGGAAAAAAAAAAAAAAAAGACACGCAGCCACGTGTGAATGTAAAATAATATACTTTATTATGACCATACATTTTTCAGGATCAATAAAAAGCACTTCTGTTTTGTTTAGCAATGCTTTCAGTGTGGCACAGTTTCCTCCAAAGGACAAAGAGGATAAGACAGACATAATATTATTTAAAACGCATGAAAAATGATGATGACGTTGGTGCATTTTGTTCAAAAGAGATTAGAAGGAGGCGGGAAATGAGAAGATGATAAAACAGTGAGGAATCCCGTCAGAGGTTCCAGTTGACGGATTGTGGCTCGGTCCCTGCAGGACACAACCAAGTGCTGGCCAGAGGACAGTCCTGCCCAAAGGACAGTACTGCCCAAAGGACAGTGTTGGCCAAAACAGGCATTAAGTTTCAATTTCAACCTCTATTGTTATTGTTGCTTTTTTTGTTGTTTATTGTATCAGTAGAAATAAAAAAATCTAAAGAGTAAAAAAATGTAAAAAAAAAAAAAAAGTTTTAAAAATGCTTTTCCTCTTTGCAAATTTAAAAGACAATTATCACATTTCTGGAGCCAATTTTGTTTGGGACTCAATTAATGGATTTACAGGAAAAACACATTTTTGACCATGAAAAACTGTTTTCACAATTTAATAGACTGACTCTCTGTCTGCCTCTTAAGTCCTTTGGAGGAAAGCTTGAACAATGCAGTCATCTGTCTATCGAAGGAACAGGGGGTCAAACAAATGGGCATACATTAGAAAATAGTCTTATCTTACACATAAATATGAAATACAAAAGGCAGATGAGACAGAGCCTTGTTAATGCCAGTAAAGCTTTTGACCATGCAACGTTCAGTACCTTAAAAAAACAAACAAGAACAAAACACCAAAAATCATGAACACAGCTTAGTCCACCAGAGACACAAACAATGTCAAATATATACACAATATAACAAAAATAACAATATCACTTTTTTTTTCCGCAAGAGCACGATTGTATCATATATTTTACAGCTAAAGTTGTACCATTAGTCCAGCACATTGAGATGCGTACAGGTAGCTTGAAGGGAGATAAGCGACTATTGCTACAAGTCAACACTACGAGGTCGTCGGAAGTACTTAAATACGCCATTGAAATATAAGCTGTAAAAATAATATACTCCGAATACATTTATATAATTATATACATATACATATAGGTTAAATACTGATCATTCTGAATCCCTGGATTGCTGAAAACGTCCTTTGTCTCTTTAGGCAGCTCTAATTGGTTCTAACTGGGTGCTCCTCCGCTACGTTTCCACCGCTGCTCTGAAAATTTGTGCTTCACATTGTCTGTTTCACTGTTTTGATAAAAAAAAAAAAAAAAAAAAAAAGCTGGGAGAAGTTGAAAAGTGACTGGTTGGTGTTTAAAAAAATAACAATTTAAAAAAAAGAGATTATTTGCTGCATTTTAAAGAGGTAGATGAAAAGCTCGATACCACTTTCACGTTAGGCTTACTTTAGCAAAGCATAAAGAACATGTTTAACAAAAAAATATATGTTTTTACACTTTTTTTTTTTTTTTTTATACAGGTTGAACAAAAACAAAAATATTTTGTTAATTGGACAGTTTAAGAGAGATATTTTTTTAAATTTTGGACAAAGCCAGGCTAGCTGTTTTCCCCCGGTTCAGGTCTTTACGCTACACTACACTACGCTAAGATAAGATAAGTTAACTGTCTTCTGATTCTCGCTTAAATGAATCGTACAGACATGAGAGTAGTATCAATCTTCTCATCTAACTTTGGGCAAGAACATTTCATAAAGTTATGTTGCCACATGGAACAGATGTTATCTCTTTTTATGGTTGCCTGCTTCAAGAACAAACACGTTTGAACCGTGCAGCTTTTTTGTTGAACTAAACGTGGACTGATGTGACTATGTCTGTGAATGGGTGTTTAAATAGTGAAAACCGCGTACGCATATTCTTTCATAGTTTCCTTTAGGAGGAGGTTTCGGTGGCGGCCGTTTCTCCCTTATTTCAGACCACGGCCAGATTATTTGTAACCGCATGAACTCTAATGACAATCTACACTACCGACTGCCTAATAAGTGCATTATTGTTGTACAACATTTAGTGTTTTATACCTCAATAGAAAAAGCTCTCTGCTGCCTTAAAAAGGAAATCCACCCTAAAACAGAATGTACACACGGTCCTCCTACGATCTTGGGTTTGTTTTACTGAACGCTTTGTTTACATGCCTCAAAACAGACAATAGAAAAGAGCAGCTCTGCAATTTAAATGCTTTTCCGTTCAGCGTTGTTCTGGTCAGTGCCAGTATCAGAATTTGTAAAAACCTCTTTATGGATTTCTTGCGCCTGCCAGGTAGACAAAATGGTTTGGCTCCGATACCTAAATTTGGCGAGCCAAAAGAAATGACGCCCGCAGTCTGGGTGCTGAAATTGAACCAGGTCTTACCCAAATTAAGGCCACCACATGGGGTCCACAGCAGGTTCGAAAGTGGCTAAATTTTGCCACATTTGGCATCTGCTGCTGGGCCACAGGCCAACACGTAGCCTCAATCAGCTCGATTCAGTCGGCTACCTGGGCCGCCTTGACTGTAGAATTGACGGGATAGTTCTGTTTTCTCTGCAGCTTTTGGATTTCTTTAATTACTCATTATGTATTTTTGTTGTCGCCATTTTGTTGACTCAAAGCCCTAATGTGTCCCAGATTTTTTTTTTGTCTAATTGGAAATGTCCAATGTCCAAATGCTGCTTCAAAAGCCTGCCAGGAAAATACTTCTTTGGAAACTGTTTTTGTATGAAAATGGACAATTTTAACGACTTCCTTCTGTAAATGTTGGCAGCCTTTTCCCCCACTTAGCAGAGTCCCACAGTACTCAGGATGGATTCACACCTGCTGAAAATAGAATATCCTCCAGCCGTACATGTTACGGTGTAGGTTGCCAACACTTTATCAAGCTCATAGGAGGTGATGCATTTTATTCCAGGGTGGATTTTCCTCTTGACGTACCACCTTCACACAATTAAGGCACCTTTTAAACCCCTGAGGGGTCAATGGGTTCTTCTAATAAGAAGAGAAGCAACAATAACAACATGGAACACAGAACTGGACTGAAACAAACACAAAGTAAGACGGTCGACAAAATAAAAGGAAAATAAAAAAACATTACGGAATGTCTGTGGGTTAAGGTACAAACACCAGAAGCGCCCCGTTACGTTTCTTCTCATCTCAACCTTCAGGGTTCTTACAGCAGCACCGTTCGCCACGCTGCCATGGTGACATCCCGAGACCTCCATGGAAACACCGTGGCTGTATCCTGAAGCACCTTGATCGGTAAAGAAGGGCCGTCCCGAACGTCATCCGGCTTCGTGAGTGTGCGCGTGGATACGCGTGTGTGTGTGTGTGTGTGTGTGTGTGTGTGTGTGTGTGTGTGTGTGTGCGTGCGCTGGAGTCAGTCAGTATCCGACGTTGAGCTTGTTCTTGTTGAGCTCTCGCTCCAGGTTTCCTATCAGAGTGTCGATGCTCTCCTGCAGGTCTCTCAGGTTCACCCTGTTGCTCAGCACGGGGCTGATGTCCTGGATCTTCATGTACGCCTGGTACGTGTGCTCTTTGGGCAGCCGAGGTGGCAGGATGTGCTCACACAGCCTCTCTTCTTCCTCCTTTTCCTCCTCCTCCTCCTCCTCTTCTTCCTCCTGCTGCTCTTCCTCTAACGGCTGCCCGTTGTTTGAACCGTCACTCTCTCCTTGATTCTCCTCCTCCTCCTCCTCCTCCACCTCTTCGCCCTCTTCTTCCTCCTTCACCAGCTCCCCTCCCTGAGGCTGCTCCTCCTCAGTGGGATCAGACAGACGACTCATCACCTTGTCCTTCTCAGTGTCCCCCTGCTCCTCCCGGACCTCCTCAGCAACCTCGGTGTCCTCAGACGGCACGTCGTCATAGTCCGCCTCCTCTTTGCTGGGAGGCGGCAGCATTTCAGAAGGGAAGTAGCTCTCTCCACAGCCGCTCCAGTCACCGGCGTACCGGTTGCTGGGGCTGTCCAGACGTCCGGGTTTGGGTCGCAGCACGCCCGCCATCTCCGCGTCGGTGAGGTTGAGCACCTGAGGGCGCTCTTTTCTCCGCCGCAGAGGAGGAGCTGACAGGAGCAGGTCGGACGAGGTCGGAGGAGCCAGAGATCCTGCAGACGAGGACTGGCCACGCGGGTCCACGACTGGAGGAAGACACACAGAAGAAAGACACAGTTCATCGGATGCGAAGAGGCAATTTGAACGAATAACAAAAAAAAAAAAAAACTCATGTCTTCTCATTTTCTCGCACTTTCCAAGGAAAACGTTGCTGTTCTGTCCGAGTTTTACATGAAGTACCCGAAGCATGCGGGACACTGAAGATGACAGCTTTGCCCCCGGACCCAGAAGCCAACCAATACTTGTAGCTGTCTGGTCCAGGATCTGTCTCTGGGGATTTAATTAAACACAGCTCTATTAAGGATTACGCAACATGTAAGCACAACGTGGAATCAAACAAGGTTTTAAAGGCAAATTTGCCTTTACTGCATTGAATCTGGATGGAGTTCAGTTTGTAGTGCTCATAGCATTAAAAAAAAAAAAAAAAAAAAAAACATCTCTAACAAGGTCCCGGTTACTTTGAACAATAAACAGAAGATTATTTCTTCAGGAGTGTGAGGGCACATATCATAAATCAATCTGCAGTGAGTGAGCGAGAAAACATGTTTTTTTTTTTTTTTTTGCAAACTCACGAACAAGCGAGCTTAAACATGCCTGAAAAACAACAAGCTTTGGTTTTGAAGAAAAACGGATTTCTTCAGTTTATCTCAACGACTATCAGGAAAACATGAATGAATGAACATTCCATGCAGAGTCAGACGCATGCCGAAGACACTCCACCGCACACTGTGATTTAGTTGCCATCCTTCTGTACCGTCTGTATCTCAACCAAATCTAAAAGATTTTTTTTTTTTCCCCCAAAGTAAAACCCCGAATCATCTGACTGCATTACGAAAAAGTCACAGAGAGCACTGCAACGCAACCAGCACGGTCCTGTTACCTGTCTGTCTGTACCTCTGCGCACCTACTACACTGGTGACACCGCTAGCCCTCCCCCACTGCATCAGGAGAGGAACAAAGACACAGTTAGGGCGATGAGTCACGATCGAGAGGCACAAAATATAAGAATCCTACATTTTATTTTGCCTCCTGAATATTTTTCCGCGTGCATTTCCACCCCCCTACCCCCCCCCCCCAAAAAAAAAAAACAGCCGATGAATTATGAAGCGTGTTGACTCCAGCTCATCAGACCGGCTGTTGCTGATGTAATATTTACTGTAAGTAACCCTCCCGAGGCTAAAGACTGGAGCAATTATAACCCTAAAACAAACAGAAATTATTCCCGCTTTCAGAGACACCGTGTTATTTAATTTCAGACATGATTCACTGACGACACGATTAAAGTGATTCGCTGTAAACAGAGCAAATGAAGACAGAGCGCAGACAAAAGCACGTCAGCTTGTGTGACAATCGGGAAAGAAATGTACTGCATGTGGTGATTTTACCAGCTGGAGTCCGTCTGTTTATCGTAACTTTATTTATATATTGTAGAAACAACCGGACCCTGATATTGAATTCATTTCTATAGATCTTTATGTTTGGAAATACATTTTCCAAACCTTCATTTGTTGACATTTTAATGTTAAACTTGGGTTGAACTGGGATCAAATCACTTTAAAGGCATCATGCTTTTATTTCTGACATTTTTCTGCTGTAATCGTTTGTATAAGACTGGAAACAACCTGTTTTTCAACCCTTAACTGGCTTATAATAATTTCTTGATTCCATCCACCCATCCATCCATTATCTATACCCGCTTTATCCTGAACAATGTTGGGCCGGAGCCTATCCCGGCACACTTTTGGGCGACGGCAGGGTACAACCCGGAGAGGTCGAAGGTTTAATTTCTTGATTGATTATCACAAATGAACGATGTGTTTTTATTGGCATCTCTACCGTCTTTGGGTGTATTTTCACGTCTTTTGGCAGCTATTTTCTTGATGAAATGGACAAAATTATAAACTGGACCTCGGGCTTTAACTTAAGTAAAATACCTGAAAACTTCTTCCACCTATGTACACAACATGCAGCACCTCCTCGGCCTCGTGACGACACGCGCGATCACTCGCTTCCTGCGAGCGGTGTCGGTGTCCTCGCACTTGCCCGAAGACATGTGCGGTCCAGGCCTGAGCAACAATGCCTCGGAGGGTTTGGTGTGTGTGTGTGTGTGTGTGTGTGTGTGTGTGCGTGTGCGTGTGTGTGTGTGGGGCGTGAAGAGGCGGCTGAAAATATCCCATAATGGCTGTGAAATGTTAGGGTGAAGCTTCAGGGGCTGAGGTGGAAGGTTAAGCCTGGAATGCTTTTAATTACAGTCCAGGCGTCCTGCACCCTGCGCCGAGGAAGACGGCGGCGCGGACATGCTACCGAGGACGTAAACAAAGACTTAAACCTGGACTGAGAGCTTCATTAGTGTCTTTACAGGTCATTAGGCAGGTGACATCAGCTGCAGACAGAAGACTAAGATCACAGTTTGATTGCCTGCAGATATGAGTTTTGAGTAAGTGTTGAAATTCCACTTGTACTTCCCTCGGCGATCTGCAATTGCAGGATTCACCGATGCTGACTTATTCAGTCGCTACTCTTTGTTTAAGTTTCTCTCTCCGGGCTCCTCCTCTGGTCGATGTAAAGGAGGGTGGAGGGACCTCAGATTCAGCGGGTTTACACTGAACTGGGTCAACGCGGGAGTCGGAGGATGCAGTTAAATTTAAAGGATCGACCGGACGGAGTCATTTCCTCCCCAGACGCCGATCAGCAGATCTGCTCGGAGGGGAGGAAGCTCGGAGGATTTGATTCTTTCAGGGATGAGAAGGATTTCTCAAAACACGGCATGCGTGTGCATTTTGAAAAACGCGTGTCGAGACGCTGAAAAAAAAATGAGACAAGCTTCACAGGATATCACCGCACTCTGCAGAACAGCTTCCTTTCAATTAAGACCCGGTAAGCAGGTTTAGTCTTGGACTGATGACCGTGCACGTTTCGAATTGTGTATTGAAATTTCAAACAGTCTCATGACTTTCGGAGTTTTCAAAAACTTTTCCAGCTGAGGTCAGAACAGGCAAACTGCTAACAACTGCAGCGCCGTCTGGAGTCCGACCGATACGGGTTTGTGGGGCTGACGCTGATACCGATATTAGGAAGTCAAGAAATCCTGATATAAATATATCGAAACGCTTGTGATAAATTGAAGAAGATTTTTGGGGGCAGCTGTGGATCTGATGTGGGTTGCCCACTAATTATAAGGGCTGGTGGTTTGATCTTTGGGTCTTCCTGTCCACGTGCAGAAGTGTCCTTGGGCAAGACACTGAAGCGTAAGTTGCTCCCGATAGCAGCTGAGCACCTTGCGTGGTAGCTCTGTCGCTGGCTGGTGCTTGAATAGGAGGCAGAATGAAGAGCTTTATAAGCTACAGAAGTGCGGGCCTGTTTACCATGTTTTCTAGTGGGATGAACACAAATTCATAAAATGAAACCCGTCAAGTTAAAAAAAAAACAAATCAAATAAGTTGCTGTGACCGATGAAGGTTTTTCACCGCCTGCAGCTCGTTTCATCATCCTTGCCTCCCTCCTGAATAACCTCTGCGTTCCATCATATCTCACACTGAGCAGACAGCTGCAGCGGGATGAGAGCAGCTGCGCGGGCAGACAGATGACCTGCGCTAAGTGAAGCCGGTACTGGGTTTCTGTCCTTGATTGGCGATTTATCTTCAGACGGAGGGGGCCACGCCTCGAAAGTTTGGTTTACTTTGGGGCTTTACTGGCTTGGCTCCGATTGGCTCAGGCAACCGTGATCAAGCACTTGTGGAGAGTTTCATCTCTGAGGACCCAACAGATGGTATCCTGTGGCTATCAGCTGTCCTTGTGCCAGCGGTGGGTAACCTCAGGGATCAAAGCAGCCCAGCCCCTGAAAGGCCCTTTGCAGCGCTGAACCGCAGAGCCGGCACCGATTTGTACAAGACCCTCGGCAAAAAAAAGACACAGAACATGCGTCCAACCGGACTGCAAATGAGATGCCAGAACGTACAGACAGAAAGCAAGAAAAAGCTCGCCCACCTGGCCAGAGTTGCAGCAGGTAGTGCAGGACTTCGATGTGCTTTTTGAAGTGCAGCGCGCTCGCCAGCTCCTCGGAGTCGATGAAGACTCGGTTGGTGTGGCAGGACGCCTCCTGACGCTGGCTGAGCAGCACCGGGCCGAAGCACACCGCCAGGTTCTGACACGTCATCTTGTTCACTTCTTGGTAGGACGCCACCAGCTTCAGGTGGTTGAGAAGCTTCCGCAGTGTCACCTGATGTCGGCGAACACGCGCACACACACACACGCACACACACACACACGCACACACACACACACGCACACACACGCACGCACAAGCGCAAACACAGACAAATAAGGCATGTTATTATTATGATTAGTAGTTGCAGTAGTACCACTGGCAGCAGCAGCAGAAAGTGCAGCAAAATCTACTACTAAGCTTTTGTAGCAGTAAAAACATGTATGTCACATAAGAAATGGTGAGAAATATCTCTTCTGGGGAACACGGAAAGATTTTAAATAAATGCTGCGTTGGTGTGTTGATACGACGGCCAATGTTTGAAACAGTTGTGATAGTAACATTAGCAGGTTGAAGGTGGGTGAAGCAGTCTAATGTGTGCTGGAAGCATCACAGTTCCTTTTGTAAAGTAGAAAAGTCGTTTTCATTTTTACGTGATTTTTAAATTCAATGAGCATCTGTGTAGAAAAAACATTTACACGGTTGGTTTTTATTGTTCCTCCCATTTGCATCTGCTTCTCTTGTGTTTTATTTTCTTGTGTTTTACTTATGTTTTATATATTTATCTATCAGTTTATGGCAGATTTGTATCACTAAACAGTATACATGTCGGACAGTAAATTAGAAGAAATTGAAGTACAAAAACAAATTTTTGGTGTTTATTTTGAAAACAGAGTATTTATATATAAACAGCCATATTTAAGTGATCCTTGAAATGTCTGTTTGTGTTATGTGCCTGTGGAATAATAGGGCGCACCGGCGAGCTTGGTATTACCAGACCAAAATACACTGTCTGGATATGCGGGTCTGGACACGCTCCATTTGGGATTGTCTCCCGTCTAATGGCCGGCAAGACGTTTCGACCAATCAGCTTTGACCACCATATGACGTATGTTGTGCTCTACCACCACAAATCACCATCACGGTGGTCACTGATTGGTCAGCCCTTCAGCGTGGATGAACAAACCTTAATGCGAACAGAGTTTGAAGACTATAATCACAGTGAAGACCGACGCTGTGAGCAAGAGGTGGGCGGAGTCAGGCTACACACGGTTGGTCCAGGGGGTTAAACTACTGGAATGAATGAATGGCGACATCCATGGGACTTTTGTTTGTTTCCCATCTCTCTATTATCTCATTCTCGGCCTCAAAAGTCCGGTTCAATTTTTACTTTATGGGATTTATAATAATCTGCGAATACTTCAGTGAAGGTGAGAAGATGAAACCACGATTACCAGCCAACGTAATAAGCCACGTAATGGCAGCCAAAGAGCAGTAATCTGCGGCATTATCATCATGACTGTCATTATCTGTGCCACAATTGGCCCTTTCACTGCCACCTCTGTGACGGTATTCTCGCTCCGCGAGGACTGCGAGAGCCCGAAGAGGGTGTTTTGTCTTCCTCACCCTCTCCACGTCCGGCAGGATCTCCAGCAGGCTGACGGTGTGCTCCGAGTCGGCCTGGTCGTTCTCGCAACCCGCCGCTCCGATCCGCAGGGGCTTCACGGCCATGGACTCCATCACGGCCTCGTACAGCTGCTTGGTGATCAGAGGGTAGGGCAGCTCACGCAGGTAGTCTTTCAGCACTCCTGTCAGCGGGGGGGGGGGGGAAAGATCAGGACAGTGAGCCGACGTCCGAGTCATTTAACCGTCCCACACTTGAACTGAGAAACACGCAGGCAACTTTAAGAAATCACGGACAATATATCTTTATGATGCGTTGTCATCGAGAAATAAAAAGCTTTCTTTTTTTTTTTCTTCCCCCCTCTCGGGTTAAACCGCTGAACCCGGCGCACTTTCTTGGCTGCCAATTGAGGTCTCATTGTTCTCTGAGGTCGAGTCGGGCGTGACTCGTCAGCCAGAAGTTTTTCTTTTTTTTTGGGGGGGGGTGGGGTGGGGGGTGGGCGCGTTCACACCTGTGACTTCAGCCTCCCGTAGTTCAGACAAAAGCTAGGGGAAAACATGAAACCCACGCTGTCTGTCTCCACTAAGCCCCTGAAATATCACTGGCATGTCTTTTCATCAAAGGCAAAAGGAGGGGCGGGGGGTAAATACTGGAATAAAAAAAAAAAGCTCTTGGCAGTGTGACAGCTCTTTGTGGTGAGTGTCTGCTCTCTTTTCCCTCTGCGTGAAGCTGGATCGGTTTTCAGGGAAGGCTGGGGGCTGTGTTATTAGCAATGTTGGTCATGCTCCAAAGTAATGCACACTGAGCATTTACGAAGAGTAACAAGATACAGAGAAAAAAAAAATCGGCATTTCTTAGCAGCTAAATTGAGCAAATGACCCTTTAAACCTTTTTAGAAATGTAAAGGATGCACCTAACCCAATTTCCTGTTACTGCATATGCAACTTTCATGAGCTTTGATGCCGCAAACGTTTCCTGCTGATGCTTCGACATCATCTTATCCAATCACGTCGCTTTTCTTTGACGGACTGTTCGTGTCGCTATAATCTCCGGTGTCCCCTCGTCTTTGTCTCTCAGTCACTCGTCTTATCAGCCGTTGGGTCCCAAACGTGCGCTTGAGGACAGAACAAGAGGTTTTCTGCCCGATGATGTTGGGAACTTCGGACGCTCGCTGCTCCTCTGAACGAGGTGCTTATCAGGAGATGTTTTGACTGTGTTGGGGATTTGTGTGTTTGGTGATACCAGTAATCTATAACACCGCCGAGGATGAAGACTCTCCCCGAGATTGTGAGTGATGTATGAATATTCAGACAAGTGTGTTCAGAGCGTTTTGTTCTGTAGGTTGTTGCGTTGTTTTGTTTGGGTGGTGTGTGTGTGTGTGTGTGTGTGGGGGGGGCCTTTATCCCTGATAAATCACAGGATTGTATATCAGCATGAGGAGCACAAGCACGACCCAATCATTCCTTTAGCTCTACTGTTAACAAGGGAAACATTTTCTTCTCACACTTCATATTCAGCTGAGCACTCGAGAGATATTTAAAGGTCCCGTATTGAATAAATTCAGATTTTATTGTGTGTTTGATCGTAAAGCAGCTTTGAGTGTTTTACAAATACTGTCAAAGTGAGTGATGGAAGAAATGCACACAGCCCATATGAATTTCTGTAACTTTGTGATGTCACAAACTCACACATGCGCCCACCTCTCCAATCTTTTATGTAGAAGAAACAAACGTCAACCAACCGTGACGGCACCCATTGGGTTGGGAACTATTTTGCCTGTCGCCATCTTGCTATTTTGAGTGAACGGTGAATCCGACTACATCTCAGAGGACACTACGTCCGCCCACCTACAGCAGAAACCTTACAGCACCACAGGCCTGTCAATCAAACAGACACGCCCCCAAACATACTGCTTTTTGAGGTGTAATAACTAACTAATGATGAATTATTTCCAGATGGACCACCACAAAACTAATAAGAACGAGTGACTTTAGCTCACAACACCATAATGACTTTTGGGGGAAAAAAAATGACTGACTTTGTATTTCCTGAGAAAAGTTGAATGAGAATCTATGGACCCAGACAAATTTAAAACATTGGACCTTCAACTAAGCTCACTTTGAGTTGTTTTTTTTGTACTAGTTGTGATGACAATCTGCTCAACAATCCAACATAACACTTCATTACATAACTGTCTGTCTGAACCCTCTTTTATTTTGGACTTGACATCCAGTAATTTTGTAGGAATGGCAACACGACAGCGGGTGCATGAAAAGTGTGAAACAACAGCAAAAGGAACAATCTTTTGTGACTTCTGCCACACAAGATCAGAGGACATACTGTATGTGTGTACAGTACCTATCGCGCTCTGAGAAATTCCCAAAGCCGTGACACAATCCTTTTGACACAACTGACTGAGATTAGCATGCTGTAAATAGGAGCTGCTGCTTTATCGCATCTCCACTTGAGGTGCTCTTCCTTGTCACCGCTTGCCTTCTATTTACAGCAAACTAGAATACGAGTCACTGTAAATCCACTTAGACCCAGAAAGGACAAAGGAGGGGGACAACTTAACATGCTCACTTTTTAATCCCAGTAAGTCCCCAGCCTGCTCTTTAAGGAAGCCTGAGGCTTTTCAATCTATTCCTAACTGATATCGTGGGTCGGTTATCCATCAATATCTGGAGAATAAAGAAGATGAACTAGTGTTTTATAATTAGTTAATAACATTAAGTAGTTTTAGGTGACGACACACTTAACTTTCCTGTCTTACTTTCTAACAGCTTGACATCAATGAGACTCTTTGTTTATTGGATTAGAGAGTGAAAGGATGATCTAATATTCAGTTCAGTGTCACAAAACAAAATCTCATTCGATCAGTATCTGCAAACAATCTGCGCAAGCAAACACACAACACTCATTGGAAAAATGATCGACAGCGATCGTGAAGTGCGACATTCAAGGATCAAACCAATCGCTGATCAAGATACCAACATTTTTAAAAAAAAACATTATTATTTTGGTGTCAAAAGTTGTTTCATACAGTCTGCAGTTTGGTTTCTGGAATAGGTGGCCAGGGCATAGCGTTGCCAGGTCGTAGGTCAGATCCCCCTCGAGCTCCTCGCCAGCTCGTCCGAATCTGCTCAATTCTGGCTCCAAAATACCAAGATGGTGACAAGCAAAATGGCAATTCACAAACCAGTGGGCAACATCACAGTGGGTATCAAAGTACGGCCTCGCAGAGCTACGAGCACGATTGTTATTCCTTTCATGGAATCTTCTTCACATTTGTATTATGTTCAACGTGTTTTCTACATTTACTGATGTATTTTTTTGAAATGCACTGCATTGTGTGTTTTTAATTTTTTTGTATGTAAAACCTCATCAACAAACATTACAAATGAACTTAAGACTGAAAATGCTACGACATGTGGACTTTTACTGATTATTATGCTGTGCTGCAAATCCGTCTCTACGAAAAGAAAAATACACAAATAAAAAAAGATAAATAATGAATATTGTTTGTGACAGGCAACACTTGAACCCCAAAAACAGCAACTTTGTTTTCTTGCCTTTGAAGCTCCTCCAAAACTCTTTCCTCTGAACTTGGGATTCAACACGTCCCGACAGCAAAACACCCACCCACACACACACACACACACACACACACACACACACACACACACACACACACACACACACACACACATAGAAATATTGTGCATTCCTGAGGCAGTCGGTGGAGGCTCTGTAGAAAAACAAGTCATCCCCAAACGGGCACACTGGCGTATCATGTCAGCCCTCCCACCTCAGGTAGACCAACACAGTGACAGCTACGAGTCAGCAGGGTCAGACTTCAGCAGCGCTCGAGGCAAACATTCACTTCAAACTTCATAGTGTCCCTGCAATTAAACGTGCCCCCCCCCCCCCCCGCCCCGCGAGCCGGCAGCATAGCAGATCTGTGGCAGCACGTTTCCAGCTTTTCTTCTTTTTTTTCTAAACCTCGGATTCACATCCACGAATGCTTCTGTTGTCGTACGTCGTGTTGGGTATGAAAGCTGGTATGAGCAGAATTCAATAAGGGCACATAAACACACACGAGACATTCACTCTCCTTAACGCTTCCTCAGACGCGCTGATTTCCAAAACAGATTACACAGAAATGCGCCCCGAACACCCTCCAGCTTCCCGCTGTCAATCTTTACCGAGACTTTACCACAATGATACAAATAATCTGCTTCCTTCATCGTATGAAAACAGGCTGCCTGGAAGCAAAAATGAGCCAAAATGTTGTCCTGCTTATCTCGGAAAAGTTTAAGCTTTATTTGTTAAGCGATTGTGTAAATGAAGTGCAATAACAGCCACTTGACTTTTCTTTTTTTTTTTGTCTTTTTTTTGTTTCCTTTAAAACGTGAAGTCGTGCATGGCAGAGACTCTGACCCTCTCTGTGCTGCGTCACAACAACAGCACGCCTGTTTCACTGCCACCATTTTTTTTTTTTTTTTTTTTTTCCACGCATGGAAACATCACATGTTCTGTCTTTTTCTATTTCAACAATTAGTCACTGCAAACTTTGTGTACGTGCACATGTGCATGTGTTTGTCCGAGGTGAGGAGAATACAGCCATTCAGGGAAATCATTAGCCTGCTATGAGTCAGTGCTCCTGTTGGTTGCCTTTTTCACGTGTACACACACACACACACACACACACAAACACAAACACACACACACACACACACACACACACACACACACACACACACACACACACACACACACACACACGAACACACGCGAAAGCTCAGTGAGACTTGAACACATACGCATGCGCGCACGCACACACACAAACACACACACACACACACACACACACACACACACACACACACAGACGCACACAGACACACACACACACACACACACGAACACACACACACACACACGAACACATGCGAAAGCTCAGTGAGACTTGAACACATACGCACATACACACACACACACACACACACACACACACACACACGCACTCTGACACACACAAGGTCACAGGCGGCTGAGGGGGTGAACAGGTGTGCTTCCCTGCAGGTGCTTCACTTTCAGCCAAGCTGACAACAAGCACGCGCAGCGTGTCTGTCCTCTCACATTTAAACTGTTGACGTCTGGCTTCACACCAGCGAGACGTACACTCTATATTTCCCCTGACGTGTTTACCTCACAAAGAGTGAACAGTAGCGTAACTCCTGAAGCTCAGAAATACAGGAAAAACAAACCCCTTCAGATGCTGCTTCAAAACGTCCACTTAAAGCTTCGGATAAAAGTATTCTGATGTATTTTTCTCTGCTCAATTCAGACGATTTCAACGTCCCAAATGTGCCACCAAACACTACAAGGCACACAATGCACTGGGGCACGGCTCTACCTTTGACCTCTTGTTCAAACAAAGCGGAAGGTCACTCCTCTTGTCAGCGCTGCAGTCAGCGCCTCGCCTGGAGAACAAACAGGGGTTTGTTCTCCGTCCTGCCCCCTCCCTGCTGTCCTGCACGCCCCCCACAGCACCAGGGGGGCCAGAGGAGATGTGTGTGTCGCTGCCTCGTCCGGTGGCACGGCGAAAGCTTTTACGCAGCGGTTGCTTCGGCTTGTTCCACGGCGCAACGCGAGCCCTGAACTCCGGCAACAGCAAAGCTCCTCATGCTACGTGCGGATGCGTCACGGATACGTCTGCAAGCAGTTCTTCTCAGCTCCTGACCTGCAGTTTAAGAATTATTCTGACACCCACACAGGCCCGGAGCTCTTTGTAAAGTGGTTGCCTGCTTCCCTGGCCGGCCCAGGGTTCAGCTAATCCCCCATGCGTGAGCCAAATACCATCTGTGTTTGTTCGGCAACAAAGGGGGCACTTGTTAATGACTTTCCATGTCTTCACTGGAGTACCGCTGAGGGTGAGGGTGGGGGGTTGAGGGGGGGGGGGGGGCAGAGTAGGGACTACCTCCCTACTCTGGCGCTGGAAAAGACGAGTCAGGCGAAGGCAAATTAAAGACCGCAAGCTCAGATCAATAACCGTGCCGAGCTGTCAAACGGCAGGGCTCGGGACGCGCTGGTTTCATCATCAGAGGGCGGAGGACAGGTACCTGAACTGGTTTTCCGTCATTGGATCCGTTTAGAAGCTTTGTTTTAACACAAAGGCCAAACGGGGTGAGGAGAGGGCCTAAACGTCGGGTCATGACACTACACTGTCCTCTCACACAAAACAAAATTCAAGGTGATTTAATGTGTGTTTGTGAGGAAGTACGAACTCTACAATAAAGTGGGATTGTAAAAGTTGTGGTGTAAAGGTCTACTTGCTTCTTTTATTCTCTCTTTTTTTTTTTTTTTAATGGGGCATAAGTTATGGATAACAACTTGTACCTGGTACTGTTTTTGGGATCACCTAAGTCGAGGTACCAAAAAGCGAGTCGAGTAGAGCCGGTACCGGCGGTGAAAAAGGAGCTGAAGCTACAGGACAGCGCTGCGAGACTGAACTGACTGACCTCATGTCAAACTACCGAGCGAACCAGGCAGAGAAACATCATCTCATATTGAAATTCTTATAAATTAAAAAACAAAATGACTGGAAGAAAAAAAAAAAAAAAAAAATCTAACAACGTCACCAGCGAGCGTATGATTGGAAATTCTTCAATTAAAGGAACTATTGTCCTCCTTGGATTCTTATATTTTATTGACACTGCAAATATTTCAGGGATCTTGCTGATATCGATTCGTCGTCTTTGAAACAAAAAGTTAAAAAAAAAAAAAAAGTCCTGCTCACGTGAAACTATACTTTATTCTTAAAGAACTGTTTAATGGCAACACAGGTGTGTCCACTGTAGCAGTGAAACACCTGTTCAATGAGAAACGTTTTCAGAGACATGCTGATCGGCTTTCCGGTCGGTGCGGTAAAGTGAGTTCTTGAGTGTTTGTATTCAACACTCTGCAGCCCCACGAAGAGCAAAGAGCAGATGAAGTGCGGAGCGGAAGGAGGAACCGCTGCCGGCGACCTGCTGAAGATAACGCTGTTTGTCTTGATTCTTCGCGGCATGCTGCTCATGTTGATAAAACACCTCGGTGGATCTTTTGAGAGAATTGTGACTTGAAACAAAAGAATGGCGATTTGAAACAAAGGCGGGGCCGCGCGCTGGGCATGTTTTGCCAGCTTTGGATTGACCTTTGACCCCTGGATAATCCCTTTCACTGCCTCCGCTTTTAAATTAGCTGTGTGACGCGCCAGTCCTCTTAGCTCATCCGCTGGCTGTTCGCTCGACTCCGCGCGGACTCCTGACTTTATACTTTGATTATAAATTCAAATGAGATCGCACCACGAGTTCTTCTGCTTCATGTTCCCTCTTGATGTCAAACAGGGTGTGCTGCGCAGAAAGTCGCGGTACCGTAAAAAGCTTCAGCCTTTGTCGGACTGCTCTTATTATCTCGTTTTTTGTTTTACTTGTCTTTACCCCTCATTGTATTGTTTATGACCGTGTTGTCTTTAATACTGAGTTCAGAGTAAATCAGATTACAAAATTCAGGTTATTTTTCAGGAAACTGTCAAAAAAAAAAAGCAAAATGACGTCAATCAACGAGCAGCTTTTTGTTTTGTTTTTTTACCAAAGTTTGGTGCTTGTATCCAGATGCACATTTTTTGCAGGACACACCATAACCCCCCCCCCCCCCCCCCCCCCCTCCTGCTCTGCCACTCTTCCACTCGCTCAGGCCCATCTGCAACAGCAACTCGCTTGGCAGAGCAAATTTAGGCAGCGAGAGAAAAACCAACAATCCGCGCTGGTGCTGGCCCTTTTTTTCTAACCCGCTCAACTGTTAACTGTGTTCTTTGCCCTGCCATGCAAATGCATGTGGATCAAAGCAGGCATGATAGGACGACGCCTATACGGGGCCTCTTCCCAAAACCAACAGCAGCTCCGACAATGCCCAGGGGTTTCCATGGTCTTCCTCCTCTTTTGTAGGAGGGGAGGGGGGGGGGGGAGAAAATCATGACCAAGTCATTTTCTACAACTCCCCCCCCCCTCCCTCCCAATCTGTCACACTCGTGGAAACATGACTCCATTCAGTGACACAGCTGGTTTAATGCGGGTGAGACCGTGTGAGATGTGCTGAAGCGCACTGTTTTTATTCTTAATTTCAAAGGAGTGAAAAAAACAGAAAAGAAGCAGCAACTCTGAGTAATCAAGAGTTTTAATCTTTAAATGATGAGAAACAATCTGGAAACTCCGGGACGAATTGTCTACGTTTGACAACAGAAATCCTCTGACTCAACGTGACCTGGGAGGGACAGCATGAAGCATGTCTCAACCACAAACCTGGAGGAGAAAGAATGACCTGAATGTACAGCATGGTGTGTGTGTGTGTGTGTGTGTGTGTGTGTGTGTGTGTGTGTGTGTGTGTGTGTGTGTGGGCCTTTCCCTCAGGCACTGGTCTTTTTGTTGGAATGCTTTAACTACAAACAGCAGACACACACACACACACACACACACACACACACACACACACACACACACACACACACACACACACACACACACACACACACGTGTTGACCTATCAGCAGTGGTCCCACCAGTTCAGACACGTTTACTGGGCTGGATCAATACTCAGCCCAGCCTCCATCAGACTGATGTCCTGAGATTTTATCTGGGTCAACCTTTTCGATCTGCTTCACGGTAAACCTGAGCACACCGAATGTTTTGTAAATTCTGTGTGTTACGTAACATCCTGGTGAAGTACGGGTATGAGGGTATTTTGCAGGCAAACAAAAGGACACCGAGGCTCTCTGGAAAAGCAATCCAGTTAAATAACGGCCTCCCAATTAAACCCGAGCGTGCGTGGCGATCCTGTGCTCTGTGGCCGTCCGGCGTTCCCCCGTTACCGGCGATCGTTTTACCTGTGATGACGTTGATGTCCGGATACGTGTTTTCACACAGCTCCATGGCGTAGCTGTCTCTCTCGAACGCCTCACGCAGCTCCTTCTTCACCGCCGCAGACCCACACAGACGGTAGAGACCTACCACCTGGAACACACACACACACACACACACACACACACACACACACACACACACACACACACACACACACACACACACACACACACACACACACACACACACACACACACACAGAAGTAGGTCAAATAAACACGCCGGGTTTAGGAGTTCAGCAGTTGACAGTGAGGTGGACGTTTTTACAGCCCTATCGATCAAGCTTTACGTCTGCGCTCAGATAATGCTTTTGCAGAAACTCGTGTGTCTCCAAACACAAGTCTGCTTTATCTCCACTGAATGACAGCTTAAACGAGCAACTGACAAAACGGTATATATTCCTAATAACCCAATCAGGACTCGCTTTATGACGAGACCCAGGAGGACAGGAAACTGCTTACCAAACAACAGAATCAGTAGAGATTGAAAAAAAAAAACCGCGGCCTGAGGTCACAGAAAAAGGACGCGTGCCAACTTTCGAAAACATGTAAATCTAAGAATCTTTGACAAAAAACCCCCCCGCCTTATTACAACTAAAAATGTACCTAATATTATAATTTTTCTACTTTCATTTATATTACACTTTTCTTATACTACGATCTCGGATTCCATGCCTCCATATTTTAACTCTGCTTCTGCTATTTCTACCTATTCAGTACATATAGCACCTATTGCACATCTGTCCATGGTGAAAGAGAGATCCCTCATCTGTCGCCCTTCAGGAAGATTCTCCTTTTATTCTTTCTGTTGGAATTCTTTTTGGGGGGGGATTTTCTGCCATGTGTACCTTGTAAAGCCCTGAAAGAAACTTCTGCTCGTCAAATAAAACTGACTCGACCGACCACCAGCTGCCTTTTCTCAGCTGAGACAGACCGAAGAAAGGCCGTCCTAACGTCTAAATTATCTGTGGACTGATGAAACGGCCATAGAGGCGAGTACGATTACTTCTAAAAAAAAAAAAAACACACAGAAATAACTAGTGTTAAAACATGGTTTAGGATAGAAGTAAAAAAAAAAAAATCAGAAACAGCTGACTCGGTATTTATCAATAACTATCCTGTACGTTTTCTATCATTTGCCAACATAAGTCAAATTCACCGCTTGAATATATCGGTCTGGCCGCGCTTCACGGGGGATTGTTTCCTGTCGCTGAATCCTCAAGGACCAAGAACTCCGGTTAATTTTGAAACCTTCAGCCAATCGGCAGTGACCACCATAAGACAACAACAGAGACCCTCCCCCCAATGGGAACATCGACATGTTCTCATTCCTGGTGTGTCAAACGCTGACATTTTATCTCTCCACAGACTTCACTATCCTACGCTTGACTTCAGGGTCATCACAATTCGCCACCTCCACTGGTCGCTGATTGGTTGAACCCTCCAGAGTGGCAAACCTTATTGCAAAGAGGGTTTCCAGACTATAATCATAGCCCAGACAGAAGCCGCGAGGACTGGTTGGGTGGAGACGGGCTACTGTGGAGCCACAACGTGAACGGCAGCACAAACTAAGAGAGTCATAAAGTTGGCAACTCGACTATAATAATGTCACACAGCAATATTTATCTTCTGTGTGTTGATATGAACTAACATTAAGCACCACAAGCCTCGACAGGCTGTTTAAACCGTAAGACTGAGGAGATTTAAGATTAAAAGCGAAGCGCTTACTTAAACGCGGCTGTGAGTTAAAAACTTGAGCGAGTGCGTTTCCGTCAGCTGCCTCCTTTAAGAGTGAACAAAGTGAAATGTTGGCCGAGGTCTGATTAAAGTGTCACATCCTGTTGACTGAATGGATAAACACTGAGCTCTTCTAAAAACCCAGGTGACAGCTCGGCCTTAAAAAAAATTAAAAGCGCCGAGCGATAGAGCGATAAAGCATTCACGTTTCTTTACCTAAGCCTCCAGCGTGTGACCTAAAGGAGCCGCGGATATTCGATAGCTGAAACTCGGCACCGCTGCTCTCCTTGTTATGTTGGGATTAGGCCTGGCTACAGACATACCATAATTTCTCCTACATGTGTCTGTCTGGTATGTGGCGTAGCAGACCAACTGGTGTGGTTGCCCCGGTAACGCGTTAAGTCAGTGGGCTGTGAATGGCGAGTCGGGTCCGGTTCCACACAAACACCACACACAAACACACACACACACACACGCGCACACACACACACACACACACACACACACACACACACACACACACACACTGCCGGCCCTTCCGGGCTCCAGCGTAGGAGCTCCATGATGTCTCCCCGTCCCACCACGCCGGCTCTCCTCGTCGAGCTGAGCGGCGCTTTTATAAACCGCACACGAGAGGCAGAGAGGACGACAGATTAGGCAGGGATTTGGCTTTGTGTGCTAGTAAACAAAAGTCACTGGGCACAATGAACAACAAGTCCATTCAGAAAAAAAAAAAAAAAAGTCTCTTTCTTTGAGGGAGAGCCGAGTGCAGGCGGGGAACAGCTGTTAGCAAAAAGAGGGCTCGCACTTATGCACTGCGGCTGCCGGGCAACACAACAGGCAGCACCAGCCAAGACCTATATGTGGAATAAAGCAGACACAATGACCTCCAGACTAAATGAGGTCCGTCGACAGGAAAGTGGACGCTCGGTGAGGTTTTTTTTTACTTTGTCTGGGATTGTCTGGGAGACTTTATAGAAACATGAACTAAAGGGAAGTGCATTAGACTGCACTTCTGCTCTTGAGTGTGCAGCAAGTGGGGAAATAATTATGTTTTCAGATTCATGACAGAATAAGAGGACGCTTTTCCTGCCAGGATTCAGGGGTTCCCCGCATATGGAGGAAGTCTGTTCTGTTTAAAAGGGTTCATCTGTGGAGATGTCCCCAACATGTCCCAACATTTGTGTGCATCTTTTACAGTCATGCACGGCGTGTGTGCAGGTTACTCGGAAAGCTCCCTTTTGTGCAGAAACGTCTCTTTCTAATGGGCTCTGAGTGCTCACATACATAACTCCGGTCTCGCGCACAAACCTCTTCTGCAATCTTTTCAAAACACCCACAATCACCCAGCGTCTTAAAAGCTCGGAGAGGCCCCGAGGACACGCAAGTTCCCCGAGACTCTCCATCCAACATCCACAAAATCATTTGTAAAGGCACAAAGCTGCACGTCAGGCCGTCCCCGCTTTAGTGACACAACCTGCGAATTCCTCTGGGATCTGGTGTCAACCCCGTCCTAACTCCTGTCTCCCGGAGGAGCCCTTACACTTGATCTCAGACTGATACACATGCACAAAGTCTACTCTTGAGTCTCTGTCATGAAAAGAGACAGAGGAGCGGGAGGCAGAGAGATGAGAAGAAACGCTGTGAGGGACAGAAGACAAACGCTGTCGGACTGAGAGACAGAAACAGAGAGGAATCACAGAACAGCAAGACAAAGCAGATTAAAAACGATTGGTAAAGTGAGCGTCATACTGCGAGTTCAGGCAGCTGAGAGCTGGAAAAGTTCACATTTGGGAACGTCTCACTTCCTAGTTGAGAGCGTTCACCAGAAAATCTGCTCTATTTCTGTCAGGATACAGCAAAGTGACCAACAGCCTTTTTCATTCATATAAACCAACACAAGGACGCAGCTAGCAAAGTACGTAGCCGAGCCAAACCAATTCCATTTAGTGCACTTCTTCCTTTCACCACAAACAAGTGACGTCCAACCCGCTTCTCGAAGCGCTCAAAAACCTCCCATTTCCCTGGTGGGATTTCCCAGTTCGACACACAGGTGTGTGTATTTTTTTCACTCATGAACGCACCATTAGTTTCAGATGTGTCAGACTAGTATGTTTCAGCCTCAAAAGTGAGAATTAAGTAGATATTTCTCCATTTTCTATAATTGTAAATGTCTTTGGATTTTGAACTCTTTGTTGAACTCTTTGACAGACCCAACAGGCGGGTTTCACTTTAGCCTCCGCAGACAAGATTTTTCGACATTTTTTTGACACTTTACGGTCTGAAAGATTTATAAAATTAAGAAAAGTCGAACAAATGTAAAGAGTTTTGGTTTGACAAAACAAGCAAACTAACAATGTCACCTCTCGAACGATGAATAAAATATATAAGCAGAGGATTAATGGATGTCGAACTTTCAATCTGAGATTATTTTTTTTAATAATAATTAGCCACCTTTGAAATCAAAGACATAACTATCACTGTTACTCCTTCTGCTGCGCAGGTGGCGGAGGGCGGGGTCTAATTTGACGGACAGGCTCCTTGGGAGAGGCCCAATGTTTGCCTGTTGGCCCCCGGCACCCGCTGCTGCTGGCATGCCCCCCCAGTGATCAGTAGGTCAGACACTTTTACTGCCGCTGTCTCAGCTCTCTAATTAGAAGAACCGCTGCTGCTTCTCTCTCTTCTCTCTCTGTGCTGAGCACGTGAACTGTGGATGAGGGGGGGGTGAAAACAGGAGACGATCACATGATCCCGGAGACCCCTCCGTTCTCCGTCCGTCACCACCACAACCCTGAGTCTTTCTCCTGTGACTGAAAGAGCCGGCCGCCTCGGGACGGCTGTGACATCATGAAGTGTGCTACATCTCTTCTGTCTGTTCAGCGAAGGCCGGTCATTCGGCCTTATTACTGGCTGCAGGGGGAGCACTCATCTCACGACGTGCGGAGCTAAAAAAAAAAAAAAAAGGATGCTGTGGACGTGGGATTATTTCTCCAGCTATTCTTTCACCCTCGTACAAAAAAAATGCATTATATTATTGGATCCTCTTTTCAAATGAGTCCCTATCTGTTCTCAATTTACACAACAGGGGTGTTTATGGCTTTCATCCACGTGTACTGTCAAGACATGTGTCCTTAACGGTTCATAATCCAAGGACTGAATTTACAGTGAAATAAAACAGACAGAGCAAATCTTCACATTAAGTTCAAACCAAGGAAAACACATTTGAAAGAATGGATTTCTAATCTGTCTATTATTGATTAATCAATTAATCATTTCAGGTGTATACAGGTGCTCTGTTCCAAGGTGATATACTTCCCTTAGTACACTCAAACAAATAGTGCTCTTACATGTGAGGACTCTTACTTGTGTAGTGCAGGAACCGGGACAGGGTAGTGTCATTTCAAATTACACACTGCCATTCCGCATTGACCAGAAATGACCTCAGCATGTGAACCTTTAATTATTTTACCCAAAAATCAACGTGTTCTCCTGCCCTCTGTTTAACACACTCAATAAACACACTGATTCTTCTGTCCAGCAGCACTAGTGGAAAAAGAAACACTTCTTTGTGGTGTTCAGGAACAGCTGCAGCTTCCTCAGAAGCCTTAATTTGAAAATTATTTACGTCGAGGTGGCCCCGCCCCTTTCCTCTCCGTCGCCAAGATGGCGGCTGTTTAAGGTGGAAAGTGTCCAGAGTTTCCCAGTTCTTTTTTGGACCGTTTTGAGTGCATCATCCTGGTACTTGCAGTGAACTGCGTGTTTCTGTACTTGACAGTGTGAACGCACTGACGCACTCAAAACAGGGAGTGTTCGGAACACAGCGGGCGTGTTTGTACTGTATGTATGTTCAAAGATGTTATTTTGAGGTCCAGCCTCTGTACTTTGTGGAAAAAATGATAATCAATTCACTGAGAAGCGTGAACAGTTTGCTGATTTTCTGTTTTATATCACTGATCTAAAAATATTTTGGGAAAAAAAAGAAGAAGCAACTTTGACAGATCTGCTAAATAGATGAGACAGACTAATGTGTGACGGAATTCAAAGCTGCAGCAGCAGCACTATATTTCCTCAAAGGAAAACATGAACCGAGTCGCACTCGCACTCACCTGGCAGCCTCTCTTCTCGATCTCATTGATGCACTTGCTGATGAGCAGCGGCACCATCAGTCCCGTGTTCTCCCGCTCCACCACCCGCCACGCCTCCACGCCGAACACCTGCGGCTCCCTGTCTCTGTCCGGCCCGCCGTCCAGCGAGTTCTGCCACTGCTCCATCAGGCTCAGCTTGACGTAGATCAGCCCCCGCGGCTCCAGCTTCACCGCCAGCTGATGGGAGCGCGTCACCCGGAAGAGCGCCGGCAGCACCACCGTGCCGTGGCAGCAGACGCGGTTGCGTCTCGGCGTGGGCTCCCAGCTGAACACCACCAGCTTCAGGTGCTGCGCGTTCTCCAGCTCGATGTTGAAGGTGTGGTCCATGTCCAGGAAGGTGGTTCGACAGGTGAGGAGAGCGGTTCGCGCTTTATTAACCGAGTCCACCTGGATGGCACAGTAGACGTCTCGAGAGTCAATGCGCGCAGGTTTCAGGTCTTCGGCGCCGTAAAAATGCAGACTCATCAGTCCGGAGATGTACTGGCTGCACTTGGGCTGCTCCGTGAAGCTGTAATGACGGAAAGCGTCGATGTCCAGCTCCGTGCCGTTGAGCCTGGAGTTTCCACCTCCCCCCTCGGCCTCCTTGCCTTTCCCTCCCTTCCCCTCTGCAGAGACGTGTTTTCCAGATTTGGCCACCAGCTCTGGCGAGTCACCGTCACTGAGGTAGCCTCCTTTGCTGGCGGACTTTGAGCTGCCGTTGCTTTTCTTCTTGCTGAAGCTGTGCTGCGTGGACACGCTGCTGTCCAGGTGGTAGCGTGAGATGACGTTACGGCTTGCCTGCCCGCCCCCGGACGAAGCTAACCGAGGAGGACCTGAAGTCTGGGAGACAGCTTCGGACCCGTTGTTTCGGGGAGAATGGGCCCTCGGCTCTACGTGGCTGCTTCCGTTGTTGCTGCTGCTGCTGCTCTGGGTCCCCTTGACGCTGAGTTTCCGGCTAAGCTCCGGGAGCTTCTTCATCCTCATGGAGATCTTCCTGACGGTCCGCGGGGACTTGATCTTGTCCGGGAAGGACCAGTTGATGGAGCTGCTCTTCTTGGCCGGGTTTGGGCTGGCGGGAGGCGAGAAGCCGGCGGCATTGGGCACGTCGAGACTATCTGTAGAGGAAATAACAGGGCAAGAGAAAACCAGATTAAAAGAGGAGTCTGACGCATTTTCAATTTGATTTTCCTCCGGTTGACGGTCGGTGGAAACATTTAAACATTTTTCTTTCATAATTCTTTGGCCAGAACATTTTTTAGAAAGCAATTGTTTTTTGAATACTCGCAGGAACAAATGGGTACCAAGTTCTTAAACTCACTATAATCACCGGTTTCAATAGACAACCCTCCTTACTCCTTTGATTACAAGCAACTGCTCTGATGTCCAGTGAAGACAGACAGGAAGACGAAGATTAAAAAACCAAAGGCAAAGTGTGCGTGAGCCATAATTTACAGTCTCTCAGAGAAGCGCTACACCTCCGTGGCACATCACGGGTTGATTAGGTTTACATGCAACCCAGTAATCCAGAGACAGCGATACATTCAGCAGGCAACGCTTCATATAAACACTTCAGCACTATATAACATTACAGCCTTATATGTAAACTGAGACGGTTCAATTTAGAGTTTGAAAGAAACGGGCGGCTGAAATGGATCTGATATGAAAAACCTCTGGGCTTAAAGTGGAATTAACTCAATCCAACACAAAGGAAATTACAGTGGAATCTCATTAGCAGCAGCTCCAGCAAAAACAGTGGTTTATAAGCATGGAAACGTCTGTCTAGAAACACCAACTGCTTCAGGGCTGAGCTCGAGTTACTCGGTCATTATTCAGGCTGAAAGATATCCATTTGGAGTGGACCTCGTAGGCAGCTCTCGCCTAACTAGACGTCTACGTGAACATGAAATTTCAGCGCCTATGGTTCGATGCAGGAGCGGCAGCCATTGTTTAGTCTGCGGGACTGAAACTGCTGCTTTCATCATAAGGGGTTGTATCCATGCTGTTTTCAACAGGATGTAGAAACTGATTACCCTATATGTTAGAGCTTTTTGGGCCACTTTGGGGCAGAACGGCGACCCGACATTGACACGTCATCCCTTGATGAAGTTGTTAAGGCTAATCAGTGAGCCTATTTATTGGCATGCCTATTTGTTATAGACACCTGACGAATGTGAGTCCGATATTCACTCTCCTTTTAGCTCAGAGAAATACTTTGCTCTCGTGCTGCTTAATGCTCCACTGTGTTCACCAACTCGTCACTACGAGTCACTCAAACTAGCATTAGTCGCTCTGTCTGCTCTCTCGGGACAGGACACAATCAACTGCAGCTAACAGGAACTGCGGAGATGTTGTGATAATTTCCTGTGAATTTGTCACCAGACGCCGCTCCTTTCCGATACACGTAGTCATTTGATCCATTGTTTATATAAAACTCTGATTGCAGCAGCTTTAGGAGCCAGTTAACAAGTGCGTAAACTGTTTCCAATGTGTAAAGTCTGTGTGTTGTATCACTTTGCAAACAGGTCTGGACGTTTTCTCCTGTACACTCAATCCATTCGTATGTTCTGAATGTACGACAACAGATAACAATGTAACAACGCATGTCTCACGACGTCTCTGCCACTGAACACCATATCTGTAACACACACACATCTTTAAAGAGGTTTGAATACATTGTGGCCTGCATGCTACCCTCATCTTCCAGGTTTATAAAAAAAAAAAAAAAAAAAATCACCCGTCGGGAGAGAAGGACGAGTTGACACGGAGCCAGCCACGATTTAAGTGATTAAAGTGGAATTTGTCAAATTACAGCATCCTGCTACTTGCCCAAAGGGAAGGCTGTCCCAAACGGCTTTTTTTCTGCACTCAGCGCTCTTTTAACGAGATTTACAGCAATGCTCACTTGCGATTTCACACTACAGAGGGGAGAACCAGCTGCAGGGGTCCCAAGGAGGGAGAATTTACCTTCCGAAGGCCTTTTAATGAGCGTTAAACCAAACACTAAGTCGAGGAGCAGATGAGCTCTTCACGTGTTCAATACATTCACGACATGAGCTTCTATAGATTTTGGATTTATTGTTGTTTTGAATGGCTAATTACTTCCTATGACCGAACCTCTGAAACAAAACAGTGATTTTGTAAGAGGGTGAAAAAAATACAGCGAGAGATACAAAGAGGAGAGAGGGAGGGCGAGCCTGACCCTGCCAACATCACCAGCTCTATTTTCAGAGGGGACCTGCTGTGCTATTCTGGGGCGAGTGAAAAGAGGGAGGCAGAGGAGGCGCAACAGGATGGAGAGAAGGGTAAGATGGGGGGCAGGAGCAGGGCAGGGTGTAGCCGGCAGATGAGGGGACAAAGGCGCCCCTTGTCCAGGCGCTCAGAGGTCTGGATGGACGACTGGAAGGCTGGCAGGCCGGCTGGTGAATGTACAAATGAACACGGCTGTTCTCTCACATTCCTCATCAAACCATGTTTAGCCCCCTTTTAGCCCGGCTAAGTAGCCTTCCCTGTCACGGCTTCCTGCCAATAATCGACACAGAGGCGCTCTGACGAGGGCGAAAAATGGGCGGAGGGCGCTGGAGGTGCAAATTCACCAAACAACATCTGGGGAGGGGTCGAGTACACAGAGAGCTCTGGTCAGGGCTGAAACATGGTTTTAAAGAGCGAAATTCCTTCCACATGAAACACAGCTTTGAGTTATCCAATAATCTTAATTCACTGAGTATTTAATTACATGACTAATCAGAAGGAAATGTGGCTACAAGTGGATTAGAAAAAGTAATTCTGTACACATAACAGGATGTTGTCAGCGAATAACTTGTTCATTTAGAGCAACTATAAACCTGGTAATGAAGTGAAAACACTGCAGAGCCAGGCGGTAACATATTTGATCAACTCAGTGAATATCATGTTGATATGACAGTGTTGATCAAATTTATGATTGACGGCACATTATAATCAAAAATAAAAAGATGAATTGGACTTCCTTCTATGTGAGCATGCAAATATTTCTTTATGGCTAGATATTACTTTATAATTTACAACTTTGATGCCAGTAAAATGATATATATTATTAGATTTTATATTCTATATATCTGCTAAACTGCTAAATGAATCAGTGTTTAAAAAAAAGTCATATTTTCTTGACTTGCATTAGAAATATCTGAGAAATTGTAAGTAAACATGTAGAGCTGGGCAATATATTGATATTATATTGATATCATGATGTGAAAGTAGATATGGTCTTATATTTTTGGATATCGAGATATGACTACAGTCTTTTCCTGGTTTTAAAGACTGTATTACAGTAAAGCTTTCTAATTTTCTGTTCTAGTTGTTCCATGATTTACCATTATCCACTTAGTCATTATATCCACAATACTGATGATTATTTATCAAAAATCAAATTGATATTGTCGCAATATCCATATCAAGGTATTTAAGGTAAAATATTGCAATATTTGATTTTGTCCATATCACTCAAAACGCGTATTTTCAATACAGTGTACCTCTAACAATGCAGTAAAACTAAGAAAAGTAAAAAACACCAGCCAAGTTTTATGACTTCTATTAATGCTCATTTACCCGAGTAACAAACACCCTCGTGTTCAGAGCCTTCAGTGTTGAGAGTGAGACTAATGTCCATCAGCGTCCTGCTGTTGTCCCATTTATTTGACAAACAACACGATTCGGGGCAATGTCCACCGGCGCTGTGGGGCAGATCTGCCTCAGACAACGTTAATGACTGTTGCATTGTTAATGACTGTGGCTTCGCTCACGTGCACACACACACACACACACACACACACACACACACACACACACACACATGCGCACACACACACACACACACACACACACACACACACACACACACATGAAAGCTGTGTCCTCTGTAGCCTTTGGCCTTGTGGCAGCAGCCAGTGGAGTAACGTGACACTTCAATGGCTGAGGTTCAGGGGCGATGGTTTGACACCCAACCCTCCAGGGCCATGTTCTGGGGTCAAAGGGCAAAAGGTCTACATTCCTCTTGGTGACACCTGAGCCGGGTAACCACGCCTCCCCCCCCCCCCCCCCCCCCACACACACACACATTTAACAGGCACAAGCACTCACCATATTACTGTAACCCAAAGAGAGAGTGCATGTAAATTTGCCTTCATAAAGACAAACGCACACATGCCCTTCCTGACCCCGCTGCCCTCCTCAGGCACCCGGCGACCGACACCTCTTAACAAAGCCCAGGAATTTACGACGATGGCTTTTCACAGTGCTGGCACCAGACAGGTGCAGGACGAGGGTGTGTAGGGTGTGTAGGGTGTGTGTGTGTGTGTAGCGTGTGCATGTGAGGGACGAAATTACCATGATCAAATTTGCCTGATATCCTCTCGTATGCGCCAAACTGTCACTGTAGCCAAGATGAAAATAATACTCCGATAATTTGAAATGTCCTCCGATAAAACAAATATTAGGCGCCTGGTCTACAAGAATGTGAGACTGTGTGTGTGTGTGTGTGTGTGTGTGTGTGTGTGTGTGTGTGTGTGTGTGTGTGTGTGTGTGTGAGAGAGAATGGGGGAGGCAGACGCTGAGCCTTCTCTGATAAGGCTGGGAGGGAGACAATAATCTGCTGTTCCTGATCGCCCCTGTAAAACCGCTTGTGTTCACTAGAGTGCACGTGTGTGTGCCCGTACAAGCATGTCTGCCAAATGTGTGTGTTCAATGTAAAAACAGAAAGGACCTGGGCGTGCTGACAAACAAGGGGAGTGTAAATAAACGGCTGAATGGCATACTTGTCCTCTACAGTAGTTCCTTCAGCCGGTGACCGAGGCTCAGCTCTGAGCAGCTTCCTCTCCTCTTGGCTCTAAATCACTCGGCGTTGGAAGGCCTTTCAGGGGCTGCGGGAGTTCGGCCGTTTCATTACAATGGTTACAAAATCCCTGCTAATATATCCAAGCATGCAGTCCTTCTCGCTAGCACAACATGGCCCCCTGCCAAAGCACTCCTCATGTAGCCTCACTCGCCCACCGCCGCCGGCATCTCTGCTCTGCTGTAACTCAACCAACAGAGCGACTGCTGAGTCGAGTCTGCCTGCAGCCACAGCGGCTTCCCTGCACTCGTCACCGTCCGCATAACTACGAGATAACTGTTGACAAATCACTTTTTTTATCTGGCTGAAAATATGTCCAATGCAAAGATATGCTGGAGATGCTGGTGCCAACATTAAATTACTTCTTCACCGCGGTAAATTAATATCATTATGTCAACAGAATTTCTTTGCTATCTTCATCAAGAGTGAAGAATGTATTGTTGATGGCATGATATAAAACCACAGACTGTATATAAATATAAATATAGACGCCGTTTACGAGTCTGAAAGGTGAAGGCAATGCAGAAGTGCATTAAAGTGCAATACCACTGAGGGCCACAAGGGGCTGGCTCCGAAAAGTCGGAGGCTCTAATAGACTCCTATTCAAAAAGTGTCAATTTATATTATAAAATAAAAAGTCAATGAATTTTTTTCTGCAAGTCAATATGGTGTCATTTGTTAAATTCCCTCCTTGTGATCAATGTTCTGGTGGTCCTTCTGAAAATAATATAATAATTAATCAGATAATTATGCCTCAAAGAGAGGTATGTTTCGGGGCATGTCTGGTTTGATTGACATGCCTGGAGTGCAGTCAGGTTTCCGGTATAGGTGGGCAGGCTTAGTATCCTCAGGTTCTCAGATCAGATCTGCCCCTAACTCCTCCCCTGCTCGTCCAAATATGGTCACTTCAGGCTGTAGAGAACCGAGATGGTGATGGCCAAAATGTCAGACTAGAGGCTTCAAAACCGCACATCACCTACCAATGGGTGACATTACGATGAGCTGGCAATTGGTTAAGATAACAGTGCTTAAGCAACAATGAATCACAAATTAGTCCTCTTCCAACATCAACTTCAGTGAAAACAAGAAGTGGTGCTCCATCACCAGACAAATGTCACTTGTTAAAAGAGCGTGGCAGTAGTTATAACTTTACACTGATAACATGAGATGCGTCATGTGTGTGATTCAGCTCAACAAGTGACTGACTGATCGCTCACACCGAGCATTAGCAACGTCTGGAGGAAGAAAAGCCTTCAGAGTTTTTGTACAAATTGGGTAATGCAGAGACAAACAGCCCATTCAGTCTCAACCAGTTGCTGACGTGTGAGAAGAAGCACTGCAGATCCAACACCGGGTTAAAATTTGTTTCATAATCGCCAGTCGGACATTTTACGTAATACTGTCTGCGTGGAGTTGAAGTTTGAAGTGACCAGACGGGCAGAGACTTTACTGACGGCCTGAATTTGCTGGTTTCAACTCCTTAAATGTGACGATTTGCTGCTTATTACCATGTAAATTGTTTTTTTTGACTCTCGGTCGGACAAAACAAGCAGCAAGAAGACATCACCTCTTGAAACCTATGAGGGCCATTTTCTGCTATTTTGTCCCTTTTAATAAAAAAAAAAAAAACAGGTAAATCAACAATGAAAAGATTGTTGTAGAGAAATTACAATTCACTCATCAAAATAAGGTACAGAACCATTTTCTAGAGCTGCTCTGGTGGTAAAATGCAGAACAGACAAGTGAGGGAGACCAATGAGAAAACTATGTGACCTGCGCTTCACTTCATAACATCAAGCTGTCGAATCTGCTCTGGTTTTGAAGTGCTGCCCTCACAACGTTGCTCCTCCGAGTTGTTGACTTCCTCCAGACCCAACTGTGCAATCGACAGTCGAGATTAGGTTCCAGGTTTGAACTCGGAGACTTGAACTCTCTGTAACTTTAGGAGCCGGGGCCAATTCTCAAACGGCACAGCCAGTGTGGCCAAAACAACCCCCAGAAATAGCTCTGATCCCTTTCCGACCGCTGGCCAAGTCAGATTTCCCAAACAGGCGCTAAAGGGAACAAGAGATTGGGAACACTCCGAGCTCACCACCCCCAAAGTCCATCAATCATTATTCTCCATACAAATAGAGCATTCAGATGGACAAAAAGTCAGTGAATAGGCAGCACACGAGGAGTCTGAAGTGTATCCGGTGAGGGAAAAAGAACCAGCCAGCCGAACAGAGGAAAACTATAGTCGCAGAGTCATCTACATCTGCACTGCTTCATTAATTCAGCAGACGCTCTTATTCATGCTCAATCAACGAAAAGGCCTGTCAGATTTCTAGCCCTGCAGATAAAGTGGAGCCTGAATGGGCTCATTTTCAGGAATAATTAGAAACAGAAGACAGAAAAGATGGGAAAAACATAGTGCAGTGTGACACTGTGGCTGCACAAGACTTCGTCAAAGCCAACATCAAAGACCATTATTCCATACACCATTAGTGGCGAGGGTGCATTTAAAAAATGTGGTGAGGCATTCCATTAAGTGTATTTCTGAACACACATACAGTAGATGTGGGAAAGATACGGCACATTGTTGTGGCAACAATGATGTGGTGACTACCAACAAACACGCCTTTAGTTCGGTTGACATTTTTGTTTTGCTATTTTTTTTTTACAAACTTATTGCGAAGCACACAATTTTACCAATAGCTAGACCTGTTGTATGTTTGTGCATTAACGACCCACGATGTAAACATTGCTGGTCAATTCATTAATTGTATTTTGTGAATCTCAAGATGTTTGGAAGTGTGTTTCCAAGCCTTTCATGCAGCGATCTCTTTCTACTCACCAGAGAATGACCATTGAGTGTGCATTAGCTTTTGGCGTGTCAATCAAACCAGGCCCGCTCCCCAAGGTCTCTCTTTGACACCTAATATTTACTTACTTATGGAATTTTTTTTTTGAGAAGGATCACCAGAACACTGATCAGAAGGAGTGAATTTAGTAAATGACACCATAATGACTTGTAGAATTTTTTTTTTAATGAATTAGTATTTCAGGAGAGAAGTTGATGCTTTTTCTTAACTAACTAAGACATGATGGTCATATCAGTTTTGTCCTCTAACTCTCGGCACTAAAGCCACATGTGGAACAACTGCAGGAAATCAATGACTGTTAACAATCAAATGAGGAGGCTCTCTGTGGTTAACTCACTGAGTGTCCACACGCCATAAACTGGCAAATTAAGTCATATATTGACCAGTAATTTCGACTTTATGATGATTTCTATGCTATAACAGAGTAATGTCCTTATTTCACGTTTAAAGAACACACTCACCAACCCATTAAACAATATTATTGAGTTGAAATCAGGCAACACAAGTTTGGCGATATATCTGATCAGTCGAATGTGCAAAAAGTCTCAGAAATGTTGCTTTGGTAATTATCTGAGGCCCTGAACAGGTCTGGTTTGATCCTGTGGGACACCGAGGGCGTATTGAAGGCTCACAGCAGGCTGTTGTCCTTTTCACTGCAGCCCACCATCCCCCAACACTCCACTACCAGTTTAAAGCAGAGGAGTGCAGTGTCACTCTGCAGCCAATACAAACGGTGTTAACAGCAGCCCCAAAGCACGTAGTGATTTCTGGAGGTGGAAGGAAATGAAGACAAAAAAAAACCCGAAAGCGAGGCCAAGTGCCCGCTGCATCCACAACTCATAAACAACCAGTGATGAGCGCTTCCTCTTTAATGACACGCAGCCAGGCACGTTGGTCGTTTTTTGTTGCAGTGAAGTGTGGGATGGCGTCGCCAAACCCGCAGGAATCAGTTCCTAAGTCAACACGCAGCAGAGAGGGCGGCAGTTCCGGAGCAGCAGGGGAAAAAAATAACAACACTGCTGCTCTCTTGTCTCATTTTCACTGCAACAAGTAAACCGGCACCATCACAGGCCTGCGGCCGACTGCTCCCGTTAAACAGGACTTTATTACAGGCTGTAAACGAAGTATTCGGGTCTTTGAAATGGCAGCAAGTAGAGGGAAAATTAATCGCGTCAGAAATAGGTGAACAGCTCAGTGAACATTAAGAAAGCCTTTTCTGTTCACGGGAGCTGAGAACAGGACTTCTTCTCTGTTAAAACTGCTGAACAAGCCACTGCAGCTTCCAATTATGTCCACTCATTTGCTTAGCCAGCATGAAAGACCCTCATGATACCAGCAAAATTCATCTGTACTTCAAGAGAGGTCTGAAACCGCTCAAAAAGTCTCACCTAGAAATAGCCTAAAATTTAATTAGCTCTGTGCAGCACTGATTAGTGCCTTTCCTGGGCCGGCACACTGAGACTCATTCAGGACTGCTTTAATCCTAATCCTACAAGGAAAGTCTCTCATGACGGAGAGTTTTGCTGAGCCACACACGTGATGTCAGCGAGAGCTCGTAGTTTGAAGCCAGTCAATGAGGATCAAGGAGTTTATCAGCCGCCAATCAAACCCCGTGTCCTCATCGAGGGCAGATTTGTTTTAGGAGATAACGCAACACCTCAGATGGTTTCCACTGAATGGAAACGTATGCTGGAAACTGAGCAAATACTGATTATTGTTTTAAAAACATGGAAAATCTGCAGTATGAATCATTTTATAATTTAAAAGAACTCATGATTGTGGTTTAAACTCTTAAAATCCAGAGTATTTGTGAGGAAAGGTTATCGCTGAGTTCATTTCAAGCCTTTATACCTGCAGTAAAAACTGTTGCTGTGAACACTAAAGCCCAAGTATTGGATTTCAGCAAATCCAAACTATTCAGGCTGGCTTTGTGCTCATACATCTGAGAAAAGTGCTGTTGCGTGCCACAGAAAAGTGTTGTCAAAAGTTGTAATTATAGGCTCAGCTTGAGATGTGCCAATTGGTTCAAACTACCATGTTGCCACATCACAGAGAACAAAAAGTCGGAAGTTATAAAAAAACAGAGCAAGCTTATTAAGAGACAGGGAGCCGTGTGCTGGCTGTCATCATTATGTCGTCGCTGTAGACCGGAGTTGTCAACAACTTTCGCGCACACGAGTAAATAAAAAGCACTACAATTTATTTGTTTTAACTCTGCTTTAACACCACAGGTCACGAATTTGCCTTTTTGTGTCCACACACATCTTAAGTGCAGTTTTAATGAGCCAAACGCGAGAGGAGACATTTCTTCAATTTGGGAGAAAAACCATCAAGAAAGACCAATTTACAAAGTTCACAGGCCTCTGAGTGTGTTTGTGTGAGTGTGTGTTTGTGTGAGTGTGTGTGTTTGTGTGAGTGTGTTTGTGTGTATGAGCAGCAGTCACAAGTAAATGGATATTCTTTCCTCTCAGGAATGCCGGTTCTGAATTCCTCCTGGCTAATGTCTGAGTCAGTCTGAGTTTAACTAATGAGGGACACTGATATGGAGTGATATGATTAGACAGCCTCGGCTCCTGTCTGCTCCCATCAAAAAGACCCAAACGAGGAAAAACAGAGCTGGTTTGGCTGTTAATTACACACTATATATACTCTTCATCAGACCGATCTACTGCCCCTACTGTAAATCATCTATGTTGCTGTAGTCTGTCCTGGAAGAGTGATCCCTACTCTTTCATTTTTTTTTTTCCCTGTTGGAGGGTATTTCGGGGGCGTTTTAAGGATACAAGGTGTGCGGAGTCTGAAAAACTCCCAAGGCGAATTTGTCACACTGGGCTTGACTTGACTAGATTTCAAGAGCAGTTCTGGATTAACCGTTTTTAAAGCGCTATATACCTTAAACTATGCACTTAAAAGCTTGATTTATTTACGAGTTGAGCTACAGTGAGCCAGGAATAATTTGGAACTTAATTAATGTTCGAGGTGTGAACAACCGCAAACACCTGACTGCCTGAGACAAAACGGTTAGTGGCCCTTGAGCGTCGGCCCCATAAAACTGAATGCAAAGAGTGAATGAAGAAGTTGACAAAAAAGCAGGAAGGGAGGTGAGAATGAGGTGTGGGTGTCTTTCTTTCTCACCTGTTTGTCTGCTGGTGGAAAGCCCCCCCTCCTCCTGAGGTTTGCACGCAAGCATCTGTCTGTGCAGATGTAGTGCTTCTGTGGAATGTGCAGCATTCCCCTGACTCACATCTCCAGAACAGCCACCGAGGCTTTCCACGAGCACCTCGGGCCCGCCGCCACCGGACCCCTCCGGGGTCCTGCCGCCGCGACCCGCCTCCCCTCCCCTGCTGGGCCTCCTCTGGGGCTCGGCTCGAGGCGGGACCAGCAGACGAACGCAGGGTCGGCGAGAGATCTCCTGCTCGTCGTCCTCGGGGATCGGGTTGTACCAGATCTCTCCTTCGTCGTCTGCGTCGTTCTCCTCGGCTGGGTCCACGGTTCGAGGGTGAGGGGACACTTTCTCCTGACCGACGACGATCTGAAACAAGGCGAACGCAGTTTCCCGTTAGACTTTGTTGGAAAAAGACAAAACAAAAGTTGATCTACGGGAAGTTAAACACCACAGAAAGCTAACAAGCAAATCCCCCAAAATGTCAGACTGTTCCTTTAAATCTCGTCCTCGTAGACTCGAGGCTAACCTGAGGCAGCTGCAGGCGGGCCGGCCGTGGCGGCGCCCCCCCTGACGGCCTCAGGTGGTCTGGGGAGGGACTGGGAGGAGGAGGTGGCTGATGGGAGCCCTGGTTGACCTCCTCCTCATTTCCCAGCATGCCCTGCAGCTCGTCCTTGGCGCAGTGATTCTTGGCGAGGGAGCTCTGCTGCAGCCAGTTGCGCTTCTTGGAGACGGTGATGGTGGTGAGCTGCGGCCTCCACGACGACGGCTCGTTTGTCCTGCCGGCCTCTCGGCCGTTAACGCACGGGGTTTGGACATTCTCAATGATAGCTGAGGGAGAGAGACCACCTGTGAGAGTTACAACTTCACGTCAGGAGACGATAAAGAAATCATTTGGATCATCATCATTTAAGTAATTATTGAATTAAGATGAATCAGAGAAAGTGATGTTTAATCTCAGACTCTTCATGTCATGTCAAGTTGAAGAAACCATCTGTATCAAGAAACCACAAGTGGAAATGCGGAAACCTGAATAATGCAATTAGCTTTTATAGTATTTCCCTCTTTCATCTCTTTACTCTCTCGTGTGTCTTTTAAAATCGCACAAAAAAGCTGCGTCTCTCCTTTGTCTCATCTGATTGAGATGTTTTATGACTTTTAGATGGAGCATTGTCGTGCAGTTTTTAACGATCAAAGTCAAACTTTCAATCACGCCGCAACAATCCCCTGCAGCACCTCCTCTCTTCATTTCGCATCAGCTCCACGAATACTTGGGCTCTGAATTCAAAAGGGAGATAGGATTTAACTTGCATATCTTCCATCACAGCAACTTGGGGAAAGAAAAGAGCAAGAAACCACTGGCGTTACAGCTGTGAAAATATAGCGGGTAGGGGGAGTGTGTGTGTGTGTGTGTGTGTGTGTGTGTGTGTGTGTGTGTGTGCGGCCGATGATAAGTGCAGCCAGTGGCGATATGTGCACAGAGAAAAAGACCAAATAATGGAGATGGTGACGTGGTCCCCATAATGTCCCAAATATAAAAAGGAACAAAAGAGCTCCTGCACGGCTTTAAGCGTGTCAGAGCTTTATAATCAGATCGTCTGAGATTCTCTTCCTAGAAATCAAAAAGCCACTTTGCCTGCAAATCAAATGGCGTGTTTTTATTTTTGCGAGGTTTGATAGCAGATGCAGCCAGAGAAAAACAACCTGTGTGTGTGTGTGTGTGTGTGTGTGTGTGTGTGTGTGTGTGTGTGTGTGTGTGTGTGTGTGTGTGTGTGTGTGTGTGTGTGTGTGTGTGACAGGGAGAGCGCGGTGCTGAGGGCAGGGTCTTGCTGTAACTTGTACAGCAGGCTCGTGTAAAAGACTGTTTTGATCCTTGACAGCTCCGAGGCGAACCCCTTCCACATGCTTTAATGACAACTTCTCGAGGAAATATATTTTTCACGCATGGCAACCTATCCAGCAAATTACAGACCCGGGAATATTTTCCCTTCACAAAATCGACATTTAACACACGACCTCCCGTATGTGCACGTGCAACTGTAATTCCAAAATGTGAATGTGTCCGAATACGTTTTTTCTTGTGTTATTAATCCTGAATTAGTCAAAGAGAAAGAAAAGCGAAGTACATAAAAAGAATCACATGATTTCAGATTACATAACTTCTACTCAGTAGACTGGGACTAAGGTGTTTTTGTGCTTGGTTGCTTTTATTGACAAAAGCCTGAAAGTGGCACAAAGAGAGTCGGAGGGCTCCGGTGGGATTTTTCTTTTCCCTGGAAGTCCAGCAGCCTCTCTACGCAGCGTCTCCCGGCTTTCCTGTGATCTGCTACTTTATAGAGCAACCGCTGTCCTATAAACATCAACTTTGTAGTTCTTCTCACCACAATACAAGTCTTGGAACTTTTTTTTTTTTTTTTTTCCGCTGCAACTGTGATACAAAGTGGAATGACATTGGTTTTTATTAGTGATGCATTCCAGTTGATCGTATAAGATGCTTATGAGGATATGAAGCAGCTTTCAGTGGCGATAAAAAGTCCGCCGACTCTCAACAGTGGAAAAAAACAACAGCCTGAAAAAGGCAGCCAATCACAGCCTCTCTGTCATCAGTTTCATTTCAGTCAGAACCACAGGGCTGACAGGACGTAAAGCACATTTTAAGGTATTTATTCTTTTCTGCTCTGTTTAATTTACAGAGGGTTTCCAGACAGAATCATGTTTGTACGACCTGCAGCAGCAGTGTGTTTGCGTTAGCCTGGATTAGGGTAGTTCGAGGGGCCTGGAGCTCAGTCGAGAAAGGGGAAACGTACATTATGTTTCTGGTGGTTTTTGCAGAGTCCCATGAGTTAATGTGTAGGCCCGAGCTGGCAGGCTGTACTAATCTGCTACGGTTTGTTTTCAGCTGTTGTGGACCGGCAGTTCCTTGTAACCCTCTCCACTCACCTCTTGTCTACAAAATGGCCTTTTCACTTATATTTGAAATCTTATGAGCGGAAACCTGGAGAACAGCAAAAGAAGCCTACAAAAAGGCCACTTTATAAAACGTTCAGCACTTCAGGCTCTTTAGTGTTTAGGGTGTAACACTGAGCAAACAAACGGTAACTTCGCACAAACTAACAACGGAGCATTAGGGCCACATTAAGACAAAAAAAATTAAGAGTAGGATGGTTTTTTTTCCATTGAGCAGTTTACAAATAAAGTCCAAATGTTGAGAATAAAGTTTAAATTTCAGTATTAGCACGTTTTGATATTATTCTCGACATTTCACTTAATAAGACCCGAATACTCCATCGTACGAACTAAAACAGGTCAACCTAATGGTACTTTTTACGCTGAAATCAAATCTCTTTTGAGAATTTTTCTATGAGAAAACATGTCTATATTAATTAGTCATGAATAAAGCTGCTGTTTTACCTTAAATATGTACCCACGTACTTCTAAAATACTGCAACAGTTTGCCAACACAGAGGGGCTCCTCTTTCTTTAGACCCACTTTTCCATGTTCATGTGAGTATACGGGGGGAAAAAACTATGGAAGATAGAGAAATTCTGAAAACATATTTGGATTTAATGTGGAAAAATCCATAAAAAAAAAAAAAAAAAAAAAGAGGAAAAAAAAGTTTTATTTGGCATGGGGTAAGCAAGAAATGACAGGCTGGATTTAAAGTTGCTTAGAAATGAAGCTAAACATCTAACAGATAAAAAAAAAAAAAAAAAATGTTTTGGTTCTTAAAAGATTTACTGAGAAAGAGTGAGAAATAAAAAAGAAAGTTGTGGGGGAAAAGGCAGGGAAAGATTCTTCAAAGGTTTAAACAAGCAAGATATCATGTTTTGGGAGAGAGAGAGGGGGAGACGATTATTAAGACCAAGACCGATCCAAAAACTGCAGCCCCCTCTCCCCCCCACCACCACCACCACCACCACCACCAACGCTCGACCTAGGTAAGACTACAGAGAGGTGGGACGGTTGTGCATGGAGCTGTTGTCAGCATGCCATCTTCTTTAAGGGGTCTTTCATAACTGGAAGAGGAAGCGTGTTCTGACACGAGCAGCATTCCAGACCACAGCTCCAGATTTACAGCCGAGCTGCCGTCTCCTTCCACGGTCACGCTCCTTCACAGCAGAAACACCGTCACAAACAACCAGCGGGCCACCGACTGACCCCAAAAACGGAGATTATTTTCTTTTAAATCAGTTTTAACTGCTGTCGAATATCAAGCCATTTTAACACTCGCCTCCTCCTCCCAGCGTGTCAGTATGTTACCGTCTGATTCTAGCTGACAGATTTTATACGTTCAGCCTGATGAAAAACAGACGATGGAGTTTCTGGATCTACTTTTCATTAAAAAAAAAAAAAAATTATCTTTCAACAAAGATTTATAGATACACTAAAGGAGCAAACTAAAAAAGACCTTTTCTTAAAGAGAAAAGAATGCAAAAGTTTGTAGCTTGTTTTACGTCCTCGACAAAAATGTGGACATTTGTGGGTGGTGTATAATTTATCTAAAGTGTTTGTAGAGCTAAAACGACCAGTTGGACATCAGAAAATAAATTGGCAACTCTGTTGATTAATTGTTTTTCTGTGTAAAAATGTAAAATATGACCAAATTCCACCTCGTCAGTGTTGAAGTTTTGCTGTTTTTCTTTGTCTTATGTGACAGCGACTTCAACATTTGTAAGTTTTTAGGTGCAACAAGCAATGTAAAGACCTCACCTTTGGCTTTAGGACATTTTTGAATTATTTTTCACGATGATCTGATATTCTTCTGCAGAATGTGACAATCAAAAAAATGTCATTGATACCAACTCATACGTTGTCACATGAGTCAAGACAAACCTTTCCAGTAAGCAAAAGAAAGAAAAGGTGGTGTGGAAAATAATGTGTTCAGTGCACGTAAACCCTGACCTGATGATAACAGATGGCCAGAGCCAAAGGACAAGGGTGCACGTCTGTGTGAGAGTATGAGGAGAGAAAGACGGAGGGAGAGATGGTGTGCGGATGGGGAGGAGCGTTATGGGTTTGTCTGAGGTGCTACCAGGAATGCAAACGTATAAAGAAAAAAGAAAAGAAGCTTATTTCCTGGATGTGCTGGTATGGACCTGTGCCATGTGAGCCTGACAGTATACCCAATTATATTCATGTCTAAATCTTCTGAGTGGCTGAATCTTTTTCTCCTCTAAGACAAAGCACTTGATCCACTTTCCCAGAGGCTTTTCTTTTATTTCCTGAATTCCTTTTTCTTTATCGAGGCTCCTCTTTTCATAAGTGCAAAACACACACCAGCTAGCTTTCTCCTCCGTACAGACAAAACTTTGTTGTGTATACAGACTTTCAGAGCCCCCTTCAGAGGGGAATCTTTTGCTGTGTGCCATACATTCCTGTTGACACTCATTCATATGCTAATGAGGATTCTCAATGTAGATTTTTCTTTTTACGCCAGGGCAGAGCGGAGATCGTCCAGGGTTGCATCACATGTCAACACTTGCATCCCGCTGAGGCGCCCTGGCAAGCGCTAATAATACTAACACCACTTCCTCCTCAATATGTTGGCTTGAAACCCAAATTCCTTTCTATGTTGTTGCAGCTCTTTCAGTGACTCTCTTGTCCTGTCTGTTTGAAACAACTGATAAAAAATGCTTCAGGGCAATGTCCGTACGGTCTAAAAAAAGGCACACGGACGCACAGTGTGACCCAATTAGGTCCAAAAACACTGGCAAAAGTAAGTCAAGTCACTGAAAGTCATTTAAAAGGCCTTTCAGCAAATCTCTGCAGCCCTAAACTGCCACCTAATACATACAAACTATGAGATACAATACTAAGACACAAGTGTTTGCCTCACTCTTTGCAGACACCAACATGTGACTCATACATCTCATAAACCATCCCGGTATGAACCCTGATGCCTAAAATTTCTTCTTCATCACCTGATCTGTCTTTACAGCTACCATCCTCCATAAATCTGTCCAAGTACAGACACACCAGACAAGACAAATCAATGTTGTGTGTTTATGCGAAGAAAAAAAAAACAATAACTCAGCAGCTCAGTTAACAAGGTTTCTGGCACTATGCAGAAACCAAACGCCACCTCGTTCTGACACGACTTGACAGCAGTCGAGGGGGATTACATTACACCTGCACCCGCGTCTCGGCTTTGAAACCATCGAGCGAGCAGGACTTACGGTAATCAAAAATGTTGAGCAATACTGCATCGTAAACTTAACCCACACCACGTCCGACTTCAAGTTTGATCGGTGATTTTTAAAAGGAATAGTTTCGAACTCTCATGTTTGTATGCTAAACTGATTCAAACATAACACATTTTTGGTTTAAGCTTTCCACAGATTTAATCTTTTGACAGAGTTAGAGAAGTCATTATCATCTCTTCTCAGTCTTTATGCTAAGCTAAGCTAACTAGCTGCAAGCTGTAGTTTTATATTTAACAGGAAATATGAGAGGGTATTTATCGATCTTCTGACCACAAATAGGGCTGAGCGATAAATTGATATTATATCAATATTGTGACGAGACCAGATGTCATCTTGGATTTCGGATATAATATTGTGATGTGTAGATGTTGTTTCCTGGTATTAATGGCTGCGTACAATGAACGAATATAATTTTCGGAACTTACCAGACTGTTGTAGCTGTTCTACTTTTTGGCTTTACCCGCTCAGTCATTATATCTACATTACTGCTGATTACTTATCAAAACTCTCACAGGGAAGGAGGTGTTTGGTCAAACAATACTGATTTTGTTCATGTCGCCCAGCCCTACTACAAAGTCTGAGTATTTCCCAAAATGTCAGTCTTTAAGCTGGCACGCAGACTGAGTATCATTGTCCTCTTCGTTTGAACCAGAAGACCAAAAAGCACTCAAGATTTAAAACAACAAAATGAAAGTGACATCTGCCTCGCAGCAGCGGATCTCCTCTATTTGTGGTGTCTATGGCTCGGTATCAACATCAGGTTTGACTAACACACCACTCCTGAGTTCAACTCTGGCCAAAACATGATGCCTGGATCCTCATGCCTGCCGGCACGCCCGCTTCTCCGCCACAACAAAACACAACAAAACCATAAATCCTCCAGCTGCAAATACAAACATGCATGTACCCATTAAGGGAGTGTGTGTGTGTGTGTGTCATTCCTCGTTTTTATATGTGTGGGTGGAAGATGTTGTGCACATGGAAGTGCACATAGATGTGCATGTGCATAATATCTTCCACCCACACATATAAAAACGAGGAATGACACACACACACTCCCTTAATCACTTAATCTTTTTACACACAGTAATTAAAGGACAAGCCAGGGCAGAAAAAAATTAGTTTCGATCTAATTAAGGCAATAATTCATGGTGAGGTTTAATTTCCAAAGATCTCAGGGGAGGGACAGGTCTACTTTTAGAAAATCAAAAATATATAAATATTTGAATAAATTAAGAGCCATGACCCATGAAATTAATTAAGAGATTTAAACCATGACAAGCAAATCACAGGAGCTTTTAAAGAGCTTTGGTATTTCTTTTTTCTTTTTTTCTTAAATGGCTCTTTGTAAGGTGTTGAGAGGCCCACAGGAGCAAGATAAGCCCAGGGCTGACCTTAATAAATACTTAATCACCATTCATTTTGTTCATTCATGGCGAGGAATTAAGTGACACAACGCAAACAAGTTAAACAACAGGAATGGCATCCTAAATATTCAATGGCAAAGTCTCTTTAACATGCAAGTTACCATGGAGCTGTCCAGAGCAAACGACTGGGGAGGAGGGCGACATGACAGCACACCCCCGCCACCCCCGCTCTCAAACAAACACACACACACACGGACACACACACACACACACACACACACACACACACACACACACCGCTACCACAGAAAATAACTGCAGTGGCTATTCTCCTGCTTTGGATTCCTCTGGCCACAGCTGTGGAAAGGTTCAATGGGGACAGAGAGGGGGGGAAAGCTGAGCAAAATGGGGAAAAAATGAGGATACTGTGTGTGTGTCTGTGAGTGTGTGTGTGTGTGTGTGGGGGGGATGGGGGGGGTTGCATGGAAACTAATATCTACAAGAGTTCTGCCTTTATTTGAACTAAAAGACAGGAGAGGTAAGAGCTGTAAAGTCGGAGCTACACCGAGTCTCACAGTGACTACAAGGCAAACACAGAGGCCCCTCTTGCTCAGCGGCCTCACACATCACACTCTATTTCTAGCAGTGCAGCACACCGACAACATCCTGTGCACATGGCGGAGCGTCTATTTACCCTGGTAAACACTGTCAGAACAACACACACACACACTCAGGCTCGCACGCTGGCACACGCATAAACCTCAACACATCTTCACAAAACTGCAGGACATCGAGATGTTTTTGATCCATTGAGGAAGCTCGTTTCCACATCCTGTGCAACAAATGCCAATATAATGTGTTCCACACAGACGGTCCCTGAATCCGCTGATTAAACTGGCTAACCGCCTTGTTAGTAGTTAAATCAAGTCAGCATGAGCTTTGAAACTGTGTCAAAAACCATTGAAATCTTAAATATTTGAGGTGTCCAATCAGTGTAATTACCAAAGTTGGCACAAAGCATTAATTCCTGTCAGTGCTATTAAAAGTGGGTATAAAAAGATTGCTTCGTCAACTGGTCAATAAAGAGCTGTCACTCTCAATTTATGAGCCAACACATCGCTGGGCAATCCTTAAATTTGAACATCCACATTTTTTGTAACAAACCAGGCAAACTCCTTCTGCTGAACGGGACGGTGTGACAGGATCAAAAGTTAAATAGATCTTAAAGGAAGGTTGCTTTGTCCGCTGTGTAAATGGAGCTCATCCCGTCGTATCTCTTGGAATATCTCAACATCAAAGCTACATTCTGGGTACTTAAATTCACCGATTGGGTGCTTGACAGATGATGACGGCACGTGTCAGCTGTTCCTGCAGTGGTTTCATGATACAGATGTTTTCATGGGTTTAAACTTCATCACAAACAAGAACATCAAAACACAATCGGAAAAATCATTTGGCATGTTGTTTCACAATCAAAAGTCATTCACATAGACATACGAATCCCACTACCAACACCACAGAGAACGCTCTAGCAGGAGAGTGAGTTAGTTGTTACTGAACTACGACCTGATGTGTGATTAATTCAGTGTTAAAATGCACCTAAATTAGTGTTAAAGGACAGAACCCGCCACCGGTTAGAGAATCTTAAAAAAGGAAAGCAAGAGGTCTGAGGAGTCTCGTCCCTTTGCTTTGCATCCAGAAGAGGAGAAGTGCAGGGTTGACCGCCACCAGACGGAGTTTACTATGAGTGGAGGAGGATGACAATAATCAGACGTGAGGAAGGAGGGTGAGAGGTCTCTGATTTAGAGGATCCACGCGGGTTGAGGCCACGCTTTTGTAGCCTTCCTACCTGGCTGCTGCTGTCGTGGGGACTTGATTGTAGGTGACTTGGCCTTGACAGATTTTCCCCCTCGGCTGAGTGTCTGGACCCCAGCTTTGCAGCCTCCGAGGTTGGCCTGAGGACAGGACCGGTCCTGGCTTTGGGCTCCACCCCGGTGCAACGATGAGCCTTCGATGCGCTGCTTCATCTCAGAAGACAACAGACGGCCCTTGTGCATCCACTCTTGCATCTTGTTGACAGTGACCCCGTGACCTTTGTTGAACGAGTTGGCCACCTGTGCTCGGACATCAGCGAGCTTCCGCTTGTTGGCATGACCCGGATGTGTTGCTGCCTCGGTGTTGCTGTCTGAAGAGCCTGTGAGGCTGTTGACCGAGCCGCTGCTCTCATTGAGCGGCCCGCCGCGGTCTTCATCACCGCCTGCATCTTGTAGCAGCTCCTCACTGCTGATGGCGCCGCAGAGCGCCCCGAGTTCAGACAGCACACCCACTCCCGTGTCTCTACCTCCCTCAGCCTCTTTAGTCTCCGCCGTTTCTTTATCACGACACATTTGTGCACTCTGCGTTCCTAGGGTCTGAATGCAGGCTGAGGGTCGGCCCGGACACCTGATAGCTCCATCACTGGCAGAGCGCAATAATGTGGGTCTTGTTTTGGCCGAACACAGGTTCACCATGCTCTTACTGTTCAGCCTTGTCTTTGCCTCCAGATTCCCAGTGAGGCAGAGCAGCAGAGAGTCCGTGTCGGACACCGGCTGAGGGCTGTGGTCGCCTCCTGAGGACCAGGAGTCACTGTCCATGTTTTTGACAGACAACCTGGAGCACAGGCTGTCCCTGGAGTGGCTGCTACAGGAGGAGGTGGCCTGCTGCTCAGTCAAACCACCACTAATCTGCTGGACATCCAGGCTGATATCATTCATAGCATTTATAAGAAGATAATAAGCCTCTTTCAGCTGGTTTCTAAGCCTGTCTGTTTCCTGGGCGCTGCTGCTGTCATCGAACTGTCCTTTATCCTGACCAGGCTGGCTGAGCTCTGCAACCTCTGCTCTATCACCTTCAGTTTTTGGTCTAATTGTTTCATAAAAGGGCAGAATTTCATTATCATAGTAATCCTCGTCCTCGCCGTCTAAAGGGTATCTCAGTGACCCCTCTGTGCACAGGGATGCCACGTTAATGTCGCATATTTCTAACTCGGTGGGGAAAAAGGTCGGGCTCTGCAAACCGCCTGCAGTGCCTCTAATGTCCCCTGTATAGTCGGGCCCATAGCTCTCAATGTTTCTGATTAACACGTTTTCCTCCGTGTTCCTCGACATGAAGTTTGGATACACAAGTGCCACGCAGTTTGGCGAGCTTGTCTCCAAAGTTGGGCTGCTGTCAAAACTCCAGTTGGCGTTGTTTTCCTGTGCAGCCACTACAGTCCCTGCCATGTGCCGGGAGTGTCCTCTGTTTCTGGGCTCCGTCCTGTCGCTATCAGCAGCAGTAACCGGACCCTCCGGTGGTTTACAGACCCCTGCATGTACCTGTGCTCGGTATAAAACGTGATTTGAATTGTCCCCAAATCCAATTGAATCCCCGACGCTGCACTGCCGCGGGACCGAGACGAAGTGTTTTCTCTGTACATGCGGTCCCGCGAGTGGGATCCCCACCGTGATTTTGTCAGTGGAACCGGGCCCCCGGTGGCTCCCATCTCCCTCCCTGAACGCATTTCCCCCAAACTGCGCGTCTCTTTGAAGTGGGACCCCCAGGAGCTCCTCATTAACCCGAACCCTGCCCCCGCTGCTCCGCTCCCGGGGACTCGAGCCGGCCAACTCCGCAGCGCGACTCGCCGGCACTATTATAACCCCCTCTGTTTGCACCATCGCCCCGTCAACACAATTCTCGTACGTACTCATTCTCCCTGTCGCACAATCCAGCCCTGTGAGCAACACTACCGGGCGAGCCTCGTCGGAGTCTCGCAGCGTTTGCAGAACTTTTTCTTTACCTTCTCGGCCCCCATTCGCCGCAGCACCGCAGCCGTATCCACCGCCGACCGTCGCTCCTTTCTTGGTTTTCTTCCCCCGGAGTTTCGCTAGTAAAGTCCTCCGCAGAGGATCAGCCATTCCTTTCCTTTGCCCCCCAGTTATAATTCCTCCCGGTTTCTTTCAGCACGCTGGCTTCAGAAGGAAAGGACCGAGTGGGTTCTCCTCGCTCGCCGCGGTCAAAGCTCGCCGGGCGGACGGTCTCCTCTCCATTCTCCGCTGTCACCTCCGCTCTGTCGCCCCACTCACTCCTGGCTCACTTTGCTCAACTGCACCATATCTCCCTCCCTCCCTCCCTCCTTCTCTCTCTCTCTCCCTCTCTCTCTCTCTCTCTCTCTCTCTCTCTCTCTCACACACACACACACTTTGCCTCCCTCCCTCTTCATGTTTTCCCTCTCTTCCCTTCTCTCTAGCGCCTCACCTCACCCTCTCCACATGTTTGCAGCTCGGATATTTGGAATATTTTCTTTGCACAAAGTTCAGGGACTTTGAACATAAAGTATTCAGAGAAAATTGCCTGAAAGCTTCTTTACGTCCAACTAAACTGTGCCTGGTTTGGATTTGTTAAAAGAACACAACCGTAGCTGCACTTATGAAAAATAATTAACTTAATCCTATAAAATATCACATTTAAACTATTATCTTATTGCAGGGATAACTGGGCTATGGAAACCCAGCCATGCATTGAGAATGCCAGCAAGGCCCCTTTTAGAAAGGATTGATGCCTGATAATGTGCACCAATTAAACTTCTTATTACTAATGATCATGTGGCTTTTAAATGAAAAGAAATTGTTTGTTTTAAAAAAATAAAAAAAAAAGTGGCAAATGCTAATTACTTAAAATTGTTATGTATAAGTTTCAGAACTTTTGAGTTGCCATGTTATAGTAATTTTTAATTGTTCCCTCTCATTAATATAATGTTTATAGGTACTCCTATAATTGTTATCTAGGGGGGTTAATTTATGTTCTTTTGAATGACAAAAATGTAATGATACAGAATATTCAGTATGTAAATTTAAAAGCTCATAAAAGCTGAATAGAGGGACCTCATGAACAGTGTAGCGACACTGATAAAGCTGTCATTTAGTGGAATAAATGATCCGTTTTGTTCATACATAGAAGTATATATCTCATTACAAAATTTGTGCAATCAGAGATTGATGTAAGTAAAAGTATAGAAGTATTTTCAGTAAAATGGACCAAATTATCAGAGTAAAAGTACTAATAATGTGTGATATATATTACTGACGCAGTAAGTAAGTAAGTAAGCGATGAAATTCAACAAGGTTAGGTTTTAATTTATATTTTGTATATTTTCATCGACAAAAATCCATTGTTCAATTCGTTAAATCTGAAAGGCAAATTCAGCCATCAATAAGTGTAAGTAGAAACTGCAGTATTTACCTGTGAAAACTATTGGAGAGCAAATACAAGCACCTAAAATTGTAGATTCACACCAACACTGGCTCCATATATCATCAGGATGCCTCTTTTTTAGTGAAACGTGTGTAATTGTAATTTTCTAACCCTTACATGCAGACTGAAACTACGCGTCTCCATTGAAATTCAACACATATTTGTCTCTGAAATGTGAATTAAATCCGGTTGGGGAGCACCGAGCCAGGACTTCAAATTACCACCTTCACTGGTAGCTGTGAAGGCATTTCAGCAAACAGCAGGGAAAACAAGTCTCTTCTCAGGGGAAAAAAGACGTGCCTGATCCTCCACTGAGAGAGAAAGAGAACAATTTTAGCCTCAGCAGGAGACAATAAGGTGATTGCTGATAAGCTACCCGCTCTAAATCATCATTTACACTTTACAAATGAGCAGGATTGTGTGTGTCATGAGAAATATGTTCATCTTCATTATTACACACACATGAAGGCCATTTTTTTTTACCCCCCTCCCGAAGTCAACACCCATCCAAAAGCACGACCCGCCTCATGATGGATCACCGTCGATTATTGGACTGACACTTTTATCTGAAGTGTATCTTGAGTAATCCTCTCCTCTTTGACCTTGCATCTAACCCCCATGTCCCCGCTCGCAGCCCAACCCGAGGCTTAAGAGCGTCCACGACAGCCGAGAAAGGAATGAAACATACTTCACTTGAACCTTAAGCCATTTGTTTGCTGTTGCCTCTACTTGGAATGTGCAAGAGGATGAGCTGCTGAAAAGCTGCAGTGGGTGTATGAGTGCACATGCGCTCTCTATACCTCCCCCTTTAAGACACACACACACACACACACACACACACACACACACACACACACACACACACACACACACACACACACACACACACACGGAGTGACTGACTCTGAACCATTAAAAGCCTCCTGGCATAACTGTGTCTCTGTTTTCGAAGGTACAACGAGGTCTACCTATGATTGAGGTCATTTATTGTCAGAGCCATTCATCCACGGGGCCCCAACGTCCCACATTCAACCCCCACCGACCTCCACAACCCTCAGTAAAACATGATAAGCATCTGTTATTGCCCTGCAGGAGCCGCGTAGGCCCTGACGCCTCAGCCTGCCTCCCCGGCTGACTGACTGACTAGACCCTGTCTGGGCAGTTCTTCGCAGGTCAAAACCTGCAGCCTGCACAGTGTGTGTTTGTGAGAGGGAAAAGGGAAAGCGGGAGGGAGAGGAGGGGCTGTTAGCGATAAGAGGCGAGATGCATAGAGGAGGATGCACAACTTTGGAGCGTACAGAAGTGCTGCAGTGCTGCAGGGAAATCTCTTTTCAGGTTAGGTTAGGTTAGGTTAGGTAGTCACTTTATTAATCCCCGAGGGGAAATTTTTTAATTAAAACTAATAGACTAATAACGTCTATTAGTGCAAAATGTGATTTTGTCTTGTGATATTTTCTAATACCTTCAACAATGGCTCTCTGTAAACACAGCAATGTGACTCTGGGTTGTAATGCAGTACATTCGCTATCTATTGTACTTGAGCAAATGTTTGAAGTACCTACACAACATTTGGATTGTTGTTTGGTGCATAAAATGTTAGAAAATGGGAGAAAATGTCCATGACAGTAACCCAGTTTAAATAATTAGCTTGTTTTCTTCAACAGTATATATTTATATACGTTTGTCATTGAGGACAAATCAAACAGATATAAACATTGATATTCGAGAGGATGGTGAATTTTAGGCGTCTTTTTGCAGTAAATGTTTATCAGCTGTCGAATCAGTTCCATGGATTATTGCTTCACCTCCAGTTACAACTTACTTTGCAAAAGTTATTACGCGCACAATAGGTTGATGAAATATCAACTTGGTCCCACGCTCGAGTGTGTTACACACACATCAGTCCTACCAGGACACTGTACATAAATGACATAAAATATAATGTAATGAACTTACAAAGATTTTGATTGATCACAAAGTAAGCACAACACGGGTTGCTCAGCATGCTGACTCAGCAGTGCAGAGAGAGAAACCAGAGTAGGTTTGTCTCACTCTTCTGTTTTCTTTTTTTTCCCCCTCCATCAGTCACTCATGTCCATCAGTCACTCATGTCCTTTTGTGAAGGCAGCAGTGGAACATCTGCTTCGCTGGCCTCTTTTCAGATGGCCTGGCCGGAGAGGAAAATGAAAGGAATTCATGTATATGTGCGCGCACGTCTGCATGTGCACGCCAGTGAGTGTTGGGATTCGGGGCTGTGCAGCTGTTGGGGCTCTCCTCCTGATGGCTGCCCCATTGTCTGCTCCCTCTGTGTCTCTCCGTCTCTGTCCCAGCCAGTTTATGGGCATTCCCCCCTCTTTTTTTTTTTTTTTTTTTTTTTTTTTAACTTTTTTTTTTTTTTTCAGTGCACACCGCAACTAAATTTATGTCCTTGGACACAAGCCTTTCTCAGGGTATAAATTAGGCTGGATGATCTCTGTCAGAGCAGCATTGCCAAGAGCCTGCAGCTTTAAGTTCCAGAGAATCACATTATTGTCATAGTCATTCACTTATATTTTACTACTGAAGGAAAAACAAATCTAAAAGGAACTCTCATGGTGCCTCATTTACATCTGCTGCAGTGTCCTCTTAAAGTTATAGATATGTAAATTAGGTTTTGAACAATATATTTGATCTTAAAACTTTAAATTTGAAAAAGGCATTAAGTAAATAGATGCTAAAGCTTTTCCATCAGCGAGTCCGGGATATGTAAATGTTTTTATTTACAAAAATACTGTTTAATTAAAGGGATAATTCAACATTTCTTGGAGACCAGGACCAAGAAATAGTATGGCACACAACTCCTCATTGTAAATTGTTTAATTGTTATTTTTACACTCTGGTTTATTTGCAAATTAAACAGATACGATATAATGTGGTAATCAGTGAGCTTTAAGCAGACTTTAGTGTGTTTGCACAGAGCCAGGCCGGCTGTTTCCCCTTGTAGCCAGGCTTCATGCTAAGCTAAGCTAACAGGCTAAAGGCCCCAGCTTAAAATTTAACAGGCAGACATTGGAATGATAGCTGGCAAATAAACAAACAAAACAAATACCTTTCGAGCCAATAACAAACATAGAGAGGTTTGCAAATAAAATAAATACCTTCAACAAATTGATGCATTTTGTTTTGCAAATACAAAAAGTACCAAACAAAAACGCAACATATTTCTGATACATCAGGCATCAGAAACAATTACTGCATGTCTTACAAGTACAATTATTTTATTATATATCCAACAAAGATAAAAAAAAAAATATATCGCTTGACTTTTGACACAATCTCTTCACCGTGACTGTGTTGAAGATTTTCTCACAAATGTGCTGAGCTATGATGTTTTTGTTTGTTACATTTTGGCAGGAAATTAGCACCGTATCCAGCCTCAAATTTAGGAATATCAAGACAAACTAAACTCAAAGAAGTGTTTCGCTGCATCTGTGCACTCAGGACAAACATTATAAACTATAAAACCTCCACATAGTACCCACGTTATAATAAAAGTCTGGGCTCAGTGGTGTAAACATACAGTGTGAGCTTTCAGTATCTCTTCATATCCTGTTGCCTGGATAAGCTCTTATCTCACCAGACATTAAACTGATATCACGTATCTGCTTGGATATAAAATGTTATGTTTCGTTCTCACGTTGGTCTAAACATCTGAGACTTGTACAAAGAACAAAAATGAAGAAGGCCTCATTGGCTGCAGCATCTGGAAACAGAGGCGCACGCAGTGATTCATAGCAGCTAAATTCAGCAGTCTGAGTCAGGAGAATAATATTTCATCCATCTTTGGCATATGTTACAGTATGATGGCGAAACTTTCTTCTATTTCACCGCTTTCTTTTTTTGTTCCCGCCAAGAATCAAAGTTGAGTTCATTTGACCAGAAGCTGTAAACATAGGAAATGAAAAGAAACCACACACTAATCAAATATTTCATGGTCAATGATTCTGGGAAGGACAGTGTTCACACCAACCATTGTGATAAACATCATGGAACTGCTTCGAATGACTGTTTTCACTTCTGATTATTCTCCCTTTATAGTTATTGTTGGTAGAAACGAACAGAACAGGCCAGTTCACCATAAACAGGGTTTCTTTAGCATTATAAGGCTGAGGTCCAGCACCTGAGACGTTTTGGGCAACACCGAAGCCGAATTATTGTGGAGGGCAACAAATGAACTAAAAGACTTTTCCCAGATCTAATGGTTGTATTTGTTCCTCTTTCACAAGTTTTATCTTTAGGCTTTTTGGGTGTTATTTGTTTATTATCCGCCCTGGATTTTCTAAATTTCTTTTGAAAGTTTACACAGATATGGTAATAATAATAATAATGCTCAAAAATAATGTAAAATGTCATTATTTAAAAAAAAAAAAAACTCCCATCAAATATGTGCACCTAAGTTGTAAGCTTTATAACATGCTTTTCTGAACAAACAAAAAAAGCACAATTATCAGTAAATGAACAGAGTAGAATAGGCAAAAATATTATAATTCTTAAAATAATACAGAATTAGATGTTACAGCCGCTGAAAAGATAAAAGGATCACACACTGGATATATTCTCTATGTGTTCAGACTTACACAACTCACGTTAGTCTTACTGGGTAAACCACAGAATTTACAGATAATATGTCCTTAATTTCTGGTAGCTGGCCACACGGCAGTGAGACACACGCTCAGAGGCTGGTCTGTCTGAGTGTCTGCTTCCTATCATTATCAAGACACAACCTCTGACATGTTTATTGTGACAAGAGGTCAGACTTCTTGTCTCTTGCTACTGTTCTCTATCATTGGAGAACTGGGGAAGAACGCCGCTTTTCTCTGAGAGCATGATGTCGGTTTTTTTTGTTTGTGTGATTCATATCTATATTATCTCACTTTTAGGTTTGAGACAGCACTCAATATCTTAAAAACTAAGAAGTGTTTTCTCTTTCTATCTTATGTTCTCTTCTGTCGATCCTTCACAGATGCTCTTGGGTGGTATAGACCAATGGAACTGTTATGTCAGCTTCAAATAAGGGAACGTTTGGAAATATTCTGCTGCAATCAGTGGCCGGTACCACACTCTTACTATAAATTACAATATTATATTACTGTTTGACCAATATATGGAAAATTCCAGCCGGCTCTCAATAGGAGACCAAGAGAGGATTATAAAAGACCAGGCCTGCTCTGAGCCAAGCAGTTAGTTTGATCGTTTTGGTTTTTTCTAAAAAAAACAAAAAAAACCAGCATGATTTCAACACTATAATAGCAATCAATAATTAAATGTAAATATTTTTCCAATCTAAAGTAAAAGTACACAGTGGAAAGGGATCTGTTTGTTTCCCGCTCCAGAGAGGTTTTCTTTCCCGCTGAACATCTGTTTCACACGGTGGGCCAGATTGCTGGTGTGAAAAGATTCTGTTTGCTTCGAGAAAACATCCACGAATGAGCAAAGATGTTACAGAAGTCAGGGGTGTGTTGACATGGAGACCGCATCCTAAACTCATGTGGAGTTTAAATAAATGCATGAAGTGATTTTAGTCCAGTCAGTTTTATCAATAGAGCGCAAAGTGCTGCACGTCAGATATAATTAAACAGATCAGACAGACTTGAAACAACTGAGCCATTAAAAACAAATTAAGCAAATGAAGCAAAAATGAAAAGAAATGAAAAACAATATTATGAGCCAAAACAACACATGAGGATGTACATGAACAGTAATTAATATTGAAAGAAGAAATTACATCAAAATTGGGCCAAAGCTGGAAATGCCAATGAGAATCAAGATGTTTTTGACAACCTGCTCCACTACCAAGGGGAGGCTGTTTCAAATATTTGGATCTGCATTGAGGGAGCTCGGTCAGCCGGTCTGGATTTGGGAACCATAAAAAGCTGCTGGTTCAATCACCTGACCAAGTGACATGGGTCGCAGATTATCAGATATATAAGACGGGGCTGCTCCATCTAAAAAAAAAATTAGATACACCAATGATGAAGTTTGATTAATCCTGAACCGGTAGTCAATGTAAGCATGACAGCATGTGCTCACTCTTACATGTACCAGTCAGGAGTCCTGCTGCAGCAGTGCGGCCCATACAGTTGTCCAACCTCTTTTTTTTTTTCAGCCATGTGGCGGCACAATGGATAGAAATGTCAGCATTTCCACCACTTTAGTCTGAACTGAAATATCTCAACAACCAATGGATGCATTACCATGGAATTTTGCAAACATGGTGTTTCCGGGAGGGTGATGGCAAAATGCAGTTGAAATTTAGGTCAGAGTGAAATATCTTGACAACTATTGGGTGGATTATCATAAAAATCGCTCCAGACAGTCAGGGTCCCAGGAGGATACTTTGGTCATCCCCTGATGTAAATGTTCCTAATACTTTATGACTTTATGTCTAAATTCTTGGAGTTCCCATCAGCCCAACCGTGGATCGTCCCAAAGCGTGTCAGCGTCATTTTTCCTTGACTATGCGTGAAAAACCACATTGTTAGGTTCAGTAAAACTACTTGGCTAGGAAAATATTTCCTTATCTTAGTTGTTTTCCCAGAAGAACAAACTCTGGTCTCCAGGATGTCAAAGTGTCTCCAGGATGTCAAAGTCCTGGATTTTGATTCAGAAAACATACACCACGACTTGGAATTCATCACTTGTACTTTGTCACATGACCTCCCTTCTTCCACCTCGGTAATACGTGCGTGTCATTTTCACGCCGAGACGAGGCAAAACGTGACGCCGACACGGTATTCTCTGTGTATTACATGCTTTGGCGTGTTGTACCATGCTGTGCTAATCAGCAAATTATAACACGGAAGAAGGGATAATCTAAGATGATGAATGTGCTGACAATCGACATGTTGGCTTGATAAAGATGGCCGACCCGGCGTGTTGTCATCCTCCTCATACTGGCTCTGGGAGCCGCTCAACACCAGACAGCAGCCAGAACTAAATTTACATATGAGTCACGACATTATGCTGACTGTGTGAAAATGTCATAAGGCAGGTAGTGGCAGCTGTTGGCAGCGAGCTCAGCAAAGGTCCCTGGATACTCAATGGCCATCAGGAGGTCTTGACCTTCCAGTAAATGTGTCAGAGTGATAAAAGGTTAGTGAGACTGACAGTTCTCAGGTCTGAGTGGAGCAGGAAGCAGCTCAGAGTTATTGGAAATCTCTTGCACTTTAGTTAATGACTCACAATTATTTTAAATCTGTTAAGTAACCACAAAGTTCATGATTTGATTTAAACATTGAGAATATTTTATGTGTAGTTTTTTTTTTTTTTTTTTTTTTTTTTTAAGCCTTCAGTTACAATCATAACACGGGTAATATAAGATCAAGATTTTCTCTTTTATTAAATGAAGATAAAGTCGGTGACATCCAGTGGGAAGAAAAAAAAAATGCTTTCTTCTGGTAACATGATCTCTATAACACAAAGAGGCTCCAGGGAAAAGACTGCTCAGGATATCATATCAAAGACAGGAACAAGTCAACATCACAAAAAAACAACAACAAAAAAAAAACAGCCACCATCAAAACTGGAATTATTTTTCCACACAGTTCTGAGAACAGCGGACGGCAAAACATCTATCTTCTGGGGAATTTCCAGCCACGAGACTGACAACAAGATTAGTAATTCTCAAACATTGATGGATGGGACCTCGCTTGTCGTTGCTCAAGCAGTTAGTACGGAGGAGAGGAGTTATTTGTTCGTAAATATGGCCGATAAAAATCAGTCGGCTGTGCAGGACCCGGTACACATTTCAAACAAGGCCAGGCACATACCTGCAGGCTGGAATTTTATCAGATGCCTATTTACCACTATTTCATGTCAACCCACGATGACAGATAGGCCAGGAATTCCTCTGATCACTAAACTGTTGCAAAGTGGAAACTTTTTGGATGCTTGGAAAACCATCATATTTACTCCAATGGCCACAGACATCTGGAGAATGAATTTGGGAAATGTGTTGTCTGTTACCTGGGTAATAATACATTTATAAAATCATTTTCAAACATTGGTTTCAGTGTGCTTTAAACAAACGGACTGTTACCAGTGCACTTGCAGCTTCAAAAGTAGTTTGATGAATGACAGAACATCTTCCTCCAGTAAAACAGCTTTTATTGCCAAAGTGGTTTATGATGAATCATAGCTCACTGAAAACAAAACTATAAAATTCTTCATACAACTGTTTACACTGAACGAACAGAAGAAACAAAAAGGTCTATAAAACAACACAATGTTACAATAATCAGTAAGAATAACAAACATGTAGGAAGTTGATGTTTTTTTTTAAAATTTATTTCAGCACTGATGTAAGGTGTTGTGTAATACAAGGTACACGAGACTGAACAAACAGCCTGGATGCATCGAGTATCTCAAGAGAACTGAGATGAGACAAACGAAGATCGTTTGTTGAAGATCAGCCCTCTTTATTTTATTTTGATATCTTTTGAAACGTTACATATACTGTATACACAGGCTCTGATTGTAATGTAGTTGCCCAACATTTACACCGACAGCCGACTGCACTACAAACATGGAGGAAGGGAGTTCTAGTGTAGCTCGAGGGCGCCATCTAGTGCCCGTAAGCAGGAAGAACAAGCAACTTTTGAAATTTATCATTTCAACAGATTTACTGACATTTTAATGATGTCTTTAAAGGAAAGTCACCGTATTAACACAACACGCACACACAGTAATATTTCAGTGGTGAATATTTAGTATAATACAAGACACACCACAAGCACAGACTCAGTAATCCACCGCAGCCGGACCTCATTTTAGTTCATTAAATTCAAACAAACAGGAGACAACTCAACAGACCTCCTGTTCGGTCTGTCACAGCAGAATAAACCCTTATTTACAGGGAAATGTTTTGTAGTTTTGGCCTGAATTCCTATGAGTTATGAGAAGAATTTATTCACTAGCTTCGGTGCAAACTCCAATGGACTGAAACAAGAGGAAATCCTACATGTAAACAAGTCCCAGATCACAGATAACATGTTTGGTAATTCTGAGGGCTGTATGTTGTGTGTCAAACTATGAAAATAAGAGCCTGACTTGTGAAACACCAGCATTTTCCTTTAACCTGTTATAATAGTTATAATAAATGAACAGAAATTTGGAGGAATCGGTGTTGAACATTTTTGCACCGCGACTGTCTGATGATGTTTCGCTGGATTCCTCAGTGAAATAAAGCTTTTATAAATGCAACATTAAATTAAAATGTTCCATCATGTGTGCTGATGGCCATTTGAAAGCAAAAACTATTGCTAATTACAGCATGTCAACATCTTGGTAAAACAACCCTGTATGTTTGCAGCATACGGCCGTATCCCCACGTCTGTGGATGTTCTGCGCCGACACAAAATGTTTAAATTATAAACCGACTCCTGGCAGCAGAGTTTGGGCCTCACTCGGCATTTTGCCTGAGGATCCTTTTCTCTTCCTCGACAAAGTTCTTGTCAGAGGTGGCTTGACCCATCTCCCTCTTCCTCTTCTCCTTCTGCTGGAAAGTCTCCACTCGCCTCTTCTTGGCAGACAGAGACGTCTCATCCGATTCCTCGTCTGATCACCAGAGAGGAGGTTAGTTAGAGGAGGTTTGGAAAATGATGGATGACTCAACAGTGCAAGATTCAAATTTAATAATAAGGCTCCTTTTCCGGACAGGCGCAAAGCGCAAGTGTTGTTATTTAGGATTGTGCTTGTTTGTTACTTTTATTTTCAACATTGATGGACTGGTGCCGCTAAGGTTACGTTTTTCCTTTTGCTTTTCACAAATAAAAGCATACAGTTAATTTTCTCCGGCTTTAGTTGGCTTCTTTTTTTTTTTTAATCTAGAATGCAGCGTGTTTAAATGCATATCAAATTTAACAGGATTTCAAATCCAGTTGGTGTTGTGATATTGGGGAGGATGACGCTTATGGCAGTCACTTTATTCATACTGATAAGACAGTTAAAGAACTACAGTTGGGCTAAATGACTCACCGGACTCAGACGGCTGCTCCTCTGCCGGTAGGAAGCGGGCGTTGCCAGCTAAAGGCTGCGGTGCGTCTTCCCCGTTGTCCTCGTACACGTTGGACCACTTTATAGCCATGTCCATTCCCGGGGGAGGTCCCTTCTTCTTCTCTGGCTCTGAGGTGTAGCTCTCTGGAGGGGGCACGGCATTCGTCTTCCATGGCTTAAATTCTCTGGCAGGCTTTAAGAAACAGGGAAAAAAACAAAAAAACAGGATGCAAAAAACAACAACAACTGGTTTACAGATTGTTACAAAGACGCAAAACTACACATCTAAAGCCTCCCCAAAAAAAGAGCACAGATGCTTCAACTATTCCCGTTTCCTACATAGTAAAACAATAGAAAATAGTAATTTCCTGAATCTATCAGTAAATCAACATTTAATGCAAGATGACTGTGATTGTGATAATACACAAATCATTTTGTGAGTTGCTCATCAAACCGAAAAGCCAAAGAATCAAAGAAATGATAACTATGAATTATAGCCAAAGATAATCTATAGATGAATGGATATGAATTTTTTTTTTTTTAAGATAATCTGAAAAAACAGTTGCCTGGAAATGTAATCCAATTAGGGATGAACGATAACATCAGTACATCGTGGTTATCAGCTGAAAGTGGTTATAAAATGCATAAAATTTAAAAAAAAAAAAAGACAATTTAATTTACACATTAACTACAAAAATTAGCAGCTCCATAAAAGGTGGAATTTATGGCACGCATTTTGCATTAAATCGTACTACGTTGTAATTATTCAAGTGATTATTAACAAATACAATTATTGGATGGCATTAGCACAGGTGCTAATAATTTCCACTAATCTTGCACAATCTTTCTCCTGCGTGTCGTCGTCTGGATTTGCAGGATTTTATTTTATTTTTATTTATTTTTTACCTCTTCAGGGGCTTTGACCGTCAGACTCTCCCAGTCGATCTGCTTATTCAGAGGGTTGTACAGAAAGGCGGGCTTGGACACGGAGCTGAACAGGTCGTCGGGTTTGGGTAGAGGAGCCCCGCCGGCCGCTCGCTTGGTCCCCTGTTGGGAGGACTGAGCCCCGCCGCCCGGACCGTCCGTCCCGGGTCTCTTCTGCCGACCCTCTCCCTCCTCGTCCGAGTCGCTGCTGTCGCTCAAATCGTCGTAGCTCGAAAAGAAACCCAAAGAGCCAGACTTGTTTTCTTCTGTCATTTTTTTTTTTTTTTTTTTTGAAGGACTTAACTAATTTTCTAAATGAAGTAAAAAAAAAAAAAAAAAAACTAAAATAAATAAAAGTAAAACCGACGAAAAGACGACGTTTGAGCCGCTGGACCTGACCGGGTTTTTAAGTCGAGCTTCGAGATCTACTCCATTTTGAATCAGCCTCCAAAACAGTCGTAAAGCGAGTGCGTAGTGTCGTAACGACGGTCGTAAAGCCATTTTTTTTTTTATTAAAGAAGCAGCCTTGATATACAGCCTATGAATAAAATGTACGTTTTGAAGTTAGCTGAGGTGGAACTTTTCCCATATTTTAAGATATTCAAGGCATTTAAGAGAACTAAAAATAACCAGCAATTAAAATGCTGGATCATAATGAATGATTGTCAGCTTGTGCACAATGGAGGAACAGCAGGAGGAGTTTGTGAAGGAGCCATCACACTCATTGACTTTTGTGAACCACTAGAGTGCAGCACAGTCACATCAACAAGACGATGAGCCGTCCCAAAATAGTTTTATTGTCCACCCAGTGTCGTAAATGTTACTATTGTTATACTTTTACAAAAGAAAAAAAAAAAAAAAATACAGCTTAAAGTCTTGGTTTATGGCATCATGAACTTCCCCAGGAAATAAATGGGCCTCATGAATCTTGTTAATGACTTGTTTGTTTGTTGAATTAAATGTAGCAGAAGCTCACCACGCCCTCCAAACCTCCAAACCTCCAAACCAACCCCTTGACCATCTTCTAAAACTAAAGACCTTCCTCTCTCTCAGCCCTTCCTCTGAGAGGTGTTCAGTGAACTTAAAATCTGCCTGGGCTTTTCTGAAGTCAGCTGGACTCGGAGGGGCCAGGCGGCTGCGCCCTCGTGCACGGGTCAAACACCGACTGCAGGGCACGTAATGGACAAGTAAACATAAATCTACCAGATATAATGCCCAAAGTTTGTCCCTCTTGTCTTTTCTCTCTGTCTCACCCACCTTCAGCGCTCAATAATCACAATGCAAATGCTTCGAATTAGAAGTTGTGCATTTGTAGGTGAGCTGGAGGTCAGATTTGAATGGAGATTTATGGGAAGTGGAGTCCTAACATACCTAAAAGTTCATGAACAGGAACATTTTTGCTTTCTTTTTTTTTTCTCCATGATGGGGCTCAGAAACGCCCCCTTGGTTGTGAATGATTGTTGGGCTCCTTTATCTTTGTTGTCACTTCTTCCCCCTCCTTCTCTTTAGAGATAAGAGCAGCTGTATTGGCAGTAGTTAGCGGCAGAAGAAAAAGCAATAGAAAAAAAATGTATTCATTGCTTCATTACATAATATGTACAATATCAGAAGCAGAAGAGCTAGCAGGTGTTGCTGCATAATTTTGATAAGATACTGACCAGCTGATTTCGGGAAACATACATGGGACTAAAGACCGGGTGTGAATGTCAGGACATATTTTGAGGTGTTACATCTTTTATTTATTCCGCAGTTGAGTTTTTACAGTGATCACAATGTTTGCAGGCAGCTATTCTTTCTATCTGCTATTCCCAGTTATTTTATTTTCGTAAGAGGAAAACCTCAGCTGGACCGAGGAGGAAGTTTCAGGCTTTGAGAAATGCCAAAGACTGTTGAACTTTTAATCAACGCAATAGTTTTCTAGCTTTGTCTTTAAAGTTATGTCAGTGAGTCATGAAGTTTCTGATTTTATGGGACTAAAGGAAGCTTCATTGTACTCTCTACAAATCCTCGCTCATCCTAACAAACAATCGCGGGACCAAACTTACATAGAAGTAGATCAAGTAAATAAATAAATAGAAGCAGTTTGTTTTCAGCTTCAGCATTCAAGATTTATGTCTTTAAACAAGAAAAAAAGGTCATTGTTCCCAACAATCTCTCTCTTTTTTTTTCTTGAATCTAGACAAGACAGGATGTGGCACATTAAGAGTTTGAATTTATTTTAAGATAGCCATTATTTTGGACTCCGTGTGTTCCTCTGTTGGACCACAGGAAAACCAGTGTTTAAGGTTTTTTAGGTACATATCCTTCGAGAGCTCAGTACTACCCTGCTAGGACGGGACTCTATTTCCTCCCATATGAACTGAGGATCGTCCGAGGTATGCATGTTGGTTTTCTAATTATCTTTTTGGCTTTTGATCATTTCAAGGCCGCAGAAAATGAAATGATGGTTAATCCAGCAGGATGGATGCTGTGCTGTACAGTCGCTGCTGCAAACAGCTCTTCATTTTGCTTGCTTTTTTTTTTTTTTTCCTCCAGTTTCCACTGTGTCTGATCATGATGTGAGAAATTCCACATGGAGGTGAAAAGCCACACCTCTCCAAGGCTCTGTCAAATCGAGCCATTCATAATATCTTGGATGTCTTTATTTTATGCATAGGCTCAGCTCAGGTTCAGGATACATCTATGTCAGCGCAGCAGTGGGTGGTTCACTGTGTTTTAGCACAGAGAAGTGTGGGCAGACGTTCTCTCTGTCTTTTAACTTTTCATTTAAAGTGATGCCGGCTGATTTGCGCTAAAACCTGCCCCTTAAATTAATTCTTATCAGCTGACACAAGACATTAGATAGCATTAATTCAGATATATTGTTGCATAACCTGTTGTTTTCCTGTTGGATGCACAGTGGGGGATTCTGAATTTTTTTTTTTTTTTTTTTTTTTTTGGGGGGGGGGGATCTTAATTGTGGAAATCCTGTTTACATATTAGATAATTAAATACTTGGTCATCATCTTGAAGTGGCCAAACAACACCTGGGGGATTAAAAAAGTGGTTTGGTGATTAGCCTATAAAAGCCAGATGCTTCCTTTTATCTGCATATCTTCATTTGTGATTGGTTGGCCTTAGTGAAAGAAAGTATGCAGGGATTCTCTATTTTTAGTTTGTCTTATTCAGTACTTTTTACTTTCAAGACGAATTAAAGCTGACTGTCAAAGTTCTTCCAACATCTGGCTGATGTCACTGAGGCGATTTATGACCTGAGGCTCCATTGATGTGGTGGCATGACATAAAAAGGTCAATGGAAAGAACATACACACCAAAAACTATATTGGGTACCTCTTTTTTCTCATTTTGCCAAGTTTTTCTGGCCTCACCATAATTTTTTTCATTATCTATAAGATTCAAGTCTGACACAAGACATGAGCCCTCTTCTAACCGTAATAATTGCTTGTTGTGATACACTAGAATTTGGAGACATGATAAAACGCTTCAGTTTGTCATGTTTGTTGCAATAACTTTTATTTCACTCCTTTATATCTGAGCAGCCGACAAATACTGTAATTGTTGGGGTGCGCAATAATTTACCATTCATGAAGTTCTCATCACTGACATATTTGCTTACATAAAAAAAATACATCTTTCAATTTATATAAATTTTACTAGAATTTTCTTTTATCTTTTAAACAAGACGTGTTTTTGGCAGCTTAGAATATTAAACACACGGAACAGGCCAAAACTTGTAATGCACCCGCCAGTCCACTAGAGGATACCGTGTCAGTGTCACGTTTTGCCTCACCTTGGTGTGAAAAGTATACCTATGTATGAAGGACATCATGTGACAGAGGTCATGTGCCAGAGTACAGAGTCTGTGTAGCGAGGATGTCGGAGGTGTTTGGATGGAACAGGATTTTTACTTGGGAGACTGATGTTCGAGTCCGTGAGAAAGCAAAGTAACGTTAGTTAGTTACGAACATAATGTAACGTATTTAACTTCCGAAACGTACACGAGGAAACTTACGTGCATAAAAATTATTAACTTTAACCCAAACCATGATCTTTTCTTAAACCTAACCACATGATTTTTGGTGCTTAAACTTTACTTTTCATGACTTGGAGAGGAAAAATGTGGCCACATGTATCGTCTAATGAACTGGCTGGTGTATTAAATGCATCACTGTGACACTAGGTTGCACAGAAAGTAAAGTTTTGGTTGTCATGCAGGAAGCAGCTAGATTTGCGTTCTGCAGACAGAATGTTGTCATCTTTGTTGCATGACAGTGGTTTAAGCATAACAAATGAAATTTGTCCAACCAGTGATGGATGTAGCCTACTTTAAATCTCAAATGTCATGTCACACTTGAAATATGTAGGATATAAACACAGTGTTTCATTTACATTATTTTATGATTCAGTCATCGTCTTACACAACGTTAAAAAAAAAATTCATTGATCTGCTGCGAGATAAGACAAAGAAGAAAGAAAAAAAAGCTGTCAAAACAGCACCTGTGGAAATCAAATATTCATGCTCACTTTGTCTTCCAGCATTACTAGCTATATATCTATCACCTCCTGGCTTTATCTTTTTTTTTTTTCCATCTGTCTTTCCATTTGAATCCTGCGGTGACTCAATTAACTGTAAAAAAAAAAAAAAAAAAAAAGGTTTAGGAGGTGGAAATAACATGTGGGGTCATGACTGGTCTTTTTTTTTTTCCATGCGAGAAAAGAAGAGGCTCATCTGTTTTAGTTGGAAATCGTTCATGTTAAAACCTGCATTTTTATATTTACATATGCTCTATGTACTTGCATTAGCAGAACTGCATATGGACCACCTTTCGCCACGTCTTCCTTTTTTCCTTCCTTTTCCTTTGCTTTTAATTCCTTCCCTTTCTTCCTGTTTTTTCTGTCTCCACAGCTCTTTATACCACACAGCCACATGCACACATACCCTCCACCATTGTGCTTTCACTGGTCACTTAGCACTCTGTGCAATTTCAAACCTGAGAGGTGGCATTCTTTGGCTCATTACATTAACTCGAGGCTCTGTTTGCACCGCGGCCTGTCGGGGCTCGTGGCTGGAGGCCGGAACAGGATCCAACCGATGTGGCAAAGAGTGAGAGAAAGTGAGAGGGAGAGGAGGGGGAGAAGGAAAAAAAAGAAAGAGAGAAGGAGAAGAGAAGAGACGAGGGGGCTTCGTTGGGAGAAGGTGTGGGAGATCTGGGTCAAAAGGACAGTTTGCGGGCGAGTGGGGTGGATTGTGGTATGGGCAGGGGTGGGGTGTCGGGGGTGATCATCCCCATCACATGTTCCACGGTGTCCTGCAGTGTGGATGGCTACAGGCTAAACACACACAGCACACTCAACCCCATGCCCTTCCTGATGCTTTGATTTTCACCGCTCTCCCTCCTCCAGAGCCCTGCAACCTCCAGAACATGCCCATACAGACACCACACACACACACACACACTTTTCCTACTGTTCTCCGAGGTGTTCATTCATACACTAACGTACACGTTCGAGTGGGACAGTCAGTGAGTTTGTAAGGTTTCTGAGTGGCAGTTCATATTTTTCCGCTGCGTTACATGGTTGTCAGGATGATAAATTTACTGTATGATGTAACCACGCTGTCAGTTTGTGATTATAGGTCTTCATCGACTCCATGTTCAACTACTTTAAAAAACGCAGGGAAAAATCACACTACTTAAACCTCAATGCCCCAAAATATTTACCATTTCAGCTGCATTCAAGGCTTGTAAAAAATCTTCTCCAGAGAATCTTTCTTACATTTAAATTGTTCCAGTTTTAATTCCCTGCTGTCAGACGATCTGTCTTTGGGCTGCGGTGCTCCTCATTTGCATCTTCTAGCTCTCGGCTATTCATTTTCCTCGAAAAGATCTTAGTGTTTGTCCAATTGTGTGGTCTAATCCTCTCCTGAAAACATGTGATGATAATGTGTCTTATTCTTTTCCAGATGTAGATACTCTTTAAAAGTGGCGTTAAGATCTTTTGTTGCAAACTGAACTGAGGTGTCGACGGTTTTTTTTTAGACAAAGATTTGACTTTTTTAACTGACACGAGTAAATCAACACTTCATCAAGTGCTTGTCGGATCCCATCTTTTGCAAGATACTTACACTAAATGGGAGCAAAACACAACAGAAAAGAGGGTTTCTGTGAGTTTGCATGAGTTTCAGGGGCTGTCTGCAAAACATTTTGGTCACTGCATGGAAAAGCCTCCCCGTCTGTATGTTCTGCATATGTCACAGAAGAATGCTTTGAGGCGAGGCCAGCAGCATCTACTTTTCAAATGCATAATTCAAATGGCTCCATTCAGTTCTGTCTGCCAATCAACCCGGAGAAGAGGACAGGGTATCAAGGGTAGATACGCAGTTAGCATATAAACATCTCAGCAGAATCAATGTAAGAGAAAATCTGAAGCAAAGAGAAACACCTGAGTGTATGCTGAACATTTTTGAAAGTTTTTGGAGTTAATTAGACAAATGCCTGGAGCAGACTTCTTTTTTCATGATTGAAGCTAATAATCCAAAAAGAGAAAGAAGAAACATTTTTAGAACAAAAAGCTCTCTGTCAATGGAAACATCAGATTGGCTGCTACTTTTTTTTTTTCTGGCTAATGTATGTCCTCAAGTCAGAACGGATCCAAGGAATAACTGTACACATGTGAAAACCCTGTGATGAAGGGATTTTCATCCTTGATGAAGGCTGTGTGCCAGAAATCACGGCGATTCCTGCAGTGCAGGTTGGCTTCCGGCTTCGTGAATCGCTTTTATGAAGAAAATAAATGCAGGACAGAACAACGTAGGTTTTTTTTAAAGATGATTTTTTTTATTTTCACTTTTCCTTTATGAATGTTTAGAGCCAAGGAGAGGAGAAAGAGAAAGAGAAAGAGAGAAGGGGGTATATTTTGCAGCAAAAGTTGTATGCATATTTATAATAAATACCCCCTGGTTCTGGTAAAGAGGCCTCCAGGGTGGAAGGGGTGAAATGCATCCCAAACCTGCTGCTGTTGTCCATAGGTGACCTAGAATATTGTATCACCAAACCCTCAATATAAGCCATCAGCTTTCATAGAAATTTTAAAAAGAGACGAAGCCCAAAGCAGTCTTTGTTTGAAGCTATGCGAACAAGCTGCAGGCTTTATCTTCATATTTAAAAGTGGAATCAATCCAACTCTCAGCAAGAGAGTGAATTGTTGCTTTTCCCAGAGTGTCAAAACATTCTTTTAAACCTGAAATCTTCTGCTCCTGCGATGATCAGATTGTGACCCGGCTTTCTGCACTGTCTGTTCCTGTGCCGGTCTTCTCCTGCTGTAGGTCTCCTGTGTGATGGGGCATGTAAGAAAGGGATTGGGGGCACATTTCACACCTTGGGGGCAGCTTGGTGGGGGGTTGGCAGCAGCTTGATGAACAGAGTGCACCTGGCTGAGAGCTGAGGTCCCCCAGCCTCCCTGGTACAGACATGGTTTGCAGATCAAAGGGGTAATCCCTGCTTCATCCAGTCATACACTCCCCCTCCTCCTCCTCCTCCTACGCCTTCGCCTCCTTGAAGTCCCTGGCGTGTTTCATCTCTCCAGCTCGGAGTTCGACTGTCTGTGACGCGCTCTCTATTTCACACTCCTCATCATCGCTGCTGTATGCTGGAACTACCTGCTTCCCCTGATGCCCATGGTGAACCCTGAAGCCCTGGCTGTGGGATTTTCTGAGTCATTAGCTCTGCTCAGTCAAGTGGAGCAGCCTGCAGATTCCTTCCAGCCAAGTTCATCAACCCAGCCAGTGGCTCCGGCTGTGAGGTGATAAGAGAGAGGGGGCTCCAGCCATCGGACCCCGCCGCGACTTTGTTTAGTGTGAAATGAGATGAGGAGGAGTGTGACAAGGAGGAGCAGGAGGGGACAAGATGGGAGTGCTAATCGAGGCCCTGCAGAAGGGTTTGGATGCAGTCGGACGTGGGCAGCGGGGCAGCGCCGCACCCTAACGCAGTGCCGCGTATTTAATGCAGCTTAGCAGTGTAGTTACGGGAGTGTTAACGCCTGTCAGTTACACGGCTGCTCGTCTTGGCAGCAGGTGTCTGTTTGACCCTGGGTCTAATGTGCAGACGGTGTCCTGTTGACCTGGACTGTTTGAAGGAATATGATGAATAACATGGAAAGAACAGCTTTTCACACCAGCATTTTCAAAATGTTTACTGTTGACCCAAAATGTTAAAATGATGATTGGTTGCTCTCACCACATGTTCTCTAGAATTTGAGCGTTGGCTCTTTGGACGGATCTGAATAAGACACACGTTGAAGACAAGGGCAAGGTTAATTGTTCAGGAGGAACATGAACATGTGTAAAGCTTTATCAGCATTAATGGAAAGATCCTAACTGGCCGCTCTAAAGTTTCAATTTTAGAGTATGAAATCCTCACTTAATGCAAAAGTTAGCATTTTGATTCACAAAAGATATAAGGTAGATTAAGAGCAGTCATGTCATGTATAAGGTGGATGCACAGAGCAGAGTAACAATGGATTATGCTTCAGGAGCAAAAAAAAATCGAAAAAGGAAAATGAAAAACAGGTCCTAATGGCTGTCTGCAAAAATCCATACCAGCAGCGATCAAAGTGGTCAGAGATCGTTCCTGTTGCACGCAACACCATGACATACACAAAGCAGGGGGAAGCTATAACTTTCATGAGTAAGTATTCCAAGTTCCGTCACTTCATAAACGCTCTGTGACCACTGGCCTGGGCGCACGATTTGACCATGGACCTGAAACTTGAGCAGAGCGGAGACATCAAGTTTTGCATCAATTTTTTGGGGAACAGAAAGTCGCAGGAAGTTAAACCCATTAAGTACGGTGGGTGGGGAGCGTACATTGTGCCATCGTGCCACAGTTCAGGTCGTTGGCGCCGTCTGTTTTCCCTCAGACGTGTCAGAACGTCCCGGTAGAACTCGGTGTTGACAGTCTGACCCTGTGGGATGAAAACACGGTGCACAACCCGGCAAATGTCAAAGAAAACCCTCCTGATTACGCTCCTGGTTGCGCCTTATTCAGTCTTTAGTGACGTTCTGTTCCTCTTGAAAGACAAAATGTCATTCAAAACACCTCTTTACTTCATTGCCGATCGCTTTCTGAAGTATTTCAAGGTGAATCGATTTGCCAACTTTGACACCAAGTTCGATGTGTGCTTTTTGCTCAAGTCTACGGTGATTTCACAGATGCAAACGTACCGGTCGTCACAAAAATGCAACACAGGTGCTGATGTTAATCAATCAACTTGGTATACTTACGCGCAAAAGTTCATGCCTTGTTTGTGGCAAAGTATTCTGCCGTAAAAATACAGCAGAGAGAGGTTGAGGCTGCAGCAGCCGGGCAACAGAATATCGAGAAAGACTGAGCTGCAATGAGCAAATCTGCCTTAAACTATCCTCCAAAGCCAACAGAAACTCATTCTGTTGCAGTCAATTACATCATCATAATTGCGTTATGTTTCTATCAAAAGATATTTGCTGGTGCAAATTAGTCACATATACTGTACGTATTTGAATTTTGTGGTCACCTTGCTTGGAAATTTATTGTAACCGCTGAGTCATTCTTTGGTTTTGGAGCAAGCTACAAACTTTTCAGTCACCTCTCAAGCCGACAGTATTTTATACTCAAGATATTTTACTTGGAATATTCCTTTTAAAGACACAGTGTTACATCTTTGGGGTAGCTCTTTCTTTATTTTCATTTCATGGGTAAAGATGTTCATTTTTATCCTCAGACTTGAGTGAATGATGAATTTTAAACCTACAAGAGGACCGAGGTCAGTCACACACTTCTCTGTGGTCAGAGATTCACAGGGTCCCTCTGTTGGACATCAGCAGGAAGAACTCAAAGACTCGCCTCTCCGGGAAGACACGGTCCAGCACCCATGTTTTACAGCACAGCACAAACCTCACAGACCAGTGAAGCTGATCCCACACAGATGCTATCATTCAAAAACACGACTCTTCCCTTTATCTCTTTGACCATAACTGCACTCAGATCAGATCGAAACACAAATAGAGTTTAAATAGCAGGAGTATTTAGAAAACTCTTCCAAGGTACTGACAAGATTAAACATCTTTTATAGTTACTAGTTTTCTGCGTTTCTCCAACGTTGTTCACAGGTGTGAACCTTGTATGTCATGGCACTGCAGCCAGTTTGTTGGAGATAAAACACAACACCGGCTTACACAGATGTAGCCTTGTGAAAGCGGCAGATCAAGTGTCCTTGTCTCTATGCTGTAAATAAATGCAGAGGAAATAGACAGGACAAGCAGTCGGGAGTCCCCGGGATGACGGCATGGTTATTGAGCTTCGAGACACCACCGGTGACACGCAACACACATTCAAGGAAGTAACGCAAATGATAACACCAAGCATCAAGTTGTTGTTTTTTCAAACCTCATTTGCTTTAAACGACTCTGAAGACACTCATCTTGTTTCGTTTAGGTGCATTCCTTTCAATTGAGCTTTCATTCGTCTTTGTGTTTTTGCAGACGAAAATGCGGTCAGTGTGTAAATCCACCAGCAGGAACTTTACAGAGCATGCAGGGCACCGATTATAGCTGGATGCCTTCACTGTGTGTGTTTTTAACTCAACGCCACAGGCGGCTCATTTAGAGGAAATTGTTCACAGATCTTTCATCAATCGCTGCCTCGATCAACACAAAGGTTTCTATCCATTTAAAATCGCTGTCGGACTTTTGTTATTTTCCTTTTCCTGTGGTCACGTCGAGTTAAGGTCGCTGAGCTTTATCTTTGTGTGCGGCACATGAATTTGTCATCTATGTTTCCTCTATGATTCCTCTATCATCTATGATTTTTTTTTTTTTTTTTCATTTTGCTGTCTGTTAAAAAGGCCAGGCTCACTTGGACTATTCCGCCACGCCCCTCATGCGTGCGTCCATTGATCCGTAAGTAATATAATCGCAGGTACGCATTTACGCTCACTCTTACGATCGGAGTTGTTGCTACTGTAGCCTGTAATGCTCAACGTTTGCGCGGTGTTCGCTAACTCATTGGGAGCACGTGGCTAATTCAACCCACTGCGTGCTTTTCTTCATCGCTCCGTTGAGATACTGTATCTACTACATTCACAGGTGTGTATTTGTTGCTTCATGTGTACTTGAGTTTTTAGATGGTAATTCTTGTGTTGGCGCCGCTGTGCCTTTAGTATTCCGCCGCGTTAATATGTTCTGCACGGCTGATAACGAGTTTCAAGTAATCTACACTTTATTACGTTTTAATATTCTTGTGTCGTGTATTCTTTGTCTGAGTCAGAAACCGCACATGTACGCATATAAATGAGAACACGTAGACCTCGGTTCTGAACATGACGACTTAATTTGGAATAAAAGTTATTTCACTGGAACCTCTGGACTCGAGTGATTTGACCGGTCGGTTCAGCGGTGGGCTGAGATCTTCCCCAGTTTATAAGAGAGGCCACAGTCAGCCATCGTCTTCTTTTCACGGTCTGAATTATTGAGCTTCAGAAGTAGCTGTAAACTCGGGAATTTAACCATCACCCCATTTCCTGTGTTTTTGCAACTTTAGCTGCAGTTTTACATGACATGTACAGACATTAAATTGGTGTTCATATTGTCATTTGACTCTCAACGAGAGTAAGTGCCTCCTAAGATGTCAGCGTATGCATTCCGTGTTATTGAGCGAACATTATTATTTCTTATTCCAGAAAAGGGTATTTTAGCAAGAAATTCTCTCTCAACAGCACCTCATTGATGTTCTATTATACTTTATTAATCCTACAGTGGGGGAATTTAGTTGTCACAGCAGCATAGAAACACAGTCAGGGTAAAAATAAAGGTGCACTCAATAACAAAAAATTACAAAAACGTATACAATAAAATAGATTAAATATATTTTTTTTTGTTGAAAAAAGTAAGACCAATGAATAAATACACACAAACAGATACAAATAACTGGAGTTTATAAAGTTAAAATTATGTATAAAGTCCCAAAATATTTGTTAGATTTGGTTATTTTAAGGGACAATAATTCTGTCTCTTTATAGATCTTATTATATAATGCACCCCCGCCTGACATAACCACTGTCCTGGCTGCTTCGTGTTTGGGTTTCCATGCTGTCCAGTGTCCAACAGAGCCAGTCGGCTTAAAACAGTCTGGAAGTACTGAAGCCGTTGACCTCAGGTCTACCTCTGTCTGGCCTGCTTGGATGGATCTATTATTTATTTTCAGGTTTGCAGCGGGATGTGCTCCCGGAAAATACCCATGTTGTTCTAATCACAGCTCCTGTAAGAAGAAGAACCACAGCGCAAAAAACGTGTTCATCTTTCAATGAAACGGATAAAGAAATGTAGTGAGGTGTCCTACTGGGCCACAAGAACTCAGCCATTTATCAACTGATGAACATCCCAGCTGTGTCGTCTCAGCGAACAATTAGTGTAACCCCCCCGGGATGCCAGTCAGGGACGATGATAAGTCATAAATTCAGTTAATACTTTGTCAATAATTCATAATTATAGAGACGTAGGGTGTTTTCACTCTTGTTCCAAGGTTCGTGTGTTTCTTGTGTTGCATTTGATCCAATTAGTTTTGGGTTCACGTTACAATTTTGTGAGGGTGTGCTGAAGACCGTGGCATGACATACCTATAAGTGAGCTGCGTTTCAATATTCTGGATGTTGATTGGTTTGTAGAGGGGTGGATGTCGAACGTCGGTGTTGTCAGTTCGGACGGTAGCCTTTTCTGTTTCTGTCTCCCAAAAAAATGATATTCTGAAACCTTACAACTTTTAATATATGTTGTAAAATATATACAATTAATATATAAATAAATGAACGTAACTGGCCTTAATCTGTCCGTCAGCATTTTGTGATGTCTTTAACTTGTCTGTGGCACTCAGCCATTTGTTAAAACAGCCGGGCACTGTAGTGTCGTGTTTAAACTGCAGATTAACACACGTTTGGTGTGCCACTGACTATTTATGTGAACAGGACAGTGGCTGTGAAATGGATTTAAAATAAACAATAGGATCATGTTGTCCACTGGATCATTGCGGTTTAGTGATGTGCTTATGATATTTCTTGGGAAAACAAGAGAGGCAATTTTCAGGCTTTGGCTCAACAGACAATATGTGTCAGAAGGACCAGTTTATTGTTGGTTTTAACTTTTTAAAAGGGGTTTGCTGACATTAAAAATATATAATATAGCCTTTAATTCAAAGTTTCATTATCAATATTGGCTTTAATGGTAAGATCATCTTGCAGCACATCAGATTAGAACTGCCTGTTTAACTTTACTGCAGCTACACCTAAAATGAAGAAACAACTATGCACAGTTCATATACAGTGGCAATTCATTGTGCTTCGCATTGATAAAAGCAAAAGAAGGAATATATATACAAAACACGATTAAAAAAAAACAAAAAAACAGAAGGGTTGTTAAAATAGTAATTAAAATAGAACTATTAAGAGATATGGATATAAACCTCATTTTGGATCAGGGTGCCACCTGCTGCCTTTGATTTCAGGTCATTAAGAACGTGCATAAACTGAGTTGTTTTTCTCCTGTTAACAAACCCTGTAGGAAATTCTTAATCTCCTGTCCTTTCAAATCCAAGACGTGACCTAAGACTTTGTCTTTTATGTCTATGTAATGCTGCTCCTGGCAGCCTGGACAGCATACTCTTATGAGGTCATGATTATGAAGTCTTTTGCTTCGAGACAGCCACACCAAACCTGGCTGTAACCCTGATAGCAAACCCATGAGGTAGTGGTGATTATCCATCTGTGTCTGGAGCCTGGCTTTTTAACCTGCGTTCTGGCTGACAGGTGGCACAGCGTTGCCTCAGTGGACAGTGAGGCTGCAGGGCGGCGAGTCTGAGCTATTTTTTGCCTCGGTGACAGCGGACGTTGACACGGAGCAGCTGATGGATAGGGAAGTGTCTGAGCTGAAAGTCGGCCTGACATGCGAGCAACAAAAGGTCGCTGCCACCCACTCTGACCTGTTGGGTGGTAGTGGAAACTTACCGTGCAACTTATTCTCACTGTATTCCTATGATTTACTTTTAAAGCAGCTATAATAAGTATTATTTTAATGATAGCTCAAATGTGAAATATGGAAGGGCTCTCAGAGAGTTATCTGGTGACTCCACAGTTTCACCACCTTTTAGCTCACTGGTTTGTTTTTTCGGCCCGCCTACTGTTTCAGTTAAACCTCATCGCTTTCATTTTATTTCATTTTTTTCAGATGCATCAGGCTCACACGAAAGATGCTCCAAATGAGCACTAATGTTGCTCTGCATCGGCTAAATGTGTAAATGAGCAATTCTCAGCTAAGAAGTTTAACATTTCCGCCTAAACGTAAAAAAATATTTAGTGCAAGTTTCATGATTCGTACTTTAAACTCTTATTTATTTATTTTATTTTCACCAGTATGGGACCTACAGCAGAAAATAGTGATCTGTTGTGTCTAATGCAAAATCCCACTTTTTATAATCTAAACCAGCACTTCAACCATCTGAAATGAATCTACTTTGCCCCCTTTTTTTTTTTTTTTTTTTTTTTTTTTTTTGCTCAGATGTTGATTCTTGTCTGCTTCTTGTTCACCTCTTTATCCTCGGGGATGTATTTGTGGAAAACCGGGATCACACCGGGTCGTCATCTCCTGCAGCATTAAATGTATGTTGTCCCCCCCATACTGAAACTGGGAACACTTTTCTCAGCAGTTGTTGCTAATCTTTAGCAGGACACATTGTTTTTGTGCGCTCGCTTTCCCATGAAATAAATAGTGTGTCTGTTTTTCATTGGTTTTGTTTGAAGTTATGAGTGGATGCATGCGGGCCTCCAGGAAGATCTGCATGGCTGCAGTTTCATGCACAGGTGAGGACAAAAACGGAAGACGCCTCAAGAGAGGAAGAGGTGCTGGCTCTTCCTCTGGGTTGGCGTACAGTTACTGAAAGAAATATATTAATCAGCAATAAGACATTCATCTAAAAGCTAAACTATTAAATGGAGGTTTCCTTGTGAACAGCTTGCTTTTCTGAGATTATCTGAATTTTTTTGTAACACATTTTATGGCCAAGTCCAAATCAAAGATGTATACAAATCTATAAAGCTACAGAGGAAGTTCTGAAAAGAGAGGGATGCTTCAGTTTCCCTGCAGAAGAGTCTTCCGAGACATAGTTGTCAACATGCCACCATGGCCGAGTCTGAAGTTGTGACGGGGTTCATTAATCTCTGCAGTGGATAAGAGTAAAGCACCTTTTAAGAAGTACCTGTCTCCCCATTGACTCGCTGAGATGACACGAGGGCAAACTGAACTTTGTGTGTGTGTGTGTGTGTGTGTGTGTGTGTGTGTGTGTGTGTGTGTGTGTGAGAAAATACAGGGAAAGTGATAATGTACTCTGCCCCTTCTGCTAAAACCCATAATTACACGATGAGTGACAGTCGACAGACGAGCAGAGAGGGCTGGGCGGGGGGTGACCTGAAAGCTAAAGCAGGCCTGCGGTCAGAGCAGACATGTGAAATATTTGTGTTCCTCTTAAAGAGCAGGAGAGGCAGCAGCGGGCTGGTGTGAAGTCTTTTCTGGGTCGGACATTCCCGTCCGTGAACGAGGGACATGTATTGCCGAACCCGGCTGCCGGCAGGCTCCCGGCAAGGTCACTGTTCTTCAGCACTTCAACTGTTGTTTCCATGTGGTCGCTCCAGCATCTGTATCATTTCCTCTGACAGCCAGCCTGAGTCTTAAACTGGGTCAGGCTTCAACTAAAATATGCTCCTCAAGCATCTCATTGAGACTTAGTTCAGTGTTTGTAATTTGCACTTCAAATACCTTCCAAAATGTTTTAAACTGTTTGAGTGAGGAAGCTTTCCCAAATTAATAATTTTTGGCTGCCTTAGATGAGGGAGCATCTGTGCTTGTTTCAAGCTCTGATAACAAAATGTAACTGTCAAGAGTTAGATGAAAGGTTTGATTGTTATCTGCTGTGTAAATCGGAAGCTACCACCAGCAGCCAGGTGACTGATGAGCGCACAGGCTGGAAACCGGCTGGAAACAGCCAGCTTATGCAAAGTAATAAAATCTGCCTATCAGCACCTCTAAAGTTCACGCACATCTCATTAAAATTCATTAAAATGAGATATCTCTTTGCATATCAAACTTTGACGACAGTTTTTCCTTTCATGAACAGCTGTGTCAAACTGTATCTGTCTGCTAAGCTCGCTGGACGCCAGCGATATCTTTATCCAGCATGCAGACATGAGAGGGATCAGTCTTTTCATTTAACTCTTGGCAATAAAACAAACAAAAGGAATCTTCCTCAATACTAAACTCAGGAATTAGGAGGAGAAAATGAAATTATATCTGCAACAAACATGATTTGGACACATGATGGATGACTTTTCTGGGTTTTTGTAATGGTCGCTTCTTGCATAAATATTGTCATCATCAGCACTGGCTTCACTTCACACGGAAAATATATGGGATCGGGCCTAAATTACTCGCTGCCTAATAGTATCACTGGAGATAACATGCCTTTCAAGCCGTCCTCTCAAGCCTCTCGAGAAATTAAATGGGATTTTGTATGAGGAACATTGTAGTTAGCAAGCATAAAGCCACTCTCTGTTCTGCGGCCAGCTCCTCGGAGAATTCACGCCAGACAGAGGATCAGCTCCAGAGATGAAAGTAAGGTCAAGGTGGCTTTTTTTTTCTCGTCCTCCCTAAATCGAGCGTCTTCTCTGGCTACTCCTCCTCTTCCCAGACAGAGCTTTGGAAAATGAGGGATGATGTTGATGTAGAGGAACTGTGTTCGCCAGTTCTTGGCTCAGTCGGATCGATGTGAAGACATTTTACCACCCAGCACCACATTTGTCGTGATCTAGTGATATTTTTGGACAATTATACCATTGCATCGCATTTAAAAGGTTGTTTTTTTTTTTGCATCTGATACTGCTTTTTTTTGGTTGTAGTATTATGTCCAGTGGTGCACAATTAACCCAAAGCTGTGCATCATGCTGCTTTACTGCAGAACTGAAACTCTTTATCAGGACTAAAAGTGATGTAAAGGAGGAGCGTTTGGGTGAGTTCTCATGTATCTTTTCAAAACACAGCATACAGACAAAATGAGGACTCTTCATCCAAAGCACAAAAACAGAAATCTGACAAACGTTTTCGGACTCTTTACTGTGGCAGTCAGAAGCTTCCTGCTTATTCGTGAGCTGCGTCTCGGACCTGACTGTCGTCCACCTGCGGCAAAATTAAGTGATCAATTTACATCGTTTAATAAGGGAGATACCCGTGTTTATAAAGTTCCCACAAGACACACTGCATGTCAGGGGAAAAATGAAGTCCAAAGAAGTCTCTGTACACCTCCATGGTAAGGCAAGCACAAGGGTATTAAACCGAATGTAAAGCTTTGAGTGTTCACAGGAGCACAGTGACCTCAATTATTGTGAAATGGAAGAAGTTTGGAAGGACAAGGACTCTTTGAAGAGATGGTCGTCCAGCCAAATTGAGTAACCAACCGAAAAGGGCTGTTGTTACCCTTACAGAGCTCTGCAGAGATCGGAGAACTCAGCAGAAGGATGAAGATCTCAGCAGCACTTCATCAGTCTGGCCTTTATTGTAGAAAACCCAGAAGGAAGCCGCTCTTTGAGTAAAAGCCACATGACAAATAATCTGAGTTTGCCAAATGGCATTTAAAAGACTCTGAGAGCACAAAGAAAGAGATTCTCTGATGAGTCAAAAACTGAACTCCAAGCTGTGTGTGTTGAACACCAGGCACTGCTCAGGCTCATACCATCTCTACAGAGGTGGGACGGGAGACAAGTCCACTTGGGTGACAGTTCACCAATCAGCGCAACAGTGACAGAAATCATCCAGCCAAAACACCACTGGAGTCGCTTCAAACCAAGTCGCTGACTCTCCGTGAGTAGCCGAGCCAAAGCCCGGACTGAAATCCCACAGAGACCTGAAGATGGCAGCTCACTGACGCTCCCCATCCAGTCTGACAGAGCTCGAGAGGTTCTGCCAGAAAGAATCGAATAAACTGCCAAAATCCAGGTGTGCACAGGCCGTAGGGACTCGAAGCTGTAATGTAAATTCAAACTTAGGAGCCCATTCAGTGGAGTCACTTCCCTTCAAATTTCCTCTGCACATTACATTTGTTTCATTTGGAGCCTGCACAATTTTCCTCTCTCCCTGTTAGTAAGAGAGATGGGAAAACCATCCAAGTTCTTTTGGATGGAGGCCTGATTTAACAACAGGTGAATTTAGAGCCACCGAGGAAAGACTGCAGCAAAGATCCACAGTATGAAGAGCAACGGACAGGTCTTTTTCTGACACATTTCTTCTTTTCCTGTTCTTATTCTCCTGCCAGGCAGCGATTTTTTTCTTCTTGACTATGGTTAAATTCAAGTACAGACACTGCCATGATTTCCTAACAACTGTTAAATGACGATGTTAGGGAAACCATAAACTATTTAACATTACTCTTAAACCGGAGTAATTTATGACACTGCAACATGTGATTTCGGTTGCATTAAGATGCCATGGGTTTTGAAAAGTTGACAAACGGGCTTGTTTTTGAGGGATCGGTTGACTTCTACTCAACATGTGCAAAACTAATTACACACATGCAAAGCCGTCTTTTGGAGCAGCTATACTGTCAGAAGTGAGAGAGCGACGACTTTGTGGTGATCTTTGTACTATATATATATATATATATATATATATAAACAAAATATGGACATGTTTACAATTAATAAACAAGAAAAGTATTCTGTGAATGAAAATTTGGGAAAATTTTCAAAGGAAAAAAATCTATGTTTGAAGACTCATTTTACAATAAAAATACATCAGTAGTGATCATGAGGCTTCACAACTAAATTCAAAACCACCTCCCTGCGCAATGCGTGTGTTCCTCCTCTGTGCCCCCCTCCACCCCACGTGAGCCCCCAAGGGGACTTTCATTTTCCCTGCACACTTCCAAACTTCCTCCCTGCCCAAACACCCCCTTCACCCTGGACTCCCCTGGCCCCTCTTCCCCTGCTTTCCCATGATCCCTTAAGCACTGCAAAACCACCTCACTGCATACAAACTCTCTCTCTCTCTCTCTTTCTCTCTCTCTCTCTCTCTCTCTCTCTCTCTCTCTCTCTGTCTCTCTCTCTCTCTCTCACACACACACACACACACACACACACACACACACACACACACACACACACACACGCACTTTCTCTCTCTCTCTCTCTCTCTCTCACACACACACACACACTCTCTCTTACATGGAGCATTGTTTCAGCTATCAACTGCTTTGTATTTCACCATCTGTTGAGCACTCTCACAGCTGTTGCCCACTCTCCCTGCTCGGCCAAATAACAGCCCTACGAGCCGGTGACACACACAAACACACACACAGGACAGAAATTACACAGAGCCACGTCTGCTAATTAGAGACAGAGGCAGGGTTAGCATCTCGTCAGTCTGCAGGTAGAGTCGGCTGTCAATCTGGTCGCCCACAGACACATGCCAACCCTCCCCCAGTCAAATTCATGGCAGTTTACTGATGAGCTGTTTACCTAATGAGGCACACTTAACCAGCCGTGTCTGCAGCACTATGTCGAGAAGAATGCGCTTACAGTGGGACACCCAAAAACATATTTTATTGAGCCTGATGGCTGCATACAAGACAATGTTTTGTCGACTGTCCTCTTGCTGTATCTTTTTTTTTTTTCTCTTTAATCTGGTTGACTCCATGCTTGTGGTCCTGTGAGGCTGAAAGTTTCCACGCTCCCTTAACGTTTACAAGCTGTTACTGTACTATGAATTCTTAACCTGAAAGACAATATGCTTTCCAAGCAGCACATGGGATTTGGATCCAGGGCCTTCCAATGGGGAAGCTGTGGAGCTGAAATCATCGAAGAGACAGGAGTGTGCAGATAGGAGTACGTTCATGCAGCTTCCTGGGACGGGGGCCAGCAACAACGCTGTGTCCAAATGAATTACAGACTCCAAACAGTGCAATGCAAGCAAATGCAAAATAGTTTCACGAAACATACAAAAACAAACAAGGGGAAGGTGATTTGAATACGCAAGTGATGTCAAGCTTGTTGTAAATTATCTCTCAACTTTTTGGTACGTTAAGAAATCAAGCTAGAACAGACATGTGCACTTTGTGTATTATGTAATATTTGGTCATATGGAAGGACTTTGTCTGTGACCACATGCTGCTGTAATCAGAATCCTGTCTGGCCTTTGTGTATTTCCAAAACTCTGGTCATTGTCCAAGAGCACTGGTCTATACTGTGATTCTGACTTGATTACAACACTTTTACTGGCCATTTCACGGGATAAGTTATGAAACTGCAGGAGGGAAAACACCACATGTTCGAGGAGGGGGTCAGTGTACACCCATCTCCCTCTACCCATTCCTCAAGACAGAAAAAACAAATGAGTGATCTGATTCTGATTATCGGACACCAGTTTCTCTTTGGGCCCAACAGTTTGGCTCCTTAGTGCATGATGGACTGATTAGTGCACATCTGGACATGAAACAAAAGAGAACATTTGTCTTGACAAGTTTGCTGTAAATCTCTGAAGAACCTTTTATGGTATAACACACTAACATATTTTACAGGACATCTTCACTGCAAAGGAGACCCAATATCAATAATTGCATCAGGGTTTTATCAATGTGACCCATGTCTGAGTTCAAACTTTTCAAATAATTTTTTGCCAGTCAGCAAATGGCAAAGGCTCTATTTCGCTAAGAGACATTCTGTCAGCCTCCGATGGCAATGTCAGTTCTGCGCTACAAAATAATCATGTAATTAATTTGTTCATGATGTTGATTCACGGTCTTGTCAGAGAACCAGCATCTCAACATTTTTGTTTCCTGGAAGTGGAAGAAAACATCTGGGCGAAGCATTGGTATCCCGAGATGCTGGCTAATGGCAAAGCCAGAGAAAGAGAGAGAGTAGGCCTACATCCCGTACATGTGCTTCCTCCTTGGAGACAACTGTCTTTGATGAAGTGGGGGTGGCGAGAGTTTGACCCACTGCAGCAGACACACACAGACGTCAGTGGCACAAAGAGCCTCAGATACCTTGTGTCAGGTATCACAAAGTCTTTGTTAACCTCATTGTTTGTACTGGCTGGCAGGCTCAGATGGAGTTTCCATGTCACTTTGACCTCTCTTACACTCCTCCATGTTTGGGCATTGTAACTGTTCACTGTAACTGTCTTTTCAGGAGACCCTGTGCGTTCCACCTGGGATCAGAGGCAGGAACTGCTCTGTCTCCTCGTAGCGTCCCCACCAGCTCCCTGAACTGCAAACCAGATGGACTCACTCTCCATCAGGGCTGAAAGTGAGGCTGCGGACATCTAGAGGAGGATGCAGGGGTGCGTGGGAGGTATGGGGAGGAGGAGGACGGGGGCCCGGGGACCCACAGAGCTCTGTTTGTTCGAGGTTAATGGGTTAGCCTGGACGGGGAAAGGTGGAAGTGGGTTAGAGCCTGCTTGTTTGGAAAAATTGATGGCAGAGATAATGATCAGAAACGGTGTCGTTTTCAAGGAGGAAACTCGCCGCTGCTGCGTCAAGACACGTGAAACAAAGAAGGGTTATTTCCAAATGTAATTAGTGCCAGAGCAAAAAAATCCTTCATGACAAATACTATGAGGGTTTATGCACCTAATTAATTTGAGTTTGTGTAAATCTCTAGAGATGGAGCCGATGCAGATTCCAAACCCGTCAAATTACATGGCATGCTACAGAACCTGATAATCCACCCTCACATTTAGCATCCTCAGACCCACTTGTGGTTTGTATCTAAACTGTTTATATTTATGAGTGCAAATGTGGTTAATAGGAGGGCCGGCATTTAAAACTTTATTATTTTGGATGCTGGCCAAAGAAAATAAAGATCAAGATGCAGCTGAGCCATTTTACATACGGAAAGACCACATATGAACAGAATGCTGCATAGTTTTACACAGTAAACCTGACATTATGCATGCTGATTTACATCATCTTTAACAATTTTAATCTTGGACGATCATATTTAATCAGTAAACAATAAGGAAATGCCCTAAAAACGTTCTAATTACTTGTTGATGTGGATTTTCACTTATTAACACCGGGCATATGAGATTAAAATAATATTTTTCTGTCTAATCAGACTTTAAGAGCAAAACATTTTATGGATAAGGGTGAATTTTCTCTTCAGTTGATTATATTATAGTTTAAATCTAAAGTGCTGTAAACTAGTTCTGATATGAGTTGTCTGATGCTCGATAGCAGATACTTTTGCCATTTTGCCAGAACAACAGAGCCTTAATCTGCAGCACTTGGCAGATTTGCATGTCAGCAAACTACATGAGGCTGAGCCAGCTGATCTCTTCTATTTTCTCAAAGTCTTAGTATCTTTCAGCAAGATGGTTTATGCTACTGTTTTATCGTTTAAACAAAACTGCTTAAAATACTGTAAACATGCAGGCATTTTCTCTGCTTTAGGGTAATACAGTAGTCGAAATAGACAACGAGCCCTGAAGAACACAAGCAGCCAAAACTCTATCCGTGATGTCACGAGTCAGTAACTGGTGAAATCCAACACCACCAGCTGGTAGGAGTTGTGATGGGGTGAATGCAGGTCCTCTTGCATCAGTGCAAGTCAAGGCACATAGCAGAAACCACCGCCCGGAGGTAAAGACGCACAGAGCTGAATCTGCTGCTGTGTGGAAGACCAAGAGTTAGCCGAGCGCTCACTCTCTTTATCCCTCAGAGCAGTCACGTTAAACACTGCTACACGCCGACTTGCCGCACTGTAAGCCTATTTTGTTTTTCTATGCAACTGTCGCGCGTCTCCACTTTGGATAGAAATAGCCTGATCTCTGCGCGCCGCAGAGCGCAAAGGATCTGAGGCTCAGGTTTGAAAGAGTGGGAGAGATCTCTCCTTCGGACTGCAGTACGATGAGGAAACTCTGAGGTGGCAACACTGCACTGTCCACTTTACGCTTCCTTTGGCTGCTACCGAAGGGGAGCCCATGTGCAGGTATCCCCTTGAGTGTGATTCTGTTTTCACCCTGATCTCTGCTGCCTGGACAAATGCATACAAATGCATTTAGGAGCTCAACGGACAAGGAGTGGACACGTTTCCGCGGCAGCAACGTAAGTGGGCTTTCGGTTAAATACTATGCGGATGTCAGACTATGTGTGCAAAATGAAACTGGTCCCAAAACAGATTTGATTTGAAATGGCAACTGGGAGACTTATTTCTGCTCAGACCTGGCGCGTTTCCCGAACAGGGGCGCCAGTTGACTAAACAAGTCCCAGCAACTACAGGTTTTGGCCACCAACGCGTGACTGATACTAAAAAGTATTTTAAGCTCGAGTTTCGTATTGGAATTAATCATCTTTATTGTTATTTTTCCGTATGTTTCCAACTAGATCCCTATGTTGTTGTTTTTTTGTTGACTTTTCATTCTTTAGTTCTGCAGAAAAGCTGCAGTGCAACTGTGATTATGAAATCACTGCTGTCCAGCTTTACTGTCCCCATCTGATAACTGTACTTTTCCACTGATACATGCATTTGAACTTTCTTTTGAGTATTTTAGGGTGAAATTGCTGTTTCATGTTTGACAACTGAAGTCTTGGCTTTGAACTCGCCATGTGAACATGCAGCCTGGGCTCTCCAACATTATAATCTGAATACCCTGTGGTACTACAGCTGAACTCTCTGCTTTTTATTTATCTGTCACTCACATAGCTATGATAAGCCAGAAAATAAACACTGCAGCATTGAGAGAGAGGATGTCCTGGAAGCACTGATGCTTATTCAGCAAGTGATAAATCATTGTTATTCTGCATTGTGATATAACTGTTCAGGACCCAACACTTGTGAATGAGTCAAACTCTGTCAAAGTGTTGAGGCTTCTAATGGGGAAGAAAAAAAAAATCTGTTAAGCACCCTTAAACTGAAACATTCCTCATGGAAGTGTGTATTATTGACATATAGGATGCAGGGTTTTGTTGTCCTGTTACATTCAGCTGTGCCTGGCTGCCTTTAAAGGGTGTTTAAGAGGAAAATAATTATTTTCTGTCAGAAGCGAGTCCAAGTTGTCTGTGCTCTATTATGAATCCCTTCCAGATATGATCACAAAGCATTCTGCTGTTCTATGGTGATAGTGTTTTCTCTCTGGAAAACAAAGTGAATCTGAAGTCTTGAGTGATCCTGTTTTGTGTCCTCGGGAGTGAAAATGAGAGCCTTATGGGAGCGCTGAGTTGACTGAGAATAAATGTCGCCTCCTTTAAATTCGCAGACAGAGTTAGTGTGTATGCATCAGTGGTTAACTGGCTCCTGAGCTCCAGACAATCACCCACTGTTGCAGCTATTGCTGCTCCATTGCTGGCAATGTTTGGACTGTATATAGCTGCAGAAACACAGCCGCTCGCATACTGTGCACTTGACCAAGACACAGGATGGTAGTTCCTATAATAAGTTGATATTGCAAATTTGTGTGGAATGCTTGAGAGTCTAGACTTAAATAAGAATCACTTGCACAAGTTTGGCGATGTCGGTTTAAAATGAAAATTTGGGAAGATGTCTGATGGTGCAGGCCATGAACTATTCTATGATGATTGTTGTGTTGGGTTTAATGTAGCTAAGATGTCCCACAACTTTTGTTTTTCATCTGTTCTTGTTGAAAATCCCAGAAAGAATATAATAAATAAAATAATGGCCATAGAAGTCATAATGTACCCTGTGATGGGACGATTATGTCTTGCTAAGATTATGATAATGTCAAACTTTGGGTTCAACAAAATAAAATGCCAGAAATAATGCAAAAGCCCAGTTACAATGATGTTTAACCATCCACTCAGTTATGGTTTTTGGCCATGCAGAAATCCCTGTTGCATAGACTTAAACCATTGTCCAATTACAAGAGAGCTGACTAGAATTTAATCTGTGGGGCTCGAACATTAGTAAGTTTATGAGAGAACAATTTAACAGCAAAGAACCTTTGCAAAAACAATGTCCTGGTTCCTCAAGATAATCCACAGACCTCGCTGTGAACATCTATTTTAATAGTTATTTTCTGCCCAAGCTAAAAAAAAAAATCAAACTAAAAACTACCAAAAACGAAGGCCATTGTGTCACAAGCTACTGCTGATGTGGTAAAATATGTATATATATTTTTGTTTTTGTCATTATTTCTGTGATCTGACTAACATCATGCATTATGGGATCACAGGAACCCGCATCCTAGCTCACCTTCTCCACATCAGTGGCCGTGGGGATTTTGGCCTGTCTGTGTGAGTGAGTGTATTTAACCCTTCTAACATCTGCAGGTCCCTCCACAACAGGAAAAGGGCAAACCAATAAAGGCCCGTGGAAGTTTACTCACAGTCTTTTGTCTCCTCGCTGTCTTGTGGACTAAGTCAATCTTTACTCTGGTCTGTCGTGACCTCTTGACTCCGAGTACCTATTGAGCGAGCCGCCAAATGTGAGGCACGCTCAGCTCTTCAGAGGAAGCAGACAGACATGACATACTGCTTTGAGAAAATCAAGTTTAGATTCATATTTTTATTCATCAGCTGCTTGGAGAAGTTTGGAAATCCTTATCATTTCAAGCCTTGGCAAATGAAGAACCACAAGAAGGCTTGTTGACCTGCTAATTTTTGCTGCTGGTCATTTGGAAAGGAGAAGACAAGCCTACTTAGTTCCTTCATTATGAAGTCATGATGATCAGGATACAGGTACTAAAGCTGAAACACAGCCAGCAGGAACAGATACTGGCAGTCGATCAGTTACTTCTTCATGAGATTGATAAGCAAAACCTGCAGGAACAGAACGCCTGATTAACAAGAAACTGATGTTTTCATTTAGAGAAATATCCTCTCCTCATGAACCATGTGTGTGTGTGTGTGTGTGTGTGTGTGTGTGTGTGCATGTGCGTGTGCGTGTGCGCGTGCATGCGATACCTAGTTTTAACAAGAGGCATCTCATGTTTATATGATGGACATCATTTTTCAGATGTCTTACAAGCCTCACTGTGACTCCTCAGAGCACCGTGTCATTATATGTGTGTCAAAGTTCTTGCTTTCCCTCTGTTTTGAGTTCCACGGCATTTTTTAACTCCACTGGGCCACATTTTTTGCCAAAGGGGCATATAACAAGGAGGGGTTAGGAAAATGCTCCGAGGTCAAGCTCAATAAACCAACATTTTCTGAATAATTACTCTATGTGGAGTAGACTTCTTTCAGAGGAGTACATCTGCCATGCCAATATTCTCATGGCTTGAAACGAGCTTTTGCCAGCAGAAAAGGGTGAAATATGACGGGTCAGTCAAGGTGACTCCCATCAGTTTTTTTTTTTTTTTTTTTTCGATGGCCCAACGTGTCTTTACAAATCAGAGAACCATTTCGCCAAAAGCCAACTAAAGAAGAGTAGCTGTGTCTTTTTTTTTTTTTTTTTTTTTTTTACCGGCAAATTTATTGGAACCAATTCCTTTTCGGACCTCCTTCAAAAAGTTGGAACATGTCGGAGTTGTTTGGGAAGATTAACAGTTTTACATGCTTTGTTGCTACTAATGGATCAGAACGCTGCAAATTAAACATGCAAACATTACTACTGTGTATGCCACCACTCTAAAAGTCTCCTCCTGCGAGACATCAGTGATGAACGTACGGAAATTGTTTCCCTTTCCTTATGAGTGCTGTAAACTGAACTTAAGTCAGTTTGCTCCTATTTGCCAAGCCTAATTGAGCACTTTGCCTCTCCATTTGCCTCTCAGCCTTTTTTCCTCAGTTGAATGAACCATTGTTAGGGATCCAAGCTCATTTTTGAGGGGAGAAAGGCAAGATCTGTTGCTGCTGGAAAGATTCATGGCAGAGGGGAGTTTTAAGTTGTGATTATTTATAGTCTTGACATGACACCCACTCCCCACATAGTGGTATTTCCCTTAGTCAACAGAGCACTGTTTGGGTAGCTTTGTCTTGCTTTCAGCAGTCTTTTCCATTAACTGCTTGGACTGGGAAACATGTCAAAGTGTACTGTTACTTGTGCAAGGATTTACCTCAGAATTTAACAAAGAAATAGCTTTAAAAAAAAAAAAAAGTGGATTTGCATGTAGTCTATGTTGCCAATTAGTGCAATTCATTTATTCCGCTTCCTTCCTGTTTGCAGGGCACAAAATAAAAAGCTTAAAATCTATAAATTTGGTCCACCACGTGATCCTGGGACAGAATTTTGGCAAATTCGGTACTGGAAAATTCCCACCACTTCTACTGTGCAAAAGCGATGACCTGAGTGTATTTGGTGGCAGAGCCTCTGGGATGCTTTAAATAGCCCTGAAGAGGGAGAGTGTGAGACAGACAGACGAAAAAGATGTCTGAATCGGCATTAAATGGCCCCACACACATCAAACAGGGAATGTTAAATGTTATATTTTGTTTTTTTGGGGTTTTTTTTTTACTTTTAAAAGCTGCCAACCTTTAAGCAGAACCAGCTACTCATTGGCCTTATAAATGTCACTTGTATGCTCTCAACAGATGAATGATTGTATTCATATATCCCCCACTTGTTTTTCTCTCATTACTTTTCTCTGTTTTGGGTATATGTCTGTGTTCCCAGCTGTGGAATGTCGCACCACTTTCTCGATGGGGAACAGGTGACAGACACGGCTCACGATGTTTCTACTTAGAGACAGCACTTTTTCTTTTTCTCTTGTTGTCTTTTTCTTTCACTTTTTTCCCCTCTTTTCTCCATTTGATTATGTTTTTGTTTCCTCAAGTCAGCAGGGCCACATTGCTCCAGGAAAACAAATACAGTTGCCTGTCTGTGGCGCTTTGTCAAACACTTTTAGCTGGGTTTTTTTTGTGGGGTTAATCCGATGCTCAAAGTTCTGATCAGAGAGATGGTTGTAAGCTATCTATCATGCTATTTGCAACCATCACAAACCCTGAGGGTTTACTGTGTGACTGTAATTGATAGTGCTCTTTTTAGTCCCACACAGCTGCATATTAAAATAGCAGGACTACTGTCTCCTCACGTGTTATGTGCAACCACCATACTGTGTCAGTGTTGAAAATTATGACATGAGCTGCCAAACTACTTGAAGTTGTGTTAGCAGCTGTTGCTGCGTGCGGAGCTGCGTGCAGAGCTGCCGATGTGATTGATTTGGTCTGAATATGCAGAGTATGCTTTGAAGTTGTACTGTAGATGATAATGCACCTTAAAATATGTTGGTTATTATTGCTGTAAAGAAGAAATGGAAGTGATTTGGATTACTGTTTAATGCACATTTTAAAAACCTGTTCTTGGTTTAGTTTCAATGTGAATTTTCCCACATTTGCCAAAAACATTTTTTTTTTTTTTTTCAGTTTTCAAATTATAAATTTGGGTTTCTGCACTAAAACTGGACCATTTATTTTGGTTGAAGTTACTACACCTTGCTCTAATTTGGCAATGTCAGCAAATCAGATTATATGGGATTGACACGTGGATGGTGATATTGCATAACAAGGTCTGCAACCTGTTCTGCTGTCTTTGCTGTAGTTTTAGAGACACTAATAAGCAGCTTCAGCTTAAAACCATGAGATTACAGACTAAAACAAACATGCCAGTTGAACATGGTGGTCTGCGTAATCTCTGGTCTCTCTGGGTCTGTGCCTTCTTGAGGTAAATACACTTTTGAGAGTGTGCATTTGAATAAACATGACTCTCCCAAATGAAATGGCTGAATTGAGCCACAAAATACTAGAGATTGTGAGTTGTCAGGTGCATTAAAGGTGGTGGAGAAGTGTACTACACTCTACATGTACATGCAAATCTCTGAATAGGAAAAACACATGTCAGTGCAACATGTAAATGTATTGTGTAAATGCTTTCTTTTAGATTTATTTGGCCTTTTGGTGCTCTTACATGCTGTCCTTTCTCAGTGGCTATATGGTGGGCAGTGCCACCTAGAGGTGGGGTCAGTGAGGGTCAAAGAATTGAGTAAGGTCTCAACATGCAGTACAATCGACATATAGATCCTTATATCTCATTGTGTGATTATAGTGATGTTCTAAATGAAAAAAGAAATTCTCTAAAATTAATGTAACCTAAATGAGAGTGTTTCTTGCACAATCAAGATGCTTTTTTTTTTTTATGTAGAATTACGACATCTTCGAAAGATGAAAGATACATTGCAATGTAACATAATATTGTGTATTTAAATTAATGTTATGATATACACAGAACTTGTGGCTTTTTTTCACAATATATGAACAGATCTTTGTGCTCTGTTTATCAAAAAAGCCTGTAAGCACCCCCTTGAAGGCCTTTTAAGAATGAAGATTCATGAGGCAAGTTCTTTACAATTTGAAAAAATTCATCTTAAAAGGCAGGCTCAACATTTGTCTTTCTAAATCTAAGCTGGGACTTTTCTGTCTTTGTGGTCATCGTTTGAACCAAATTAAACTGCTATTAACCAACTGTGCCTTTGAGACAAAATCCATCATTGTCTGGGAACAATAAAACATGACACAGAAATGCTCTCTGCATGGCTTTTCACAATATTTTGAGACATAAAAATGTCAAGGTTTAATGCCTTTATAAACAGAGAGGTCAGGTTGCCTTTTAAGATCTTCCAGGTTTCTTTTTTTTATATGTTCCAACTAGTGATGTCAACTCAATATTGAGTAGGACTGCAGGTAATGATTATTTTTTTTATTATCAATGAATCTAGAGATTATTTATTGAATTGATTATTCAATGTTAGTCTAAAATATAGTAGAAAATGACTAAATATGGCACAAAGCGTTGCCCTTTTATTGGTTGCTTTGGCTAATCAACAGTGTAAAACCCAAAGATATATTCAATTTGCAAAGAAATAAATCTGAAAAAAAAACCCACAATATAAGTCCTAACATTTCAGAAGATGAGGGAATATTAGGCATTTTGCTGTGATAAATGAACTTTCAAAATGAAAAAAAATCTTAGTTTATGATCAGTCAATCACTTCAGTTCTCAGAAAGCTCACCGCAGCTTCAAGCAGTCCATCAAGAGAGACACATAATGGTCAAAGATAGTTTTAAGTCTTAAGTTTAGGATATTTATTTAGATTTTACACCAGTTAGTGCCTAGCATTATATTTGAAAAGGTGGAGAATAGGGCGAGGACTTGCTGTACTAATTGACCATGTGTAACACTTTCTGTCAAAATGAGACTTCTTTTCAACATCTGCTCTAAAAAGCCATTTTTGTTTATGAATGTCATCATGGCTTATGTTTGAACAACTTTTAGATACAAAATTGATGCCCCACGGCTTTACCGGCCTTTCAACAAGCAGTTCATATTATTACCGTTAAAATGAAATTATTGACACTTAACTTTCAGTTATTGACTGTTAAGGCTCGTTAATAACGTATTTTCCTCTTTATAAAGTTGAACTATTGGTATTTCAATCCGTGGCTTTTATCAGCTCTTCCCATATGAGTGAGATAGAAAGATAGTAGTCACTTAAGTTTTTCTGAGATTACGACTGTTTTGTCAACCAAATCTGACTTAAAACTGAGACATAACCTCAACAACAGACCATAACAGACCCCTGTTTCCTCTGTGTATGTGTGCTGTAGTATATTGAACATCACCTGACATGAACAGCAGTTTCTCTTATAAACTATCACCAGGACTGTGGGTATGAATTTCCAGCCCTCTCCACTTTATTTATCCTCCTTTCTCCCTCTTGTTTGCTTTGATTTCATTCTGGAGTTATTGGTTGTTTTGTTTTTTTTTATCCCAGGCTGCAACCACAAATTAACTTACACTTTCTTATACCTGCATTCTCCCTGCGATGGCCTTACAACCTCTTCACCAAAAAAGAATAAGCAGACATATGGATGTACGAGAATGAAAATGTACGAGAAAAACTCATCTGTGCAGCACAATTTTGAAAGCAGAATTATGCTTAGCGACATGCTAAATACTATTGATAATTTAGATTGTTTAAATTTTTTATGTTTTTACATACATTACTTCTAGAATGAGCTAATCTGATTGTAATGTTTTGTTTGTATGTCCCTGCAGGTGGAACTTTCTCCTGCTCCTGTCAGTATGCTCAGCAGTACTCTCTGGAGAAGAAGATTACAGAGCTCAAGGTAAACAGCAGACCCCTAATGCATTGCTAAACATCATCATTAATAGTATTACTAGTAGGCTTATACTGTTTTTATAGAAAGGCATTTTGTTTTGTTTTCCTTAGTGACTACGTCCCGTTGATATTTGATCATTCAGTCATACGGACAGTGTAATGGACTATTTGATTCATTTTTGTCAGCTTTTGGCCTCAGCTGGTACACAGTTGAAATATTACTGAGTGGTTATTTTAACTCAACTTGAATGAATAATGGAGAGGTGATGCTATATACTTTCGATCGTTTATGGTAACAAATTTAACATTTTGACCGTTTTACTTTAATTAAGTACACCGACCCAAATTAGTAGATTTTGTATCAACCAGGCTTCATTATTGACACTGAATACAATTTAAGCTATTTTTTACGTTGAGGTCTTTTCCAGCAACTCTGTTTTTAGCACGCATGTTACTAGACGTATTAACCAATCTCGTTTAGTCAGGTGCAGTGAGGAATACAGAAAAGGAAAAGAGGACACTGATATCACATTGGTGCTGAGTGTTAGCAGATAGCCTGAGTTGAGGTTTTGGAAAATTAGTGCATCTTTCCATTGGGCAACACTTGACATGTTTGGGAATATAATTCTGCAGGATGAGATTCAAAAAGGATAAGTACGAAACAAACTCAAATGTGATATCTATTTTTTTCTTTACACTTAATTAGCTACAAATATATATCGGAGCAACGGTGACTGTGAACAGGAGCCCCTCTTTCTGTGCTCCTCTTCTCATTTTTAACCTTACCCCTCAACATGTCTGCTCCTGCTCTCAAGGCCACAGCGTGCATTTAGAAGCAACCTAAATAGCTTCTCAACTTTTGTTTACCCATCTTTTTACCCATCTTTTTCCCTCTTAAGTGCTCTAATCTCTGGTCCATCAGAAAAGGCTCGAAATATCTCGCATGAAAACATGAATGTGAAGTACACGCTGAGCGGAGCACTCTGGGAAAGTATACCAATTAGTCAGACAGCTAAATGTTTTGGCAGCTGTGCCTCAGCTGTACAGACGCTGGGAATAATGTGATATGCATCTGTATAAGTAAAGCAACAAGGATGAGAGCAGTTGAAGGTGAGAAGAGAAGTATTGAGTTGATTTAAAAAAAAAAAAAAAAAAAAAGTTTACAGGCCTCTGGAGAGTCAGTAAAACTAAACTTCTTCATAGAATTTGACCTGATGCTCCTTTTTTGTCTTAGACAGCAACATTCTGCCACAAAACACCTCGCTCAGCTCATCGTTTCATTGCCGCAGGCTTCCTGAAGCCTTTTAAAGATCTCCGTTGCCGGCTCCATGCCCATGGCAAAATCGCTGTCGCAAATATGTGTACAACGCCGGTGCTTATGTTGATGAAGTGACGTAACTCGCAATACTCACTCGAGGGTTTTATCTTCCCTTTGCTCCGAGTGTGGCGCCTGCTCGTGTGTGACAGGAACATTCTCTGAATTTTTTAATTGCCCCTCGTATACGTTGAATAAAACTCCGCACATCATTCTGCACAGTGAAGTTCACTCATTGAACTGCAGGGACAAGAAAATAACAAGAACATATTTTTGAATGGAAGCAGAGTTTAAGTATAATGTAACGTATTCCTCTGGATGTGAATTCCTAGAAAGGAATGCTGTTAAACCAATCTGCAGAAAACTTCAATCAGTTTTGAATCAGCAATGTAAAAATTTTTTTTAACAAGGCTTTTATATTTGCGGCTGACCTCGTGATGAAGCCTCACATATTTGTTCACATCTCCACATGTATGTGCATCGTCTACTGCCCCTTTCACAAAGTAAACTGCCTAAAGGGTGACTCCCCTTATTCCATCCTGCATCCTGTAATCTCCCAACATATCTATAGTTGAAAAACCCACTCCAAGCAGAATCAATCCATCATAATGAGGGGAGGAGGAATGCACACAGAGTGCTAGAGCAGCTTGTCTTAACATATGAGACAGGTTAATTGGAATCCGGGCTGACGTTACCTCAGGCAAAGAATGTCAAGGACATCTCAGTGCGTGCTGAGATCAGCTGCAGATAGATAGTCATGTCATCTCACAGATTCAAGGGGGGAACAGAGTTTTCTGTATCTCCAAGAAATGTTTTTGTACTTTCCTTCGACATAACATAAATTATTTTTAGAATTACCTGCGGCATGACGAAAGTATTAAGCATGAATCTCTGGTGGCAGACAGATTCAAAAAGGCTGCGTGGACCGGTTTCCTGTATCCTAGTTTGGTACCGAGCTTCTCGAATCTCCACTATTCATCTGGCCCACAGCTGCCTACAGAGAAAAACAAGGATGTGACACCAATATCCTGGGGACACTTTTATATAGGCATAATGGCTGACAATGCTTTTCTCTTTCACTTAACTTGAGCAATGACAACTATATAATTATTTAGCATTCGTCACAATGATGCATCTTTCCTGAATTTAAATTACAGTCAAGGAGAAGAATTTAACCTTTTTGACTCTCACTATAACTATTTGTGAACAATTAGAAGAACTACAGTAATATTGACAAAATATCTGTTGCACATTAAGGTAGTGTATAATAACATATATAAATTTAATACAAATTAAATTTAAACAATAGATAGACAAATACATGTTAAACTGTTCCTTGGACTGCTGGGCTTTTATTAATACATTTTCTTTTAATATGATTACAGTTTTGGGTCTTCCTTGTGAATTCAATGAATGCTAGTTCAGGACCTGCTTTTTTTTTGGAAAGTAATGAACCAAAGTCTGACTATGGGCTTTCTAATCCAGTCGCTGCACTTTAACCTTACCAGTGTCTTCTCTGTCCTTCAGGTGTGGATATCCTTCATCAATTGGGGCTTACAACTCAAAGCAGCACAGACAATCCCTACCAGAGGACGAGCTCGCCTCCCACGTCATACATCAATGTTCCCTCATCTTTGGATGTCCCTGTTCCTGGATATGGGGTGTTACTCGACTCAAACTCCCTCTATGAGGCTCCAACAGGCAGTCTGTTCCCGCCTGAGTTTGGCGAGGAGTTTTCTGTCGTGGTCAGCCTAAGCTCCTGGCGAGCAAACAATGCTTTTCTTTTTAGTGTCAAAGATGGCAGGGACGGGCTGCGTTTTGGCATTCAACTGCTGCCTCGCCGAGTGGTGGTTTACACCGTCGAGAAAGCCCCCATCTACTTCACCTACAACTGGCAGGATGGGCGCCAGCACCCTTTTGCGATTGGTGTTCGTGGACGTTCCGTGTCCTTCTACGCGGATTGCGGAGCGGTGCAGCAACAGGAGCAGACCCTGGGCAGATCTCAAACACTGGGGCAATCTGGGGGTCTCTTCACTTTGGGGAGGATGAACTCCAAGGCGGCACCATTCAGTGGTCGAGTCTGCCAGCTAGACATCTATCCCTCAGCCCAAGCTGCCGCGCACTACTGCAACTATGTTAAAAAACAGTGCCGGCTGGCCGACACTTACCGATTGCCTTTGCCACATCCTGGTTTGGATATTGAGGTGAATGACCCCCCTTCTAGCCTTTTGACAAAGCCCCTTCTTGGAGTAGCAGCTACCCATCACACCCCCATCAAAGCTGCAGCAGCTGTTAAACTGTCACACAGTTTGGTCGTACAGGATTCAACTCTGAGCCCATCAATACAACCTCATCTGGTGGACCACAGCCACATTTCTACATTGGAACCTCCAGTCCACCCTGACACATCCTCACTTCTGAATCTGGCCTATAGCACAATCATCACCACTACCAAAAATGTGTTGGCAAAAGACAGTACGCCCCAGGGGGACACTGATCACTCGGAAAACAGCACAGAAGAAGAGAGCAGCTCCGGGAGCCAGCAGACTCCAGATGCCACCCCGGGCCTGATTTCCCCGGTCAGGCAAAGTCAAGTGAAGGAAGGACTCAGGAACAACTCCATCACAGGCTCTAAGGACTCTCGCTTCGGGCCCCAACAGACTCCTCTTGTCCTGGAGACTCATCTGAGAGCCAACGGCACCACTTTGTACAGGGAGAATCAGGTGGACACCTCAGAACAACACGATTTGGACGGCAGCTATGACGACGTAGACATGGGAGGATATGATTATGGATATGGGGAGCCAGACTTCTTCTATGACTACGAGGATGGTTTCCGTGGCCCCAAAGGAGAGCCAGGTCCTCCGGTAAGTGACTGAACCAATAAATGCCAAGCAGAGCTACTGTATGAGTGCTTACACAGCGTGGTTGCCAGCGGGTTTGTCAGTGCATCGCTGTACATCATCAAAAATAGAGTGCAAGGTAATCAAAACTCATTTATGGCCACCCCACTTTGGATGCTTTGTCAAATTTCTTACAGACACCCAGAATATAAGAAATGTTTTGGCAGTGTGATGCAGTGATTTAAAGCTGGTGGCATGTTCCTGCATTGTTCTTTTTTCATGTATCGACAAGTTGTTAAAATAACATGTCATTCCTTTGCTAAAATACCGCCAGCTACTTTTGTTCTTATGTTAGTGAGGATGACTCCGCTGAGGGTGGGAGATATACCCTAGCAATAAAAAAATGTGTTGTTCATCCAGCGATATGACGTAACCTAGCTGTCAGGATAGCTTCGCCTCATGCATACATGCTTTTGTTGTTCACAAGTCATGCTTATGTTTCCACGAGTGTATTTAATGATGTAAGATGTCTGGACTCATCTTCCAGTTTCCATAGTGCTATGTCAGTTATGAGGTGCCCGCAGGCCTGTGGGAGGGACATAGGTTAGCCAGAACCGAGGTGTCGCAGTTTGTCTTCACATCGCAGAGCCTGAGTAAGCTGTACTGCAGTGTTATAAACAAGACAGTGTAAGCCACAGGTCCTTTTCCAGTGGATTCAATTTTGGCAAAAAAAATATGTCAAATAAGCTGGAGCGTTATCTTTACCTGTTTGTATGTCTTGGCGACTCTGACCACTTACGTGCAGGTTTTGAATGCTGGGTCAGCTGAAGGTCATTGGCTGTTTCTGTGTCACCGGCTCTTCGTTTAAACTTAAAGCAAACTGGCTTACTTCTTTTGAAGGAAGGATTGTTATCGTTTTGCAGCTACATAATCAGAAGAGTACAGTGGCATGTTTACAGGCTGCTTCTGGTCTCAGGAAATGGTCTGTCATCATGATTTGTGTTTTGTTACTTAAACACGTTTCATTAGATAACACAACTTTGACCAACTGCACAGAGATAATGTTTGGAAAACTCGCATTTAATTCAAGTGGCAGAGAACTTGAGTAATTTCTAATTTGCAGCCTCATTTGAAGTAAGACATTTCTACAAAAATTGAGGATGTATAAGGATAAATCAGTGGTGCAAAATAGAAATGCACCAATCTGACTTTCTCCATGTCTCTCTTTCTTCCTCTTTCTTTCTTTATCAATTCCGATACCTAAGCGCAGGATATTTGCAGATATTACAGATTTCCTGTCTGATGTTTTTTTGCTGTCTTTTCCTCATTTTTGATACTTGTAGACCATGCCGTGTAGAACTTACTCGGTCCGTTTTAGTGTGGGGTAACATGAGGCCCGAGATTGCTCCGAAACCTTTGTGACTTCATAAATGTATCTCATTAATTCACACATCAATTAAAAACTTAATTTCACGTGGAGTGCCAGATCTGGGGCCCATCTGGTCTTATTAAGCTGATGGGATATTGGCTCCATACCAAAACAGTGGATCAGTTCAGCGCACCTCTACTGCAAATATGTAGCTCAACAGACAAAGAACCAATGTGAGCTTTTTTTTTTTCCGATTGTGCTGTGAAGTCTCTGAATGAAACAAGCTGCCCACTGACATTAAAACCACTTTCAGGATATTGGAAGTTGCAATTTAATAGGTTGTGAGTAAAAGTGGACTTGTTTGTGTGTTTTCTAATTTTAAGTTGTCGTCTCGTAAGTGATGCATTTGAGGGTGTTACAGTGTTGCGGTAGCCCTGTAGACAAAATATATATCTTCTTGACTGTTATATAACTTGTTGTTTAAATAGTCCTCTAAAACTTATGATATTGTTATGTTGGTGTTAGGATAAATTGAGCTGCTTGCAATTTCATCAAGTTTTGCAAATTCCACATTTTTAGCATCCGCTAATAGTGCTGCATTAAAAGATGGCAAGGTAACCAGTTTGTGTGGGTACTTTTCTGCAGGTAATAAGAAGATAAAATATGATCTAGAAGTCCAGTTTGAGTAATTCATCAACGTGTTTGCAGGTATGTCAAATACTAAAACACTCATTATACTATTGGGAAAACTTTACAACCGTGTAAAGTTCTCAGCAGTCACGAGGTAAGCAGTGGGGTTGTGCTTTTAAGGGCTGCATGCTTTTCACATTTTGGTTGGTTATACTTCAAGCCTGGCTATTTCTTAATTTGCCTGCAATTTGGGAAAACCCAAGTGTACCAACCCTGGGTTTGGATGGAACGTGTTTGGATCAGGTTTGACTCTATTGGATTTATACCACTGCTTTAGAGGGAATCTGGTAATGTCTTAGCTATGATTTGCACATATTAGCGTCATACAGCAGACAGCTTACTTGGTTTGGGTAACCGTGCATTTGATATTGTGATTCAGCTGGAGTTAATGTCACAGTGCAACAGTTCAGAAGATGATTCATTCTGTCCTACAACTTTCCAGAACTTTGACTTCTTGAATTGACTTCTTGTTGGGAAGATTTGACGCTTGTATTGGCAGCACAGACAAAGCATGTGAATATTATCATTTTACTGCTTGAGTGCCTCAGTTTCTTTAGGCCCTGTTGTTGTGATGAAGGCGGTGGTGTGCTCACAGTTTCCATGTGTCTGTGTGTGGGAGTCTGGAGGAACAAACAGCTGTTTCTTTATTCATGTCTCCCTCTGTGCCCATGTACTGCTCTGACAAGGGATGCGGATGCTCCGGTGCACCCAGTTCTAACCTCTAGCTTCTGCAGAAACTCTGAATAGTAAATGGAGCAATAATATATCTGTTTTCATCTAAACCTTTGAATATTGTACCTTTTATCGGGGCTTTGTTTTTTAGGGTAAGATGGCAACAGCATCCTAACGTTATCCAATGATGGAGATTATTGTTCAAGTGTGTCATTTTTAGTCTCTCTTCTCAAGTGAGTTCATTTACTAAAACCATGCCTCCTTGCTTTTCTTTTAGGTGCTTGGCCTTCTTCCTGTATTCCAAAGGTATTCATATTAGGTTAACTGGTGATTCTAAATAGTCCATAGGTGTTAATAAAAGTGTGAATGGTCAGCCCAGTAATGCACCTGCCTGTCTACTGGAGAACAGCGTGTCAGTGTGGCAACTTGACCCCGCCTCGGTGTGAGATGCACGTCGGAGGTCATTTGAAGTGCAAATTGGCTAAAGTCCTTGTAGGGAGGCAGGTTGTAGGTGGTTGGATGGATAAAATGGCATCTGTTAGTTTTTGTGCGTAACCCTATCCAAGTGGTTGTGTTTTCCTAAACCTCACCACATGAGTTTTCATGCCTTGGCAAAGCAAAACCATTGACATGCTGTCATCTAGTTGTAGACTGGCGGATGTATTCCACGCTTTAGCATGAGACCGTGTGGGAACGGTTGTTGTTAGCCCAGTGACTCACTGGCGTTCTGTCCCGGGTGAACCCTGCCTCGTAATAATAAGCGAGTTTAGCGAAAGGTGTAATAGAATTTACTTTGCATTTAGTTTGTCTATTACTTCCCCCGTAGCAACGATTAACAGATTTCTGTTGACTTTACTTTGAGATTTGTCAGTGATTAATCCTGCTGTGCTTGATTTGTTTTGAACTGTTAATGATGTCCTCTTTGATGTTCTCCATTTTCTCATCATGCAAATGTTTTGGGGGCAAATCAGTCAGTAATGAAGATATCTGTTTTCACCTTAGCTCAGTTGTGACATTCCAGTGCATTTTGTAGGAGATATTTGGCAACTTTGGCGATCAACCACTTAAAAGCCAGCCAGTAGAATGTTTGCATGGAAAGCTTTTACCAACTGAGGCCTGTATTACAACTTAAATAATAAGATGTTACAGCACTTTTCTTTTTTTGTTTTCTGTCATTTATCACATGTGCAAACAAAAAAAATGTGCAAATTACATGTGCAATCAATGTTTTTAGTTAAAAAAAACTTGCCGCCTTTCTTTGAACTTTGTAGCGCTTACATAAATATAGCACATATTCATAACTGCATAGATCCTGACAGTGAACTACATGTTATCGCTTGCTTACATACTCTTATCTCTCTTTTCTTTCTCCCCTTCACTCCCTCGATCTATCACTACAACATCCCCCTCTTTCTCTCCCTGTCCCTCTGTCTCTCTGGTTTAGGGTCCTTCTGGTCCCCCTGGTTTACCCGGTCCTTCAGGAAAAAGAGGTTCTCGGGTGAGTAATATGTGCAAAGGTGATGGCCCTCAGGCAGTATGCTGTAAAGAAGGTGTAATCTGTGGATCAGGGGGAGTGTACATATGTGTGTAATAGTGGGATACAATTCAGAATAAGTTAAATAATAAAAATTAACTACCAGATATGTATTTTTTTTCCTCTTCATGCAATAGTAAACTGTTTTATTTGGCGAGGTCAATATATCTGTATATATGTACCTGACCCCAGATAATAATAACATAAATACCTTATGGAAAGTCATGAAATATGAAGACAATATGTCTCAAAGTTTTGTTTAAAACACTACTTTGAGATATTGGCCACTCTGCAGGTGCCATTTTACATGGAAAGAATTATGGAGTCTCTATAAACGGGTTAAGATCAAGTTTATTGGCTCCCTGAACTTTGTAATAAACAGCACAAACTCATTAACCAAAAGCCTTGAGCATTATATTTTCTCCTTTTGTTAGGGCAGTCAGCAAGCACTCGCCATATGTGTTTTGCCTGTATTGACTATCGCAGCTGCAACTGTAGGCAAAGAGGTGCTGACGGACGTGTTTGTGGTTGAAGTGATTGGGCTCAGGAACAAGCCTTGCTTTGTCAAAGCACATGACAATGAGATAATTTGCTTTGAAGATACTGGGGACGTTGTACTTGTCGGCAACTTTTGGAGCGTCAACATTAAGTGACCAAACTGTTCCAGCTGCAACCGGCAGCAGCATTGTCGACACACGTCTCCGCTCTGATCTCTGGGACTACTCTGTGTGCGACTGCCAAGGCTGTAATGATGCAATGCTGCGATTATGCCGCGGGACCCGGGGGCATCTTTAAACAGAACGAGACACATTTTATTAAATAGATGTTGTATGTGTTAGAGAGGGAAGCTGTATAAATACATGGTCTTTGCTCCACCCTGCACAGCAACATCGTCATGGCTAATTCACAGTAACTCATGGAATGTCAATACCTGCCGTGCTTCAGTGGAAGACAACATGCAAGACAATTCATTTGATTGCTTGTAGACGGTTTTAAACACCTGCTTATGACCCACATCAGACAGTGAATCTCAAGTGTCAGTGTCAAATTATTTCTTGGTAATGTGGGAAAATGTTGTTCGCGTAGGTTTACATACATGGCCGGGGTAGTTTCTCTCTGGATTTATATCCGTGTGTATGTGGTTTACTGTCTGGCTTTATAATTAATGGTCTCGGTTCAAAGCAACATACAGGTGTAACATTTTCCCGTTTGCTTCCTTTTCCTTATAGTGGGGATTCAGAGAAATCATGCCAGCCTTTTAACAGTGCAGAGGGCTATGTTAGTGAGCGGAGGCGGTGAAAGATGGTCTCGTAAATTAGAGTTACAGATTAATTTATTTTAAAGTTCATCAGATGCCAGAACAAGGCACATTGATTTGTAATACTCGTCCTGGAAAGTTATCTAGACTTTTTGAATATGTTGTTATTATGATTGTGAAGTTAACAGAAGAAATATGGTAGTGAAATTATAGAATATATATATATATATATATAGGTGAAATTATAGAATATATATATATATATTCTATAATTTCAGAATATATATATATATATTCTATAATTTCACCTGCGGAAACCTGCAAAACTGGACCCTCTTAACTGCAATTACAGTTTACAAGCACTTCAAACCTCAACATATCGAGTAATAACTCAAATAAAACGAATCATGTTCGTATGATTTTTCTTTTACAAATGATGTATTGTTTTGTGCCATTTATAGTCTTTTTGTAATTTAAATCTTAATTTCAATTATGAAGTTTCCTGTTCTTTTTGCTATATATATATATATATATATATATATATATATAAATAATCTGCATGTATTTGATTGGCCATCGATATCGGTGATGGATATCACACCGGTTGCAGCAAAATTTCAGTGCCATGACCTTGCCATTGTTTTACGGTATGCTGGTATCTCTGCCGTGACAAAAGTCTGTTTCCATTCAAATGAAGGGCCCTAAATTCTGCTGTATTTCAACAGAGCATGGCAGGGATGCTTGAAGGCAGACAGACAAGCTAGCAGACAGAGAGGTGGCATATGGTGAAACATGTCTCCTGGTAAAAGGCATGGAAAGCACATGCCTGTTACTGAAAAAAATACTCTTATCCCCATGGGCTAAGTCATAAAGTGGAAACAGAGTGAGGCTTTGGATCGTTTTGTGGTGGAAATCTGAGGGCAGTGTGTAGTTTGTCTGTGTATCTGCTGTCTCAGCAACGAGCAGCAGATTTCCTATGCCAACTCTAATTGTTAGCACTATCAGACTTTCAGACTATGTACCAGGGCATTTCAAGTGGACATTTGTCCGAGAAACAGACTGTAATTTACTTTAGAGGTTCTTTGATTCTAAGCAGTCAGTGAAGGTGACAGCATTTACTGTAGGTGGTTGGTGTATTTTGTGTTTGAGGTGGACCTTAGTAAAATGTTCTGTAAATTCAAATGTATCTTATCTCACCCTTAATGCAATATTTACAAAAACTTGTAACAGTTACAGACTGCAACAGTTTAATGAGTATAAGTTTAATGAGTTTCTCTTGCAACGGGCTTAAATTCCTAGAATGAAAAATGACACCGAACTAGAGGGTGATCCTTCTTCCTATAGCTCTCGTTGTAGTGCAGAGAAAGCCCGGTCTGCAAGCCGCAGGGGTACAGATATGTAGGAATGCAGTGTATTTATTGCGTGTGCGTGTGTGTGTGTGTGTGTGTGTGTGTGTGTGTGTGTGTGACTCTGCACATGTAGTTGTAGGCATGTGTGCCTGTGCATTTATTGCATAACTTGCTTTGTACCCAGAGCAAATGTGATACATTAAAAATATTTTGTTTATTATAAGCCTTATGGTGCGTGCCATTCTGAGAAAATAATAAAATTCACTGATTCTAGAGAAACAGCTTTCTTTCATCAGGATACCATCATGTCACTTCTCTTAAATTTCCTGCTGAAATTTGGCCGTTTCATAACTCGTCTCGAATACTGAGCTGCTGTCAGCAATGCACAGTAATTTGATGTTATGTCTGTACTTCCTCTGTCTACCTCTGTTTCAGGGTCCTACAGGTCCACATGGAAACCCGGGACAGCCTGGACCACCTGGGCCTAAGGTGAGTGGCATTCCTCAGCGAGGGAGACATACGCAGTTCCCTGAGAGAACCAGACAGGGTTCTGGATCATATCTGTGGGTGTAGACAAGCCAGTTTCCTCAAAGCCAGAAACAAGACACGGGCCAGGGACGGTCAATGTTATACTCTGTTTGACGGTATTTCATATAAAAGATCCAATATTTTACCGTTGGTCAATGGAAGTGAACGTTTTTGGTAAAAAAAAAAGTGGACAATCAGCTGATCATGCTAGTCCTGGCGGAGCAGCAGCTCCCGCCCTCGGAGAGGTGCACAGAATCTGAATCTCACTCAGTTACTGTTGTTGTTTACAAACTAAAAAACATTTGTGTTTACCTTTTCTCTATATTTGAAGGCAAACTGTTGCTGTACTCTGACATATAAAACTATAACACTTCTTTTGTTAAAATTTTATGTTATCAAAATAATGATTACAAACTTTTCTGTATTTTGTCATAGAATATCGCTATACCAAAAAAAACGTATATTGTGGTATTAATTTCGGGCCATATTCCTAATATCCAGCTTTTTTTTACAACTGAGTTTATGCATGATAAAAGACTGCAGAAAGGGCATGAAACAGCACAATGTGGCTGGGTGAAAGGAGAGCTCATTACGTGGAGCAATGGGTTTAAATGAGTCAGACCAAAGTTGACAAAAATATGAATAAACGCAAGTTCTTTCCATTTCTGAACATTTGAATTTGTGTTCAATTTAGACACTTTGTTCTGTCGGCCCGCTTTTCTCTCTTTCTGCCAAATCAGGATCTTTTATCGCTACATAGTTAAAATGAACTATTCTTCCAAAATACGTTGTAAATTGGTGGTAGAGGACAAATATGATTACTGATCTGCTGCATGTATGTCTGGATTTACAGTAACCCAGTGAGGACGGTGTTTGTAAACACTTTCTCAATTGCACACAATCCGATTTTTGTTTTTGGTGATGCTTGAATAAATGTGAACATTTGAGATATAAACAGTGTAGATAGTAGTAATGTATGTACCCCATAAACATTATTTAGCCAGTTATAACATACAGCTTTTGAACTTTTTCCAGTTGCAGTGTCAATTCATTCTCAAACAATCATACCAATAATCCAGTGAGTAGTTGTTCAGTGAATTAACTTCACAGTTTATTATGTCAGAAGAACAAAACAAGCAAAAGCAATTTCACAAATATTCTCCAAATCCATACAGTTGAGTAGTTACGCAGAGAGAAGGACGTTAAAACCTGAGAAGTGGAGGATTGTTACAAATTCTTCCCGTGCCTAAATTTGTCATGCCTCTCCGGTCTGGCTGGGCTCAGGTCGGTCACCTCTGCAGCTCGTGTTGCTTGCCCTGTCAGACGCTGTTGTAGTGATGTCAGCAGGTCACTGAATTAAAATCATGCACGCTCACGGAAATGTATTCTGCTGCGTTTAAAGTTGGTGCTTTTTGGCAAATGGAATCAATTAAGGGCGACTGATCAGACTGACGTGTTTTTCCCTGAAGAGAACAGAGCGTGTGCAAGTGGAATTAAAGCAAACACAGCCAGATGTAGGCAAGCGTGATAATAATGAGCCTGTATATATTGTCACTGTGCGGCAGGACAGACGGGAGGAGACGAGGGTGGTTGTTGGCCTAAATGGCATACGCTAAGCCTTGATTGTTATTTCCCTGGTTTTCACCACAAGGCATAAACTTGCTAGTCCTGGCTCGTTAGCCATGACACTGATTTCATATATAGGGGGGGGGGGGGGGGGAGAGAAAAGAAAGCACCTCTGGCAAGCTTTTTCCCAGCATGGCACCAGATAGAAAGGATGTGGGCAGCTAATGCAGATGTTTGTGGTGACTGTATTCCCCACTGGCTACCGCAACGTCTCTGCATAGACCGTGCAATCAACGGTGCATGCAGCAGAAATTCAAGCACAGAAACAAAGGATAAATGGATGTTTGAATGTTAAACTCATTGCTAAAAGGCCCCTCCTCACTTGTAGTTGATGCATAAATATCTAAAGGTGTGATTTTTTTTTTCTCGTTGATGAGTCAGACAGCACAGGGACGTGGATTTTTTTCTTAGTTACCTCTGACCTTTGCTGAGACACAGTGCATATTTGACTCAGGTTCACTGATTAGTTATCATGAAATTCTGGGCTGGCTGCTGGCTAGCTGTTCCTTCAGCCTGCACACCCACATTCATGTGGACAAATACAAAGTGTATTTAATCCCGTAGTGACCGACGAGTGAGTCAGTCTCAGGCCCCGAAAGCTTTTGTGTAGGCAGGAAAGGGATTTAGAGACTCTTTTCTCAGGTTGGGAAATTACCTCTTGTTGAAATTTGTTTGGTTACCAGGACACATACAAAGGAGTGTAGTCACTGATGCTGAGCTTAAAGCTGATGTGTTTTCAACTCAACCTGAAATGTTATGACGATGTGCACTTAACTAAAAACTAAAAAATAGCCTGTCAGTCGGCTTCATGCACTGCTGACTGTTTTTTCAAACAGGAAGGAACCCTGGTTTAATTCTGTGGTAGAGTTTCTGCTCTCCCACCCGTGAGCCTTTGTATGCCTCACTGGCTGTCAGTCAAAACTATAGAAAAATGACGCTCTAAATCCGAGGAGGTAACACGTGTTTGGAGTAGCTATGTACTGCTATTGAGGAGAATGTGTCAAACATGGCCTCTGCAAGCTGGAAGTTAAAGTTACTTCAATGTTTAATCTCAAATAGCTCTGAATTTTACGATTAGAAGTCTAAATTACACCTCATCACATGTACACACTGCCTTTTTGAACAATTATTGTAGATATTCAGATGTGTTGATTGATGCTGGTTTGAGGGTTTTTCTTACTATCCAAACTGAAATTTTTATAGTGTACAGAATAAGGGATTTTCTTGGCTGCATCTCCTGCCCAACTGGAGCACCTCATTATTCCTAATCAGGATTTTTAGTGTTGACAACAGCAATTTGGATAGTCAGATTAAGTAGCAGTGCTTAAAATTATGTGGGGGTCTGCTGGCATTGCTTCTTTGGCATTCAAACACCTCTGATGCAGCACTGGTTGGAATTTAAGATTTAGTTTTAGTTGAATGACAACAGAAAAGATTCAATGACCTTAATCCAAGTCAGTTTGGAAAGAAAAGCCCCTAAAACCTGTGGTTGATCAAATGTAGTATTTTCTATTGTGTGGAAATCATTAATCTCCGGAGATCAGTTTTGCTCCAGCAGGCTTTGACTTGTTTCCCTGCCTATTGGGAGTTAACACACGCAGGAGGAATAATAAACAAAAAAAAGCTTCTTTAGTTACTCTACTAATGTTCCCCAATTGTTTTTTTTTTTACATTTCCATTTCCACATGTAGCCTCAGATGACACAAAACAGAGTGAAGTTGTATTCTCACAGGCATTATTCATTGCTGAATAACTTGCTGGGTGACTGTCAGATTGAATGATGTCTAAAGTAGTATGTAATAAAAGAGCTTTTTGGTTTTATAAATGGTCATAAAAATGTGCCTTATACTTTTAGGGATATTCATCTCACTTACTTAACATGACAACTTGAGTACCTCTTAAAATCAAAATCTTTCAGTAGAGTGCTTTTTTTAAATTATTATTATTAATGAGCTTGGGTTATATGTAATTCATGTGGATGATGTCCATGACTGTTGTCAAAGAAGACTTGGTTCAATAAAACATTTTGTTTTGTTAGTAAGTGACAGATTGTAAATACATTTGAATTGCTGATAACACCCTGACCTTGTGACCTTGTGACCCTGTTCCCATTGCAGGGTTCAAAGGGAGACCCTGGACTGTCTCCAGGTCAGGCTTCACCGGGAGAGAAGGTAAGATATCTGTCACTGGTCCGTGTGTCTGGCTCCTCGTTCCTCTGCTCCTCTCTGTGTTTCTCTCTGGATGTGTTTTCTCTTCATAATACATCTCTCATTTCTATTTTCCCCCATATCAGTTCACTTAGTCTCTGCACACTGACTGCTTTTTGTCTCATTTGAGCAAATCCTAAAATGTTGCTACAAATCATGCAGTGTAATGGTTTATAATAAGTAATAAAGATTATTTAATGAACCTGCAAATGATAAAGCACTAATGACTCGGCATTTTCTAATGAGTGCAGACAATAAAAAACGGAATTATTTTTTTTTCTAATAAATTGTTTCCAGTATAAATTTGGGCCTGAATATTGAGTTTGAGAGACTGGTTTTCATCATCCCCTTCAATTCATTCAGCAACTTCCTCTAACCCTCTTTGATGATGTGTGGGTCATTCTATTATCGCTGATTTGTCTGACATCACCACAGCTGCTCTCTTACTCTCCCTCCATCTCTGTCTCTTTTTCTTCCAAACATCATCACAGCGGTGATTTATTCTGAGCATCTCTGGTAAATATCTTTACCTCATTAAGATTCATAAATTTAAGCATCATGCTCTTTGCATTCATACAAATCTTAAAAAGGATAACAAAGTCATGGGAAAGTAGAATTTCACCCTTCAGATCATTTATGGGCTACACAGAAATATCAAATTTCATAATTTCACTTAAAACCAAAACTATAGTTTGTGTCCATGCAGCCTTTATCCAACTTCATCCTGATGTTACACCTGCAAATTATTGCAGACCTGTGATCAGCCCTCAGGGTTTTTCCCCCTACCGCGAGACCTTAAGACTTGCATAGCACCACGTGATTTTTGCACCGTGCCTTGGCTGAAATAACAAAAGAAAGCTACGGTGAGAGTTCTTCACCTGGCAAGAAAAGTTTTAATTACAAACAACATGCTGAGAAAATTAAACGCCGAGGTACATTCCTCTCGCGTGCATCTTGACGGAACAGGTACTCTCCCGTTTTAATCAGTCCAGCTCTCTTGAACAGCATTGCGTTGCGGTCACGTTGTACAATATGTCCATCAAGTAATTTTTTACTGGAAGTCTATTTACTTTGTGTTTTACACGTTTAGGCTACAGTGATTGTGTGTTTGGCTCTGACTGTTTTGCAAACGTTAAAACGATCTACAACTCAGAAATGTGCCTGAACGTGTGTGTTGACACACGCATGGAACACCGGTGCTGCTGCTGCTGCTCTGATAATGTGCTGCCCCCGCTGTGCTTTCTGGAGACTGATCTTTACACTTTTGTGCCAGTTAGTAGTCATTGTATCCCCCCCCCCCCCTTTCTTATCATGGTTGACGGAATTAACATAGTCTGTTTTATCTCCATTCAACCTCTGACCTCACGTCCTTTCTGATTTATATCAATCGACAAATTTTGCTCTGCATATGGTTTTGATTCGAAGGAGCCATCTTTAACACAGATCAATGGTAGATACCGCTGTCTGAGGTACAAAAGCACTTTTGAACTGCCCATCTCACTCACCTGTGGAAAATCTACTGGCTTTTACTGCCCAGGATAAACGTGGGGATTTTTTTTTTTTCTTTCTGAATAATGAATAGTGTTTTGAACTACTGACCTCTTGTCCATTAATCATCAGAGATAAAAACGAATACATTGTGCTGGGAAAAATATGATTTATTTAGTATTAAGTAATTTATACTGAACTGATTTATTTCCATCTGGGTTACATTCTAGGTTACAGCTTGTCATTGCTATTTTACCTGTATAAAGCAATAGGATCAACAGATTTTTGCTATCTGTTTTGTGGACTGGATGTGTTACAATGCTCTCTCTTTCGTTTGTTTCATTAGGGTGAGAGAGGCCCGTCTGGTCTTCCTGGACCGGATGGATTTCCAGGTCCACTGGTAAGATTATGTATTTTAAACTGCTTGTAATTGAAGAAGTTGCTGATGTTGATGGTATTTTAAAAGATCGGTCAGAAACTATTTTGTATTTTGTGTGGTGGTTGCTCAGTTTGCTGCTGTATAGGCATCTTCATGAAATCTATGGCAATGTTGTATATATTTGACTTATAGAGCACAATGTTCTTTGTGACTTTTGCCTCGCTTAAGACGGATGTTGATCTTGAGGTCAAAGTCAAAGGTCATTTGAAAGAGAAAAAGCACCCTGCCCGGGGGGCGGGGGGGGGGGGGGGGGTTCAGTAATGTACAATAACCTCTGCTTCCTCACGTCCTCGATCATCAGCAAGTGTCAAGCCTAAAAAAAAAAAAAGGAGAATTTCACGGATGCTTGTGTGAATAAAATGAAAGACACTGGCATTCTTTCCCATGTCCATCACCATACACATATTCACACACTCATCCATGCCCTACATCGATTAACTCACATTTTTGTAATGCTTCACGGTGTCCAGTGTCTTTCTCAAAGGGGCACGCTGCTGTCGTCTTGTTAATTATGACTGTTGCTTGCGTTGAACTTAACTGAACTCTGCATTTGATGCAGAATAGACTGAATCTGTTTTGTAGGTCACCCTCCCACTCTCATGGCTGTGTCTGCACAGTTGTCCCATGTAGCCTCCTATTGAAAGTCCGACAGCCTGCTCTCCACATAGCTGACCTTAACCTTGCCTCCCAGGAGGCCACACCAATGTACCCGGCACATGAACTGTGCCCCATCAGGTATTTTCAGAGGAAATGACTGGCTCGAGGTCTTTGCTCTTTACCCCCAAGAGGGCCTTATGTTGAGTGTGAAGGTTCATATGTCACAACCTTGGAAGCACATAATAGAGTCAGTGGTACTTTCCAAGACGTTCTCTGACTTCCCCAAAAAGATCCTGACCGGGCCCTGACCCGGTGTTTTGTAGCTGTCAGCATCTGTTGTTGATAATCACGTCAAAGTTAACAAAAAAATAGAGTTTAAGAGAAGAAACGCTGTGATTTACTGGAAAACAAATCATTTTTGGTTTACAAAGAAGATGCTTATTTAACTAAATGCAGGATTAAGCTGTTAGAAAAGAACTCAAGTCAACTTCCCATTAACGAATTTAAAATCTTTTTGCAGAATCACATATTCATTTTATAGAACCCTTTTATGTTTTGATTGTGTCATTTTCTTATTAAACCTCACCTACGCTGTCCTCTGCAAAAGAGCCATTTGTAAGGACCCAAAATGGGACATGGACTGGTCCAAACTATAAAGGACAAACTGAATAATGTGGTTTCAAAGAAAAAATATTCTGAAAAATTGAATTGTAAACAAACTATTATCACCTACTGCTTTTAGATGATCTCACTGAATGTGCACACTGCCCCAAAAACCTCGACCAGTGCCCCCCTTCTCAATCTTTTTTCCATTCTCTCACTCACACAGAAACAAGATATTTACATCCCGTCATTTTCAACATTGACCATCACACTTATTTTAAATTGCATCCCATGATTTCCCCCGGAATCACACCATTCCAGTTCTGAAATCATTTTCTGTGATCTGTGTGGAAAATCTTGTCAATAAAACATTTGACTGCCATGACATTTGGTGCTGACCTTTATGTCCCCCCCCCCCCCTCCCAAAAAAAAAAAAATGGTAATCAATTTGGCAATACCTTGATTTTGCACATAATGTCATCAGGTAAAAAAACTGATTTTACCAATACTTTAGTTCATGACCAGAGATAATGTCCCTCCTTCCAGCCTCAGTCGTACTTTGTGTTTGGTGCTTTGTACTATCATGCTGAATTAAGATGGTTAACCAATATACCTTCTAAACATGAATATGTTAGCGTTGTTATTGTGAGCATGACTTTTGCATTTAGCTCTAACTACAGCCTTTTTAGAGCTGCTAGCATGGCTGTAGGCTCGTAGTCTTGTTCATTATTGTGTTTTTTTGTTGTTGTAATATTCTCAAACTGTTTGTTTATTCATTTTTTTAAGGGTCCTAAAGGCTATCCAGGTCTACCTGGACTGCCAGGAGAACAAGTAAGTAGTTGTGTGTGTGATTCTAAACGGGTTTTAATATTTTCTGAATTACATCAGTACAGTTTTTATGGCACTGATGGTCTATGTGTGTCAAACAAAAGACCGAACAAAAGTGTAATACACACCATTAGACCATTAGAGGTTGGCTCCAAAAAGCCTCCGGCTTCATAGACTCCCATTCTTGTCAATACATTTTTTTCCAGTTATTTTGTTTTTTCTTGCTAAAATCACTCCTCCTTTGTAGTTTTCTGGCAGTTCATCAGAAGATAATCCTGTCAATAATCAGAAAATAAGCTTCAAACAGAAATGTTTTTGGGGCGTGTCTGTTTGATTGACAGGCCTGTGGTGCAGTCAGGTTACAGCTATCGGTAGGCGGGATGTGGTATCATCGGCTTTCCAATCAGATTGAGTCAGATCCACCTCTCGCTCCCTCCCAGCTTGTCCAAATATGGTCAAATATGGTCACTTCTGACTCCAAACTGCTCCAAACTAGCAGGATGTCGCCGGCCAATATCTGAACTGGAGGCTTCATAACGGCAGTTCACAAACCAGTGGGTGACATCACTGTTGGTTACCGCTTGGTTTAGACACATTGTGTAGTGCAGTAGTTACACAATCATATATACACTAACTAGTTCTAGTTCCACCACTCCTTCAGCTGTCCCCTCGAGTCAGCAGTTCCTTTTATCCTTTTTTTTTAATCCATCTTATCTTGATGGAAAAACTCTTCAGCTTGTCAAAGTGCTAACAAGTAACAAGCCCTGTTACGTTGGGCTGAAACAACAGAAAAGTGAGACAGTGAGAGAGGGGTGTGCTGGAGGGGTGCAGAAAGGTACAGTTAGTAGACGGGCTTGTAAAGAATGAACAGTGCTTGTTTTATTCCTGCTGGCAGAGCTTGTAGAAGTCTGTGTTTCTCCTCTTTCACTTTATCCATCCACCTAATCTCCCCCATTCACTGTTCATTCATTCTCTCTTTCTCTCTCTCCGCTTCTCTTTCTCTTCTCTGCAGGGCATACCAGGACCTCCAGGAGAAGCTGGGGCTGCAGGTTACCCTGGCAGGCAGGTGCAGTGAAAAACACAAAAATAGTTCCTATTTTCTTTTAATCATCAGTCAACTCTCTCCAGCCAACTGCATTTCTCTTATCAAACCATTCAGTCTGACGTGTTTAGCTTTGCCTCACCTTGTGAAGATCAATGAGCGTGGTGTACTGTGACAATAGTTCCTCCTCACCAGAGTCGTTCCTTTTTTGCAGGGCTCAGCTGGACCACAAGGTATCCCTGGGCCTAAAGGTGTCCGAGTAAGTACAAGTAACTCATTCGGCCCTCTTTTCTTCTGGACTTGAACACTTTATTTCCTGACAGGATTAACACAGTGTCAGGGCTTCAGCCTTGCTCCACAGAGACTGTATTTTCTGACACACTGCCTTATCAGAGTCTGCTGGCGTGCGCTGGTCGACTCTGGGTTGTCACTGTGAGTGCTGACTCATTCTATCGGCGATTCCTCAGCGAAGAATGCCCCGAAAACAGGCGAACAGAGGAGAGAGAGAGAGAGAGAGAGAGCAGGATGGAAGAGAAACAGATGGGAGAAAGTTTGAACGCAGAGGGAAAGGGGTCAAACAAGCTAGTGAGAGAAGGGACTTAAGTGCAGCATTTCAGCTCGGAGAAAGAGGATAGCTGGGATTACTATGTCAGACCGAGACTGGCAGGATGAAAAGGAGCTACAAAGCCAGACGGTGTACTGATAAGGTAGACGTGTAAGTGTGTGTGTGAGAGAGGAAAAGAGACAGGGTGGCACAAATGACTCGTACTATACATAACAACTACAACCGAGTTGGGGGATTTATATTAATAATATGATAGTTCTTTAGCTGCAACTGTCTGTTATCTTCAGAGAACATATTTTATATCCATGTCATGGAGGCTGCAGTAGATAATGTATATTTTAGGGGTATATTGGCCAAAAATGAATAACCAATTACAGTAAGATAAGCCTTTTACTTGTAATGGCTCATTTGCAGATACTAATGAAATACTGTTTCACACTAGAAAAATGTTATAAACATTTTTGGTGAAAAGTTTTGTTGTCCTATTCAGACAATATTGTGATATGACATATTGATCATTTTCAGGGTTTCATTGGGCCTCCTGGTGTTGCCGGGCCACTAGGGCTGGAGGGGGCAAAAGTAAGTGACGTCTGTTAATTTTAATTGCCCACGTTAAGGGCTTTAATCACGATTCCTGTGCTCTTTGACATATTTTTTCGGTCACAGTATTATTTTCATTATCCTCTAACACCATCGTTCTCCATTTGTTTTCTCTGACATTGTCTTCTGACTGAGGTTTGATTGATACCAACTTTCATGAGATTTTTTTTGGTTGTAGCTCTTTGCTCTAATCAACATTTTGCAGTCAGCTCTGGTCCAGAATAATTTTGATTAATGTTGATCTACTAATTGCTAGCCACAGTAAAAAAAATTATTTTCCTTTTAGGCTATGGTTGAGTAACATTACGCATTCCTTCATTTTTGTGAGATTCCAGTTTCAAGAAAATCACAGTCTTTATGGCTTTATTATGGCTTGTTGCACATTATTTCGGTTTGTCCTAAGGGAACCATTAATTCATTATGATGAAACCGTTTTTTAATTATGGTTTACAGTAGAATCTCTGTACCAAGATTATGTCACCAGCTAATATTATTTTTTCTTATTTATACGTAGATTCTATTCGAATAGATGAGAATAAAAGAGTTACGAGTTCTTACTGTCCCAAAGCCTGCAGAAATCTGCTACGTTCAGTCCTAAAACTTACTATTAAACCATTTCCCTGGTTTCATTCCCCATATTTGAATTTCATCTATCTGCTTGTTTTTCTTTTCAAGGGCATTCCTGGTCCTGTTGGAAAACCTGGCTCCAAAGGAAGACACGTAATAATGAATCCATTTTGGTTTCTGCCATAGTTCATAGTTGCCTAAACATGCTCCTTTGCCATCTGTTACTAGTTATGTGGGGCAGTTGCAAGTGTAAATTAATGTGTTATCTTGTGTGGAAAATCAGGCAGATCGTAAAAACTGATGTAAATGCTATCCATCTCATAATGTACACAGTGTGTCCACCCAACACAGCAGCACTTCATATCCACAAAAGCCCCAGGGGCATGTAAAGGAGATTCATTTGTATCCTGCTGTTCTGAATGTGCAAAAGCAGCAGGACACTGAGTAGTGCATAAAGAAAAGAGACAATAATACTACATAAAAAACCATACGCTATCCAAGATATGGTAAATCATATGTACCCTGGCATTGGTCCTGAGAAGTTTTATCTGGGTGGGCAAGGAGAAAATAGTTAGATTAGGATGGAGACTGATGGAATGTCTGGTTTGGTCCCTCACACTGTGAAAAGTAAATGTTTTAAAAACAAGCCTTAGCTTCTCCGTGTGGATGTTGCCAAGCTGGCAGATAGCCCAGCGTCTGTTATATTTCAAGTTTTTGGTTTTTTTTCGCGAACAGTGATGTCTTGTTTATATACTGGGAAATCTTGCTTCATTGCATAAGCATCATTTTCATGTAAAGTTGTCCATGTGAAGTTAATGGTGAACAATCACTTGAGGAAATTAGATGTTTAATGCTTTATGTCAAGGAAAGGCTAAATGCATTGCATAATAGAGAATATAGAAATTTAGTGAAATCAGAGGATAGAAATACGGAACCTAAGTTCATTTAGCTGCATGGAGGAGGCTGCATATTACAATCTGAGCATAGAATTCCCTGACTTACTTACTTGAATGTGGATGTGTTTTCCTCACAGGGTGTGGTGGGGGATGTAGGCGAGAGGGGGCCTCCTGGTCCAGATGGCAATGAGGTGAGAATTCTTGTCCACCTCCCTGGGAAATAGTTTTTTTTATTTTTTTTTATTTTCTATCTTTTATCATTTCATTTTTTGATCTCCAAAGTCTGGATTGTCACTTGTCTTCTCTCATAAGGGAGCGTGTGCACAAGTGCACCGGACTGAACTATTAGTTCCTGCATAAACTTGATTAGTTCCATAAACTAAGTTCTTTTGTATTGTTTTTGATATTTGTTAAGGCGTTTTGTCATCACTTCCAATATTTTTATGTAATACACACACACACACAAATGGGTTATGGGTTTGTTGTACATAAATCTTTCGCACCAATTGATGAAAATAAAAAACATTTATCATTCAAGAGTTTAGGTTTCTTTCCAATGTAGTCTCAGGAATGAGGAATTTTCAATACTGTAAATGTCCTGTCCTGTGTACTTAGGATGTTGCTGTGATGTTTCACAGGGGCCTGTTGGTGGGGCTGGCATTAGCGGCTTTCCTGGTCTGAGGGTGAGTAATAGTTTTTTTTATTCGTGTTATATTTTCCTCACTTGATAGACTTTTTCATGGCATACATTTTGACTCGTCATTGTAGCGAAAACACAGGTGTATTGATGATGGCAGCGTTTCACAAAACGGATTTCCTGCTTTTGTGTATGTTGGTTCACTGTCACGGCTTACTGGGACACTTAATGGAACAGAGAGTCAAATGTCTCAGTTCCATGAAGTCAAAATGTCTGCTGTGAAAAAGGTCTATCGGCACTTTGTTTGGCTCACAATTCTGCCTCTCTGTGTCCTTGCACTTGTTTCCATGAGTGCTTGTTTGTCCATCTTGTATTCTGCTTGTCTGTATTTAGAGGTTAGATGGAAGTTTGGATGATGGATAGCAGGATGTGCTGTGTTGCTCCGTGAGTGATGACAATGAATGTCCATGCTGCTACATCACTTAAACCAGAGTTCTGTGTTTTTGATGGAAGTAGTATGTTTCTCACTGTTGATCACTGCCACCACTAAAGTTGTTGTGTTGAGTTCAGGGGACTGCAAAGCGCTGTTTCATGCATGTTTAGAGTTTGGCCACCAGTAGGACATGGTAATCCACAGGGACTTGAATAAATAGAATTTCCATAGGATGAGATTTCAGAAATAGACATGGGCTTAACAAGTTTAAAAAGTCCAGATGCTGGAAATAGTTTAAGTTGAGAGGTATAGAGGAACTGGCCTTTTGGGAGGTATACAGAGAGTAGAGCTTGAACGGTTACTGCATTACAGCTTCACTAATGTTGATATGATGTACAATATTCCATGAGTCAAGCTAATTACCACCGTCATGTTTTGTTTTTCTGTCATCTCAGCCAATCACTTATCTCAATCATTAATTAAACAAAATTACTGGTAGCAAACCAATTTTGCTTTCTTATCCAATTCTGCCTTCCTCACTGACATTAGTAACTGTACAAAAATTGGTCTGCATAAAGATAAGGACCAGATAAGTTTATATATTGTAAGATGAAATACTTAAATTTAAAAAAAGCATCCATTGAGTGGATTGTAGAGACTCTGTAGTGCATCTTGGAAGAGCATAAAACCTCCCAACAAACCAGTCAGGCCAAGAATGGCACATTTAAAAGTTGATCCTTACCTGCGTAATAAGTCACTTGTCGGCATTATCGGCTCTAACCACAGTTTTCCTGGTTGGGGGAAGTGATGTGAACATAAAGATATCAAATTCTGACATACAGCATGTCAAAAGTACTTTTTGGAAATCAAAGAACATCAGGGTCTAGTTACCAAATCAGTCATTCACCACTATCTCACTCAGTTTCTGTAATCAACCACTATGTGGTGGTGTTAGAAAAAACATTCATAGGCCTTAAATGTTACTGGCATAACCACCTGGGAGGTGTTGTCTCATTACTAAAGTGAGGAAAAAGTCCAGATGGCCAGAGGTCTCCGACAGAACAAGCTGGTTTTTTTTGTTTTTTTTTACTGCAGAATGTACTACTGTCTGAGTTTACAGAAACCTCTAAAACATCCAGATGTCCATGTCAGCAAAATTGATACAACTGTATACGACACCATCCCTGTGCCATCCTTTCAAGCTTCATTTACCCCAACTTGCTGCCCTCATTGTATTGGATTTATTGGGGTGTTTGAGGGGTCACTGTGTGGCGGTAGACACATCTGGAGGGATGGGGTTTCCTCAACCTTCACTTCAACCGCTGGCTGTAAGTCATCTTTACTACCGACACAGTCAGACACGAAAAATGCAAAGGCTATCTTTAAGTGTTTTATTCTTAATTAAACAAGGATATTATCATGCAGAGCGTTACAAATCTAAAGCAAGCAGAAATATAAAGAATACAGCAGCTTTGAAGTAAAACCACTTGATGTTTTAAATTTCATTCAGTGTCCTTTCAGACGGCTTTGAACTAATGTTTTAGGTCTCAGTCTGAGTTGATGCATCACAGATGGCTGTTTAAAGACATTTTTTTAGATTTTGAGTTATAGTTTATTAAATTGATTTATAACAGCGAGCGTTTACAAAATACATTCATCTCGAAAAGAGGAAAGATGCTTTGTACGAGCTAATTTCCATCTGCAGCCTCCGGGCAGGATGTGACACAGATGTGCATGCTTGCCTACATGAATGGGCTGCATTACACACGCACACACACACACACACACACACACACACACACACACACACACACACACACACACACACACACACACACACACACAAACACACACACACACTGGTCCTCATTTTATTCCCATTTTGTCTTTGTAAAATTCAGAGGACACTGTAATTCAAGATATCCTACGGATTTCTCTGAATGGCTGAAAGTTTTTGTTTAAGTCCAATCAGCGGTTATTTTTGATATATGTACAATATATGTGTTATAACTGCAGACATCAGCAAAAGAAAATTAAAATTCCATGCTCAGTCAGAAGCAGTGGTGAAATGACAACTCGTAGTAAATCTGTCCCATTTCTCATTAACAATAACACTGTTGACTGTGTTTCTTGGTTGTTTGTATATAATATATATAGATATATACTGTACTGTATATACTGTGAATTTTATATTTTATAGTTTTTACTGCTATTTTACTGCTATTTTATTGCTTTTCTATTGTTCTATTACTATCTATTGCTTCTGTATGCTGCTGTAGCAAAAAAATTTCCCCTCGGGGATTAATAAAGTAACTACCTAACCTAACCTAATTATCTGAAAAAATAATCAGAGATGTTGGCTGTCTAATTTATTGTCTTCCTTGGCATGTCAGTCCCTTTTCTTAAAGGACATGCACTGATAATAACAGAAGCAACCCTCAGTGATATGTCAGTGATATGAGGAAAGAGTGGACACTGACAAAAATGTGACAGATGTGTGGCAGAATAGCTTCGGTCATAATATGAACAGAATCAGATGTTGGAATAAAACCTTGTGGCCAGCATGTCTCTTCCTTTCCTTTCCTTTCCTTTCCTTTCCTTTCCTTTCCTTTCCTTTCCTTTCCTTTCCTTTCCTTTCCTTTCCTTTCCTTTCCTTTCCTTTCCTTTCCTTTCCTTTCCTTTCCTTTCCTTTCCTTTCCTTTCCTTTCTTTTCCTCTCCTTTCCTCTCCTTTCCTCTCCAAAAAACAAACCATAAAGAAGCTGAGATTTTAATAAGTTGGAATTAAATCTGACCTCTTTTTATAAACAAGTTATTGCCAGTAAGTACTTTATAATAATCATTAAGAGCCAAAATACTCTCAACTTTTTAATCCCCAGTGTTTATTTAGTCTGTTCTCCTGCTGGGTGATTTGAACACAGGGTAGATTGTACAAAGAAATGTAATTTGACATCTAGTTCTCATTTTCACTCCGCAGTGTCAGTCACACCCTTGTGGCTTTGTTTGTGATCACTCGTTCATTGGAAGGCAATTACACAGGGTTGGACTTTTAGTTAAGTAATCACAAAGAGAGCAGAAACAGCGAGTGTTCATTCTGGTATGCTCTTGATGTCTCTGCCAGTATGTGACTCAGCAAAATGTGATGCAGCCAGACACTCGTTCACAGCCTAAATGAAAAACAAAAGAAGTGAGGTTAATCCCAAAATAGTTGTTTGAAATTTTATAATGCTTTATTTTTTTTTTTAACTACTTTAATGCTCTCGCTTCAACTACGTTTTGATCATTACATGATGTTGTTAGTCCTACATACACAGTAATATAATTGTATTTTCCCCATTTACACTTAGCCATGTCATGCAATCTTGTTTTATTTTTCTAATCGCAGTTATGGATTTATTTGACAGTGGTAGTAGAGACGGACAGGAAAAGTAGGTGTGTGTGAACATTACAGTTATTTTAGGCATTTGGGCCACCTGCTTTACATCTACTTCAGGAAGTAGTCTGTGGAAATTGCCACTCATTGGTCTAATTGTCTGAATACATTCATGGTATGTCTCCTCTTTCTTTTCAGTAACAGAAGCTAAAGTTACCCTACAATTACACCGAAATTAGCTATTGTTCACTGTCTCATTAAAATGGCAAGGAAAAAGCTAAGCTATTTCTATACATGTTGTACTATCAAGATGTACAGTGGTGGTTAACAAGCAGCTTTAAGTGCTTTACCACCTCCTTGAGGCCCGTAGGAGGGCCAACCCTGACCGGTATGTAGCCAATCGGATTTGTAACGTGGCTAACAGAGACACATGTATGCGGCTAAGTGTAAATGCAAATGTCTTAAACCTCATCTGAATATGAGACACTTGAAATCACAAGCACAAATGTTGCAGAAGCATTTTATGTTTGATTGGGATTTTCTGAGGCTACGATGGTTATGTTGAAACAAGATGTAGAGGAATGCAGCGGTCTGGTTTTCATCAAGTCTTGAGTCACTTGTCTTCCTGTGCGGCTGGCAGATAGTGGTTTGGGTGATCTCTAACCACCTGGAAGTCAGGCTTCATCTTAGTGGTTTGAGGAAAGGCTCTGTGTGGGATGTTGATGTACCAGATCACTTCAGCTGGACTGGTGGACACCAGAGTTTCGGGGTGGTGGGAGGGGGTTCTTCTCTTCCTGTCTCTGTCATTTTTCACGTGTTCTCTATTGAAAGCCTCTTTTCATGGAGCGCATGTGATTTGTGTCCATGCTGCTGCAGTACCACAGCGGAGCCCGACCATCAAACACATCAAGCCTACAGGGTCCAGATGGACTCCTAGTTTAAGCCACATGTACTTCATGACATAACGTAGTCCTTGTTCTCTTACTCACCTCTTATTCACATTCTTTGTACATTGGACAGACTAGTAGATTGGTTGTTTGTAGTGGTAGTTTAGTAAAAAAAAAAAAAAAAAAAAAAAAAAAAAAAATTTTGTTTTGATAGGAACTTTTCAATTTCAAGCCTTTAACTGCAAAAAAAAACCCCGACTCAAAGCTCAGACTTTCCCATTGTTTTTGTATTTATTCGTGTTCAACATTCTTTCCTTGTTTAGCGCAGACATTGTTTTTACTTCTCCCTGTTTACCTGGGACATCTCTTCACACTTACTCCCATTACCTTCAACCCTTCCTAGTATTTAAAAAAAAACCTCTCCTCAATAAAAAGTTGACCACACAGGATTCCATGCCTATATATAGTACATGTGCAAAGGCTGTATTTAGTTTGATGTGTTGTGTGTGTGTGTGTGTGTGTGTGTGTGTGTGTCTTTGTGAATGGTACAACGTGCATGTGCTCAAACATACCTAAACATACACACATTGTTGTCACCACATCATTGCTCCTGCCAGTTAGCGCAGACACAGTAAAAACCACCCCATCAGTGGCCAGCATGTCTACTTTAGCAGGGCACTTTTCGGTCCAGACACATTTTCTGGTCAGACTAGTAGATTGGTTGTTTGTAGTGGTAGTTTAGTAAAAAAAAAAAAAAAAAAAAAAAAAAAAAAAGTTTTGTTTTGATAGGAACTTTTCAATTTCAAGCCTTTAACTGCAAAAAAAAACCCGACTCAAAGCTCAGACTTTCCCATTGTTTTTGTATTTATTCGTGTTCAACATTCTTTCCTTGTTTAGCGCAGACATTGTTTTTACTTCTCCCTGTTTACCTGGGACATCTCTTCACACTTACTCCCATTACCTTCAACCCTTCCTAGTATTTAAAAAAAAACCTCTCCTCAATAAAAAGTTGACCACACAGGATTCCATGCCTATATATAGTACATGTGCAAAGGCTGTATTTAGTTTGATGTGTTTGTGTGTGTGTGTGTGTGTGTGTGTGTGTGTGTGTGTGTGTGTGTGTGTGTGTGTGTGTGTGTCTTTGTGAATGGTACAACGTGCATGTGCTCAAACATACCTAAACATACACACATTGTTGTCACCACATCATTGCTCCTGCCAGTTAGCGCAGACACAGTAAAAACCACCCCATCAGTGGCCAGCATGTCTACTTTAGCAGGGCACTTTTCGGTCCAGACACATTTTCTGGTCAGACTAGTAGATTGGTTGTTTGTAGTGGTAGTTTAGTAAAAAAAAAAAAAAAAAAAAAAAAAAAAAAAAGTTTTGTTTTGATAGGAACTTTTCAATTTCAAGCCTTTAACTGCAAAAAAAAACCCGACTCAAAGCTCAGACTTTCCCATTGTTTTTGTATTTATTCGTGTTCAACATTCTTTCCTTGTTTAGCGCAGACATTGTTTTTACTTCTCCCTGTTTACCTGGGACATCTCTTCACACTTACTCCCATTACCTTCAACCCTTCCTAGTATTTAAAAAAAAACCTCTCCTCAATAAAAAGTTGACCACACAGGATTCCATGCCTATATATAGTACATGTGCAAAGGCTGTATTTAGTTTGATGTGTTGTGTGTGTGTGTGTGTGTGTGTGTGTGTGTGTGTGTGTGTGTGTGTGTGTGTGTGTGTGTGTCTTTGTGAATGGTACAACGTGCATGTGCTCAAACATACCTAAACATACACACATTGTTGTCACCACATCATTGCTCCTGCCAGTTAGCGCAGACACAGTAAAAACCACCCCATCAGTGGCCAGCATGTCTACTTTAGCAGGGCACTTTTCGGTCCAGACACATTTTCTGGTCGGTCTCACCTCGCCCCTGTCAATTAGAGTGGATGTTGTGGGCTGGAAGTAGTAAGCAGGGCAAAGCCTGGACCCTTACAAAGCGACTGGATACACTGTCAGCACTGCTTAGTTCTGTTGTAAGGTTGTGACAGAAAGGAATGCTTTGTGTAGGAAACAGCAGCTAGTGTTCATGCCAGAATAAGGTTAGGAGGGGATCAGAAATATTTAGGGTTGGAAATGACATCGAGTGTCAGACAACAAGCCTGGGGCAGTTTGAGAAGTGTGTGCTTATGGCTCTGTGTATTTAAGATGCATAAATTCCTTTGTGTCCTTCTCTCCACAGGGGGACCTGGGGCCTGAGGGACCACGAGGACTGTCTGGTCTGGTGGGACCTCAGGTAGGATAGATATAGGCTTCTGCTGATGCTCTAAATTTTAGGGAAATTCTGCACTCTGCTGTTAGTTCATTTAGATAATCTGTAAAATGTGTGTGTGTAATGATGGGTCACGTCCAACATTTAAGTCATTGAGTATCACCGTGTATACATAGAGTACAGTATGCTGACTTGTCATAATGTATAAAGATAACATAACGTGAGGAATAACTTTTATAACAAATTAGTTTCAAAACTTGACCGGCCTCCTTCGTTTTCCCTCCTTCTCTCGGACTGACTGATTCTTCATCTTTCCTCCCCTCCTCTCTTCTCTCGGTGGCAGGGCCCAGCAGGACGAGCCGGCCTGCCTGGATTGAAAGGTGATAAGGTGATCTAAATATTTATATTATTGGAGTGCATCTGTATGTAACGTGTCAATAGCCCATCTCGGACATATTAGAAGGAATTCCTATAGACATTTTGATAACACATCGACCAGTGCAAAAATCAGATTCAATATCATAATAAACTGTGTCAGCAGTTCTTAATGTTAACTACTGATATTGCTACATATTAAGTTGAATGGTGCCTTACAGTGGAGACATTTGTTTTTGTAATATTTAAGTCCAGCTGCTATCAAACTGAATTATTGTGAGGTGTTGCTGCACAATATGCATGTATTGTACATTTGACCCATGTAGAGATATTGTCTATCACTTACCTGCGTTCATATTGTGGTCGCTGTAGCAGGGTAGTGTTGTGTTATATCTCTGTATGATACTATGAAATCTAGGGTGAAGTGGGACAAAGGGGCGAGCCAGGAGAGATGGGTTACCAAGGTGATAAGGTAAGTGTCCTATCACACAAGATGCCATCCAGTGGCAACAATTTATGAAAAATAATAGATTTTATCAGTCATGACTTTACTTTAAAAAAATAAAAAAAAAATCCCTGCACACTACTCATTGTTTGTGAGAGACATGTTTACCCTAATAACACAACTAAAATTAATCTTTGTTTTCCTCCTGCTTTGGCAAATGATTGCACAGTAACAGAATCTGTCAAAGAATTTCCTCTTTGTGTTTCAATAAATGCAGATGTTGATTGATTAATCACATGACACCATCACATAATGCTTGTCCCATCTGAATAATGGTTTGTATTCATGGGCATATTCAGACATGCACTCAGTCATATGAAAATAGATGAAAACAAACACAAATAGTATGTGACCAGTGTAAGACTATTGTGTCTGTATCTCTCAGGGTGCTGTTGGAGCACCTGGTCTCACTGGGCCCAGAGGGAAACCAGGACCACCGGTATGTTTGTGTGAGTGTGTATGTGTCTGTGCAACCAAAGCCTTATTTATTCTAGCCTTTCCATGTTTATGTGTTTGCAACGTTTTTTTTTTTTTATATCCACGTTTTGTTCAGCTTTTATAGTCAAAGCCAAGTAAACATAATGTGCTGCAATGAGGTCTGGACTGTTTTCTTGTTTTTTTGTTTTTATTTTGGCTCGTAAACTGAAGTTAATTCAGTCACAGCCAAAACACATCAGCTTTATCTTCTACTTTGTGGGTAGAAAGCGCCGATGAGGAAAAATAAAAAGTGGAATAAACAGCTCTTTGTTTGCTTGTCAGCAGAACCAAAGTCAGAGTAAGAAAAAAGATGACACACTAAACAATCTCCTGTAGGATTATTAATAAACAGGTCAAGGTGCTGTTTCAAGGAAAGACAATAATCCCATTGTAACTACAAGAAGAGAAAGAAGATTCACTGTACTACCACGTAGTTCACACAATCCAGCCTACATCAATTCAGTATTGTTTCAGCAAACAGCTTTAGTTTGCATAGATTTTCACTGATTTTCTCCACTACAGGCCTGTAGTGAAACCAGAAAGTCTGATCAAGTATTAAAAATAAAGATTATTAAAGAGATATATGGGAGTGACTAATGACTGACAGAGTGACCGAAAGTATGTTATCAGACATTAAGTCTGATAACATACAAAGTGTACATGCAGCATTAAATTGAGACTGAGCAGTGCTTTGTTTACTGTTTACGCTACACCCTTCAGTGTATTTAAGCTTTAATTGAATAGTATCAAATGCCTAGAAGAACATTATGTACCATCACATTAAGTTATAGTTTCATGTTGAAAAAAATATATACAGAATACGTTGTACATTATCGAAGTGGAGCCAGTGAGGAAGTAGTATTGTAGGAGAGAATTCAGACAGAAGGTGAACAAAATAGTTCCAAAAACGTTTCTTATCTGATTTGTCATTTCTGTGTTGTAAACAGGGTAAAATTGGAGAAATAGGGGCACAAGGACCGAATGGGCCTCCAGGACCAGAGGTAGGATGTGTTCAGTATTACATTTTATTTGTTAACTGTCCAGGTTCTGTTTTTTGTTTTGTGGGATGAAAGGGGAGAAAACTAAAATATTAAAACTTTTGTCAGTGAGAAAAATTATGGCAAGATATCTAAATGCACAGAAACATGATTGACAAAAAGACAAAAAGAGACTTGAATATGTTTGTTGTACCGCAGCACAGTGTTGTACGCTGAGTAAAGGAAAGATGGATTCTGAGCCAGCACAGATGCAGCTATAAAACATCTTCCTGTATCTTTACTTTCCAATTAGAGTGTGTAATGTGATGTGTTCAGGTCCGAGGGATTCTTTTATTGCTGCTGCCACTCAAGATTATAAACACTTATAAACATTAGAGAGGTACAAAAGTCCCCGTCGGGGGTTATAGGAGCTGAAAAATTTAAATTTGACTATACTGCACGGGTGTCACGTTTTAGCTCCAATTTTGGGTGATTTTTTTATAACTGAAGATGAGCAGTGTACTGCCTCTAGACAATCGAGAGATGTGATGGCTATTTCCCTGTTTAAACACCAGATAATCAATTAATTGATAAATATAATCAACAAATTGTTGTTTTGGCCAGATTGCTGAGCGTTCATGGTTCCTATAATTATCAATGATTGTGTGACTCCCTGATTTATTTCTGCTGGATCTTCACTTTGATCTGTGATCTGTTGTGCTGAAAACTAACGGAGGGATTGCCATGTAATTTACTGTATTTATAACCTGCAGAGAATGAATTGGACTGTTTTAGACATTTTTTATATTTTGGTCAGTCCCCAAGCTTTCTTTGAGTAATACATCAGGTCATATTGGGAAATTTGTTCTAAAGTTATTTAATATGCTGTCTTGTTTAACACTGCATTGGCTGTGGTTACTTGTGATTTGTTGTGACTATATTTTTCTAAATGTACTAGAATATGTGATAGATAACAATGACACTTTCTGAACTGGATGATTAATTCCAGTGTCTTTTCACTTTGGTCAATTGTTGACCTTTTGACCTTTTTATTACCTTTACTTCACTTGCCACCGTTACATCGACAGTTCCACTTAGACATTGGATATGTGATAATCTAAAAGGCCAGCAATATGATTTCAGCCTATTGGGACTGCTTACAGTTAAGTCCTGTTGATTCATTAATTTGACTCTATCATCAGTGTATCATCACAATAACACAAGATACTAGATTTTACGTGGACACACTGGTATACAGCCCTTCTCTTATACAAAACAGAGTTTGTGAGTGTAGGCATCGGAGACAATAATCAAGTCATGTTGTTAGCCCCGATACTTCTTAGCCTCCATCTATTGCGTTGAAGCAACACCAACACTTTGCACCTTGCTTTTCCTGCTCCTGTCTGAGGGGTCATTGTGGACGCTGCGAAGCACGTGAAAAGCATAGAAAATGTCAAAGACACACTGCACTCAGGAATGCCACATGACCAAAGGTCACAAAGGTCACAGCTTGAAGGCATATCGCTCTGAAACGAGTGTTTGTGTCGTGGCAGGTACGCCTGAAGGATTACAGTTTCCATCGGTTCAGTTGCAATCCATCACTATTTTTACATACATTTTCTATCAGCCTGCCTGCACTCAAAGGCTCCGACCAAATATCTGTCTAATACAGATTTATGGTGGACGCCGTCAGTGATTTTCAAGGCAGCATTGCTGTAATACATCAGCGTATCAGTAGGCCTAATTTATACCTGTCATTTTAAATGTAGTGTGTTCCTACCCCTCCTACCTCGTACCCAGAGGGGCAATGAGTCAAATTTATGTTTGAAATTAAAGTCAACCAATTAGCCGCGTAACTCATTCCAGGTGACATAATGATACTGTACAATAATAATGTCTCTTTCCTGGTTTTGTAAGGGATTTCCTGGGGATATTGGCGTACCAGGGCCCAACGGTCCACCTGGACCAAAGGTACAACAGGATCTCTCTCTTTCTCTGTCCATCCACCCGCCCATCCATTCCGTTCATCCTGTGGAAATCATGCATTCGTCTGTGTTTCAGGGTTTGCAGGGTTCAAGAGGGCTCCAAGGTCCGCCGGGGCCAAAAGAAACGCAGGTGAGACAACTTAACACCCAACTTAATTCTACACTTCTGCCCGGTTCCTGATTCTCTGATACAGAGAAGTGGAAAATGTGGCTCATTAAGGGGCTCCGCATGTGATGGTTAGACTATGGCAAGGTTGATGAACACAGGGCCTCTCATTTAGCATCTATTCATATTCCATCATTGCAGCTCAGATCCTAGTGGGAGTGTTTTTTTTTCTCCGCGTTATCTCTCGGGGGCATGTTCCACTGGGTGAAGTCATGATTCACAATTGGGTGCTTATAAAAACAAGACTGAAATTTTTTCCAGTCTTGGAAAAAGAAACGGAAGCCTTTGGAAGGTGTACAACACACACATCATTTTCTGTTGTGCTGAATGTTACAACAATGACCTGGCACCCATTCACAAAGGTGTAGAGTTGGCCAATGTACTCTCTCTCTATCGCTCGCAGGCGCACACACACACACACACACACACACACACACACACACACACACACACACACACACACACACACACACACACACACACACCTTAGTCAGAGAGGAGTACAGAGAGAAGGGCTTAATGCCCAAAAGCTGAGGTGGAAAGTAACAAAGCATGTTTACTTTGTAATACTTCGGTAAAAATTATTTCATTTTATGTCCAATTAAAAAAATAAAATAAAATCACATTAGTTAAGTGAGACTCTTGTTAGCAAATGTCCTTCTAACACGCATTGAGTGAATTCATACTACTACTGAGTTGGTATCCGTACCTATCTTGTGAATTTATGTTGTACATCAACATTTTCTGACACAACTGGGCGTTTGTTCATGTTTTTGATGTACCAGCTGTATTTACTCAACAGTAAGGTTGTGCTGTGCATATGCGAGTGTGGGTTTGTGTGTATGGCTGTGAATATTGGTGTTTGATGAACTGTACGGTCTTTCTGCAGGGTGATGAAGGACCGCTTGGCCCACCTGGCAGCGCTGGCCCTACTGTAAGAACTCCTGTACTCACACACTCAATACACAAACACAGACACACACATGCACACATGCTGAGCCTCTTGCAGGTGGTTTGAATAAAACAATTTGCTCATATGTTCTACCAGGAGGCAGCTGAGATGGGACGTGATAAACACTTTTTGAGCATTGCTATCTTTTGATCTGATCTTTTGTGTGTGTGTGTGTGTGTGTGTGTGTGTGTGTGTGTGTGTGTGTGTGTGTGTGTGTGTTTGCATGCACATGTGTATGTCTGTCTCTCTTTTTGTCTTTGAAGGGGAGACCTGGAAGGAAAGGCTACATTGGTGAACCTGGCCCCGAGGGTTTAGAGGTGAGTCTAAATTCGTAATGTAGAAACTGACTATCGTACTTAAAGGAAGAAGTAAAGTCTTTTTAAGATTTTTTATTTTTCATTTAACAAATGTAAAAAATAAATAGGAGTAGTGAAGCTTAAAGCTTTTATCAACCATTAAATTAAATTGAGCTTTGCTTATATAGCGCCAAATCAACACAGGTTATTTCAAGGCACTTACACTTACAACAGAACTATACAACATTATACAGAGGAACAACAATTCAACAATTCCCATGTAAGCTCGGAGGAAAAGAAACCTCCCCTTTAAGGAAGATAAACCTCCGACAGGGAAGGAAAAACTCCCTTTTAACAGGAAAAAAACCTCAGACAGACTAGTCAAACTTCTATTTACAAAAACTCTTTAACCTCTGTAGTTTTATGACAGTTTAAACTAGGTTCATGTAAACTTTTTAATGGGTGCAGTTCAACTGTACTTAAGGAAAAATGAAAGAATCTTCGATGTAACACATTGCTCTGGGGAGTTACTGTATCTGTTGTTTTTATGAGCTGTTGTTGGCTTTTGAGCTGACCACAAATGCAGTGCCATGATCATGATATCATGTATTTCAAGATTTTATTATTCTAAATTATGGCCGAGCGTTTCCCTCCGAGTGCCGGCGTCTCCATGTTGGTGACCCACTTATTGCCGAAACTTACTGTGTTGTAAGCATGCTCTTAATTAGAAGATTAAATGTAGTTCTTTCAGGGCCATCATCATACATGATGGCGAACCACAATCAAGGAAGCAACATGAAAATAATTCACAGTCCCATGCAGTCTCTGTGTGTGTTCCTTTTTTACACTTGTAATATCCTGTGAGCGGTGAGGCAGGATGGTGGCTGAGATCTGTTTCATTACAGGAAACTAACCAGCACACTGTTTGATGTTTACTGCTTGCAGGGAGAGAAAGGGGACATGGGAAGTGTTGGAAAAATCGGACCACAAGTAAGTTGCTTTCACAACTCTAATGACATTAACTAACAGCCACCACACTGTGGGTTAGTGGCTTTTCTTTAGATTCCTGTGTAGGGGTGTCAATGTGGAGCATGTGGTATAGCTTTTATTAGCTTCAGCAAAGTATGTCATTTCCGCTGCTCTGTATCTCGCAGTCAAAACCGTAACAAAAGATAGAGTTTGATAACGACCTGAAGTAATGTGGGATTAAGGGAGTTGTTACTGTTCAATAGCAACACTGTTAAAGAAAATATATATTTAGGTTAACAGCTTACTCTCCCTCTCCTGCTGTCTTCTTCTTGCTGTATCCTGCTTTTAGTTAATCATCTGCCTCCTTTAATAATAACGGTGTAATATGTACATTTTATTTACTGTGTAGGAGGTGAGGCTTATTGAATTAGAAGTGCAGCTCCGTACCATGGAAAACCAATCATTAGCTGCAGCCATCAGCCAGCCCCCAGTAGCCGGTGTGTATCATCTTGTCATTGGTTCTTCGTCTGGTTTCGGTCTGGCTTCCCCTGAAGTTATAGCAAGTAAAGGGGGTGAAATGGATTTGACACCATTGACAGACAACCTTATGAAATGGATTGGTATTTTAATTTACTTTTACAGATTTTGAACATTGTTGGAGACAGTCGGGATAATTTAAATACACAACTCAAGGAAATATGTAACACAGGTCTAGTTCTTTTTTGTGTGGAAAAGTTAGATATTACACCTTTACATATTTGTAATAGTTTTCTTTGAATATATTCATTGATTAATTAATTACATGAAGATAATGATTCAAAGCTTCCACAAAGTATATGAATTGGCAACTGTAGAGGAAGTTACTGGGGCACTTTATGAGGTCTTCCTGACCTGCTTTTAATGTTAAGTGAAATTTGTATCCTTTCCCAACAGCAAATAGTGTTTTCATTGAAAATTGGCAGAAGACCACAGTAGAGCAGAAGAAACACCGATCAGAAATCCTTAATGGAAGTGACCTCATTTAGTTTGCACACTTGTTTACGGCTCAAAGCCTGTGAAAGTGTGCTTAACGTCTGCTGTTGCCCAAGAATCATAGTTGGGGTCCATGTTGTCAAAGTAAAATAACTTTTTAATGTTTGTCTTTGTTCATCAAGTGGCTTTGCAAATTTACCAAAACATCTGTGTTAGGATCGTTTCTAAGGAATCAATTAATGGAAACCCCCAGTTTATTTATTTATTTACTTTTTTATGTCTTGTCAGTTTTATGCTTCAGTTAAATCTTTATACCCAACACAGACACTCGCAGACACATAGAAAAATGCTGGGACATGTTTCCTCTTTGTAAAACCACCGTTATGAACACAACTGCTCTGAACATCCACTCTATGTCTGTCCTTCCCAGAGGCCCCTTAATGTTAATATTTGCATTCTGTGCATAGTAGAGGCAACCCAGTGGGCCATGTTGGACTGTGTAGCTGCAGCGCACATATGAGAGGCATTAAGCAGTTACTGAGTAGAGGGGCCTTTGAAGCCAAACAGGAACCATGGAGATGTGCAGAGAAGAAAGAAAAAAAAAAAACTCTAAAACATATGGAGGCTCTAATGAATGCCATTACATCACCTTTCCAGATAAACTAGATGTGTAAGAAACCGGGAAAGACCGTTAACCCGGGGTTGATGCAATGAGGCCGTAGTCCACCTGTCTTCACTGAGTGCCCCTGTGTCACAATGAGGCCCCCCATAAACTGTTTCAAGTGAAATTTTACTGAAGGTTTTAAGAGCCTTGTGTATTTTCTCAAATTTAGATTAGCTGCTGAAGGTTCCTTTTTCTTGTCACTCTCAAGTCCATGATAAATAAAACATGTGTCAGTCCTCAATTACCAATTGCAGTTACAAGTGTGCTTTGAAATGTGGTCCACATGTCAACTTAATCACTTTGATTTCCATGTCATTGACTCTGTGTACTTGCAAGGAGTGCATGAAAAAAAAAAAGGCACGTGTGAGGGAGAACCTTAATGTTCTTAACAATTTGTGACTTGGGCTGTATTTCTTCCCTAACTGTAAGGTTAATGGTTATAGCAGTACTCTTGTAACACGGGCTGTGCTGGCTGAGAAACCAGATCACCTTCAAAAACATTACTGTTAAAGCTTCCATGTCAAGGCCCCGTCTCATGGAAAACCATCTTAAACCATTTCCTTCTGTTAAATGATACAGGGTACCATATTGCCCCACTTCATGTTCCAATTAAGGGATTTGAGGTCACTTTAGAGCTCCCATTCCCATGCCTGCAGGCTGCATCCTCTTACTGGCACTCTGCTACTAAACCATAGCTCAACCTCGTCCCTTGCATTCAGCTGGATAATACTCTGAAGGTGATGATACGTGAGTAACACTTTCAGGCTGTCAGATTTATTTTTTTTATCCGAGTTAGGGGATAGCAAATGGAACAAAATCCCACTGTTTATCTCAGTTGTCTGGTTTTATCCGTCTCACTCTCTGACCGATGCTTTCTCTCTCTTTCTCTTGAGTTATTCAAAAGGAGATTAGAAAAGAAAAAACGTAAATGAGAATACACGCATAGGCCCACTGTGTGATTATGTGGTGCATAATCACACAGTGGGCCTCTGTGGCAAGAATAGCAGTTACCTATGTTAAGCACAAATATATCAAACGCAGCACAGAAAATTGGTCCACACGACATGCAGCCGCAGTCTGACCACAGTGGCTTTAGTGGTTGGCCACTATGGTCTGCAGTCGGACAGTCAAATGAGTTATTACAATGACTTAGTGCATGCGCTGTGGTGCTGAACACTTGCAGCACTGTTGCTTTAGTCTGGCTTGTGATAAGTGCATGTTCCTGCATCGCTTCTGTCCTTCCTGTTTGTTATCACTTTTCATACTTTTAACAGTTTTTACACTACGATTTGGTTTACAAATGTTACCACATTGTCGATGTTTCAGAAACACAGTTGCCCTCTGGTTGAATGTCTAACCAGCCACCCATAAATCTCACTGTTGGTCCTGAGCTCCAAATTCTCTGCTGGAGAGGCTGGCTGTGGTCCAAACTATAGCCCCTGTCCCAGATGACTGATCTGGAAGAGGTTAAGTTCCTCTGATAAGTCCCACATTTACATTAGCTATAGTGTTTTCCCCATAAGGACTCCTTTATGACGTAGTTTGTAAAAGGAGGTGCCATCTGTATTGAGTCGGTCTTCTTCTGTCTTTGAAATTAGTACACAAGTAGTAATTCCCTGCTATTGTGCCATAAATATATTTCAGTCCTTCTTTCTAGACAATAGTTTAGTTCCAGCAGTCACAACAAGGTTTCAGCTTTTTCTTGCTTTGTTGAATTACCCCTTATTGTCATTTCCATGTGGGTTGTAAAACAGATTTAGTGGCGAAATAAGTGTGCCATGGTGACTGGCAAATATTGATGTGTTTACTTGGGCTTTGTTTCTGTGTTATTGTTTAGTTACACATGAGGTAATTTCACACCTTTTCGGACGAGACAAAAACGTGTATTTTTAGGAATAAAAGTAAAGTTGTAAATCTCTGTTGTTTAGAAATAGCACTAGTGAAATTATATTCACCCCTACGTACCGTACCTTTTTTGCTTACGTAAGCATGACATTGTAATCTATGACCTCTTGCATTCCAGACGTCATGACAGGTTGGAAAGTAAGCTGTGGATGAATGAAAATCAGGCCTTCATGCTGATGTACTTTCTCCTGATGTGTTTGTGTTTAACACTATATCCTCTCCTCTCCTCTCCTCTCCTCTCCTCTCCTCTCCTCTCCTCTCCTCTCCTCTCCTCTCCTCTCCTCACCTCTCCTCACCTCACCTCTCCTCTCCAGGGTCCTGTTGGCCCGATTGGGATGGCTGGGGTGATAGGAGTTCCCGGTGAAAAGGTAAGAGCTGTATTTCTCTGTCATTAGGCTGTCAAACAGCTTCAGCTGTTCACTTGTCAGTGTCAGAACCCTGTAATTATGTTAAGCAGCCATGGCTTGAGGCCCCAGAGGCCCCGGAACACATGCTTATATAAACACTCTCGCATCCACATCAATAACAATATTGTCAAATCCATGTCACCATTATTGCCTTTCAACCCTCTGCCCCTCTGCTGGAGCAAGCAATTATAAGGTAAATCCAAAAGAAAATTACCATTTAATCGTTGACCAACCTCTTGAGGCAAATTCTCCTGTCATTTGTTGTCAGAAGCCCTAAGGTGTTATTGCTTCTGATCAGTGTCATAGACAGGTTGTTGAGCTAATGTATATATCTAATTCTGTTGCTCATTAAAATGCAAATTCATTGTCCCCTGCCCTCTACCTCAACCAGTCGCCTTCTCCTTCCTATCCAGGTGCCCCATTTGTCAGAACATGTTCCCGTGATGGGAAGCCATTGTCAGATTCTTGCTTGTCCTCCGACTCCTCTCACACAAAATCCTCCTCATGGTTCAGTTTGTCAGCACTAGCCTTCCCCACAAAGCCCGCAAATTATTTTCACATTATATATATATATTTAATTCAGTACCACCCTCTGATTTACACTAATGTTTCCAATACAGTACCTTAAAACTGCCTTCATCTCTCTGTTTGATGGAAGTGCAACAAGAACTGGAAGTGTACTCGTACATTACATATGTTGCACAGATCAAGGAGAATTAAAGCATCACTGACATAAGGGTTAGAGGGGTTGAAGTGAAGACCCAGGCAGCTTTCCTGCTCACTCAGGGTTGCGTTTGCCTTTAACACTGTGCAGAGTGCCACCAAAGGGGTTTCAAAGCTACTTGCTGTAAACTCCATTCAGCCGGCTGTCACTCTTAACTGTCTACATTCAGGAAGCTTCTCTCCAGTTTCATGGCTTTCATTAGGAGAAGAGTAGGTAAAACTGCGGTGGGGTTTTCAGTGTCGAGGTTTTAGGGCACAGTTTAATGATCAGCTCTCTCTTTCTTTTCTACTGTTTTCAACCAGGGGGACCGAGGACCACCGGGTCCAACAGGTCCAGTCGGAGAGAAAGGGCCAAGGGTAAGAGAATATTCTGCTGAATTGTAATTTTGTCTGAGAGTTGATAAACCTCAGAGCTGTGGTGTGTTATGAAAAAGGGTTTCCCAAGAAATGAGCAATGCTACAACAGCCTACCAGAGCTTGGACATACTGTTCAGTAAACCAATGTCTGAGGATGATGAATATAAAACTGAGCTCAGCAAATTTGGCTGTAAGTTTTGGCAGATGTTACTTAGCCGCAAAGGTTTAGTTCTTGGAAAAGAAAGCAGCCCCACCGGAGACCTAAAAGATTCCAGACTCCTCAACGTTGTAACTTTTGTAGATACAAGCTAAGCAAAATTCAGGCGTATCAAATTAGTTTAAATCAACAAAATGTGTTTGTTTTGAATCACTGTCTGTTCTGTGTGACCAATTCTAAAGACTAGACTTTGTGTCCTACCTAACAACCCTTTAACAAAAAGGCAAAAGCTATGTGAAAGAAAGGCCAGCAAATAGCCTCTCTGTTTGTCAGACCATGTCATAGCATTTTGAACATATGGCCACACATTCTGCTGTTCTTTGGCTGTGACTTGTCTTTACAGTTGTCTTTTCTTTTTGTCAAGGAGGAGACCTTAAAGAGCCCCAATGACTTGTTAAAATCTACAACTGAACTGAAAAATGTTATCTGTGATAGACCTTACTAACTGTTTGGTACTATACTCTGGCATGAATCTGAATAGAGAAGTAGACTCCCAGTTTCTACCTTATTGTACATGTGTCCAATTTTAAGTGTGTCAAATGCTGGGGTGATTAAGGTTGTGTTTTACTGACTATACTATAACAATATCCTCTACAGACTGATGCCTTCATACAACACTGTGAAGCCTGGTAAAGGCTGAAAGAGTGGAGTGCTCATTGATTTTGCATTAGGGAAATTTGCATAAAGGTTCATCCTTGTATTTTGTTGTCATCTCTAAATCCATGCAATATATTGAAGCTGCCTGAATCTGATGGATTTTTGTGTATTTGAATTTACAGGTTAATTACAAGTTCATTTTATAAACATCAATTCACTCACCAGTGTGTCACTATGTGTTTGCATGAAATTCTTGAGAGTGCTGATCCCCCAAAGAAGAAATAGATGCTGAGTGCAGCCATGTTTCCGCTGTCTGATGCAATCCTCCACTAGTCTTAGAAAGAGGCTGGCCTGCATCGCTCACTGTCCTGGGGCCGTGGTTTAACTCCATGTGTGTGGCTTTGCACCCCAGTCCTGACCTAAATGGCTGGGCGAGTGGCTAGCGGGTTGACTGATTGGCTGGCTTGAAGAGAGGATGACTAATTTGCTGGCTGGCTTCATACTAAGATCATTGAATCAGTGCTGCCTTGTTTGTCTGACTGAGAGGCAGAGCTTTGTGACTTATGTAAGGAGTTGTAGTGATTTGTGTGAATCAGTGTGTGCTACAATGTAGCCACATTAACAAGGAGTAACAGTTCACTGTGAAGGCTTTGGGCTGTTTTATCACAGATTACATTGATCATGTCAGGAGGTTCTATTTCTGTTTAAAGACGATTTGCAGGGATTAGCATTTTCTTCAAATCTTACTCACCGTTGTCTTTACAGACTGTCGTTGTTATTGTGCCGTTATTACTTTATATATTAATATTGGAAGATAATGAGTGGTAATGAAAATCCCAACAGCCAGCTTTTTTGTTTTGTTTTGTTTTTTTAGCACATTGTAAGACAATGTAATATTAAACACAATTCTACCGGGAACTCCTAATCCTTTCCAGTTGCAGATGTAAACACTTTTTACTGCACAGTATGGCTCCATTAGTCACTGATAAATTCTGAAGCACTAATGCAGCATAGGTAATTTGTACAGTGTTAACCACTCTACTTGCCCATGTATCAGATACCATTAAAAAGTGATTCTTGTCTACCTTTCTATACTGTTTGTCTGCTCTGTTTTGGTATAAGGGTTATCCAGGATTGCCAGGAGGTCCAGGTGACATCGGCATGCAAGGTGCATCTGTAAGTGTCATAAACTCTTCACCGCCACATTGTACCCAAATAGTGTTTTTGTGCCTTGATATGCAAAGAAGAACATGTAAATCTATATTGACCGTATGAATTGAAAATACAGACTTCTTTACACCATGCACTTGTCCCTGTGGTATATGCATATTGTTTTTTGTGAGACATTTGTTTTGTTTTGCTTCTTCTGCATTTTAGAGTTAGTTGTACACACATTAGTACTGAGAGGCATTTAATCTCACACTGTTCTCAGTGACTTGGCTGAATATGATATATGCCTAAATTGCAAGATTAACTTGGACCCTTAAACTGAGTTGAAGGAACGTAGTGTTTTTTGTAAACATATAAAATGTAGGGTGATCATTTCATGTATTAGTCTTCCACAATGTAGTGTAAACTTCTTTATGCAATTAGTCTTAACTGGCTGATTGTTCAGTAGCTCTGCTGAATTTTGCATATGCATTAAGTTTACTTGACTTGTGATGATGTATAGTGAGGTTATGGCCTATTTAGTTAATCTAAATATTGTAATGTATTTGATAGTTGGTCTAACTTCATCAATACAAAAATATTTATAAAAATTAGATTTGTTGTTTCATCAGAACATGTTTTTTTTTACAATGTCCTAATGTTAATTCTGTCTCTGTCCTCTGTCTTATTTCCTGTCACAGGGTCTACAGGGACAGAGGGGGAGTCCAGGCATCGCTGGGCCAAAGGGCAGAGTGGTAAGAGCTGTTTTTACCTTTTCGGCATCACTTGTACCCATCCCTTGTTAGTTATGCATGCGAGCCCACTTCAAATGTAACCATGAAAAGTTCACTTATCAGACTTTTGGTTGTCTGTTTCACATCACAGCCTCATTCCCATAAAAAAACAAAGGTTAAAGCAATTAAAAGACATGTGCTTGTCATTCCACTATGCCTAAGCTTCTTTATTGGTGCAATTATAATTGTTTCATGAGGCCTATGAATCTCAAGTTCGAGGACATTATAGTGATGTCAAATGGATGAGATGGGGTAATACTGGTGGGACACCATGTGGCTGAGAGGAGAATGACAATGAGGCAAAGACGTTCCTTATTTCTGACTGAATTGTGTTGGGCCTTCTTGGATTATTTTTTTTCATAATTTCACTTTACATTTAGAAGCAGCTGCAATTTAAGGGGGTAGAATTGAATAGTTTAATGCAGCTTAATGGGGTATAACTAAAATGAATCTTGGACCAACTTGGTGGGTATGTATACCACAGTAATCATGTTATGTTGGCATACGCCTATAATAACTGTATGTAATGGTACGGAATTAATAGAGTCCTGTTCATACTTTGAAAATTTGTTAAAAGTCTGATTTAATAAGTCACAGAAAAAACACAGATAGAAACTGCCTTATAGAAATACAACAAGCAGCAACACCTTAGATTAATCATTTTAGGGTATTTTTCTCTTTTGCGTTACCTGGAAACAAATATGCAATCAATTTTTGTTTTTATCGCTTTTGACACTCATTACATAATTCAATATAAAGTTAATCTATTAAAGTAACAACATTATATTCATCCCAGAAATACTTTGCAGTTCCTGAGTAGTGGCCCAAACATTCGGCAAGAAACAATGTTCATACAGCTCTGAATATTCACAGTATTGTTAGTGCATTAAGATTCAGATGAAATGTTATTTTCCTGAAGAATACAAATACTAAAATTTGCCTTAAATCTTTTCTAAACTGATAGTTTGCATGTGCTTATGTCCGCTGCCAGGCTGCCAAACAATGCAGTGACTAAAGCTCTTGTGCTAAATTGGGTCCTTTCAGGAAATTTAAGTAAATGAATGAGAGATATTAATAAGTAATGAGTGATAGCTTTCTACCACACTGCTTCGGTTCTCACACATCATCACTCGTCTGTAACCACCTCCTTTTATCATCTGTTCACTTATTTTTCTCCAGCTCAGCATTTTCCAACCAAAACATATGGCAGCGGTTAACAAGCTGCAACTTGTGTTCTTCACTGTAATCCACACATATGTCAGTTTGTGGTAGCATTTCCTGTCTTGTTGAGGTGACATATAGGTGTCCTCCTTCTTCCTCGTCCGTGGTTTGCCTTTATTGTCAAAACATATGATCCATCACAGGGCAGGAAAAAAATTCAAAAGCTCATCCTTTGAAACAAAGTCCTGTTCTAGCTTTTGTTTTTGGAAGAGGTGTCAGAAATTAACTTTCATGCTTTCTCATCATTAGTTTTTTGATAAGAGATTAAACTCAGAGTGCAAAATGATGGAAAGAAAATGAATAACCTGGTGCTGAATTATCTGGTGTTTACAGTTGGGACACATTTACATCTAGTTAAAAAACAAGAGTTATTGCTGTCCAACTCTGACTCCTCTCCACCATTTTAATGATCACTCACAGTGAAACTCACCTCATCTGCTCCAGAAATATTCATGTAAACTGTGTGTAGTGATGTGGGCCATTGCTTGTATCTAAGCGTTTATTGGATTGGCTGCAGTTAAAGCCTTTTGAGATACTTATTTTGTAACCAAACATTGTTTATTGCCTGCTTACTTTTCACAGTATGTCTCCATCTAATTTTAAAACACAGTTTTCAAGGGGGAGCAATCTTTGTTTTCAAGTTGTTTTTGTAGAGATCTCTGCCCACAGTGAAATTCGATTTTTCTCTTTTCACTCGGGGAAACAATCGTAGCCAACCTCTATGCTGTACATCAGTTGATATCAAATGTTCGAGGCATCTGCGAAAATCAAATTCAGGTTAACAGCCACAGCTGTGTTGTGTATGCAGCTGTTTTGATCCTTAAAATGTGTGATTACTGGAGTTAGAGATGGCAGAAGGTTATTTTAAGAAGACTACGCGCATTTTGTTACTGAGCCAAATTACACCTGCAGTGTCTTCCTGTTTTCTGTTGCACCTATTCTGTGTTTTAACACAGCCAAAACACAGTGCAGTTGTTCCTATGTGTGTGTTTTTCTGTAATTGTGGCAGACATCTAAAGAAATATAAAGTTGTGATTTAATCGCAGCCCATAAACACTCCATGTTAATCAATCACTTCAAAGCAGCGGCTCTGCAGTGTCTTTATTGTATATTTGCAGTGTCAACTGAAAAAATCAACATAAATCTGATTTATATCTTGACCTGTATTGAGCTATAATAACATTTAAAATGAACTATCACTGTGAAAGTGTAAGGTGACCAAAGGTCTTCATAATTTTAGTTCCACACAACTCCAATCCCCCTCTGCAGTGGCTGAGGTCTTTGTTTTGGAAAACTTCAGTTTATCTCTTACACACTGAAAGACAACGTTGGCGTTTTCAGATTTACATATTTTGGAGTCAGTTTTTGAAAAGCTTCATGTGGATTTACTTTCAGACTGACTGAGCTACAAATTTTAACAATGGTAAATAATTTATCCCAACCTGCTGTATGATCAGAAGCTGTCTTTTAGAGGTGTAAGTTGAAAGGAATCAGTTTAACACCGACACTTATTTTAATTATTTGGCAGAAAGCATGACCTCAAATGACCTTTTAAATCAAAGATTGCAGAGGGAGAGATGAACTATAGGAAGGAACAAATGCAGAGAAAGATAAAGCCTTCCGTGTCTTTAAACTTTAATGATGGAGGCATGGGGGTCTGACTGAAAGCCAGAAGATCAGGCACAACAGGAGCAGATAAGTCATCAAAGGAAGAGCTATAAAAGTGGAGAGAAAAGATGGAAACCACAGGGTGAAAAAAAGTCCCAAAAGAGTGAACAGCGGTGAGAAGAGGAGGCTCATGGGTTGTATTTACAGATCTTTATCTCACCTTGTGTCTGTGGTGGTGCTACAGTGCTGGGAAACCCCTGGAATGTTTGTGGGGGGTGGTAGACTGTGGCATCAGGGTGGAAGCCCTCCCAAGTAGACAAAGAATACAGACTAATTACTTTGTTGTTGGCATTAGTTCAGTTCAGTTCAGTGTTGACTGTACATACAGTATACCAGCTTGTGCAAGATGCTTTGATGTGCTAAATGTGATGCTCATTCTTTGTGGAGTGACGCTCAGAGGTGTGTCTCATGTTGCTCAGGGGCCCCGGGGTCCGGATGGCCCGCTGGGAGAACCAGGTCCTGAGGGCACCAAGGTAAACATTCACATCACCCAGTAGAACGTGTCAGTATTCAAATGTTAAAATGGGATAAATATAGTTTTTCTGCATGAAATGGGCCCTTCTTCATGTATATTAGCCAAGGTAGTAGTTCTGGAAATGTCTGCATGGGCTAAAAAACACTCAATTCCTTTCCAAATTGTTTTTGTAATTTTTCTTTGCAGGGTGAAAAGGGTGCAACTGGACAAAAAGGAGAGGCCGGATTCATAGTAAGTAGTCTTTATATGCCCCACAGAGAGTTGAATATACATTCAGTCAGTGGCTATGATGCTGTAATACTTTTATATCAAACACATTTCTGGATGGAGGCTTCAGGTTCTTAAGAAATAAGAAGGCACATTAATATGCACCCTCATTTATCCAAAGCCAAGAATAAGCACAGTCATAAAAAGGGATCATCATCCATCTGCATCAAGTTGAATCATCCCTTTTGAAGATGCACATTCACCTCATGGCAAAGTCCATACAACATGTGATTTCAACCTTACTCCAGAATCTAGAATAACCCTTGGGCTCTGTAAAAGCTTGGTGGGCCTTTAATCCGTTTTTATTTTCAGGGCTTTTGTCTTTTTGCCTCTGTATCAGGTTATAACCAGATGCAGTTCTCATGTTTTGCTGGCAGCTTGTCTGGAGGAAACCTGAGCTGAATAAGCTGAGGAGATAAAAGTCAATGTTGTATTTCACTGATCGGGCTGAGTGAAATACAATCTAGCCAAAGATCTGCCTTTGATGCCTGGTTTTAATAAAAAGATTTGAAATCTCCTTTGTTCAAAATACATACTTGTTAATACTATTAAGAGTGCATCAGGTGATGCTTGTTCAGGTGCTGTTCATTTAGGTTGGCTGTAATTAATGGAAAATGATATTTATAATTGATATAACTGATGGACTGTTGATGCAATGCAAAGATACCAAAATGTCCTATTTTATTGAAACTATTTTGAGTACTATTTTTCATATTTGACAATGGATCGATGAATTATTATTCCCAGACAGTGCTGCTCAAATAACGATATAAAAACAATCCAATTGTAACAAATCGTGAAAAGTTTTTTAAACAATGATTGTGGTTTGGATAAAATGTTACATTACAAAGGCAGGGGCCACATTTATTAGTTGATGACTGTCGACTCAAGTGACTTTAAAAGCTGTAAAACTGTTGTTGACCTTCTTTTTACTACATACAGCATGTATGTATTAACAGTTTTAGCGTTTAGTGCTGAATTAATTGAATGCTTTAAACCAGATTAACAACACATTCCTCCAGTGAAAACTGTTGCATTTTATCTTAATCTGAAATTCACAAAGTTTGAAGTGTCAATCAAGTGTATCATTGTAAAACCCAGCACACACAAAATTACCATCAGATATGAAAGATTAATGGGTTGTCAATATTTTACGCATTACTGAATTGAAATCCGTTGGCTTGATTTAAATCACTCAAACATTGATTTCTCTCTTTAAAGGGCAAAGCTGGCAGTCCAGGAGAGAGAGGCCCTCCTGGGAAGTCTGTAAGTTTTGTTTAACCTGCAGTTATTTTTTTTTCGACTGAACTTCTCTTTCACAGCGTTAATTATCATCTTGCACTTTAACAGGAAGCATCACCATGGCTACAGGGGAGAAAACAAACTTGTAAACTTTCCTACATCCTTTTTTCACCTGTATTATGTATAATGATAAGAGTTTGAACCAATAAAAGGCACTCAAGAGGAAGATGTCATAAATAAAAGAAAACAGAGTGGTGTTTCAGGGCTCATCAAGTCATGTGGGCATGGTTTCCTTCTTTTTCATCTTGGGTGCAAAGTTTTTCCTTAAGTATAGTACTAAAATCAGTTTGTATGTATGTGTGGATAGCAATATCCATCTAATAATGGTACATGATATCGCTCTACTTTTGTAGCGACTTAAAAAATCCCAGAGGATAAATTTTGTCCTTTCAGCAGCTAAAAATGCTGTATAGGACATTTACAAAGAAAATAGCTAACACTGACTGCAGTGTCTTGTTTTAGTGCCACACAATAAATAAATCTTTGATAGCTTTGAAGGACCACTTTGCCAATAAACCCTTTTTCTGTCTTTGCCATGAAGAAAATTATGGATTTTAGTTTTTATGTGCTTTTGGATGGTGAAAAGATAAAATAATTGATGCTCCACAGATGGAAACATGCAAAAACCATGTGGGCTGTCTCAAAGTAAAGGGATGATCACGGTACATAGACAGTTTATTTCTTATTTCTGATAGTCCAGTTCATTTCATCCTTCCATGGCTGGATTTACAAACTATTACCTGCACGCTTTTGCAGTCTTGGACTCTTCCTCAGCTGTTTGACTTGCCTCATTTTCCGCTGACAAATGAGCTTCTTTTCTCTTTGATTAATTATGTATTGGCTAAACATTTAACATGTTAGGATTGTTGGTATGTACTCTTTACAGACACAAAGACACCTGCGGGCCTGCGCTCTCACTCTCAGACAGACATCTGTACACACACACACACACACACACACACACACACACACACACACACACACACACACACACACACACACGGGGACATCCATGCACTCCTTTGGACACAACATGCGCACACTTGGTGACCTGTTGAGACCTGTGTGAGAGTCAACGAGGCCTTTTTGCATGAGACGAGTTTGCAACAAGTTTCAAACACAGTTTCGATCTCCACAGCGAAAAGTTGTTGCTCTTGTCACTGTGACGTTAAATGAAGAACGTCTACTCCTCATCAGAGCCTTCCCGCTATCATCAAACACACAACTTTCTTTTGTAAATACAGCATCGTTGGCTATTCATAGCAGTAACATTTCCACCTATGATTCCACCTCTGGAATCATAGCGCCCTCTTGTGTCTGATAAAAGTTTTTCTCAAACTTGAATTGTGCCTCCTTATATATATATGTTAAAGATTATTTAGTAATTGTGTGTAATGTTATCTGTGATGTCAGAGCCCATTAATGTTAGTGCTGAAGGCAATTCTTAAAGTTAATGCAGTTGTCAATGGATGTGGTTGTTGTCACAAACCGCAGTAGTGTTCCTCAATTTCCTTAAATCTTGTTTCCTGAAATCTTTCAACATTCTCATTTTTGCCCATTACATTCTCTGACTCGTTATATGACACTCAGGCTGTGTAAAAGTTCAACGATTTCTTTTGTTCTTGTTTTTTTGTTTTTTTTTAAGAGTGAAGTTGAATCGGCTGAGCAACAGGGGTCAGAGTTAGAGACATTCATACGCTTCATTCATTTCCTTTTGTGACATTTCTCCTCAGTAACTAGATGAACAAAAATATTTCAATATTAATCATGATGACTTTATGACGCAGTGTTTCACAGTAAAGTATCTAAACCAGTTTATTCTAAAACAAATTTTGGATGCTCCTGAGTTCATCACAATCTCATCCAACTTTGGCACTTCACCACCTCTCTTCTACACAATCTCAAGTAATGTCCACTGTCAGTGTAAGACTAAACACTGTTTCAAATTTGGGTGTCTTTTCTAAAGTTGGCAACACGGTGCTTGACAGTAACAAAGATATCCAACATATCAAAGAGATTCTGTGTCGTGTCTGTAGGTGAAATATTCACCTCACTCGTCATATTTGTGGTTGCATTGGTAATGTGCACCATGAAGTCAGGTTTCCTCATGCTGGTTTTCTGTAATTACACACATGAGGGACTGAAGCAACACTGAGCTGATGCTAATGTGTGTTTGCAGGGTAAAGCAGGTATACCAGGCAGCGGTGGTGAGAGGGGGCCTCGAGGTGAACCAGTAAGTACGCCGTCTTCTGCATTGATGTGGTCGTTTCAGGAAACTACAAAACTAACCACACACTTTGAAAGCTGGCTTGTCTGGAATCTGTAATGACTTAATTGCTTACAAAGGTTTCACGAGGAAGAAGCTGTCACAGTTTAAATGATTTACTAAACAACTCTGATGTCGATTATGACCAGAAGATTAAACCGTTTTAGAGGAAAAGATTGTATGTGATGGAATTATTTAGATTTTTCTTTTTACTTTGTTTTCTCTCTCTGCGTTTCTCACACCTGAAGCCTCCCCACCTTGTACCTCCCTTCTTGGATTACTCTTCAAATTTTTTGATTTTTTTTTTTTTGATTTTTTTTTTTTTTTTCCCCTGGAAATCTGCCAACCCCTCTGGGATATAAAGAATGTCAAACAAACAGATACAGATATTTATTAGGATGAGGAGCTTGCAATAATGCTAGAGGAATGGTTTATGTTATGGGTCTCATCTTGTGTTTGGCTGGTCTTCAGTCTTCTTTTTTCCAGGCGTTCTCAGCCCTCACTTTTACTTTTCTTCAAACATTTAATTGTGTATGTTTGTTTTGCCATTATAGGCTTGAGTTGTGTATTATGTCAGTTCTGGTGTCCCTTGATTTGCTGCACTTATCAGGTCCAACTTTGAGATCATTGTATCTTTACATTATTGCCCTTTAGGCATCAAATGATGGTTATTTTTCTTTCAGGGACCCAAAGGACCTCCTGGAGAGGCTGGACCTGTTGGAGAGCAAGGACATGAAGTACTTTACATTAAATGTCCATAATTATTAATTGATTGAGCGATTGTGGGTTTTATAGTCAACATTTCTATACATACTTTGTATACAAATTACACATTTTGTTTCTCTGTCTCATCTTTGTAGGGTGTGCCGGGTATAGAGGGGGAACCCGGCGCCATGGGAGAGCAAGGGTCAAAGGTCAGTATATTGTTTGTGGCCCCCCCCCCCCACCTCCCATTTTTCATCTTAGAAATCAATTGTCCTTGAGGAGCTTCGGTTCCTTCCACCCTCCAGCAATGTAAAAATCATGGACATGATCTGCCACATTGCACTTAACATAACTGTGGCCTTGTTGAGACAGCAGTTTATTGTCAAGTGAAACACTCCGTCCATTTCAAGTATTACTGGTTAGTGTAAGAGTGCTGCTGCAAATGTCAGTATGTTTTTGACCTCCAGACAGCCCCGTGTTGTGTTTCATCCCCCTGCAGGGTGATGTTGGGCCTCCAGGACCTGAAGGGGAGCAGGGACAGGAGGGAATGAGAGTGAGTGACTGACAAACAATCCACGATAATCCCTTCCTTCCTTGTGTTTGGGTGAACCTGACCCAGTTGTATATTTACTTCCCCTCATTCTGACAATGATGTTTAATCTCCCGGCCCGAAGAAAGCAGAACGATGAAATTGAGTTTGTCTGATGAGCTGTATAAATAGAACTTGGACTGCTCGAGTCTCATCTTTCTGCGACGTTCACAGAATTAGGCTGAACATTCTTTAACGAGGTTACCCAAATACAGTCCGCAGTGCTTTATCGGGATAGATGAAGGAACAAAATTAGATGATATCTGAAAAACTGTCCACTCGACTGAAATTCTGTCCGAAAAATGAATCTTATGTGATATTTGTCATTTTGGCTGTTTGCATTTCAAATGTCCTCGGTGCAGATGTTCCTCATATTCTACTTCATGACACAAATTTCATTTTAATTCGTATTACGTGGTTCTTGACTTTCACAAAACAAATAAATCATCTATAAATTTAGAGGTGAAACAGCCTTGAAATTTTGATCCGTTGAGGATTGTGACTTTGTCAGCTGCATACATTGATGATTTAGGAAGTTAAGGATGCTCAAATATTGTGTCCTTTATATTTGTATATGTATATTTGTATGTATATATATATGTGTGTGTGTGTGTGTGTGTGTGTGTGTGTGTGTGTGTATATATATATAATTCTTGGTTATTTCAGGAATTGGCATGCTAAGAGCAAAAGTTATTCTGTGAAACAATCTCCCTGTTACTAAGGACTATTTCGGCAAATATATGTATGTAAAAAAAAAAAAACTTCCTATAACAACTTAAGATGGATAAGCACATTGGTATTATGTGCAGGTACAGTCCATTTATCTGAACTGTATTGGTGTAGAGGCTGAAATGTCAGAAGAATATCTCAACACTTGGATAATAAGAACCAAAACAATCTCCTGCAACAAAGAAATGAACAATTTCACAAATTTTGAAACGCTGACCTTGCGGATAGACAAAATGGTTACTGCGTTCATTTGTCACTGACAGTGAAGAGGTTTTATTGTAAATTATAATGTATTTGCAGGGTCGTCCTGGGCCCCCTGGTGAAGACGGCCTTCAAGGGAAAGATGGAGCAAAGGTAAACATTTTTGTTGACTTTATCATTTCTCTCGAACAAAATCAGCCAGTTAGCCAAAATGGGCTCTTGATTTATTCCTTGCGGAGCTCCCCCTATGACAACATTAATATGAAGTTGTCAATTGACTGATTTATATTAGTTTATCCAGAGAATAGTTTTGAATTAAAAAAAAAAAAAGTTCATCAAAGTGGTTTACTGAATGTTATTTGACCCGCTGGCTTCACTGTTGGTAATATGAAACTACTGTCTTTCGCTGGTGTGTCTCTCTTTCTCTGCCTCTATCACACTGTCAGGGTGAACCTGGTGAGCGAGGGCCAATTGGAGAGCCAGGGGACAAAGGGATAGAGGGAGACCCCGGGCCCCCAGGACCACCCGGAGAGCCTGGGAAACAGGGCTTTCGTGTAAGTTTAGTTTTTGTTTCCAAACTTGAACTGCTAAACAATAAAACAACCTTAATTTAACTGGGGAAAATTAGCATTCCTTTTCTGCAGATTTCTGACATCCTGGTTTACAATTTAAATACCTGCAACTGACAAAGTTTTCTTTAATAATGCCCTTCTATCCCAGTAGGGGTCAGTCTTCTCTTCAAGAAAGACTTCTGGCTTCAGGCCTAGTAAAATGCACTATGTCATAGATATTGGCAGTTTAGCACTGTCTGGTAGCTGTCAGTCAAAGTCTCCTCTAAGTGCTTGTTTTGAGATACAGATCCAGGTCTAACTGCTGGTTTTGGGGGCCAAGAGATGCCTGGTGTCAGGAAGGAAGGACACCTCAGGGCACAGATACAGAGCAATTTTCCCCTGTTTAAAAAGATTATTAAATTTATTTGTTATACTCTGTAAATAAAATGGCCCTTTAACAATATCTGATAAAGATGCTGCAGGATCCATATCTGCTAGTTGTTTTTTATTAGGAGGATTAGCAGGACAATAATGATTTGAACAGAGAACAAAGTGAGACACAATCCAAAATACAACAGTATTTGATGTGGGGTAAACTTAAGAATTGTTTGGTGTTCACAGTTGCAGTCACAAATGCCCCCTCAATGTAAAATAGATTTTAATGTATGTCATTTAATGAGTCTTGTTTTGCAGGGGCCAGAAGGTAAACTGGGTCCTCCGGGGAACAGAGGACGGCACGGAAAGAAGGTGAGTGAAACGGCATGAAGCACAAAGACACAGACCAAAGCCTTTTGTAATTCAAGTGGTGACAGAAAACTACAGAGTCACCTTATTTCAACTGTCTGATCATTTTAGGCAACTTTAAAGTGGTTGACTTGCGTTCTGAAAAAGAAAATAAGCAACTGGAACCAGCATTAAAAACAAATATTTTGTTATGTGTTTGTATTCTTCCTGAATGTCCGTTCAGCAGTTTGGATGCTTCCTGTTAGAAGGGGTTGATTATTGGCTTTCTATTTAAAGGATCGTCTCTCTCTATACTTACTTTTTGTAATTGTTGCTCACTCTCAACTGACATTTTGAATCTTTCCAGGGAGAGAGGGGTCCTCTAGGTCTTGCTGGTGAGATTGGAAGTCGAGGAGACATTGGCCAGCCTGGCGAGCCGGGGCTGAAAGGTGCCCGGGGAACTCGAGGAACACCTGTTAGTTCCCATTCTTCAAGTCCTACCTCTCACCTCGTCTCAGTATCAGAATAAAACTTCTGTGAAAAACTGTGAAGCTTGAAGTTAACAAAGGGAACGCTACATGCATGTTGTTTTCTGTAATAGTTTAGAACGTACCATGATTTACTATTATGGTTTATATGTAAATGCAACTTTATAGTAATTAGTAACTTAAACATGATTCTGCAGTATACGAGGATACACAATTAAGTTTAGTTTAGTATTATTCTTTTTTTTTTTTTTTTAAATGAACTTAATTCAAATCCAGTTGTATACCAAGACAAAAAGGCATATCAGATTTTAAAACTTTAAAACCAAAGCAACAGAAGCCCTGTTTACAAGCCTGAAAGAGGGCAAAACAAAGAGGGGGAAAAGCAAGCATACAATTTTTTTTAATTTTTTTTTTTTGAGAAAGGTAGCTCACTTTTCAGCAGAACCTCTGAGACCATTTTGTAATAGCTGTGGAGAAAGGATTTATATACCTGTCATAAAACAACTGTAGTGACAGAGCTGCATAATGTGTCTGTTTGAGGCCAAGGTTATATTTACCTAAACCAGTGAAAGAAAAAAAAAAAAGCCAAACTAAAAGCACCAGTACTGATTCAGACCCTTTTTTTAAAGCCTCATTTGCTGTATTGCTTCCAGGGTCGGCCTGGAGTCATGGGGATGGAAGGGCAACCAGGACTGGCAGGATACCCAGTAAGTTATTTTTTTCTACCTATGGTTTTATGAGAACCATTTGCAAATATACACATGTATTAATATTACAAAAAAAACAACCACATGGCATATACACAACATATACAAACATACATTTAGCCAGTCCAAAATTTGGGATGTTTCTGATCTTAGTCTGGTCTTCTTAGCACCTTCCACTATGCTTATAGTCATCTGGCTTTTATCTCACAAAGTAAGATTACTAAGTCATCTAGATAACTGTTTAAAAACCGGAGTTCCCCTAAAATCAAGAACACAGACTGTTCCAGGTTCATCCATCACACTTAATTCCACTTCATAAAGCTTTAGACGCAGATCTCAATGTATCACAGCTAACTCACCTTCCCCACCATCTTCAGGCCGTAAGCCTTGCATGTGATCGAGACACCCCGAGTGTGAATCTGGACGACATCACACATCATCCCTGCCATTTTTATATCTTCCATTACTCTTTGTGGTTATCCTAAGAACAGAAAATAGGATGATAATCCCTTTTACAAATACTACACATTAATCAGGCAGCGGTGGCGTTGAACATGGTGAAGTCGAACAACAAGTTTTTCCAGGCAGCTCCACAGCCTGGTCCATGCCAACAGTGCTGGGTTTAGATTGCGTAACTTGAACAGGGTACCTTGAGTTCATTTTGTCCCCTTTTGTGAATGTGTATATGTGTGTGTGTTTGAGGGCTTTCAGACTCGGTCATACTTGACGAGTTGCGGAGTGATTTTTGAGTCTGTGCCAAAACAAAAATCCTGAAGTGGCAGAATATAAAAGCTCCTCTGTTTAAATCAAACAGATTTGATTAATATGCTGACAACCTTCTCAGGGGGAACTGGTGTTTCTCAGAGAGGCATGCTATAGCATAGCCAGTGGAAGTATGGTGACTTCATTATGTGCAATAATCTTCTTTTCTTTTCTTTTTTTTTTTAGGGTCACCTTGGCAAGCCCGGTCCCATTGGTCCACCAGGACCCAAAGGTGAAAAGGTAATATGATACCTGAACTAATGTTTTGAAATGGAAATATTTCCGTACTTTCATTTGGTAGGTTTATGAAAAGTGTTTCAAAGACCTGTCGTATTGTAAGATCTTGTGTCTGCATCCATGCATGTGATTGTAAGTGTGTTTTTGCTACATTCCAGGGTTATCCAGGGGAGGACAATAAGACCCCAGGACCACCAGGGCCCTTAGGTGAACCAGTAGGTCTTGCTTTCCTTTAAACTCTGCTTTCTGAACACTCCTCACTCTGTTTAACCACAGCCATTTAAATACCGGATTGACACTGGACGTAGAAGTTAATCCTGATCAACTCCTGATTTTGGCACCAAATACATTTCCTATTTTGTGTGATCTGGTTGACAATAATGTATCAGTGTTTTAGTTTTTTTCTGTAAATGCTCAGTCTGCAGCTGGGACACACTGGTTGATAGTCAGCTCCATGTGCATGACAGATTTAAGAAAAAGCAGATTAACGAGGGTTTTTAGACTTTAGGGTGAAGCTTAAGTTTAGCTTTGTTTGTGTTTTTACACAAGGTCTCACCACAACACAGATGAATACAAACTCATTACGGTGGATTTATAACACTTTTATCTTTGACAAGAGCTAAGAGTGCCAGGGAGGGCCATTATTCACTTTCTTTTTGGCACCTTAAATTACCTCAGTATAATCAACATATTCCACAGTGCCTCAGAAAACAAAGTCATTCTTAAACTATTATCAAAAGAGGATCAGGACATATCAAAGAGTCTTAGCAGCTTAGATAAAGCTCACAGTTATACAGTAGCCTGATTATTATGTGCTTTGAGACACATTTGCCAGCACTGGACGTGACCACTGAGACAGGCACACACTGCATGACCACTCGCAGGTATACATAGCAATCTGCCATATGAGTAGTATAGGATTATCAAGTTGGCACAGAATGGCTGTGCATAGTTTGAGTACAATGACAGCCTCTGTTTTGATGCAGCCCCGAACAGGACTCACAAGTATAGATATGTTTCATGTGAAGTTGCTGCTCAGCTAAATTGAAGCTGAGCAGCTGGTAAAAGGAGGACATGCATGTACAATATGCGTGTGTTCATGCGTGTGCATATGTGTCCACACAGGGGCCTCCGGGAGAACGAGGGGAGCGTGGTGAGCCAGGGGATGAAGGATATCAGGTAGACAACACCATGAAATCAACATTAGACATATCGCACAATCACCTCTCGAGCTGTTTGTCTGCTGGGTTGTTGTTCGCACTCTTTTGATGCTTTATTGAACCACTGCTCTGCTCAGATAAGGGCAGACCACACATGTTGGAGAGGATTACCAAATTCCCCCCGCAATAAAGCTGGGAAAATCTGGTGTTTTTTTTCATTTCATGCTTTTCAGGCCAACAACTCTCTGCTCTCAAAAAGCACACAAACAAAAGCACACATTCACAGTGCAAACAAATTAGTAAATTGGGGAATTGTTTTTTTGACCATGGGGAATTTGTTAGTCTGTGAACAGATTTACAAATGGGTTTTGCAGCTAGAAACATGACCAAATCTCAAGGATACAGAAGATGTTCAAACATCCCTTTCTAAAAAAAACTGAAATTGTGTGGGGCATCTCAAGAACTTGCTTAAAGATAGAAGCATTTTGTGGGGGGACTGTAAAGATACTTTAACTGCATTGTGTCTAGAACACAATTGAATCATTAAGTACTGCTCCTCGTAGAAGTTGTTGGGTAACAGTTGTGTTGCTATTGTAAGAGCAGTCCTGCACAGAGTCACTAGAAATAATCCTCGACCTATTTAAAGTCTTTGGGTAACTGCCTGTATTAATATTAAATACCCTGCAAATACGTTGTATATTAAAAAAGTCAATTTTGGCTTTTGTCTAATTTAGATATTTTAGCATTTTGTTGATGTATGTGTTGTCTAGATCTTGTAGACATCTCAAAAATATAATCATGTATCAAAAATATGTTTCAGGGCCACATTGGTACCATCGGTGCTCGTGGGGCTGTTGGACCACAAGGCCCACCGGTAAGTCGGTAAATGTGTGTAGTACAATAGTTACGGTTTATAATAAGAGCACAATATCTGTTGGTTTTCAATCACAGGGAACTAATTATCAACAGTAATGTAAAAAGATCGGAAATGTAGGAAAGAAAACAACACATCGACCGTTGCTATTCCGAGGTGAAATATGTAAATGTGTTTTGCCTCAGCCATTTAAATCCCAAGGCCTTATACCCTTAAGAGTATTAATTTAATCCAAATAAAATCCTTCATATTTGATTATTGGCAATACTGTGTGCTAAGAAGACATTTTGGCCTTAGGTTAGTTCAAGGGGGAAACCTCATGGAGTGTCTCAAATGAAGAAGCAATGTGGATAAGGTCTCATACCAAAGGTCAAATCAAAAAAGTTGTTACCCCTCCTTATATTGTTCTCTCCAAAAAATGGTAGCAGTTTTAATTTCCATAGTTTGTCATGTAAAAAGAGTGCAGACTCATTTACCATTTTTGTATCATTGTTTGCTTTTGTGTGTGTTTGTTGATCTTTTTTATTGTGTTGTGCAGGGAGCACCAGGCCACCCTGGAGAGTCAGGCCCAAAGGGAGAAATAGGAGCTCTGGTGAGTCATTGCAAATACACACGAACATATATCTTTTCACCCTTGTGTCTATAAAGTAAAGAGTGCAGAGGGGAGACCAAATTCAATGACTAATTACAAAGATAATGGACAGTTAATATCCAATACTGAATATGAAAAGAAACATCCCGTTGTTTGCTGACAGAATGAGACCAACCACAATCATTAGACCAAATTATTTCTGTTCATTCTCTACCTGTCACCACATGAGCATGCTGGGACAAAAGTTTTGGGCTGCTTGTCTTTTGGTCTACCCGCCATGGTTGATGATTTCAGCTCAGCTGTGGTGCAATTTTGTAATCAAGAACAAAATAAACTCAGTAAACCTCATTGTGTCGGAAACCAGGTGGCAGACTTGAGCTTTGACCTCCAGAATGAGATTTGGAAAGTAACTTGGGAAATGCAGCTTTTCATGTCCACCATGAATGCATAATTCTTCTGTTCTAATGTGTTTCTATTGATGTTTATTAAGGATCTATTTATTTTGGTCTTTGATGCTTAGATATCAGATATCTCTTGGTAAAACATGCTTTCCTGTACAAACAGGTTTGCTTTCTATGCTGTCATGTTCTTATGAGTCGTGAACCTGTCACAGGCCTTCTGATTACAAAACTTTATTTCCCTTGTGAAACTGTGGAGCCTCCTTGGCCAGTTCTTTCGAGCCTCTTTAACACTGAAGTATCAAAGGTTTCCAGATATCTCTGACTTTTCCACATGTGAAACAGATTGTATGAACGAGTGACTACATAACTGCTTTCCCTACTATAGCAGTATTTCTGTTCATTTATTCAGCTTGGCTGGAGGTCAAACTGAGTTTGTGCAGTGCCTTCACCTTCAACATGGACATCCAGCTGTTTAAAAACATCGATAACCTCACAGTCTGCCAGAAAACACTGGAACCTGTTTCAGATTAGTCTCTCTGGCACTGTACATAAATATCTATCAAAGGAGAGACCATTTTTATGTATTTAGCTGATATGGCTTTGAAACGTGTACTATGAAATGTATGTATAGTGGAAGTTTCCCAATTTAAACCATGTATTTCACTGACATCCCAAACCCCAACAATGTGATTTAACAGATTAGACATTATATTTAAAACATTATTAGAGTCGAATAAGACACATAACCTTTTGTAGTTTTGTGAATCACCATATATATTTTATTTTTCATGCTTGTGTTTTGTAGGGTTCAGCTGGAAAGAAAGGAGCAAGAGGTCTGACTGGAGCTGCTGGACCTGAAGTGAGTATAACATCACCTCAACCAAGAGAAACAGCAACCTCTGTACATTTTAAGAGCAGCAGTTATAGGCCTTGTGATGGAGATGCAGCTTCACATGGGACCTTCAACATCACCACAAGTGGCAAATGTTCACAAATTCGTCATCCTGCAAATAAAAAAATAGAAAAGGCAGAGTAGAGCTACTGTAAGAAAAAGATCACACTTAAAAATACTTGGCTGCTCCAACACTGTTCATCAATGTTGTGTTGAGGATGAGCAGGAAGCATGAACTGTTGCTGTATGTTGGCTTGATCCGCAACAATCACAAAAACTGAAGTATCACCTCAAGAAAATTAGACCCGAGTGACAACATTATATCAGACTGTCAGTCCAAATCCCTTTTTTTTTTTTTTTTTCAGATCCGTCCAGATTTTATGTTGCAAGTGATCAGATCCGCTCTATGTGTCTGCGTGGCAATCCTCATCTTCAGCCTCATCCACATTGGTTGCAATGATAATTACATTGCATCTGGAAGTAGAAGCAGTTCATTTAAATAAACATGGACGTTGGAGCTGCGCCACAGCTTTTACAAAAATAATGAGACGGTGTCAGAGATGGAGGAAGCTGCCTGCTCCGCTTTCTTTCATGCAGCTGTGGACGTCGGTGTCACTGTCCAACGAGGAGGGTGGTCCACACAGAGCAGCTGTGACCGCCACCAAACTAGCACGTTTCCTGTAAACGTGATATACACGGCAACAGAAGTCACAGACATTAAAAAAAACAAAAACAAAACAAAATATCTGGAATCAAGTCAGACTTTAACAGATCAAAGCACATACAAATGTGTTATGAAGCAGATTTATAAAATGTTTAGATTTGATTGGATTCCAATCGGATGTGCACATAAATCAGATTTTGACTGGAAATCTGATCATGGGCTACGAATAGTCGAAGGAGTAGGGTTTCTATGCATTTAAAGTAGTCAAATTAAAATTTAGATTTAAAAGAGTTATGTATTTGCAAGAAAACCGTAGTCATATGCAGCATTATAATGCAAATTTTGCAAGGCTCAGAATCTCAGATGGCGGACTTATGTTTGAGTGACATTGTCATTTTCCAGGGGTTAACCGGTTTACCTGGACTCCTGGGATTGAAGGGTTATCCAGGGCTGGACGGTGCCCCAGGACTGACTGGCTTTCCAGGACTACCAGGAAAACAAGGACGACAGGTAAGCAGAGGCATTATCATACAGACTATCATGTATAACTGAAGAGAATTTATTTCTTTGGCTTTCTTCAGCATAATTAACATGAAAGCAAATGCTAACCAGGTTAAAGTTGCAAGTTTGTTGCTTTGCCTGCTCTTAATGTATTTGTTAAATATATAAAAGGCAAAGCTCCATAAATGTAGGTCACAGAAGGAGTCAGAAAGTTTACTTGCATAACTGACCTGTCAAGAGGACATTTTGTCTACTGTACGTAGCATTCAATCTCCGCAGCAGACTTGTAGTCTGTATTGGAAGGATTTAGGAAGCGAATGCAATGCAGCAAGTGGATTGATGAAATACAGTCTGTTTTATCAGCTGGAGACATTTTATGTTCTTAGCTCCCATTAGATAACAGAGTGCCTCAGGAGACATCATGGCAAACCTCACTCATCATGCTAACTTTGCCACATGGTTCATGTAGCACAGGTATTATATTTGACTGCGCCTGAGCGCCCAAAACTTTGCTTTAGCTGTTTCCATCTGTTGTTTTAAGACTGAGACTGAGCCTGACTAATCATTAAATGCCTTGTTTGATTTGATTGGCTTCTTCTGGTTGCGACGCAGCGGGTTTATTCAAACAAGTGTGCAGCCAGAGTGGATTGGGATTTCATGCATGAATGTCTTTGTCCCTTTTGCGCCAAGAGTCGCAAAGCCAATTCCTTCTGTCTGGCTCCCATTTACATAATGTGTGAAAGTCTAGGAAGTCTAATTTTGGCTACTCGTGTTTTTCAGTTGACTGAAATGATGGCATTTCTCACGAGCAGAGTGAGTTCCACAACTGCGCGGCTCATTCACAGAAAGCTTTTCTTAATGCTAGCTGTTGGTGGAGATAACAGGTTTTCCTCAGCCACCTGTTTGCTTCAGTTGCCTGGTGTTTTTAGGGTACTTTTACTGAGACAGTGTTTTTTACAAACAACTCAGGCCTGTCTCAGCAGGAAACTATTTTCAGTTTCTGACTGCGTGCTTCCATGGTGGGAGAGAAGAAGCTGGCAGGCTTTCCAACCGCTGTAGAATATTCCTCATCCTCTTCGTCCTTGATTTTGATTATTCCCATAATAATGGTCATCATATTATTCATTCTTTTCCTATCCTGGACAGAACAATAGTGGTGAGAAACAAGTAAGAAATGCAGCAAAGATCATCCCCTGAAATGAAACGTTGAAAAGTTCCAGCAGCATCTCACGAACCAAACTGTTGTTTTGTAACTGAAGCGTCAAACAGGTGTTTTTCCTGCGGGCTTGTGTTTTAAGCCAGCAGTTCAATAAAAAGAAGCATGTGGCTTTGATAACATCAGGAAATCTTGACTCTCACTAATTTGTTTTAACAAGCCATAGTGACTGTTTTTACATTTTTTTGGAAGAGGGGTTTTGTGAAGCTACAGCACACAGCATTTCACTCACCTGAACTGCTAATGAACCTTTTCTAAATCTGTTTCCTAAAACATCTTTGTCGTAAAAAGATCCCGCTCGCTTGATCTTTTTGCGTGAAACAGGAGCAGCAGAAAAGTTTACAAAGTAATTTAAAACAGCTGAAAATGATGTGTAAATGGTGAAATAAATCTGATATCCAAATGTACATAACAGGGACGCAGGAATGAAACTTAATTACAGCTGTGGACGGCAGAGGAAAAGCTCATTAAGCCGTCATTAAGGCCGTTAAGATTATTCTTCTGTTCATATTCTAAACCAGATGAGTGTGAAATAAAAGTCAAAATGGAATCCATTATCTCATATGTCGTTAATAGACCTCTCAATTCCTCTCGTAGATTTTTTATTATAGCATCTGTTTTGTGTTGAATCTCTGCAGTGTTTTGTATGTTCCTACCTCAGAGGCACTGCTGGGAGATTGGGGATCCTGTTTAAAGCAACTCTGAGGATAAACATCTCTGACCAGCTTCCTAAATCACTCATTTTGGTCCCTCTGCTCCCATGTGTGCAGTGCTTATTCATATCCCCATGTGTGAGAGTTAAATGGATCAATCTCAATCATATCTTGGAGTGATCTTATTAAACTGGGGGACAGTGGCTGTTCCTTATGCAATAAGTTTCCCAGCACCTGCAGCAGCCAGTCGAGCTACAGCGGTGTAATTCCAGCCTGGTTCCTGACTTGTCCGCTCCCCTCGCAGCGATCGAGGAACAGAAGCCACATGTGAGGCGACAGTCTGTTATTCTAATGTCACTCGCTCCCTTCTGCCTCACCACACTGCTGATGGAGCAGGAAACCGCTGTGGTCTGCCACGCGAGAGAGCAGCTCACTAACAAGCAGTCACTTTTATGGGTGCACTTTAGGAGCTGACTGTCAAGAACAGCTACTGCCATACGACGAGTTGTGATTGGTTATATTCAAAGACGCATTGAATTTCAAAGTTTTCCATAGACATGTCCAGCACAATCGCATGTACAGTGATTCATCATCAAGCAAGAAAAAAAAAAAAAAACCTCAACTAAAGTTACAGTGGCAGCTTTCAAAATATATTTAAAGAATCATATTTTCTTTTCCTTGTTTAAAGGACCATGCTGCTGGTTTTGCATTACTTAGGTCATTCTTGGATAATAAGGTATATGATATGGAGTGCAACTGACTGCAGGAAACTTTTCTTTGTTGGTACATTTCAGGATATTCCCACTTCAGAGTATTTGAGATCAACTTTTAAACACAAGAAACTTCCAAAACTTTACTTTAAAAAAAAAAAAAAAATTAGGATCACTGTAGAGTGTCTTCATGAGCGAAGTCTTCTATTGATTTTTATATTGTGCATTCACACGACAACTCACACACACTCAGGATGGCTTCATGCTATTCTACTGCTCAATGGCTGGTGGTGTTGATGTTCCAAGACATTTAGCAGTGCACCAGCAAAGACAATGAAGAAGAAAACTGTTCGCTGTAAACATGCATGTAAACAATGCAACTTCCAAAACATGAAAAAAAAAATCTACTCTTTCAATACTGTATGAGTAAGAAATTAATTTCACTCATTAATCTGAAGCCTCAGGGATACAAGGTTTGTTCATGAGAAAACTCCACCTGTTCACTTCAGTCTGTTTGGTCATAGTTTATTACTTCATTCAAATTTGGAGGTAATTTTATTGAAAATAATTAAAAAAATATTGTTTGTAGTAAAACATAAAACTGTATTTTAATCTAACCATACTGTTAATTTGACCGTTTTATTTGACGGTAACAAAATTATATTGCCATCATCTTGTGTGCACGCAGGGTCAGAGAGGCTCGATGGGACACGAGGGACCTGCTGGACATCCAGGTCTCAGGGGAAATGTTGGACTCCCTGGACTATCTGGAGAAAGAGGACTGGCTGGTCAGAAGGTAAACATGATAATAACAATTATTACCAAATCAAAGACTCAATTTACTCTAAGATGTTGCAGTGTGTCAGAGAACAGAAACGTCTCTGTTGAAGCGAAGCGTCTCATAAATTGTACTATAATTTTTAATCCCTGTTCGTTGGTTCAGGGAGAACTTGGCCTGCCTGGGGACACGGGAGCCTCCGGGATCAAAGGCATGGAGGGTGCTACAGGAGACCAGGGCAGGAAAGGCGACCCAGGACCCAAAGGACAACCAGTGAGTGTATATACAGACATTGGAGGATTTAAAACAAAGATCCATCTTAAAATAAGAATCAACCTTTGTTTTCAAAGCCTAGAATAGTTGTTTAATTTTGCTGTGAACATGGCATTTCTCTCTGAGTGTTTTTACAGGAAGCTCAACACATTTTTAAGGTTCAGATCTATCAGTAGCGTTAACATATACAGTTTTAACCGAGCTGTGCTACAAAATCAAATCAACTATTAACTATTGAATATTAAAGTAAAAGTGAAGTATTCACACAAAAAACATCCAGTTTTATTCTATGGCAAGTTTGATGGTAAGATACATGATGAGAAAATTGAAGTTATTGAAGTTGATCTTTAATGTGAAACAAACCTGCTCTAGCCTCTTCTTCCATCTACGCTTGATGTTTTATCTCCAGATTCTTTCACGAGGGCTTTTGAATGGTTGAAGTCATAACAGTGAAGGTCACTATATTGCTCTTCTTAAATTGACACCATCGACAGGAATGTTCTTGTTAAAACAGGGTGTTATAAATTTCTTGACATTCTTTAATACCTCTCTAAATATAGCTCCAGGGGCCTCTGTAGCCAATCTGCGGTGTGCGTCTGACACTTTTCCACCCTGAGTGGAGTAACAAATGATCTGGGCGAGACCAGGAATGGAAACATTCCGCCTGTTATGGCCAAGTTATGTAAGATCCGAACCCACCAGAGAGCTGAAAAAGAGGTGCTCCATTTTACTTGTGTAACTCCTCAAAGACGAATAAAAAAGAAACAACATTCAATCCGCTCACGCTCCCCTCCCTCCACTCGTTATCTCCAGTGATGCTCATGAAACGGAGACGAGGCTCGGGCCCTAGGGTCAGATCCCTTTACACTTTTCAGTGAATAGAGTTTCTCGGCCAAAGTCACTGGTTTGAAAGTGGAGCTGTCTGAGGATGTGAATGACTGGCTGTATAAACACAGTGTCTGCCACCCTGGACGACAGACAGCGCTGCTTCGACACAAAAGAGGGTGCAGACATCCATCCTCGCAAAGTGTGTGTCAAGGAGGGGATGTCAGTGTGTGTTGGCTGCTGTAGATCCAGACATAAAGCCTCGTGTGTCCCAGTTCATTTGAATAGGGCAGGGAGATTTTTTTTTTTTAAAGGTCAAAATACTGTGTCCCTGTCGGGTCTGGAGTATTAAAATAGGGTGAAAAATCACATAGTGGAAAAGAGCACAACCACATACACACATACTGTTATGTTCTTACTTACATGATGCACACACTAAATGTCTTAATGACAGGTTGGGGGCCCTCTACTGCTATGATGAGATTATGTTTTGTGCTTGTAGGGGGAATCTGGAGATTTGGGCATGGTTGGTTTGCAGGGCTTTCCAGGGCCAACGGTAAGAGACTGACTGTCTAACCAACATTCAGAGTGTAAAAGATGATAACGCATAGCAAAAAATTACATGAGAAAATAATTCAACAAAGTCCCAGAAAAACTTACAAGGCCCCTTTTTTCCTTCAAACAGGGGCCCGATGGTGATTTGGGACTGAGAGGCTTCCCTGGCCCTAAAGGCCCGATGGGTATTCTGGTAAGTTTAATGGGTATAGAAATAGTAGTAGGTAGGTACACCATGGTGTTTTCTCAGATATACTTCTGGAAATCAAACCACAATAGTGCAATTAGACAGTGAAATACATGCAATATTCTCTTCTCGTGTAAATGCATAACACATTTAATTACGCAGGACACCTCAAAGTCTTTGGGGATGTACATATTGTAACATTTTTTTAGCTTTGTCACTTTTGAGAAACTGTCAAATCAGACAGACTCATTATTCATCCTTAACCTTACTGTTTGTTTCAGGGATTTACGGGACCTGTAGGCCCTGAAGGAATGATGGGCCCAATGGGAAAACCTGTAGGTGTATGCATCTGTGTGTGTGTGTGTGTGAGTGTGTGTGTGTGTGCGTGCGTGCGTGCGTGCGTGCGTGCGTGCTTGCGTGCGATTTATGTAATGATATCTTTTACATATTCTTTTACTTTTAATAAAGTCCTTTTATTACTGGCCATATGCTAATTCAGGTTTATTGATAATACAGATATTTTAATATAATACAGGGATACAATGTTGTATATGTGTTTACCTTTTTATCTTTATTTACCATAGGGCCCACGGGGTCCAAAAGGAAGCAATGGCGAAATGGTGAGATGTAATTCAAACCAGTAGTCAGAAATGGAAAAGTCTGTTAAGAGTATCACAAGGATTTCCAGTATGTATGATTACATGCTGATGTACTGTATTATTATGTCATGATTACACTCTACTGAAGTCTCAGACTTAAAAACTCGTCACTGAGAAACCACTGTCAGGCCAGTTATCACGGTGCCACCTCAACACTGCGTGGGTTAACAAAAACAGACTGTAGAAAGCTGTACTTAAAAGATGCATGAATGCAGGCCAGGGTTTTAAATGGTAGTTTTGTTTATGTGACTGTCCTAAAGTGACATCAGCTGAGTCATAGTGAACGTGGCTGTTTCTCAGTGTCTCCTCGAGCTCGCTGTGGGGCCTTACAGTACTCCCAGACCCTCTTGTGTAAACACTGGTGAGGAAATGCCTTGTCAAAATGTTAGCAAGGCAAACCACAGCGCAATCTGCACAGTCACTCCTATAACCCTGTTCTCAGTGTGTAATGTAAACTGCAGTTAGATTCCCAGCTCAGCATAAATCCCTCCGCAGTTTACACCACCACACAAACACACTGTATACGCAATGGGCCCTTCACTGTAGCCTCTCGCTCAAACACAGATGATGTCAAATATGTGCATACTCCCACATAATAGAGAAACTACCTGAAATCCCACCAACAGACTTAATACAGTCCAGCTGCCCCTGTAGAAGAGTGTGAGGTTCCTGGTCAGCCAGAGGGGGCGGTAGGTGACCAGGAACAATATGATGCCACTGCTGACAGCATCACAGAGCGGGATGAAGGGAGAAAATGAGTCTATACCTGTTCTTTAAGTCCCATTGTGATCACTCTGATGCTTTACTTAAATTATTTAATTCGCAGTATTTTTAAATCTCTCAGCTGGTAATGTGTGTTACTCATCACATTACTGAGAAGAGTCGAGATTTCTGCAGAGAAAATAGGACGAAAGAATACATGATTTCTGCATCATTTTTTCACATTATTATTCTCTCTTGCACTTTCAGGGGCCTCAAGGACCACAGGGAAGTCCAGGACCCAGTGTAAGTGAATTATCACATTTCAGCAATATACTGTACAGACTGTATTAATGTAACAATAAACTTCTGTGATAGATCAAATTATGAACAATTACAATTGAGATCCCTTTGATTTCAAAACAGGCAGATTTTTACAGAATGTAAACTGATTGTGAACGGCTGTTTTTAAATACATTATGCAATGAATTCACTTGGTCAGCTGGGATAAGGCAGCTCTGTGGCTGCACACTCCAACATCTCCCTGTAGTGATGCTCCACAGCCCACTGACACATACATGACAGACAGAAAGTGAACTGACCATAACCACACCGGGATTATTTTTCACTGTGTCGCTCATTTTGTCTTTTTCTTTCCTCTTCCCACCCCAGGGACCCCCTGGTGCTCCCGGTCCAACAGTAAGTGCTCAGCTCCGCGTCAGCAATGTAGACAGACAGGCAGGATGAGCTTAAAAGCAGGAGTCCTGTTTTTATGTAAAATGCAGAGGACTTGAGCTTTAAAGAAAAAATTTACATCTCTTGGGTAATTAAAAAAAAAAAGGAAAAAAAAAGTATTTTATCTCACCTTGTTATATGTCCTTATATAATTCTGGTTGGGGGGGTAACCAAGCTCACTTCTCTACTGGAACTTAAGACATGAGCCTTTCAAAGGTTTAATAGACTTTTCAGAATAACAAGACGAAAATAGCATCAATTTCTCTGACAGCAGAGCAAAGCCATGATATGATCGAGCCAGCGCAAACACCTATCTCTTCCTGTTCAAGAGCCAACAAAACATTTATTTGTGACACTTGTAGTTTTGTTCAGTAGCATTGGACTGAATGATTGTTTAGCCTTTTCTCACTTCTCTCATTCATCAGGATTTCTTAATAACATGTAGCTTTCTGCACTGTGAATGATCTTTTCCTGTTCAAACATTTCTGCGAACCCAGAAAAACAACTTTGATATTTCAGATACCTTTTTTGTTTACACACATTAAGTGATAACTGCGGTATTTATGCTGAGAGGAATGTGTTATTCTTCCCCCTACTGAAGTCAGGAATGTGATGGTTTATTGCTGTAAGATTTATTTTCCTGCTTTCCTCAGGTATTAAAATGGACTCTGATTCTATTAAAGTTTTCTCAGTAAACTGGATGTGTATTGAAACTGCCATGTTTTCTATCACCAGCGAACAAGCCTACAGATTAAAATATTTCAGTTTAATAATGAACAAGGCACAGAGTCTGTGATGGTTTTTCACTGAACTGAAAATGTTGATTTTGAATCCACAGAGGCAGATATATGATGACTCAGCAGTCTACAGTCTATCTGACTCCAATGCTGCCCTCAGGACAGAGGTAAAGCCCTTCATACAGATGTTCGTAGATGGATGGTCCAGTACTAGTTGGAAGTGAAACTGTAATGAAGACACTTGCTGCCATATATCGTTTTAGAGTTTGAGTGTTTGCTGTGTTGTCTGTCCCATCCTCATCTAGAGTTTCCAGAACACGGAGATGAGGCTGCCAGAGCAGAATACAGAGATACTAAAGACTCTGCATTACCTGAGCAGCGTGATTGAGAGCATCAAAACGCCTCTCGGCACACGGGAGAACCCGGTTCGGGTATGCAAAGACCTGCTGGATTGTCAGCAAAAGCTCAAAGATGGTGAGTTTCACCACTCGTGTACTGAAGAGATGGTAGGATGTGTTGTGCTAAATGTAGCTGGTCTCACTCTCTCTCTGTTCTCTCTCAATCGGGGATTTCAGGTTGGTTCTGGGTTGATCCGAACCTCGGCTGTACTTCTGATGCCTTCAAGGTCTTCTGCAACTTCAGTGCAGGAGGACAGACTTGTTTACATCCAGTGGCATCTGATAAGGTAACACTTTCAAGTGTTTGACAGGCGAGTCTTTACCTTGTTGTGCTTATGATGTCACAGCGATCACACTGCGTCCGCGCTCTCTCTCCCACAGATGGTGTTTGGTGTAGGAAAAGTCCAAATGAAGTTTCTCCATTTACTGAGCACTGAGGCAAGCCAAAGCATCACGTTCCACTGCCTCAGTGATCCAATGTACGGCACCACAGACAGCTTCAACTCCACCGGACCAACTCACGAAGAGAACACCAGGCTTCGGTTTCGTGGCTGGAACAAACAGATGTTTGAGAAAGACACGCTACTTGAACCACATGTGCTACAAGATGAGTGCAAGGTAATACGCGGGATGGGGGATCTTATTCTTAAAATCGTAAATGAAACAGACACTGGTGCTGTTAGTAAAGTACTTTTCTTTAGTCTTAATGGCTTTTTGTTGTGGTCATGGCTGTTTTCAAAGTAGATTGTATTAGAGAATCATTGGAGGGACTCTCATACAAACCTGCATTAAAGGATCTGTCCTGTCCATTGATGACTTGATGGAAATCAGTGTTGTAGCACAGCGAGGATTTTAAGAAAATTCCACTAAACAGTTCTCTATATGACAAGAGATATAAACTGATACCTCAAATATTCATGTCTGTGTTTTTTGTTTTTTATTATTCTAAATAGACTTCTGAACATATTTTTGATATCTGTTAAATGTCTGGACCTTGAATTACTGGAGTCACATTTCCTTCTTTCCTCCCTTATTGTTTCAGATCCAAGATGGCAGCTGGCACCAGTCACGTTTCCTCTTCCATACTCAGGACAGTCGTCAGCTACCGATTGTAGACATCCAGGAATTTCCCACTTCACAGCTCAACAGTCAGCGACACATAGAAATCGGTCCGGTCTGCTTCCTCTGACACCAGCTTCACGATCTTCTAACCCACTTACATAAACCACTTAAATCCACAGACTTTTGAAAATGGCTTCCTCCCAAAGAGATGCTTGCACAGCAAGCCGGAGTGAGTGTGCGTGTTTGCCCGGGAAGCAATAACGAGACTTTGTGAGAATACACAAAAGTGTCCAGTCGCAGACAGACCTACGTGGAAGAACTCAGTCTCTGTGGAACATCCAGCCCCAGACGTCCAAAGGAGAACAGTGTATACCGATATTTATCAAATAAATGTGTAAAGTACGTTTTGTTTCTTTCATTTTCAGTCCAACTTAAGTTTGCTGCATATGGACCCTGATTACTCACGACGCAGCAGCCTGTCCAAAACTCACAGCTCCCTTCACCCCCCCAAACACACCCAGACCATCCTCAGCAGGGGCCCAACCGGAAGGATCGTGCCAGGCCTCTGCATAGGGCACTGTCTAAAGGTTTATATGAGTGCAATAGCATGTGGATAATGTGTGACTGCTTTAAATATTTCACTCTCCAATCAGAGGCGGTATTTTACATTGTTTTCATTATATTTTTGTCCCAGTCGGACCTGTACATCTTTACAGATGGTGCTCTACCTCTACCTGCTTTTTTGCTTCCTAGAATAGTTGCTGATGTCAAGTTAGTCCTTTTTGACTTTGTGTTGTATGTACCGGTTACATCAAGATTTGTTATATTGTTTAAGTACTTCATGTTGATTTGGTCATTTTAATTTATGAACCATTTTTTTTGATACACTACATATTTTTGTAGCTTTTCCTTCTCTGTGGTAGGTTTCTCAGGGGAAACCTATCATTGGTGCTGCAACAAAGAATGAGTCATCAGTGACATTTCCTGTGTATATATTGACAGCATACTGTATGTTTATTTATAACCTATTACTGTACCACAGTAAGTTATACTCTCAGAGAACTATTTGGTCAACCGCAACTCAGTCTAAAGAAGTATTTATGTGTGAGAGGTGTGTTTGTGTGTTCGCACCTGTGACTGTATTTCTATCATACTGTTTCTCAGTTCATTCAGAGGTGGTTTGGTGATCTGGCAGCTACACTAGGCCAGAGTCAGACAACACAGAAAACAGTTATCATATTCTTAACTTATATTACCTTCAACAAAAGTGTAATTATATAAAGTCTGTGGAGGACAAAGTTGGATGCAAATGTGTAAATAATAAATAATTTTACAAACAAATAAATGGAACATTTTATCCACAAACGGTTTGGTATATTTTTTAATGAGCGGGGAAAAGTCGAGGGTGTACAGGAGGACAGGATTAAAAAGTGAAAAAGAAGTTCATCATCAGGTTTAGATAGGTGCAATGAAGGACTCAGAGTCTAGCAGGACAAATGTAAAGCAAAACTCGCCACTGAAGTGCACTTGAACAAGATCTTTAAACCAAATTTGTATTTGCTCACTGTGGCTGACAGTTATCGACCGGTTGTGCCGGGCTTAATGTTAGCATGATCCCAGTGTTCATGAAAAATACTTTTTTCTCTTAATAATATGACCCCGAACTGATAAAAGTATTTAGAAACAAAGTGACATAGTTTGGAGTCTTGGAAAAATAACTTTGAGAACTAGTTTCCAGAAGAGCATTTTCAGATTTCCTGATAAACGAATAATATACAACTAATGCAACAAAGTCTGTTTTAGTCTTAGAGATTTTTGATTATATTGTGTGTAAAGTGAAACCTATCGTTTGTCCACACGTTTGGCTACGAGGGTCATAAAAAAAGCACACAAAAAAACAATCTGCAGCAGGACACGGAGGGAAAATCTGTAGCTGCTATCCTATAATTTGCGCTGTCGGCTTTTTACCGTCACAGGAGGACGTTGTAGCTCTGACCTACAGACACCAGGAGGCGCCCAAGAGCACGTTTTCCAACCGGAACTCATTTCCACGTGCGGCCACACCACCGGCGGAAGAGGGTTTGTTTTTGGACGCCGCCGGTCGTGTTGGCATCGTGCTCTCTTTTTTTTTTTAGCTCTGCCTGTAACGTGCTCACTCGTTGTACCGACAACACGTATAATGTCATCTGCGGGGAGCCGAGTCGACAGCAGCGGCCCGGAAGAAGAGCAAAGAGGGACGAAGAGAAAGATTTCTCTCTCCTGGTGAGTAGTTTAAACGGGACAGCGAGTCGGCGGCTAACTCTGCTAACAGGGTCGAGTTTGGTTTGATGTTGTTGTTGTTTTTTAACACTCGTAGTTTTTGTAAATTGGGCAGCAGATGTCCTAAAAATCACACCTCAAGATGGGTTTACATTTCGAGCGACGAGGTTAAGAAGCTGGTTGTTGGTTAGTTGTTGTTGTTGTTTTTTTACCTGCGTCAAAGCTCACGCCAGAAAAGTATCCTCTGATTTATTATTATTTTTTTTTTTAATGTGTTTCTGTATATTTGTATTTCAGTTCAAGTGGATGTTAATTTCGCCTGACGTGTTGTCTGTCTTGCAGCTGCGGTGTGTGTGGATCAGAGGAGGCCAAGTACAGGTGTCCCGCCTGCCTCACACGGTCCTGCAGGTGAGATTATAATCCTCAGAAATAGAAACGACTAAAATCATAGAGAGACTGAAGGGGGGGTACGTTAAGCATACAATGCAAAAGGAATATTCTGTTACACAAGATTATGTTTGGCTTTTCTGTCTTCCTCGTTTTCTATTTTTAAATAGACCTGTAAAGTAAAACGATCTTGAGGCATTAAACCAATTGTCACTCAAAGCAATCCCTCCAAAAACCATGTGAATTGTATAAGCTGTAATACAATTCAAACTAGAGAATTATATAAATATCCCCCCCCTCCCTACAATTGTAATTAATGGGAAAATTAGCTTTTTAGACCAAAATCACTGTAAAGTTGGTTATTTGGATCCTGCCTCAAGTACTTTTTACTTCCACATTGTCATCGTTTTTCAGTCCCGGAGGTTACTGCCTGGATCTACATGAGAACTTTGTGGCTGTGGTGTATATTTTACTTATCCATGTTTCTGTGACCTTTCCAGCAAGTAATCAACATGGTAGCAATAAAGTCTAGCAAAACCAGGTGCTGCACCAGCCTATGCATTGTTGCTTTCAGCTCTTTCAGAGAGCACAGCGTGGTACACTGTAGTAGTGTAATAGAAGAAATGCCAAATGGTTATAAAACTTGTATTAGACGGAAAAAAGAAAGACCTTGCCTGACCCGAGGCTTCGTTTCAAGCTCAATCAATTGTTCCCAGGTGCTCACAAAAAGTCAGTTGTATAAACTGCCAAAAAAGATATATATTTTTGTGTGTATTTGACTGGATGTCACTGTGGCAGCAAAGCTAGACAGATTTCAGTTCCAGCTCCTGGAGCCTGGTGCTGTGTCGAGCCCTCCTGCCGTGTGTCTTTGTGGACGCGGAGGACACAGATTCCTTGTACCACATGTTCACAATTTTTAGCAGTTCCTTTTGCACATGAACTTGATCGCATTCAGATTTTTAAAAGCAGGACGCCAAATCTTTATCATGTCATCAGAGGATCACGTGAGTCTGTTAATGTTGTTTAATTTCGTAAAAGATCAAATCTTTATTCCGTCTGTGTCTAATATCATGAACGACAAACAAAGTAAAGCAAACTAATTCTCACGAAAGAATTACATAACGATGTGTTTTTCCTTTGTGTGAAGAAATATTCATGATTGACTCGTGGCTGTGATTTTTGTTTTCACTGACTGCCAGCAACAGCACACCCCTGGAAACCTCCGCGGTCGGCGGCGGGTTCCTCGAGTTCTGTGGCTGCTGAAGCATTCACAACTTCACCTTCCAATAATAAACAGCACATTAGAGGTCGTAACTGCAAATTTCATTAAGACTTATTTAAAAGAGCGCCAGCGAATGTCCTTCGCCTTCTGTCATTGTTGCCTGTTGTTTTGGGCACCGTTCAGCATTCCTGCTGCATAGTTTCTAGGAATAGAGTCTCTGTCTGACTCCGGCCAAATACTCGTCTCTCAGCAGGAGTCAGAAAATGGACCTTTTTGTACTCTGATTAAATCCCAATGTTTTTATTTATTTAATTATTTTTAGATATTGTTTCTAATATCTGAATCAGTAATATTTTAGTATTATTTTAGTAGCAATATTGATACATATAAGTGCTGCATTCCAAATGTATTATCAGTAGTCTAAACTAGGTACTTTATGCTTTACATAATTCGACGTATTTGTTGCAGGTCCTTACTAAGTGAGATCAGATACAAACACAATAAAATCAGCTGAATTGATCGTGTTTGTGTTAATATTGGTTTTCATTTTGGTGAAATCCTAGACGTTGTGCGTTTGCAGAAGTTCTGCTCAGAGTTTAAGATGTCTGAAGCTTCTTTTTTTTTTTTTTTTTTACCAAGACATTCCCCCTTCAGACTCGTCATTTTTTCCCCACCCATCTGCTCCTAATTACTGTTCAAATGCGATATTACACGAATGCGGTGTTCGTCCAAAATCTCCCGATGCACCACGTAGTCCACACGCACCATCCGCCATCTTGTTTTGCTGAATTGCGACAATAAAAAATTGAAGTGTAACCTTTTTTTATTTTATTTTTTCAGCTTGCTCTGCGTGAAGAAACACAAAGAAGATTCAGAATGCAGTGGAGTCCGAAATAAAACTGCATTTGTGACCCTGTCCCACTTTGATGAAATGGCTCTTCTCAGCGGTAAGATGCTCCTTTGCTCGACTGATATACTGCAAACAGCAGGGATAATTTGATCTGCATTTATACCTTTTGTTCAAGCTTAGAACATTTTGTACACATTTGACTATTTTTTTTTTTATCAATAACTGTATTATAGAAATAAATGCTGCTTTTACTTTACGTGTGTTTCCTGTTTGTCCTTTGCCCCTACCGTAGATTACAGGTTTCTGGAGGACACTGGACGATTTGCTGACAGTGCCACCAGAGACAGCCTCATCCGGACACCTCGTACTACTTTAAAAGTACGTCCTTGATTTATAGATTCAATTGTCTTGTACGGTAATTTTGACAAACTCTTGTAAGCTGAAAGGTTTTTTTTACCTTACTCGGTGTTGACAGTCTGACTCTGGGTGACAAATTTATGGCGCACAGCCCGATAAATGTTTGAGAAAACCTACCTGGTTGCGTTGGCTCGGACAAAACAAGTCACCCGGCTCATTGTTTTATTTCCGTGGGCTTTCTAAAGCACTTGAAGGGTCTTACTTGCTCATTTCCAGAGTTTGACGCAAAATTCTAAGCACGTCACGGTGCTGCACTCTGTTCACGTGCAACAGGAGCAGTCTCTGAGCTCTTCGATTCACCCTCGTACAGTCGAAACTGTGCAAACTCAGAGGAGTGCTGTAGAAATGAATGACTGTGCAGAGACCGGCTTTACAATCAAACACTGTTGGAGCTTTACGTGTGATTCCTTTTCAGTAAAAATCTAAAACTGTACAAAGTAGAGTTGCACAGTAGTAATAAATATTCTTTTAACAACACTGATATTAGAGTTCTTGTATAGTATAAAATTATTGGATATGTGCTGCATGCATCTTCAAAATCCATTGTGAATACATGTTTTCTTAGAAATCTGTATCATCCAAGTGTTTTTCCTCTTTCTGCTTTTATTTCTTCCCTCATATAATTTGTGGCTGCAGTTATGCAACGCTTACTGCTGTTGGCCAAAACCACAGACTTCCATTTGTGTACGAGCTCATACCATCTTTTACCTGCACTGCCACCACAACACAACTTGAGGGACATCTGATGGAACGGAGTAATTCATGTTCTTTTATGGGATTTGTTCGAGGCAGCCACGACTTCAGCGGTCACAAATCAATCAAAAATAATGAGGCTCTGTGTCACGGAAAGATAAAGGCTTGGCACATGATGAGCTTTGGGATTTGGGTTTCCTCCAAAACATTGCAAGTGCAGTAATCTGTTATTAGCCCTGTATAGTCTTACCTAAATAAATCTCTTTTACTGTCTCTCACCTCCAACCTAACGTTATAAAGCAGCCAGGAAGGAAGAGCTTGTCCTTTCAAATTAAGATGAGGGCAGTTTAGGAGAAGGTCAGGCCATCTTCGGTTTAATTGTTCATGAAACTGCACAGCCAGATTTATTGATGCAGGGCAGCTGTTTGGTTCTCGGATGTGTTTGTTCTTCGAACAGCCCCGCTGACTTTTCCACTGAACTAAAATGTCAGCCACTTTGTAGTCCGGACCAATCAGGTCAAGGCGACTTAAAGAAACTTTTGTTACATCCTGCTTTCCTGTACAGCTGTGAGGGATGTGTTAAAGCTCTGCTGGGTTGTTTTTAGGCCTTCATTGCAATCCTAAACTGTGCTGTAAATCTACCAATATCTTTGTGTGTGACACCACAATATACAGAATATATTGTGGTAATGTTCATACTGATATGGCTGCAATTCATTTTATGAATGCACTCATTTTAGATCTGGTACGTTACTATAGAATCATATCATACTGTTCTATCTTTATAAGTATTTGTAAATTTGTTCATATTGTGTGCACTTTTTTTTGTCTTTTTCTATGCTGCTGTGACGAGTAAATTTCCCCACTGTGGGATTAATAAAGTCAAATCTAATTTTATTTAATTTTGTGTTGTCCAGGCCAAGAGGCTGGCAGTCAACGCCAGGAAGATGAACATCACACTGAGGTTCCTCCCCATCACATTCACCAAGAGCCAAGAAAACTCCACCATCTTCCTTAAAATGTAAGAATACCGCCTCAAATACAGACAGCTTCATTATTATTTGTTTAGTCCTGAGCTGTATGAGAAAAAAATAATTGTATCCTCTTAAAGATCACTTCCAATGAAAATCAAGTTTTTAAACTGGTGGCGTTTTTGTGTTTTTATAAGTGTTTTTAAAAGCACTGCTCAAAATGGCCACTTTTCCATCTGAATTTCTGCCTGCATGTGTCCTGAAACATCAAAAACCTTTTCAAAACTTTTCAAATGATCTTTTCAGAGAAATATTAAGTCTAACGTCAGTTAAAATTTCGACATGCATGTTGCTCTTTTAAATCCAGTTTTATCTGCAGCTTCTGGTTAGTGATGTTTCACTTTGCCACAGGATGGCACTCTTGTGAAGCCCTAACAGCGGTCGTATCTGGTGCTGGCTCGTCCCAGGTTATCTCATGGCTGTCCTGTGCGTCACGGTGAGGAAACACAGACTTCCACCTGTGTCTGTGAAAGAGAGCTACCTTGGGCAGCTGAGCGGAGATGAGTTTATAAAACACATCAAGTGAGATTGAGGAGCTTGCTTTGCTGAACAACTGTATTTCACAACAGACACAGGAGGGGACACTTTTAAACTGCTAATCTGCAGCCATTTTGTTGGCTTTCTTCAGATGTGTTGGTGTCTGTATGGTTGTCGATCTCACACACACACACACACACACACACACACACACACACACACACACACACACACACACACACACACACACTTGTTGTCGAGGATCAGTAGCCCGTCGTCTGTGCTGGATAAAGATTAGGTGGTTTTTCATGGCACATTATAGTCTTTTATCAATAACATCTTGCAGGCATGTTTATTTTTATTAAGTTGCAAAAATGTATTTTAACATCACTACACATTGATCATCAATAAGTTTAACATCTTCAAACTTAGATCTCAAAGAATCATTATTTAAACAGACTTTAAAAAAAAAAAAAAAAAAAAAAAAAAAACAGCACTCTCTGCATCTGAAGTTTGACTGGAATTGTTGCAAACAAAGTTGAGCTGAATTTTCAGAAAAAAGTTCAGTTTAGTCCACATTGCAGAGTTGAGTTATTTAGAGACTCATTACTTCCGTCAGAGCCTGAAGTAATGACTAATTTGTTCATGTGGACTTTTTTTTTTTGTTTGTTTTCTTTTGGCTCAGTTCCACTGGTGGTCTTGTCACTTCTGGCAGCTTTTCTCGCTCGCTGGACAACCTTCTGCCACTCGGTTTACCATTTCTTTTGAGGCTGAGCCCTGCCACTCTAATCCCACAGTGGAAGAATAGAGGAAGGGGGGTGGAAATGGTTATTGAACTGCATATTAAAGTTTTACGAGGCTGAACTGCCCAGGGACAGAATTAGGTGCCAATCAGGATTGCCACTAAAAGAAACCTTTGTCAGTCCCTCCAGCTGGTTTTATGTTGTTACTTTCCCTTTCACCACCCTCTTTTCCATCCTTTAAGTCCACCACTCTGTCATGTCTGTCTCTGGTGTTCTGCAGGTGGCGAGTTTAGTATGCACATCTCAGGATGTCAGGTTGTAGAAGTGGACTGCAGCCCCACAATCCCTGTTTGGAGTCCTACATTTGTCAAATAGTGACAGAAAGTTTTTGTGGGATGTCTGTTAAGTTTTTTTTTTCATAAAGGTTCACTACCAGGGACAAATGAAGAACTGTGCCTTCTAGTATCTGTAGAGGAATCCTGGGCCAGCTGCGCAGCCTGTCTTTGTTTAGTCTGGTTGGTCTCACTGTGAAGACTTTCCAGCTAACCGCAACAGCGTCCCATTCACAGAGCAGCAAACGGACACAAGGGATGGGATGAAAGGTATACAATAAATAGTGAGGGATCGAGGGGGAATGTGCTTCAGAATGTACCAAGTACATAATATAAAAAGCAGATGTGTGCGCGGTGTGACTGCAGCTGGTTAGCGACATATTCATGCTACGCACTCGCGCTGCCAGAAAAGGATCATTACTGGCAGACAGCTGACTGGAGGGCTTTCAGGCCTGGTGTCGGTCTGCGTGTGCGAGCGCATGTGCGTGAATGTGAGCTTGTGAGCATGTGTCTCTTTGATTAAATGTTTTGTACGTAAAGTAACAGCTTTGCAACTACTTTCTTTTCCACGTCTTACCGATGACTAATTGAAAAAGAAGCAGTGAAAAGATTGACAAAAAATTACAGGCTGCCTCTCAGTCCAGCTCTTGGAGGGTAAGGATATAATAGCTGGCATTTGGCAGAACATTGGGAGTAGTTGTGTTGGGGTGGAATTATGTTTTCTACAGTCTCAGCCTGGCATGGTGAGGCATTTTCCTCATAGCCCGGGCTGGACAACACATTGCAGGAGCAGTTTCTGTGGGTAATAACTGAACATATTTCTATAATAACTTGAGATAATTAGTAATATGAACCAGTGCGGTTTTGTGCCCTGTTTATCACTTTCCCATATATTTGCAATCGGCCTCAATTAACACAGCTTTCTGGGTCCGAGGAGGTCTAAGGTTGTTTCCAGCTATTGACAGGTGTGGAAGAACGGTGAAGTCCAAAAATAAACTTCTTCCTGTTGATACAAGCAGAGAAAATAAATCTTTCTAGATGGAGAAATATTAAAGTAACCCGCATATATATATATTCTGTAAACTTAGTTATGTCTGCTGGAGACGTGTTAAGCCTAACGTGGGGTTTCTTGTGCCATTTTAATTGGTCAAACATTCACTGAACATAAAGTAAGTTCAGAATACATGATGTCCTACATTCGTAGCTCTGTCTTTCTCTGTTGTGTACCTGGCGGGGTATTAACCCGACCTTATCTATTTACCCTCCACTGAGAATTGTTTCCAGTCGTTGCAACCTAATGGGCCGAGACCTCGGGTTAATTCTTAACTGATGGAGTAGCCTTTAACTGGCATTGTGCCAAAACTCACCAAGCTGTAATTCTCTGCCTAGTGAGCAGAGTTCAACGCCATGTTGGTAAATGACCATTGCAGTTTTTGTTGTCTTAAATTTTTGGCATTTTTGTTGCTCCAAATTCACCTCCTCGATATTTGCTATCGTTGCTCCAACCGCTCGTATCGCTCCATCATACAAAGCCCCCATTTCACAACAAACGTTTAACTTCAACGTCATCACACTTAGGCACGCCCACTGACCTCTGATTGGTCCGCTCTTCCGAGTGGCTGGGCGAACCTTAATGCGAACAGGGTTTCTATACTGTAACCAGTGGAGAATGAAGTATTGAGCAACAGGCGGGCGGAGCCAAGCTAGTCACTAGTTTTCCCTAAAAAAAAAACAACTGCAACATCAAGATAAAAGACACATGTACATTGTCCTACATGCATTCTACAGATCCAGATTGAGTCAGGCATTTTTGTAATCCCTTCAAAATAAAAGCCCTCCCACAGATTTGGGGAGCAACAGATTTGTACTACTAGTAGTCCGACAGACTTCATCAGATTACAGTTATGATAACATGGTGAAAGATGGTAGGTGTGCAACACACCGTGAAAACATCACTGACCAGCAGTTCATCCCTCTCTGTGAAGGTGCAATGGAAATTCATGTGCACAACATGCCGCAGCTCAAGCCAGCCACACTGACACCATGGAAAAAAAGGTGTAATTTTAGTACCTCTATTAGACCAATTAATGCAATTTTGAAAATGCTGTAATGTACCAGTGACATTCATCGCAGGTCGCAGAAACCTGAGCGATCGCATGCGATGAGTGAACGCACAAATGGATTAAAGCAGAGAAAACCAGATTTCACCCCAGATTTCACGGCGGGGGGGACGGCTATCCGTCGCTTCACGCTCATGTGCGATACGACTCCCACTTTCCAGAAATTAAGTTCAAACGAAACAATCAGCAGCAGCTCACGTCGCATGTTTTTCAGAGGGCGACAGACGGCCTTCCTGGCTGCGTTCGGCTTCATTAACTGGCGCTGCTGCAGAGCGGAGTGTGTGTCGGCCGCCGTCCGAGGTAAACCTCACATCGGTGGCGAGCAGTCGTTTCATCAGTGTTGGAAACGCTGTCATCACGATTGGCTGCGCAACTGTGGGCTGCACGCTGCTTTGTGGCTCCGAGTGAAATTCCAAACTGCAAATTAACCAGAAATGTGATGGTGCCGCATGAAGTAGAAAGAACATAAACTTGTCATGAGTTATGTTTTGGTTGACCAAATTGTAATAAATGGGTTTTCATGTGTTCCTCAAAACTAATTACAGAGTTTTGTTGTTTGGCCAGAAGAGATGGTGTGACTTTTGGCTGTGAACCCTTTCTCGTTGTTTTTAAGCCACACTAATACTTTGCAGGTGGTTACATCGGAGAAAAGTATTGACAACTGTGTTTGGATTACCATCAGATTCAGTACAGACATATATGCTTCCCACAGTGTCACTCCTTATGACCTTGGTTATCATCCGACTTTTCATCCATCACAACCAGCAGATCCGATCCGTCTTTTCGGTGGTCCAACACGTGAGAATCCTGCAGCTAATGACCAAGCATGTCAGGTCCAAATATACAGTTTCTCCCATTAGTGGTATTACTTTTAGAATAGAAAAAAAATGTCTCCCCGTTTTTCATCCTTTCGACAATTTAATCCTCTCAAATGCAATGAGACGAGTCGTCATCTCATGCATTCACACACACGCTCCTGTTAGCATCTTTGTGCTGGTGGCTCTTCAGGAAAAGCAGACCTATTACATAAGATTTCAGCTTTTGTCCAACAGTTAGGGTTCAAGCCAGATATTGAATAAGAAGTCTTAAAATGCAGCTGTCTGTAATCTTATTCTCCTTTCTCTTTCTTCCGTCCGCCTCGCTACCCTTCTGACGTCGTGGATCCAACTTTTGCTTTGGAGTCCGAATTTATTCTTTGTTACTCAATAGAAAGACCACAAAGTCCCGTTGTCTCCACCGGCACCCACTCACCACCCAAACTGTAGCATCTGCCTCCGACACATGGTTTCGCATGTAGCGCCTTTTTTAGTTGGATCTGTTCGGTCCTTAATCCCGCCAGATGGATCTCGGCTCTGACTGCCAGACGAGCAGTCAGGCCTTCTGCTCTCTATTGTTGATGGCACAAGATGCTCCAATCACTTAGTCACCGGGGTGTGTTCTAGTTAATGGTTTCATCCCTCTTCCTCTTTGTCTGCTTTCCTTCTCGATCTCCCTCAGACAGTTTGCGAGGCAGCCAAAGTTGCATCCTGACATGCGACCAGGTTCAGCATGATTAAAACAAAGTTGTTTGTGCACCGTGTCCGCGTTGACGGAGTGTTTTTAATGCTTTTTAAATGAATAGTGACTGATGTAGTTGTGTCTCTTTCTTTGTGTAAACCTGCCCGTTTAAAAAGCGATATAGAATAAAAATTTAAAAAAAAATAAAAAAAACACATTCACATAAGTCGGTGTAATAAACCGCCTGCTGCTGTACACAGTCTGCATAAAGAGCATGTTTCCCCTTTCCAAGAAGGCTTATGCATCAATGACGACAAAAGCTCAACTGTATGAAATTGAATTGGCGTATGGCCAGAATTCAGTGGAACAATGTAAGCATGTTGGATTATTAATACAGTGCCAGTGAATAACTGCTTGTTCTTAGGGAGTTTTCAGTTTATGGCTGAGGTAATGAATGGGTGTCAATCTGTAAAGAGTGTGTGTTTTGCATACATGTGACAAAGAAGAGTTTTCAGATGAAATATTTTTTTGGCTTGTGAGGACAGTTTACGATCAGAATTTTTGACCTTTGGGTCTGAAATTTGGATTAAAATTCCCCATTTCGCTGTTGATCAGAAGGTACTGTTAGACATTCTAACAAACCCTATGTTGTAAAGATAATGAGGCTTTATTGATTTGCACTTATTGGTCACCTGTTGAAAACTTGAAGCTTTGTAGTCCTATCTGCGGAGAGAGGCATTGCATTGTGTTTGTTTTGTGAAATTGACACAATTTCTCCACATTAAAATGACTTAATAGAAGCTCTGCTGAAGGCATTGCAGCACAAAGTAAGCCTTTCCAAATAAAACTTGCATGGTCGCCATAAATAACTCACTTACAGTCAGCAAGGCTCGCCAGCATCTCCTCATAACTCACCACACGCTGATTAATCAGAAAGAAACTGATCTGAAAGTGACGGGGTTCATGGATAATGGGGTCTTATCATTAGAATTAGGCCACCAATCGTTGCACTTCCTGATGGAAAAAAAGATTTGTCTCTTCCTCTTGTTTGCATTGTGGCTCCGGAAAGTCTCTTGTCAAGCAGGCTCCGAAAAGTCTCTTCTGTTTTCTCTCTTATTTGCAAGTGATTCCTTTATTGTTTTACTTTCCGCGTCTAATTGACGACTCCCCTGTGTCCTTATCTTGTGACCTACAACCAACTCGGTATTACCATACGAAAGCAGATACAAAGGGAATGGGAGTGACTGTCAACTGTTTGTCACGTATAGAAGCTGCCCTACGGAGGAGATCTGGGAGCACTGCTGGACACCTCTCTTTGAGGGTGCATGTATTTGCTCCTTCTTGTAAGAATAAATGTCCGATGTGTTTGATTTTGAACCAGGCCTTTGGGTAATTTTTCTAACACTTCCCCAAAAACAAATACAGTTACATACTTCAGTATCTCAGTCATGTTAGGAGATATTAGAAGATATGTTTTGTTCCTGGAAACGTTTTATCACCTGAGCGGTATTAATAATGAAACGTGTTTACATTTTTTTTCCCCACTTTTTTTCTGGCCATGTTCCAATCCTATTTCAATCAGCAAGGCTTAGTTCAACAAACTATTTGATGAATAATCCCTCATGAAGAAAAAAAAATGCCCTTTTAATACAGTCCATATAAGGTAGCAAGATAGCTCATTACATGGAGTTCAGTTGAGATTATAAACCTTTCATCATAATCTTTTAATGCTTGATCTCTTCTAACGGGCATGTTTTAGGAGGATTGTGTTCCTGTGTATATTTCAGATCTGTCCTGCACGCATAGCTTTTTTTACGGTTTGCCGCTTCTCTCCTTTTGGGTTAAATGCCTTGCTGAAGGCCCTTCAGCGATAACCGCTGAAATACGAGGCTGTGACCTGATGGGTTTTTAGCAGGTCCTGGTATTTAAAGTAGTTGTCCGCTACCATTTGGGGCTTCTGTTTTGACTTTTTTTTTTTATGCTGCTCTTTCCTCTCTCCCACCCCCCTCCCCCGACAATGAATGATGGCACTTATCCCAGGTATGCACCGTGGCCTTGCCTGAAATGATTGCATGCATCTTTGGGCAAGCCCGTTTTCCATTGAAAGGCATAGTTTCCATTTGCTGTAATGACAGAATAATGGCATCACACCTGGTGCTCCACCCTCATTTGCCTGCACGTACAAACATACATGTGCACCCCCCCCCCCCCCCCCCCCCCACACACACACACACACACACACACTGAAGAAACCAAAGAAGAAACTGCCGAAACTAAGCAAACACATAAATTTCTCTGACTAAGGGGTTAGAGGTGTTGGGTACCTCCTACAGTTGCGTAGGGAATCCCCTCCCAGCCCCCTTGTGTACACTCTCAACATGCCTGCTGCTGCCTTGACTACTTACAGCTTCAGCCCCCCCCCCCCCAACCCCCAACCCTCTCCTTACAACCAAGTGGAAACTCATAACCACCTTTCATTGGATGTTCTGCACATAGTTCTCCACTTCTGAAGTCCTCCTACCCATCCCGTTTCCGCTGTTAACCCCTGTTGTGAAATTCTACCATCTGGATGCACAAAACAACACAGGAATTAGAACTGTGTCTGTTGCCAAAAGATAAATAACACGTGAGGTTTGCCAAAATTTATATTTTATATTTTTGTTGCGTTTTATTTACTTGACCAGGATTTTGCCACATCAGTCTACTTGCACAGTAATAGGGGTTAACAACAAGTACACAATGTATGTCCCAGAAAAAAAAAAAATCCAATTTGTGTTCAGATGTTGAATCTGACTTTGGCATGAAAGAATGACAAAATACTGCTAGTAAATGGCAGTGGATGTCTAATATGTTGTTGGTCGTCCACCTGCCAACAAAACAACTCTTTTTGGTATGTGGCCCCCCCAAGATGTGATGGCCAAGGCAACACATGCCATATTCCTCCCTTAACTATCCTTAAAAGAGTCTGCAGGAGTAGCCCTTCTGTCTGTTCAGAGCAGATTGGATAGTCTTAATTGCCTTCACGCATTGATGAACGTTGGGCAGCCGACACCCTGGCACCAGCTCGTGGTTTGTACTTCCTTAAACCATATTAAATAGGTACTCACCGCCGCTGACTCACAAGCCTTGTGGTTTCCGAGATACTACCACCGAATCTTCTGGCCATAAAAATGTAGCCCCCGTCAAGACATTACACATACCTGTTTTTCCTGCATCCGACATGATGACTTTAATAATCAATCGGTGATATTTCCTGAATGTTTTGGCTCGTGTAGATTTCTGGTCTGGCTTCAACAGAATTTTTTTTTATTTTAATTTTTTTTTTAAATACCCAACTGGGCTGAAATCGCTCCAAGGTAACTAGCTTTGTTGATAGATAAAAGTCAAATAAGCCACAAAATTTTGATATTTTAGATATCAAAAGAAACCTCACAGTCGTGCTCGGAATCTCTCTTGGTGAACACCAAAAACCTCTAATAATAAGGTCTCTTCTATCTGCCTTAAAATTATGTGTTGCGTCTCTCTGAGGGTGCGTTTCATCTTCATCCTTCGAGATCCATCACGGCTTCAGTCAGTCTTTTCTCCTGAAGAAGGGGGTTGATGAATCAGCTCCACCCTCTATATGGTCAATTCTGTGGCCTCGGTCAACGCAGGTCCTTGTAGTTATGTTCGGCCCTCAGTATGTTGGGTATGTAACTCCGGAAACGACGACTTATTCATCCTTGTGCCAGTAACCTTTACTCTCTGCCTTAAGGGCAGCAAAAATCTACAGTCCATGTTTTCTCGGTTTTATCTACACAACAGGCATCTTTCTGTGTAGTATTAGATTTATATGACAACAGTTGTAGATATGAACACTGCAGCCGGGTAGGGAATACGTGTTTGGTTGTAGAGCACGCCCAGCAACCCAGAAAACCCAACCGCATCTAAAAGCCACTGCCCAAAGCATTACCCCAGAAGAAGTGATTATTATGTGATATCCACCAGCTGGTGTCCTAGTATTGAGTGTGTATGTCATGGTCTCCATGGCGACTGTTTTTTTCTTTTTCTTTTTCTTTTCTTTCTTTTTTTCATTTACACACAGTCACACAGATGGACAAGATCTTGGAAGCAGCCGTGCGTATTGTCTCGGACAGATTAGGGCTGAATCTGTTTTGTGCTCTGAATTTAAACAAGGGCATTTGTGTTTGACTGTGAGGGGGATACTATGAGAGCACTGATGACCTCATCTGTCCGTGTTTAAAAACAGACATCGGGCATTACCGCTTTTGATAAACTCAAACTACAAATTAGTTTTTCTGTGTCTCATTTAGAGAGAAGCAGTTCCTGTGGCACCTGAAGCTCACGTTTCCTCAGAGTGGCTCAGAGTTCAGTCAGAGGAGGTGAGTTACACAACAATAGTACACCCATCAAGGTTTCTGATAAACCTACGGGGTTTAATGTCCGTACCAAATTTGGTTTGTTGTCCGTGTACTTTCTCTTACATTCGCCTCATATTTCTGTTTTTTTTGTTGCAGGGTGCACGACACTCGAACCTTGGAGCAGATCTTGACTGCTTATATTCATCCCACAGAGTCGGACCCTGTGACACGTCAAAAGTGAGCTTTGTCCCTTTTGCACTGAAGTCTGTGTTTTGATAAGCGGCCAATACTCTAGTCTAGGCTATGGGCACAGGACGAATCCCACGCCATTGTTCTCTTTTTCTAAATGTAAAATCTGTAAACCGTTCTTTGTGCAACGGAGGCTGTAACAACAGATCCTCAGAGAAATGTGTTGCATTCAGCGGCAGAAATTCAAGTTTCGGTTATTTTGGTTCAGTCTGTTGTCTCATGAATAGAAATAGAAAACTTAACAATGTGACAATAGATCTAGAAGTCAACACCAGTTTGATATATGACTTAAAAGACCTCTAATTTTAGGGATAATGACTGTTGCTCAGTCCATTGTTTAAATGAGCAGTTTTACTGTTTATTTCCTTTCCACAGAAACATTTTAAATAGATTTTTCTCTATAATTGCAATTAACTTACAAATATGAACATGCATGATTCCATTTAACCTTCTGGTGAAGTCTGCAATGACACTCTGCCACAACTCTTGTTTCCCAGAGCAGATAAACGGGTGGATTAGCTGCTTTTAATCAGTTTAATGTATCAGTTAAAGAATGAACAAAAACTGTTGTTCAAAGGTAACCCTCTGTCCTGATATATCAACCACCTGAATCCAGTTTCGGTCACACAGGATTTGGTTGAAGTCTCTCCATGTTCTAACTGCCACATTTATCTTTTGTAATTTTGCTCCTGCCTCATTTTTTTTTTTTAATATGTCCCCGGCTCGTGTTTCTCCCAACATGAACTGCAGTCTTTGAACAAGGCAGGTTCTTTGATTGCAGAACACTCTAATCTGGACCTCCTAACAGAGCAGTGATCTGACTCCTCTGACCTAACCTTTAAACCGATAACAGTCGGCGGTAAGTGGTTCTGCTGTAAAACCTGCAGCGGGAGCATATTGTGGACAGGTGTACCTCTTTAAATAGATACCTGACTTGGTCTTGCGCCAGCCTTTTAGACACAGCCTCTGTCCAGACTCAAGTGAGTGAGGTTTAACTCTCCGTGGCCCGTTGGCTTCGCTGCAGGCTCAACTGCTGTGGTTGTCAGTAGCACGGAGGAGACTGTACATATATCGGACGTCTGACCCTTACAGCATATGCTGTCAGTTTGCCCGTATGCTTTGTTGTTGTCTCTTACCTGTGTTGATGTGAATTTCTCTTCCAGGTTGAAGATGTATGTGCAGGCTCCATTTGAACACGTGAAAGTCTTCATGAAATCAGAGGGGAGAAAGGCCAACTCTGTGCGGTGAGAACTACTCTCCAGTTGTTGCCTGTCTTATTCTCCGTGATTAATATCAAATAGCACTGCAAGTAACAATTATTTTCATTATCAATTAATCTGTTGATTATTTATCTTGATTAATTGATTAACTTTTTGGTTTTCAAATGTTAGATAAATGTGTACAATGTTGACCAGGGCCTCCCACGGTTCAGCCCCAAATGTCTTGTATTGTCCCGAAAAACAGATCACAAGCAGATATTAATTTTATTATTATAAATATTCACATTTAAGAATCTAAAATAAGAGAATTTCAGAATATTTTATTAAGAATCACTCAAAATAGTTGATACATTTTTTTTCTTCAAATCTTTTATTAACTAATCAACTCATCGTTACAGCTCTAATGTAATGTGACACTTTTATGACATATTTTTAAGCTTTCTATATTCAATAAATTTGTTGTTGCTGGTCAAAATGGAGATCAGGATCTGTGAGGGTTGACCAGGGTTGGTACTTTCTGATACAGATGAATCCACCGTTGGGCTGGGTATCGAACGTCAATACTTTTATGGCACCAACTGAACTTCGAGAGTCAGAAATTACTCATAATTTGGTGCTAAATTTCTACGGCAAGGCTACGTTCACATGAACAATTTTTTTCTCTCAACTTTTGGTACGTATAAACATGAGTAAATTTCATCTGTGTCAATGCAGCATTTCCCGTACAAAGGGCTCTTCTTTGGTGGCTACCGAAAAAATAACTGTTTCAACTTGTGTAAATCTTACTTTAAAACACCTAATTTCACTCTTTTAGAACTGCTTTCAAACTGCTTTTCAGGCATCCTGTGACTTTACTAACCGTTCAATTAAACCTGCCAGTCATCAGTGATTTATTCAGTGGGTATGAAATCGTTATGATTTTTTTTATGACCATGACATTCCTGCAAACCTACGCAGATTTTTGGCAACTTGAGTCATCAATGGCGAGTTTTTCGCCTCTCCCTTTTTTTTTTTAACCTTGATTCCAACATTAAGGATGTTCATTGATCAAGAAAATTCTGCTTAGCTTTAGCCTTCATCATCCAACCCTTTTGTCTGTGACACTCCGACTCTCTCACCTTCCAGTTGCGTAGTTTCTGTCCCGTGTGCTGTCTTTTTTGAACTTTTCCTCTTTTTATGATGTTTTCGGGTTGTCTCTGTGTCCCGTTCTTGTGAACCCAACCTCTGGAAAGCCTTGAGGGAATTTCCTAAAACTTGGCACAAACGCTCACTTGGACTTGAGAATGAACTGATTAAAATGTGTGTCCACCTTGAATCTGAGGTGATTGTTAAGATCTTCTTTACTGTCAGGTTGAATGTGTCTGTGAAGTATCCACGTTTTTGAATTTGCAGGATCTTTACAGTAACCTCCATATTTAAGGCATTTGTCTGTTTTTATGGCTGCAACTTTGTTTTCTGTCAGAATCGACCTTATCGGCCAAGCATGTGAACACGTACAAGGAATTTGACTCTGTTTTTTGTTCCTCTCAATGATTTTACACACCAATACTGCAGACATGGAACAGAACAGGAGCAACTTAACAAAGTCAAGTCAAATCAATTTTATTTATATATCCTACAAACACACTTAATACCTTTTAGTAAATGCCTTCAAATTCTGCACTACATGTGTCTGCACAGACACGGATGTATACTGCAACTTGACTGGTTGGCGGAGGCATGCATCTATTTTTTTTTTTATTTTTTTTGAAGGGTTGGTAGAAGGTGATGATAGCATCCATTAGCCTCGCCTACTTCTGGATTATTTGGCTGTCTTCCACTTCCACTTAGTCATGGAGTGAATGATGATCCTCGGTACTCATAATCATTACCCCCTGGCCAGGATGAAACGTCATGAAACCTCCCATCCCATCCTTCATCTTTGTAACACACACACACACCCTCATTTTGTTTCGCCCTGTGCGTTGGCCTACACACTTAATCCAAGCAGATAAATTCTGCTTTTTGACAGCATATAGAGGGAAATTACTGAACGTCGAGCGGAGAGTTGTGCCAAGATTTAGCATGACACACCTTTACGAAGTCACATTTATATTGACGGCCATTACAAGGTAGTTTCTAACGGTGAATAATTACAGTTTAATCATTCCTATGAATCTAGTCTTCTCTCATATCCAAGTATCTATTATACCCAGTGTTTCCCACACAGAGCTTACTTTGGTGGGCTCTGGTTTCACACAGCGTCCACCCATACACCAGGTTTTGACTTCAAATTGTTTCTTTCAGGAGGGTCTGAGGGTCCCAATTCAAAGGGATACGTGATTTCAACTTCGGTAATTGTTATATTCGAAAGCTTTATGTGACACTTTTCAAACTATTTTGGCCACTCGGGAGTTGCTTGCACTGCAGTAGGCATTTAATTGCATACAATACAAATATCTTTTTTTTTTTTTTTTAATTTTAATATATTTTCTTGTAATGGTAAATTGGAGTGGGGAGACATTGTGCTTCAAATTCACATTTCTGTACTATTATTATATTTACTCATCAATATAGGTAGTGCATGCCAAGTCATCCCATGTGTAAATCATCATAGTGGCTCCCCCAAGAATGGCAAACATGCAACAGTCGGCAGTTCTCGTCACACTTTAACAATGAGCCGTACGTCGCTGCTGTGCATGTTAACTGCAGAAACAGATGCTGAATGAATTCAAGCAGAAGTTTTTAGTCTACTGACTCAAGAGAGGAGAAGACAAATGGAAGCTCTCTAAGGGCATATGTCATATTCACTAAGGAAGCAGGCCATTTGCTGAAAGAAACAGCTCATAAACTTGTGTTTTACAAACCGCTCCACAGACAACAAGAACATTTGTTTATTTTGTCATGATTTTTATCAGGCCAGCAGGAATCAGACCAGCCCTGTTCTCACAAAAGCTTATTGTATCTTATGGTGTTACTGTATTGGTACTTCTGCTGTGTGGAAATGCATTTATACATAAATGTATCAAGAATCTTCATTTCTGGCCACATTTAAATGTCCGCCACTTCATTTTCTACCCGTCATTGCAGCTCTGGCGTTTTTCTTTCTTTCTCTGCTTTGTTGGGGTGGTGTTGCAGGAAACGGTTATGACAATGCGGAGATGTACACAAGCACAGGCAATTTCTCGCAGATCTTTTTTATATAAATGAGCCATGACAGTTGTTACTACTTGCGCACCAACAATACGTTTCTCTGGAGAACAGTTTTATTACTGACTCCTAACAGATATTAGCCTAATACAGTCATAGCTGTAAATCAGTCAAGTAGAGAAGGAATTTTTTTACTGTGTCCTGTCAAGTCTTTGGTAATGAGTGTTTCAGCGGTATAAATCACTATCAGACTTTCTCTCTCAGTAGTCATACTTTAGTATCTGTTATTATTGGGTTGCATAATAGCAGCCTGGTAAGTTTGTAATTCAGTTTTTATTAAATGTTTATCGTCAACATTATTTTGAAGGCAGCTGAATGGAAAAAGGGCAACATTCGGATACTTGTGCAGGAATATTACCCTCCATTAACCAGGAACAGTTACATAACAGAACCATGGCCACAGATTGCAGCTCTAATAAGAAGAGAGGGCCCTTCCAGACGGCGGTCACATTACATTTTCGGGGTCTCAAACAAGCATTTCAACCACAAACCTTTTAGATAATGGAGTCTTAGAAGAAAACCCCTCATTTTGTACTGTATTATTAATGTTATGAGGTCATGGATAGCAGTCGTCATGGCTACCTGGAGGTCATTTGCCACGTTTAACACAAAAGGGTATGACTGCGTGTTTTTTGTTGTTGAACGTCCACTGGAATATCAAACTCACTCCAATGAAGGAGTTCTTGTGCTAAAGTAAACATCGCGGTGCGACCAGCATCCTCTTACTGGAAAGGAGACGGACTGTGCATCAAGAGAGCCATTCACACATTTCTGGATGTTTGTTTGTGTTTTTTTTTTTTTTTTTTTTTTTTTGAGGATGCCCTCTCCTCTTTTCCCTTACCTCTGCTTTTCCTCTCAGCCAGCCAAATCCCACAGAACATCTACGCCTCTCGATGTGTCAGATATAGAGATGCTGTTTTTGCATTTGTAGCCAAAAAAGGTAACGCGTGTGCATTTTCTTCTTTAACCAGTGTTGTGGTCCCATGGGACAGCGATGTTTCTCTGCTGTCCAAGCTGTGTTTTCTCTCACATAGTTGTGGCAAACCCTTGCCTTAGCCCTCCTAGGCCTGTCGATCTGCTCTCCCTCAGCTTGCCCTAAAGCCACGTTCGAGTTTGTTTCTGCGCAGCAGATGCTTCATCGGGTCCCCTGTAATGCCGGACTGGTGTTGGGTATTATTACTGGCCCGATCAGTTGAACCAGTGGGAGTGGCTAAGTGTGATCATGTTAAAGCGAAGCAATTTGTTTCCAAAGGTTGTTAGACTGTGGCGGCGGTCGTCGAGACAGATGAAGCAATACGAGCCGTTTCGCCAAACCGAGTAAATGTCGACGAATTGAAGCTGACGCAAGAAACAAATGTCTGCAATGGCCCTCTACCGACATGGAGTTGCACTCTGCTCAGATTGAGGGAGGCTCTCTGTTGTTTATAGCCTGGCATCTTACGGCGCACAACAAACCTCTTACCAATGGTGATTGGTTACAGGCTGCTCCAATAGTTACAAAATAAACACGAGATCTATGCCAATTAGGATGCAACAACTGGAAATGATCCCCAATGGAGCATGATCGAACCCATATACCCACGCTGTAAATTTGGGTCTGGTAGTAACAGGCTGTTTTGTGAATATATGCAGATGCCCATAAATAACCCTTAATAGTGCACCACTGACGTAAGACCAGACATTTCTTTTGGTCAATTGTGCAATCGCTTTCCGCTACATGTAGATAGCAAGTGCCTGACCAAACTTCTTTTTCAATCTAAGCATAGATGGACTCATGCAGTTAGCAGTTTGCAAAGAGTCAACAAGAACAATATCCAAACGGTACGCTACAGTGAGCCAATTTCACAAAACAAGGCTGGTACCAACTTGTGGACAGCTGTGGACATGTCCAGTTTGTTTTTGCCAGAGATCAGTTCAAGCCTTCAACATTGTTTTATCGCAATATACATTCATTCTCATGATATTCATTGTCTCTGTGCCTTCCATTTTCACACTGCTACCTCTTTGCTGATGGGTCTCAGCAGCGGAGGGGAAAACAATAGGAACCTCCCTGGAGTGAACATAAGGCTCGCCCTCTGTTCTGTTCATTCACTAGAACAGTATATAGAGACCAGATGTGTGCGTGTTCTTGGCTGAACCGCCCAGCTGAATTTCTAGAAATGGCCAGAGTTTTAACAATCCCATCGACACCACAGGGAGCCGCCAGCTGCTTTGCCATCTACCCTTCCTAAACTGTTGTTTGCAAACACTTGTGTTTCAGTTTATCTTGTATATCCTCAAGAATAAAACAACATCCACAAGCATTAATTTATTACAACTTCGACATAAAAGCAAATGGCACGCAATGACTATTAGCCTGGATGCAGTCCTGCGTGTGTTTGCTGCAATATTTTTTATTTTTTTGGCCATTTTGCACATACCGTCTTTAAAAACTGGCGTCACTGCTTAACCTTTGACCCTATCTTTTTTTGCATGTTGCTCTCTTTCCCCAGAACCCATTTGTAAAACAGTGTGTACATCTTTCAGAAAGACCACTTTGATGTATTGTAGGAAGACATTTCCCATGTGTCTTTTCCATCCTTAATCTGGTCTCACACATGCTGCTGTTTATTTATGGGATAATGTCAAATGATCTCTGGCCCACCTAAGAGAAAAACTCTTCTGGGAGGGAAGGCTTCCTGAAAGCTGATCTTCCAGTAAAGACCTGTATATGTCACATTATAGCAGAGTGCTTTGATTGGCTTGGGGAGGGGGTGTCTACCCGGGCGTTTCTCAGGCTCCTTGTGCTTTTATCAAAACAAACAATGATCTTCAGTCTGTTGGGGCTTTGGCAGTTTGTGGGAACGGTGCCAGTATCTGTATGTGTTCAAAATATGTATATGATGTTTTGTATTTTGGATGAATGTAGAGGCCGCCTATGTCTCCCAAACATGCAGTTAGCTCTTTAGTCTGGGGATTTATGAGCATCTCTAATGCATGACAGGACCACTGAGACAAGACGAGACTGATGTCATCTCGTGCAAAGAGCTACAGGAGGAGAACGAGAGCTGCTTCGTATGCTTGTGAGAAATGTTGATGATTCTTGGTCAAGTCGGTTTCCTTCTCTTGAGACCAACGCCGAGCAGGACTTTTCTTTTGCAAAGCCAGTTACTCAAGTGTCCCATCGATCCTTTAAGGTTCTCATCCATAACGGCAGTCGCCATTTTAAGACTTTTGACGGTAGTGACCATTTTTGTCTATCTTGCTACAAAGCACCCACCTGAAAGAATTGAAATTCTCTACGATGAGCCTCATGACGAGGGCGGGGTACCAAACTTTGATGCTTTAAGGCAACGACCGAATTGCTTTGGTACCGTCCACTATCGAACGGTACCTTGTCATTCGGCACCAAATTTCAATACCCAGCATAACATTTGCTGTTTACACAGAAGTAAATCTTATCAGCATCAGCGAGGCACAGCATTTACCGTAGTTAGGCTTTACTTGGGAGGCCTGCCAACGTAGGCGAAAACCCTTGTTTTTGCCCTAATAGCTGTCTGAGACAGGCTTCATCTGAGGCGTTTAGGGAACATCGGTAAAGTGTAGCATCTAGTGATAACTTGCATGTGCGGCCATTTAGGGAGCATGTGTTAATTGTAGCTAATATTACCTAATTCACCCGACATTTAGTATTATTATTGTCTTGTAATCACTCTTTGGTCTCAATTTCTATCTTGAATAGGTACCAGGAGTTGGACATTCAGAAGAGCTTAAGGGATAACCTGAGCTACAAAACACTGATTGAATATCCTGTGCTGCATGTTGTACTCCGAGACCATTGGAAGGAATATCCACTGAAAGGACCAGGTAAGAAAAAAACCCCGCCTTATCGAAGCCCTTCATACTTACCCAGTACTAACCAACTGCTTCATTCGCCAAAAAACTCATTTCCATTAATACTTCATTTTTGCTTCTGTGCTGCTTTCCAAATCCAGTAGCTAAACAAAAGGCTCAGAGTCAAAACACAAAGGAGCCCCGAAACTGCCAACTCCCCCCCCCCCCCGATTCCAACAGCATTGTATCATGTCCTGGTCTCTCCAGCTGAGACTTTAAGACTCTCTGTTCCCATATTTTTCACTATGGCAACGCGCTACCCCAACGGAAATTAGCATGTTCTGCTCAGCGTCACACACACCAACTTAACTTCCAACAACAACTGTGGCCAGAAAGAGGATCAAAAATGGCTTACTGTATAACACTGACCTCATGAGTTGTGAAATGACAGAAGAGGAGAAAACGGATCAGTTTGTGCTTCTTCACACCTATTTGTCAGTTTCTTCCAGTGCCGGGCGTTTTGGGTCAACAGGTGTCAGTCATGTTCAAACAGTTCAGTGTATCATGAAAAAGCACGCTCATCACATCCGCAGTCAAAACCCCAAATATCGCAGTGGGGTTGGTAGCGGGCACGAGAGACCACACAGACCCGGTATAAATACACTGTCAGACCCAGACCGGCTGGATGACGAATGAGGTTCAGTCCTGAGTGCGTGTGTGTGTGTGTGTGTGTGTGTGTGTGTGTGTGTGTGTGTGTGTGTGTGTGTGTGTGTGTGTGTGTGTGTGTGTGTGTGTGTGTTTTTAGTGATAAGGCCTCAGAGCCCTGCTGTTTTCCTATAATGTCAGCCATAGAAACATCCTGATAACCACACATGCTGTGCTCGGGGAAGCTGGACAGGAAGTGATAACAAGCAATCGAACACTGTGGCAGCGTCAAATCTACTGAGGATAGAGTCATGTTGAAGGTCTGGCAGGCTCCACACATGCAGCGTTCAGCCCGTCGGCGCACTGGTTTAAACTACACGCAGACAGTAAACTCCTCACTGAGCCTGAGCCAGCACCTCCGTGATAACACTTTTACTAATTTAGGTCATTTTGTGAAATTACCTGTTAATGTCTCCCTTACAAAGTACAGACTGTGATTTTTTTTAAAAAAAATTTATTCTAATCAAATAGATTAATGTCGCAATATTCCGACTCCTCGACATAACGGCCGTGATGTACGTTGCATGTGTAACTCGAGCAGAGCGACGGCTGAAATCGGCTCCACTGTGGAGTTTCATAAAGCGGAGCGACTTGGCGTGGGAGAGGTTTGGGTACAAACGGTCTGTCGGTCCGAGGACCGTTTCGCTCGTTTTGTCAGGCGTACACGGGAAAATGGTTTGGCTTCTGAAATGAGAAGAGCTTTTGAATGACGAGTGACGCCGCGTTCACCATATTTGACGTGATGATTTCCTGTCACTCTGGTGACATAAGTTAAGAAGTGCTTTTTGTAAAAACCTAACAGGGCATATCTCTGTGACTCTCACTCATACTCGGTGAACTGAAGTTACAAAGGTAACCTTCAGAGTAATTGAAAGATCTTCAATGCAAGGGTTGCACTCAACAACGGCTTTTAACCTTGCTGACACGTCTCTGTGGTGTTTTCTCATACGCTACAAGCGATATCAGTGGTGGCTGAGCATTTCTCTTTTGGAACTGCAGTGACAGGCGAAAACTTAGAAGTGAATTTGAATGGACATTATTGGATGTGTTTTGTAATTCACCAGACTGTGGGGAGATCATGTTGGGGAACAATTGCTTGCGTAACAATTATCGTCCTACAGTCATTCATTCAACAGCTTTTCTTTCACGCATGTCCTCTTTATTTTATTGCATAACGAATTGCTTGGCATGTGGCCTCATCCTGGAAGCCAGCACAGAGCCAAGTCATGGCGTCATCATTCCCCAACTGTCTGTACTGTCGCTTTGCTTCTCACCATTTCTGTTCAGCATGACCCCAGCTGTGCTCTTACCATTTCTGTGCTGTTCACTCTGATCACTTCTGGATACGTTTGGACATGTATGAATTTCACTGTTGACGGTAGCCGTTTTAAATCATGTTTCACACCGATGGGGTCATATTGTTTCAGCTGAACCGGCATCAACCCGCACTGGTTTTGCAACAAAGGATGATGGACTGGACCAAAAGAAGGAGGTGGTGACCCAAGTTTCACCACCACCACGGGAGTCCTGCACCCCAGGAGGAACCAACATCTGGATGAGGACCCGAGAGACCATCCCTGAAACTGAACCCCGGCAGGAGAAGAAGGCTAAGAGAGGAGCAGTGGAGGAAGAGCCGGAGGAGGGAGAGATCATGGACAGTAATGATGATGATGATGAAGAGGAGGAGGAGGATGGAAATGCTGAAAAAAGTACCCCATGCGATAAGAGCTGTGACGATACCAACATGGAGGTGATTAAAGATGAACGAGCAGCAGAGCCGGCAGTGTTGGACAACGTCGGTGATGCTGTTAACAAACACATCGACAGCAGCAGAGATCAGTGTGTAAGCGAAGACGTTGCTGCCTCTACTGATGACACCACAGCTGCAAGAGAGAGTGCTGAGGTCAGCATGACTAAGGCGTATACTGCGAGAGAGCCAGCGCCTGTTCATAACTGTCGAGATGAAAATGAGTCAGCTGACAGCTGCGGACTGGAATGATAATACCCAGATGTGGAGTAAGAAATGAGTGACATGGCGAACGTATCTGACAGAGGTCGTCAATCTTGTGCCAGCATACCAACGTCAACCAGCAGTTTTACGCGGACTGTGATAAGAGACCAGAACATCAGTTCGTCAAACGTGTTACAACATAACACATAACGACATATTGAATAATTTCAATATTTTTGTTTGGAAATGTTTTTGTTTCTGTGTGATGCTACACAGTTGGAAACTAGTGTCAAGTCAAACATGACAAAAATACAACACCATCTGTACAAAACAACCTTTCATCACGCCACATGACCTTCATCCAAAACTCTCTCTTTTCTGGAAAACCTCATTTTAAGGTCGACGTGTCGGCTGTTTTCGTTATGGTCATTATCTTCATCAGATGTGTTCATAAAGATCACGCGATATGATTTAAAACTCCAGAACATCCAACAAATGGAGCTTGAGATGAAATTGTTTTTATAAAATTCTGTTACCAAAAGTGTAAAGTTTAAAAAAAAGAAAGAAAAAAAAGGAAACTTGAACATTGAGGATCCGACAACTACCGAACAAGCGCCTCTCCCTGTTCAGATCGTGTGATATGATCAAAAGCTCCAGCACTAATAAAGCTGGCTGATAAATGATCTTGAGGTGAGGCTGTGTTATTAGATCGACTGTGAACAAACAGTTAAAAGAGAGCTCTTAAAACTTTACACGGGCGTCCATGCCTTTCTGTTTAACACTCATTAGGTAATGTGTCCCTCTTGTGACCGTTTGTTTTAATTGAAAGCTAAGGGCAACCAACCCAAAACTGGGCCTCCATCAACATTTCAGTTGAGCGGATTTCTCCTCTCTGACAAGCTTCAGTAAGATCATTAGTCTCATTTTTCCATCAGCTGGTAAAAGTTAATGTTGACATGCTTGTTTTTCTGACACCTCTGGGGTGTCTCCCTGTGTGAATGTGCTTACGTATGCGGTGCCTCAATGTACCGCGTTCTTACCTAATGTCAGTTTATTACGACAACAGAGTGCCAGTAATAACTGACAGTATGGCCCATTGGTGGGGCCTGTGTTTATAGATGTGTTTTTATAACCCCTGCTCACCTCCTTTGGACATTAACCCAGATGGACGAGCGCTCTTTGATGTCTGGCCTGTGATGACGCATTTTCAGGCCTTTTGCAGTCAGGGGCAATGATCTCACAACTGACTGCGCATCCCTCACTCCTGCTCCTAGAGGAGGTAGAACAATTGTAATGTCCGTGTTGAAATGTTGCCACGCATTTTGGATCATGTTCTCATATCGAGCCGGGCCTGTGTACAGTTTGCTGAATAAACGTCATCAGGCCGGACCACTGCTGATTTTTTTTTAAAATTTTGTTTCTACAATTTAGTGACGTTCACCAAACGCCTCGCATGCAGCCTCGTGAGTGGAGCCTCTATATGATCGTGATTTACTTCTTGGGTATTAAAATTTTATACAGAATGATTCAAGTTTTTTGACACTCATTAGTATTTAAGCAATTTGGTCGGTCTCCTTAAAGTTCAGTAATGAACTCTGGTGTTGAGACGTTTAAAATGTCAACAATGGATGAAAGTTGTAATCTGCAGTGGCCGCACATCTGTTTCTTCTGTTATGACTTTGCCTGTGTTGAATTACCAACCATTTATTTTAGCACTTCTCTTAATTTTCGGTCTCAATAAAGTTACTCAATGCGACCACACAAAAGCTGTACTGTTGTTTCTGTTTGCTGTTAAAACTAAATCAGAGCTGTTTTTAGAGCGCAGACACCGAAAATAATGCCTCCAATTTAGCTAAATTGTCCTTTTGAAATTTCTGAGGTTGGTTTCCACTTAATTTGTCTTGATTTGGTGGGCGAGACAGAACTGTACTGCGTGCAGAGCTAGCTTTTATGAGGCCAGCTTCAGGGACATAGATCTACCGTGGTGGCCTGGAAAGGCAGGTACTGAAGCACAAAATCAGGTTTCCAAAAGCTCGATGTCACCCGTTATTACATGGCACGCAGAGTGGTTGTCATCAGGCACATGGAGAATCATTCATCAAGCAGAACATCTAGAAATGCATGGAAAACATCTCGCTGTTCAAAATCCAAACGCTCTTCATCTGGAACCAAGTCTGCTTTTTTGAATTGTCATTTAACGGATATATTTAGCTCGTCTCACTGCTCCACGTACAGAGAAGTACTAAAACAAAGCCAGTTACGTTTACCAAAATGAAATAATGTTTTGTGATTTCTTGGATCTCTCCACATTATGATTTTCTATAGTGTTCATTGTCGAGCTCACAGACGCATTATGAACTCTGAAATAATTTGTCTTTTCTCAACAACACTGTTTTCTTTATGCACAGACTTTCTAAAATAGTTCCAAAGACAGAGACTTTGTACTTTTATATCGTGACTTTGCTGCACTGGGAATAATTATTCCTCTCTTATTAAACCACCTTTTAGGACAGCTTGAGGCCAGATGCTCCAGAACGTTTGGATGATTGAACTCATCCTCTGTTTCAAATAAATGAACGTTACTACCCCGCTTTGACAAAAACAGGCCAGCAATGTTGTTACCGCAGTTACCAAAGAAACTGAGTAAGTTGTATGCTGGAGGTGATTTCCCGTGTTGTCTTTTGTCTGTTGTGCCAGTCTGACAGCCTGAATAGAGCCTGCATGTTGTTGTGCTTTTATTATTATTACCCTCCAGTTATTGTAGTAATATCATGTGTGGTACTTTCTGAGCATATTGTCTCTCTGCTACATTAGTGTAGCTACTTTGTCCTTTATATTTCAATTTTCTTCTGCTCATTCTCCAGCTGGAAATTGAAATGGACTCTATTTATACAGAGAGCTTTATCCACAGTGCTTCACAGTTTACCACCCATTTACCCATTTGCACACGAGCTACCGTGCCGAACCATCTGGACCATCAACCCTGCGATTAGTGGCTGACCTGCTGTAACTGCCCAGCGCAGCCTCGCAGAATTACGTCTGATTGAAAATATAATTCACATGCATGATAATAAAGTTCTTGAAACTGCATTCAGGCACATGCAGAGCAGCTGAAATGGGTTGAACCACCGGAAGCAAACTGGTTTCAGGTAGGGGCCTCGATGATGATTCATGGACCTACATCCCCCTACATACTACCAGACTATTTAGTATGCCAGCAAAAGATGTAGTATATCCCAATATATACGTTGTCATATTTACACCGACTGAACCAGAACTGCAGGAAGTCAGGCAGAGAGTAGTGGGAGCTGGTGCTGGAGGGAAGCATACCAACTAGATGCGGTACAGTTTAATTGGGCTTATCTCGACAGTTAGCAACAGATCTGGAGACTACGTCCGTTATTGGGTCGGCGTTGACACCCTTCAGCCTGTTGTTGAGCGCTACCTTGATGCAGTTTTACTCGAAGAACGACACTTGTTTCTTAGTGGGCAAGGTGTCATGGGAACTATTCTGAGCAATCGGCCTTCTGGGAGTCTCTGGTTGGTCTTGAAGAGTTCCCCACGCTATAGTTCGGTAGGATGACTTGTTTGTGGATATTTATGCTTCTCATGGACTGTCCGTGTGCTAAGAACTTTAGACCAGAAGTTATTGATGGTCACTGATGGTTGACTTTGTGGTTGCATCATCTGAACGGACATATCGGACCCCCCTTTTCTGTGGCTGCAGGTGAGGTTAAGTTGGTGTGTCTGGTCATGTCTTGGGGTAATGTGTGGCAGAGTGTGAAGCAGCTGGAATGAGACTCAGGACCTCCCAGTGTCCCAGATGCTCCTCCGTGTGAAGTAGATCAAGTGTTTTGGCGTCAACGAAGGAAAGATGACACAGGGGATTGACGGGTCGACCTGTGCAGGATTTGCATTGGCGGCGTTGCACCGTTTTATTTATAGTCTATCGACATTTCAAAACTCATTTATAGTCATGAGTTCAGTGATAGTATGAGGAGCTTATAAAGTGAGCTCAGAGTGAAACGTTTGCTCTTTTGCATTTAAAGAAGCCAAGAGAGTGGAGCCGGTAAATGCTTTTTCTTAACACATCCAGCTGGGAGAAGACTCCATGGCAGGTCTAGATCTTGTTGAAAGGGATTTCATATCCCATGTGGCCTCAGAAATGACGTTGAAAAGGCCTTGAATGTGTGCTGAAAACCTTTACACTTGAAAAGATGTCTCGTGATGTCTTTAAGTGAGCGAAATGTCATCTTTCATTCTCATTCAACATCCCAAATGTCATCAGTTTGTGCCTTACCGTCTACTCTGCCAAGTTTTGTATCTGAAGACACTGGCATTAAGATTATATGAAATGTAAGGCCACCTTTAGTAAGAGCACGTTTGTGTGTGTCTTACCTTACATTTATATCTTATTTTGTGTGTTTACTTAATTATAAATTTGTGACAAGTGGAGCCCACCTGGCAGATTTTAGTGCTTGAGACCTGGAGTCAAAGTTGCCACTCATTAGCCACTTTTCCGTGGTTCAACTTTAGTCTGTTCCAGAGATCAAACGAGGGAGGAGACATCAAAAATTGTATTACACAGGAAAGTGCGCGGCGATATAATAACTAAGGCCTCAACAGCCCTTACCCCTTCACAATAGTGGAAACCAGGCTGCAATTACCCAGCATGGGGCAGACAAAAGACTCGGAAAATACATCACTCTTGTCACTTAATGTTCCCTAGGAAAATCAGCAAAATCCTGAGGCCCACGTTCAAGAGTTCAAAGAACAGTTTTAAATGCTAACCAAGAACATTTTTATTTTATGACATTAATTGGTGTGGTGCAGATTTAGATTATCTGGGAAAGAAATTAAATTGATTTCTTTAATCATGTGTCGCACATTTACTCAGAGTCACACTTTTTTAAGATTGTTCTGCTGGTAATCAATTTCATGTTGAGTAATTATATGAATTAAATGTAAACAGGTGGTGCAATAAATCTGACAGGCGGTCCATATTCAGTCTAAGAGATTTAGACAGATTGTATATATATATATATATATATATATATATATTGAGTATTCAAAAACAAGTTTTAGGCACTGTACCTGTTTAAAAAAAAGAAAAAAAAAAAAATTGACATCATATTTTATTCTTCCAAATATTCCTTTTGCAATTCGTGGAACATTTCGATGACATATTTTTATGCTGTTAAAGAAAGTAACAGGCCACTTTTCAGAAAATATATAAATAACTGAACTAGTTTGTAGGCATGATTAACAGGGGCTAATGAACAGCAATATAGGTTGAACCAAAATCATTACCTCCAACAGAAAGCGCTGGATAAGGGGAGTAAAAGAAGTCAGGGTCACGGGGTTGCCAAAGAAGCGTGAATGAGCCATAAGGGCGTCATCCTGCAGAAGTCACAAGTGGTCTTAAGGGAAGACTTGCAACCACAAATCTATTCCTCCAATTTGGAACCAAAGCCAGTGGATGAAAACACAAGATGGCAGAAGTTGCTGTGGATTGATGACTTCAAGATTTTATATATGTGGCTCAGACAGGAAGTAGCTTGTTAAAAGGGGCTAAGAGCGCTACAAGCTTGAGTGTCAGCAGGCAACAGTAAAGCACGGTGGACATTTCTTGCAGGTTTGCGGATGCACTTCGTCAATGGGAGTTGATGGTTGACTCTTCAATCATCCATCACGGAGGTGTCTAGTTCTCTCTGCAGTATGACAATACAACAATAGGAAGAGCAGCATTAGCTCAGCTGATGGAGAGTGCCCCGCCCCCTTGGAGACTCTCCAGTCCAACGCTGTCTCCATCGGGCCGAGACTCAAGACGCCCAAAGACCGAGTGCCTGCCTCTCCCGTCAGTGCTCAGCTTGTTAGCTTGTTAGAGCAAATAATCACTGCAGTAGCCAGCGGCCCTCTGGGGACCGCCTGAACAATCCAACAGCCTGGGAGGGAACTGACTCTCATTTTCCCCCTTAAGCCTGCTCATCAGTTATTCTTATGTAATTGCAGATGGGGATCTGATGGGTGTGTCCAGAGGACTTGCATCACTGTTACAGCTCTGTGTGTGTGTGTGTGTGTGTGTGCGTGTGCGTGTGCGTGTGCGCTGATTGCTACGAAATGGTCCCACACCCTGTCAGGATTTGGCAAAAGCATGTGTTTTACATCATTCTTTCACAGTGAGTAAATTAACATGTCATGTGCTAAGATATAATAATTGGCAAGATGTTTCCAGCTACACATTTGATAGCAGCGAGCATCTAAAATGTGCAGGTGTTCAGAGGTGTGCCGATCTGAAAAGGAGTTAAACACAGAATGTTGTTTCCTCTTTTGTCCAGCAGATGGTACTTTAGGAAACAAGTGGCTGCCTCTGCTTTTGTACTTGTTGGCCAGCCTCTGACCCTCCTATCTTTCTTGCCCCTGGGCTCCTCCTTCTAACAGAGAATATTAACCTGAGGTTGTAGAGGAGGGGGCTGTAAAATAGGTGACATCAGTGCACAGCAGCATCCAGCATGTTGTAATGGGCCTCTCTCAGTCCTGTTAGCTTCTGGTTGAGCAGCATTACGTAGTGCTTGATGAAGCTTTAATGCTAATGTCTTTGTCATATAAACACATTTTGGGTACGGGGGAATGAGGTAGTCACTGAGTGGTTTAATTGCAAGGGCGCCTGTGTGTGTGTGTGTGTGTGTGTGTGTGTGTGTGTGTGTGTGTGTGTGTGTGTGTGTATATGAGAGAGTGAGAGCGATAGTTTTTACAGGTTTGTGCTCCATTCGCTGGAAGTTTATTTCTTACAATAAACGTGAGACAGTTTGAGGCGGAGGGATGGTGAGCCTCACCGCTGTACAGCCTGTCTGTACATTATAAAGGAATGCGACGGATGACCGAAAGCATTGCTCACATAACATACAGATGCCATTACATAACCACGTAAGCTGCATTCTGTCATCAAGACAAATGACAGCCTGATTGCATGGCAGTTTTCAAACCACGAAGGACAAGATGGAAATTTTTCTTCCTTAGGAAGCAGCAGAAAAAGGGGAAAGAGCGAAAACAAGGCTCCCTGAGAGTGTTTTGACTGTAAACCCTGGCTGCAGAGGGGCAGCCACACATCTTTGTGATTAGGTAAACCTCAAAAGCCTTTCATGTGAGCAATCTGTAAAACCTCAGTGGGCACATCCTGTGCGGCATTGAGCTCAATCAAAGGCTACGTGTCCTGCTCAACCTCTTATTAAACACACTCCATTCAGACTTACTTCCAGCAGCTATGCAGAGAAGTTGTGCAGGAGTGCCGTGTAGCATCAGATAGACGGGGTTTTTATAGCAGTGAGGGAGATAAAGCACCGTTTGTTGACACAAAGCGAGCACTCCGGAGTGTTTGTGTATATTTGGAAAATCTTCTCAGCTAAAGTGAACATGTTGATCTGAAATATTTTCCAACATCTGCCGCCCATCAGGATGTCTGCTCTCTGAGCCACTGCTGCATTCCTGAGCCGCTCCCTCTACCTGGATCAAAAAAAAAAAGAAACCCTTCCCTGTCGTTGGCCCTGAGCTCTGCTCTCAGTACCCCAGTTCGAACTGTACCGTAGGTATTTATAAGTGCAAGCGCCAGACCCCGGGAGTAAGAAAAATACCTCAAGGTGCATTTCTGACAGATAGCTAGTGTTTTCTTTAACCGTATATTTCATATTCCACAGGTTTCATGAACCTTGAAGTCATGAAACTGGCAGTCAGGACCAGTCTGCGCTCAGGTAAAAACACTGTTTTTAAGTGGCTCCAAAACTGAATTTGAAGCTTCTGTGACCACAGAAGCGACTGTATTGCCCCTGTTTCCTGTCCTCATCCCCCCCCCCCCCCCTCTCCCCACCCCCACCGTTTCTATCTCATAATAGTATTTCTTTATGCTTGTTAAACTGAAACCTGGAAGCGGGACCTAAGCCCTCCCTGTTCTGCAGGGCTGTTTACAACCGTTTAGCAGACCCCTGTGGTTTAAGAGCCTGCGGAGACCAATGCAATTAATTCACTTTTAAAGGCAACTGCTAATGAATTAGGTCAATTTGGTGGAGCTGTGTGAAAAAAAAGCTTACTCGGGAATGCATCCACAGTATACAGCCCATTGTATACAATAATAGTCATTGTCCTTGCTGCATGGTGTCTAATCCCAGCCCATTCAGAGCAGCATTTAAGATTCTTGGCATACTCCCATACTCGTTGCTACTCATGGACTTAATCCCCCCCCCCGCCTCTCCTCCTCTCAGAATCAGTCAAGTGTATGGCTTAGCCAGATCAAATGAAAATAAGCTACTTCGCTGCAGAATTGCATTCCAAAGCACAGAAAGTCAAGAGCGAGAGCCTCCGAGGTGGTGTTATATAAGAACAGACCCGACCCCGCTCAGTGTCTGTCTGAGAATCTGCCGGGTCCACAGAATGATATAACAGGAGGGCTTTCTCCTTCAATGAGTAGCTTTAAATATCCTCCCCTCTCCAGCTCAGTGCACGGGAGCATTGTTTGTTTGCTCTGTCCCGCTTGTACAGTTTGAACAGACCGAACTCAGGCGGTGTCATATTTCATAAATAAATCAGTTTTATTGTAGCATATAAAATTAAATCATTTTACAATTTATTCCAGTATGACACATAATATCCAAATAAAGTAGCTACATTTTTTTCGATAAATAATATTAATAACAATAATAAAAACATTCATTCATCCTTTGACATGTTTCGCTTTGTCTTTTTCGTGAAGGGAGTTCAATAGCTGCCACAAAACATGAACAGTAACGCCCACGTCAGGAAGGAATGGAACCGCACACTTGTCAAACAAGTCGAGAGGTTACATTTCGTTGTCTTGTTCTTAAGATCCGAGATGGTATGCTAATTGAAGTTGCGCGTGTGCATATCGACATATATACACACACAAGTCTACAGTATGGGTCATGTCTGATGTGAAAGGATCAAAATATACACAGTGAATTGATATCAGCAACAAAGATAAATGTACAAATATTAATTACATCTTGCTCCATAACGAAGCTACTTCAGATGCTCCATTAATACGAAGCGGTTCTTATTAAGAATGCTGATGCAGTCACAGCAAACAGTGCACTTCATTAAGTCCTCATGATGTAAGCCCGCAATTCCTTGGGAATCTAGTTACAACAAGAAGCTGGTAGTTGATTGGTGGTCTATTTACACCCCTGCATTCATCTCGACAGCCATTGGCTGCCAATGATGCTGCTCTCTCTCACACACTCTCTCTCTCGCCGAGGGGTTTTTAGATACTCTTCACCAATCAGTCTCTGAACTTGTGGATGTCGTTGGAGAGGCGGTAGAAGGGGTAGGAGGCTTCGTTGGCATGGGGACAGTTGTAGGTGCACTTGCAGGACTCGATCATCATGACGTTCTTGTTGAAGGTCTCGCCGTCCTCGCAGCGGAACTTGACGCGGATGGTTCTGGTGTCGTGGGGGCTGCAGCAGCGGCCGTCCACGCAGGCTCCGCAGTACCTGGGCCTGTACTTCTTTAGGGTGGAGCAGCCGGCGTAGGTGAACTTCACTGGCTGGCTGGACTTCTTGGTTCTGCTGCACTTCTTTCCTTTCTGCAGGGGAAAGGACATAATGGTGATCAGTTGTTGCACTTCAGACTCAGCGCCGATGTGTTTTGGATGTGTTTCGTAACGTTCAGTCGCCGTGGCTCAGGCTTACCTTCAGACTAGAGTAAGGTGACTGGGTGCATGGCCGCACTTCACAGATTCGCGTCTCTTTGACCAGCTTGCACTCGCTGTTGTTGTTGGTGACTCGAGTGGACATGCCAGTTCCGCAGCTCTTGGAGCACTGGGACCAGGGTGTGGTTTGGACGATGCACTTCTGGCTGTCAAACATGTGGACTTCAGGCTGTGGTCTGAAGGCTGTGATTAAACAAAGAAATAAAAACGTTAGCAACGTGTAATGCCTTATACTTTATACTTCACAAGTATGCAGCCAAAAAAAGAAAAAAATAACTTTCAAAATAAACAACTGCTTTCTTACCAGCTAGCGACTTGAGGCTCCCCTTGACAATTGCAATGAGCTCATTCCTGTTGGTGAGGTCTCTCTCCAGCTCATCAGTCATTGTGTCTTTGCCAAAGATCTTCTCCAGGAGGTCTGTCTCCTTGCCATCATCACACACCCACTCTTCGCAGCACTGGCCTGCCACCTTGACCAGTCGAGGGTTGGCGCAGCCCAGGTTGGGCAGGGAGAGCTCCTGAGGGCACAGCGGCACGCATCCCACCGCTCCATCAATGCATGTGCACTGGTGTTTACAGTTGGGCTGGAAGCTCTCTCCGTTCTGGTAGATCCTGCTGTTGTACTCACAGGGTCTGCCCTCTGACTTGGCTGCAACGGGGAGGAAAAACAGGAGGAAAGGAATGTTATTCTTTCCTGCTCTGCTCAAAGATGTCTGCTGAAGACATCACATGGCTGCCAGATAAGGATCAGTTAAACTGTGAAATTCTTCAGGCTGCCTGAGGAGTCTCTTTCCCTCCACAGTGGGCTGTCTGTGCTTTGAGGTTTAGACTAGTTTCCTCCTAGCTGCATTCCACAGTGTTGAAATCACTTAAGTTCCCATACTCCTGAATAATACCCCCCTTATTAAAGCAAAAAAAAACAAAAAAAACCCAACTTCAGACCAATTTAAAGGCATACACATTTGGAGCTGGATGGTCATTATACATACCTCGACAGATGCCACGAGTAGTAGCAGCAGCAAAGCTGGCCCCAAAGTTACAATCCAGCCCTTTCGTGTGGTCACAAGGCTCGGTCAGGCTGCAGTCCTCGTTCAGCTGCCTGGCACAAACTTTGCAGCAGCCGCAGCCGTCCAGGAGGACGCTCACCCCGGGTGCGCACTTGGGCATCGCCAGCGGGCACTCACACACGGAGGGGCAGGATGAGTAGGGGGAGGAGAGGACCTGTACAACCAACAACAAAATGATATATTAGAGACTTTTAAAGTCATGCAACACAAAAAAAACGAAAAAAAAAAAAAAAAAAACGAAAAAAAAAAAAAAACGCCTTAAAACTAGAGACAATCTGAGCATTTTATCCCGTTAAAAGAAACATTTCCTTCTCTCCTATATAGAAGTTAGAATGGCTGAAACGTGTACTTTTCAAATAAATCCTAACTCACCAGGTTGAAGCTTCCAAGGAAGACAACGACAACAGTAAGCATCAGCATCTTGGATAAATTTCTTGTCCGTGTTCAAGAGGAATCCTGTTCCTAGTTTATGAAAAGTCTTCGGAGGAGTCCTTAGGTATTCCCTCGCTCAGCCGTTTGTCTCTCGTGATGTGTTTGCTGGTAGTCTCTAGCGTTAGAGGCTCCTTTATGAGAGTAGTTGAAGGTCTCGGTAAAGCGCTTGCAGTCTGCTGAGGTCCGGCCACCTCCGCACTTTTATACCGTAGTGGGAAGCTGACGTCGTTCCTGGGCTGCCTGCTGAACTGTTCCCAAACTATGCCAGGAATGTTTCTCGGCGCATTTTCCATCCAAGAGCTAAGCTCCACCCTGTCTAAACCTTTCTCTTTTTTTTTTTCTTTTTTTTCTTTCGCAAATGGATTTTTCCCCCCTGGATCCCATCTGAACACACTTTTCCGTCTCACATTTTTCCCTTCTTGTTTATCCCCCCGTCCCTTTTCTTCCTCCGCTCGCTTCTCACATCTATCAACCTCAGCTTCAATGGACTTTTCTTTGGAAGTTTGTGGGGCTTAGGCGCTTTATCGGAACTTTTTTGTTGTTGTTTTGTTTTGTTTCAGCTGGCAATTAAATAACCTAATTCTGGGGTGACTTCCTAATTTTCATTTTGCCTTCAAATATAAAAGACGAGAATAAAACGGCACAGTACACCCCCAGAAATAACACCACAAACTGAACAGATCATGCCGAGAAGTATCTCATCCTCTGCTCAAAACAGTTTGTTCAATGCACTTTCGCGACATGTTGCAATGGCCACGTTTAAAATAACTGGAGGTGATTGTCTCGGAGTCTCAAAGGTGTGTGCAGAAATACGTTTAACAGCGTCTATTTCTGGCTCTCCGGTGCCTTTATTCAGAGCAGCTAAGCATTTCCAGATGCACACCAGAGCTCAGACGTAACAATATTGCCATATTTGGTATGGCAGTAGCCTACATTATTAACATATTTCTCTCCCCTTGGCCAGCATTCCTGACAGCTTAAGAGCTTGTTAAATATGTTCTTCATGCAGGGAAATTCCTCCGCATTCGTTCCTTGGGGCAGTTTTGACTTTTTCACGCAATCTGCCCCATCACGTTTCGCGGGGGGAAAAGAAAAGTGAGTGAAGGGATCCAATTTTCCACAAGATATGTTGTGGTGTTGGTGTGTGTGTGGGGGGGGGGGGGAGAAGACAAATACGTGGTCCTTGTCTGTAACAGGGGTCTCAATAAGTCCCTTCCACCTGAGTTTTGAAATGATTCCGGTTAATGAAAACTTAAAGAGGCAGACGAAATGCGTAAAGACGCAACATGAACCTTTCATATTTCCATGAACGGCTGGCAGATTCCAAAGAGGACATTTTTCACGAGGGCAGAGTGTTTATTTGTGTTTACAAGGATCGGACATTTTTCCTACTTCTCTCTCTCTCTCTCTCCCCTCAGTATGTGTAGAGTTAACATATCGATACAGTGAGACAGCAGCAGTGAGCAGCTGAAGAGCCTCTCCGGTGAGTCTGGACTTTTGTTTTTCTATTCTCGGAGCTCCGTCGTTCACTTTGATGGCTTTATGATTCGGCTTTTACTTGCAGAACCCTGAGTCATCATCGTGTTCCAGTTGTTGTATGAATACGGATCATATTGTGCCAACTAAACTGATCTTCAAATCAATCCCGATTATGAGTTTTTGGGTCGTTTCGGTCCTGAGGTTGGACCGGTTGACTTCTGAAGTTGCAGGTTTCCCCCACGCGGAACTTTCTGCGCTTATAGGTCGTGGTCATTATTTTCATACTTCCAGTTCAAGACACTAGATGGTGGTGTCTAAAACTCGGTGCGTGATACGTTTTTTTTTTTATTTAAAGCCTGACCACAGTCCAGAAGTCAGAGATCGGTGTGTCATGAAATAGAGCTGGAAATAATCATACGATGACACTGTTGATCCGGGCTGCACGTCGGTGTGACTGTTTGGACTGGAGGTGTGCCTGTGTGTGCAGCCTGTTTGGAGAGGGGGGCGTGTCTACGTGTGCACGTGTATCGCTTAGGTGGATATTACAAATTATTTCGCGAAATATTTCGCAAGTGTCTTTGAATTGGATCAAATTTAAGATCTTAAAGGGACCTTCCACCTTTTCTTTTCTTTTTTTTTTTTTTTTTTTTTTACACATCAGATACGTTTTACTCATCGTGAACAGAACTTAAGTTTGAGAAAACATTTGTAAAATATCGTCTCAGGATTTGAAGGGACCGTTACATATGAAATATTATGATAAACAATATCATAATTCTGAAATCCTGTGTTTAAAAAACTGGGGTTGAGGAGTTTGAAAGAAATCTTCCAACTTTATATAATTATATTGCTGGAATACCACTTTCATTTCTCATTTATATCATGTTTTGTTTGCTTGTCCTCCGCTGCTTGGTCATCCAGCCTCTCACTTTATTATGATAATGTGTCGACATATTTTTGGCAGCACGTGCGCATCCGACCATGCGTTCCAGCAATAGGAAAACACTATTTTCAATGTGCGTCATGCAGTAATATTCAGTCCATAATTACCCATTCAGTTCAGGAAATCTTCCAAAGCTGGATGCGCGTCTCTGTGTTGTAATTTCTCTGGCATAATGGTTTCCACTAAGGCTATCTGAGAACCCCCATCATGCACGCAGCATACAGTAATGAGGAGGGGGTCTGTATCCTTCACACAAATGATGATTGGATTGTTCCCCCTGCTCTGTTACATGGGTGTCTGAGCAGCTTCACAGCCTCCAACTGGGATGTTTAAGCGATTTCACTGTTGACCACAGTTTGAGAGACCGTGTGTTGTCTTGTGGCTCAGTGTAATGGAAACCCATTGTCAGATCCCAGCAGGAGCGCTCGCAGTTCGAGAGACATCAGCGGCCTTCAGAAGCGGTCCTTTGGGAGTCTGTGGCCGGCAGCCCTCGGGCTACACGTTTATGTGGAAGTGACAGATGGAACAGGACAGGTCAGCCCGGCACGTCTAAACAACAGATTCCATTGTAGTATATTCAAGATAAATGTCATAACTAGTATGCACCAGAAACACTTCCTTTCTCTGTCAGCTCACGGAGCAGCAGGAAGTCTGCTGAATTATGGCCTGTTCTCATGTGAACGGCTGCTGAAACGAAGCCAGCGATCAAAACACAGACTCAAGTTGTGAAGAAATATTGATACCGAAGAAATAGCTGCAACGTTGACGACATGTTCGCATGAATTTCACCGGATCTGTTTATGTAACGTTTGTCAACCTCTTTTGCTGATTATTTTGATTCTTCTATCTTGAGCTGAACATATTCTTCCATTTTCTTACTGAGATTAAAAGAGACTTGGCCAAGAGGGCAAAAAAAAAAAATCCATCATTACAAAAATGAATACAAACAACAAATCGACTGAACTGACTTAAATGGAAAGACCGTTTCATAATCGTGTTCCAGCACAAGTTCATCTTTTCCAGTATTGTGTAATTCTGGTGTCACCATTGATATTGAGGATGTTTTTGAACATATTCGTTCACTGTGGGTCGGTCCAGTAGAATTGTGTCCAGCGCTGACCTAACAAGATGAAGCCAGAGGTGATTTTCTTTGTACTAAAATGTGTTCCGACGCTGCTAACCGATGTCACACCAAAGCGTGTAATACACCAGTCGGTCCACTAGAGGATACCGTGTCAGTGTCATGTTTTACCTCGTGAGGGCGTGAAAAGTAAAGTGCCTCAGGTTTAGGTATCAGAAACCACTTAGTTAGGTTTAGAAAAAGATTATGTTTTGGGCAAAATAAATAATTTGACATAACATAGCATCATAAGTTACACAAGGGGGAATACATTTCGTTACTTAAAAGAAATTAAAGTTGGCTTTTTTTTTTTTTTTTTCACATATTTGAATTTCCTGTGTTTGATCTTCCCAACCACCAGAACCTCCTCCCTGGTCAGAGTTTGTCACTCTTTGTACTTCGTCACATGACCTCCTTCTTCGATCCCGGTCAGACACAGGTGTACTTTTCACGCCTTGGTGAGGCAAAATGTGTGGCCATTTTTGGATACGTAACTGCAGCATCATTAGCCATGCTTTCCTCTTGTGGACACTTAGTTTGGTTTTAAATTGGCGCAGCTATGCAAAGCAACCGTTTGTTTATCCCTCACACGTGTGTTAACAAATGCACATTTTATGAGGAGGAATGTTTGAAGCATTGTGTGGATCAGCAAAGTAAGAGAACATGATAATCTTACATTGAGTTAACATACCAAACAAAACAAAAAAATCGGAGGAATCTACAGTCTCCGTCCACAAATGACAGAAGAGAGGCCTCCTCCTTTTCAAAAACTGTAACCCGTTCTTCTGATTACATGGAAACACGTCAGCCATTTCTGCCTGAATTAATTATAGCAGAGACAAGTTCAATGAAAACTTCCATCTTTGATACTTTGCCGCAGCAACTCCTACCTCGAAGCTTCAGTGCATTCCAGGAGTTATTGCGTGATTTACGTTCTCTTTGGTGTGTCTGATTTTGCTCAGCCTGCTTCATCAAGCTTTACATATTTCCTGGACGAGTAAAGTACACGAAGGGAAACGTTCATGGATATTTATTATTTTACTTATGATTTACCCCATAAAAACACCAAAACCATCCTCTTTCAGTGACTCCCAACTCCATTTGTTCCTGCTGAAAATGTAAATCGTTATAAAACAAACACCAAATGTCACGAATATAGTAGCCTTCTTTTTGAAACGGATTCAGTGATTTCTTAAAGCAGCTGGGAACTGTAGTTTTTCAGAGTCAAAAAGCGTTACTTACCGAATGTGCAGGGAACTATTTTCAGCCCCGGATGAATACACATTTGAAGGCCAGCAAGCTGTCCGGCATTGTGCTTGTGTTTACTTGGTTTACCAAAAGAGTTCTGATTAATGCCCCCTTTTGTGGTATTCACGACCTCGGACCTTGTAGTTTTCTGAATCTCAGAGTTCACAAGTTGTGAAATGTTTGCTGACGGTTTCAGAAAAGGTAGATGCACACTGATGTTCATTTTTTTTGTCAACGGATAAGTCAATATATACAAATTTTAGTCGTATTGAGTTTGTTTTTTTCATAATTTAATAACATGTTCTTTTATTTCCTTTATTACGCTACCCACTCGTTAACTCACTAAACGGTTAGCTCCTGTAGCTTCTACACACCAACAAAAGAGTAATCTTTTGCTGTCCATATTGCTGTTGCCTAGCAGCGGTGTTTTCATGACTTAACCACTTAAATGCCAAGCTTACCATGAACATGTAGTGACCACAGGCTCACGAGTTCCATTTATAGGCAGCATATCTGTCTCTGCACGTCCTTCCATCTGTTTTTCTGTCTGTATTTCTGCTTCCCTGAATGTCTTTTGACATCTGAAAGATCCTTTAACATTTTCATGGATACCTGGAAAGCATCTTGCGTTGTTGTTGCTGCCGTGGTAATTGGGACATCCATTCGTTTCCCTCCACAAATATCAGTCTTTATCATTTCATTTTATCACTCTATTTTCTGTGGTAATTGGGTTCGTAACTCTGCCCGGCGGCCTGCGGTTAAATGTGCTCTGTGCACCTGTGTAATCGTGCACGACTGTGTCACCTCAGACGTCTAGAATCTCAGGATGAGCCCAATCATAGCAGACAAATAAAGAGGTTCCGCTCGTGGTGCTGCTTCGTTCGCAGCTGGAGGACCGTGTCTGCTTTCACTGATTTGATTTTATAGCTGCACAATGTACCAGCCAGGTGTGCCTAAAGTATGAGGGCTTTCCCTTCATCCTCAGCAGCCCAAATTCCTCAGCATGGGTAGAAGAGAGAAAAGAGAAAAGAGGGTCTTTTCTTGGGCCACGTCCATCCATGATGAGGAATGATGGAAAAAAAAAAAAAAAAAAAAAAAAGGACGTCTGGGTGGGGGCAGGTGTTAGTGTTGGGAGGAGGATGAGGAGGGTGGTGGTGGTTGGTGATCCTGGCTGGAGTGGAAAAAGGAATGTGGGGCTCCTGGAATGTGCTGGAATGTTTAGAGCAGTCGGGGATAATTGAGTGAATCTGGAACAAGAAAAGACAAACTGAGGTCCCGCGGTGGAAGAATGTGCTTCTGGGACATCTGAAGAAACATTCCATCCATTCAGACGGCTTCACCGGGCCCAGAACCTTCCTTAGATGGCACAGTAGGGAATATGAGCACCCCACCCACATAATACTTAACACCGCTCTTCCTTTTCACACTCTTCTTGCCCGATATGAGCAGAAAAACTCCTTTTTGAAGTTTGTGTACATTATTTCTTAAAGTCTGCCAAGAGCAAAGCGGACACACACGTCTTCACAGTCTCAGGTTCAAGAATGGAGACGTGCATATCATGTTTAATGGTATGGGAATAAAGTAGGGGTATAGCATTCTTACTGTGCTGTCTTTATGTCATTCGTTTTACTCATATCCGCATGTGAACCTTGTTGTTTGCAGTGATGGTCACTGGAAACAAACATTTTTACATTACAAATATCAAATTTACTGAGTCCATCCACACTTTGAAGTCTAGCAGCTGTCTTCCTTTTGCAGGCAATCAGTCAAAGCAGCAGTTTGCTTCTTCTTATATCACAGCAACATGAACTATTGAGCTGTTTTGATGAATCCCAAACCCTAAAATGTCGTATTTTTCCACCAAAATACGTCAAACTTCACATGACCAGAGGAAAAATTGGCATCCATCTGTGTACACAACCTCCAAAACTGCTGATAAGTAAGTTTATTCTAATTTTGAGGCAAAAAGATGAAACAACTCATTAAGTGTTGCTCTCATAACCTTAACAAATTTGTTTCTGATGTTTTATTGATCAAATTAACATCACTCAGTGGCAGATTTCAAACACTTCACCTAAAAAGCCAAAAGAATTACACAGCAACATCTCAAAATATCAATTTACTGTGGGCAGAAACACTAATGTTTACAGTTACAATTTTGATTATTAGACTTATTGATTTTAAAAATGGTGAAAAAAACCCTAATATCCAACAATATTTAAAGGTCCTGTCTTTGAATGGTTTGTTTTGTCCAATCAACAGTCTAAAATAGTGTTTACTATCATAAAACACCCAAGAAAAAAATAAAATCATTAAAGCTGAAAAGCTGGAACAAAGTACTGTTTTTCCTTTTTAGTTGGAAAAACGGATTCTTTTTCTTTTCTTTTTTTTTGTTAACTAACTGATTCTTATCAACATGACCACAAAAAAACTCCAGAAATGTGAAGTATAATGGAATATAGGCTATTTTAATAATTATATATATATATATATATATATATATACAAAGACACATTAAAGCGTGAGGGCTTTGACTTTCACGCTGCGCTCTGCTGATCCAGTGTGAAATTGATTGAGCCATAGATTGAGTGTGTTTCTGACTGTCACTTGTTGGGCTGCACGCCTCGCTGAGGGCTGACAGACTCGTCGGATACACGTGACGGTCGGTGCGCGTCACCGAAGCACTGTCGCTCGCCTGGAGACTGGAGCAGGGCTGACTGACACTGTGTGCAGCAGGCTACTGTAAATAAAGAATAAAAACCCAACAAACTACCAGGGAACAAATAGGCAAAGCCTGGCAGCATCGGGTCAACTGATAGTAGTTTTTCTCATTCATTCGCTGAGGGTGTTTTTCAGTCCCTTTTTTTTTTTTTTTTTTTTTCTTTTCTTTTTCCAGATTTGAGCGTGCCAAGTGAAGGGAAAGCAAAACATGGCTGGTTTGATGGCAGGTTTTGGTCATTACACCCACGCCGTCGTCCGGGGAATCCCTGCGTCCCTGGCCAAAGAAGCGCTCCGGAGCAGCCAGGCGGAGGTGAACTTGGCCAAGGCGCGGGGGGAGCACGAGGCGTACGTCGAGGTTCTGAGAACGAGGCTCGGGCTGGAGGTGGTCGAGCTCCCCGCGGACGAGTCGCTCCCGGACTGCGTGTTCGTGGAGGACGCGGCCGTGGTGTGCGGTGACACGGCGCTCATCACCAGACCCGGGGCAGAGAGCAGGAGGAGAGAGGTAGGGACGTGTCAGCATGATTCAATACGCCGAAAATAAAAAAAAAAAAGTTTGATGTGGAAGTGGGAAGGAAGGCGTCCTCCCCCCGTGGTTTGCCTGTTGTGCTCACTTGGCATGCATTTAATCAGCTGCAGGGTTGGGCAGTATGGTGTAAATATTAAGGTGGCTGATCACTGTGATAGTCTGCGGGATAGTAGAGTCATTTTAAACATTTAAAAAAAAAAAAAAAAAGCACATTTCTTTTTTTGTAAAAGCAACGTTCCTCTTCGAAGTCTGAGTCATTTCATAATTCACTTAATTAACAGTCTCTCCAGATGTTTAGTGCCGAATTATATCTTGTGCAAAACTTAAGGCTTGGGATGATTTACCCAACAGATGGCCTACATTTTCAAAAGCTCACCAGCTGTGCCATATGGGATCACATATCAAGCATATGCACTGTGCACCAGCCTTTACAAAGGAATATGGTGATGGCACCGCCCATTTTACAGACAATACTTTTTTAACATCATATACGCTGCACCATAAGAAGGTAATAGTTCTAAAATGATTGAAGTTTTGCATGTTTTTGCACAAAATTTGTATTTTAGATACTGTTTATTGTCAGTTGTGTCTTCATACTCTGTGTAAATTTCAATATTATGAATGGGAAGCTGTCCAAGCATCCTGGAAGGTGTTACTTCAGTACTCAGGCAGTTGTTGGCTGATCAGGACCCTGATGAGACCTAAAGAGAAAGAGAGAATGAATCAGAGATGTAGTTTAGGAACTGAGAGGCTTTGCAGAAATTCATGAATCAAGGCATTTTTTTTGGGGGGGAGGGGGTTTGGGGGATGACAAAACAACAGTATGAGTGCACTTGGTTGCCTAGCGAGGAGAGCTGCAAATGTAGGGTATTCATGTGTGTGTTTGAATGACAATGAGCGAAACGGTAGGACGGCTTCTGTGAAAGCCCCTGTCATTTCAAATCAGAGTCACTTTACTTGGCTCACTGGTGCTAATGGGCCACAGCCTCAGTGGCAGGCAGGGATATTGATTGAAAAGCTCGTTGCTGTCAGCTCCAGCCACCACATTTCATTTGTGCCGAACATGGTGCGAGTTGCATTTGCGTGCACACGTGTGCACTCCATCAGCACTCTGCCAATACCCCTTTATCACATTTTAAATTGTGAAATTCTTTCATGTTTTTCATATACACGCAGCAGCAGTGGTTTTGGTCTCTCGCCCGTGCGCCGCTCATGGGAGATGTCAGCTGTGATGAATGAAAAATTGGCAAAGTCTGAGGTACAAGAGCATAAATAATACGTTTGCAAAAAAACAGGCCTGTAAAAAAAAATCCCAGATGGATTCCAGTGAATGCTCAACTGTCGTCTGGGGCAGAATTGTAAACGACTGAGCTGATCTGGATACTTATATTCATAATGAGATATAATTTTCTGTGCAGATGACATGATTATCAGCGTGTGGGTTGGAGCTCCGTGGGTGGCCGGATGCACCGAGAAAAGTCAACAAATGACTTCACATTGAAGGGAGAATAAAGGCTTTTCTTCCACAGATGAAGTTATGTGGTAGTGACTGATAAAGGATGATCATTTTGATGTTAATAATACTTAAATGTATCTGAACTGTTTACACTTGCACACAGAGAAAAGAGCATTTTTCTTGATTTGATTTATAGTCTTAAGGATTTTTATGACTTTTCTACGGGAAACAAAATCGCTATAACCTCACCAAGTGCATATTGTATCATAGTACAACGCCTCATAATGACAGTTTTTAGTATTGCAGCTATAAACGCTGCGATATTGATCTCATCTCTTGGTGATGCAGGAGGAACGAGGTGCGTCCAAACACTGTCAGGCTCACCGAAGGGCCCGATCATCACGACTTTTATGTCACCTCACAGTGCAAATACCGTCTTAGTTTTCCTCTTATCAAGCCCGTTGCAGCTCAGATTGATCGCTACATTTTCAGCTCTCTGTTTTCCATTTCCCGCTGCCAGTTTACTGCCAAGACGTACGAGGCAAGTTTCTGCTGGTTTCATTTGCATGTGGAAGTGAAGAGGCATGTCGCTGCTTGTGGGGAACGTGAATCGTTATACAAGTCAGTTTGGAGTCATGCAGACATTCATGCACTGCAGGGGCAAGCGACTGAGTTACTAGTCGTAGATTCAGGTCATGTTACCATTAACCGGGACAGTTAAATGTCCAGAGAGGGAAAACCTGGACTCTGGCCTCCTGATAAGAAACTGCAGAGCGGGTGGGCACGTGGGAATGCAGAGGTGTGTGTATCTAAGTCGAGAGGAATCACTTGTTTTGTTGTCGTTGAGTCTTTTTTGAATGCTTTGAATGATTTTTATTGACGTATATTGATCTCCTCCATCAGATCTGCTTCACGTTCCTTTTAGCTTCTGTTCCCTTAATCATCTTGTAAAGTCTCTTTAGGGGAGATTAACGATTTGGTTCATACAATGAAATATTTCTCCTCTCTGCCTTTAAAGGTTGAGAACATCACTTCTTGTTATTGAGCACGGTCATTAAAGTGTTTTTTTTATTATTCAACTCCATACGACAAAAGAGAAGGGGACACGTTACTGAACATCACTTAAAGGTCGCCGGAGTCTCAATCATTAGGCTTTGGCTTAAAAGCTTTAATATTAGAGGCGTTGCTTGTCTAAATGGATTACATGATTGTGCGCTGCAGACTGCAGCATTGTCTAAAACACTCCAACAAAGCTAATTTCTCCTTAATACGAAGCGTTAGTCTGATAAGCTGAAAATAATCACTGCAGCTGCAGATTTTCATGACCTTTAATTTCTTGCTTATTTTGAAACTATTTGAGAATCATAATGAAAAGTGGCACTGTTACTTCACACTCTCCTTTATTTTGTGAGGAGTTGAGACTGTGAATTATTATTCCATAATGCCAAGCACTGACACTGACATTAAAGACATTTCTAAAATACTTTTAAGAGCTTTGAATGCATTTCATGACCCGAGAACTCCTTATCATAATCATTCATTCGACAGCAGACAATAATATGCTTCCTTTATTGTGCCCAGCCACCTTGTGCAGTGTGATTAGAGGGCAGAGAGACAGGCACAGTTAGTTTGATGTAAATGTTTTGCAGGTTTCCAGACTGATAACAAACATTAGCTTCGTGTTTTCACAATCTTGTTTTTGTCTGATTCATTGAGTGTCATGGTCACCGTCCTCCTTGTACCACAGCTGTTGCATGTGATGTACCCCCCCCCCCCCCCCCCCCACTGTCCTCTTGACGTGTGACCTGCTGACTAAATTGTAGTTTTTCTATCAACCCAGTTGCAGATGTTTTCCAATGTTGCTTCCTCTGACTTTAAAGGACAAACTCGCCACTTTTTATGTGCGGCGTGGACGTCCAGTCACGTCTGTGGAGCAACAGTTCTGCGTCACTGCCGGCCACAAGAACAACAGATTTTGCAACCGCTTCCCAGGAACACGGAGAATTTATTGCTTAATTGATTAAATACAGTATACCATCAATAGTGGTTGGATATGCACCACATAAAGGGTGGCAATAGCAGCTTGTAAATGTTCTCATTATAAAGGCCCTCGGGCATTTACTGTATGTTTGGCAGAGAGGAAGGAGGTGAGTGTGCTGCAGATGTGATGCGCATCAGTTCACAGTTCGTTTTATTGGTGCACTTGTTGAAGTCTGTTTTGCAGAGTGTTGTCACTTCTTTCTGTATACGCTCCGAATCAGATTTTGAACTGCTGGCACTCCTCGTGCCAATCAAAACTCACATGTTTTAGCTTGCTTACATATTTTATTGATAGTTTTTCAGGACCAGCTCAGGTAACAGAGTTCATCTTTCTATATAGGAGGCTTTTGACAAAGATTTAAGTAGTTTATGGTACAAATTCCCTGCAGTTTTTCTGTCAGGGGAGCAAGTAGCATTACGTGTAGTTTAGCAGAATTTAAGACAAGGGTCCCCAACCCGCCGCTCACCAGCTACCAGTAGCGCATTACCCGTTTCCGAGTAGCTCGCTGAAGGTTCGAATAATATGCTGTTTCCCACACATAGGCTTAATTAGGCGGGCTGCCCAGGTATATTGATGGCCGCTCAAGTATATTCGGTGATCCATTTTAGCTTTATTTTTGTATTTTTTTTTAATCTGTCTGAGAGAACAACGCTATCACCGTGATCCTCCGTGAAACACGCAGAGATCAGAGGACAGCAACTATTAGAGCGACCTGCAGCGCCTGCGTAACCCAGCAGAGAACGTCACACTGGCCTGGAAAGAAGCAGGTGCTCCTAAATATGGTAAATAACATAAATACTATTAATAATAAGAATAGTGTTTTTGGCTGCGGGGGCCAGAAGTGTAAAAGCGAGTGTCTGTCACTGCTTGAGTGAGAGATCAAAGTAACACCGCTGATTTGCTTATTGCTACTATGTTTCAGATTAGAAGCACACATGCATTTTAATTTAGTCTGTTGTAATACAAAATGTGTGTTTGCCAGTGTTTACATCATAGAAGCATATTCAACTGGTTGGGGTGGAGCTCAGCTATGTGAATAAATGTTACTAAGCATGAGTAGCTCTCGGGGGCAAAACAAAACAAAAAGTTCAAAGAACCCTGACTTAACATGACCGGCAGATACAGAAGGTTGTTTATGGGGCATCCATTGCTCCGTGTCCTTGTTTGTGTCCCTCCCAAAAGTAGAAGTTATTCATTTGTCGAGAATTGAAAAGAATTAACACATGATTTTCTCAATGTTGCTCATTGATTATTTTATGCTCATGCCGGTTAGTTTTACAATTATTTCTTTACCTTTTTCTGCGAGTGATCTGAGCCACAGATGAGTCTTCACTCTCACTGTGGTTACAGCCTTGTGGGAGTGACTGAAACGGTGAAGCGTTGGACACCAGTGAACAAAATGAGTTTTTTTCCCAACGGGATATCTGGGCTCATTCTCTGTGACAGAGTGAAGAGCTGAGTAATCACAGTCAATCTACCGCTCTCCACATTCGAAAATGCCAGTTTACTCAAATCATGAAGGATGTTTCCTTGATCCCGTGTCTGGCGACTCAGATACCAAAAATGCAGTAATGTGGAGGCGATAAGTGGTGACTGCTTCAGAGACAGGGTAGGGTTTATTTATGTATCTGAGGATGGAATTGCTGTCTGTTATCATGGCACTTGGACATGACCGGTTGATCAGGTCGTGCGGGTCCAGATAACTGTGTCGGTTTCCATATTACATCATTACTGCAGTGAATTACATCATACTCGGGCTGATTGATGGTATTTTCAGTGCCTCTTTACAAATACAACACTAGATTCCCCCCCTCATGTGTGCTGGTTGATCACTCAAATATCAGTCCAGACATATAAGTCTGATCATATATCGAGATTTACAGATTAATCAGCCAAACTCAAATTATTTACTGTAAGTTTTGTCATGTTTGGATGAAGTGACGCACTTTTACCTTCTGCTGTACTGCTTTGGATTGTTGGTCAAAAATAGACTCAGTCCAGCAGCCTTGAAACAGCTTCATAGCTCCACTTGGGTAACCTTTTCCTGTGTATTCCTACCCTGAACGTCGGGTTGTGCTGGCAGCCTCTCAGTCTAAACTTAGACTCAAACTTAGTTGCCTAGAAAGAAAATCCGTCTCTGATCTTTAACTTTCACTCTATTTTCTGTCTCTGTTTCTACTGAAGCAAAATAACCTGAAGTCAACAAATGGACAGGCACTGATGTGTGATTTAGTTTTATCAAGGGAATAAACTTCTGTTTAAATCCTCCATGAGGTGATGACTAAACATGCCACTTTTTTTTACTAGTACTGCTCAGACAGTGATGACTTTAAAGTGCAGCCATTAACTGTTTCAGAAGGGCCACTTGATACTTACTGTATCTTGGAATGATACACCGCAGTAGGCAGTTACTGTAAGTTCAGTTTGCAGAGCCTGGAAAATAATGGTCATTAAAACATGTTAAAAATCTGTCATAACAAGTGTAAAAGGCTTTAGAGGTGTCTGTAGGTCTGGAGACCGGATGGAAAATTCTCCTCCGCAGACACAATATTTAGGTCATATTTTTATAGACGTAATATTTAGGTTCAGTCCTCGCAGTTTATGTGTCCATGTGGGCCCCTTTCCGGTCATGCCTCACGTAGCCACCCCCAAACTAACGCCAGACAGCACGGGAGTCTCGTTTTGACTAGACGGCCCTGCAGATGCCGATTCCTCGCCGCCCTCCCCGCTCTTATATGACTTCCATAACGGAACCGACCTGGTTTCCTTCAGGGAGACTTGACATCCGAGTGCGAGCGGGGGAGGAGGGTGAGACACCTGGAACCCGGCAGTAGCATGTGGGACGAGGTCAACGTGCCTTCCCCAACTGTCTGCCACATTCCTGCCACATTTATCCTGCCCTTCCTCCCGATGTTTGTCTGACTCCTCGCTGACGTTCTTTCGTTCGTAACATCTCAGTGCTGCTGCCGCTCCTATCCTCCGCCTCTCATTCATTGTCTCACAGAGGGTATTGTCGAAGCCTCGGGTCCTCTCAGGTCTTACTCAGATGAACTGCTTACGTTTACGTTAAATACCGGACATTCGGGATCATGAATCGCTCACTTAACAATGCAGATTGTCTGCCAGTCAAAAAGTAGGAATTCCTCTCTGCCTAAGCAATATGGGTTTCCCTACTTTCAGTACAGGAAAAGTAAATTATATTTCCAGTAATAGGATAATAGTGACAGTAAATTACTGTACTGCTGAGATGTTGCTTGTTGGCATGAAAATGTACTTGCATTGAAAACACATTGAGAACCAGCAGTGGGATGAAAATGCATTCCACAGTAAACAGGCTTGCAGTGAGCCAGACGTCTAAACCTCGTGTTTCATTCTGAGTAGCAGCTGACCTGCGCTCTTCCAACTACAGCTGCAACAACTGGTCAATGAACGGATTCAAATTCATCTCCCGCTTTTTCATAACTTGATTGTTTTGAGTTCCTTTTTTAATTTTCTGATTCCAGCTTATTGAATGTGAATATTTTTTTTGTTTCCTTTTGTCCTCCATGATAATAAACTGAATATCTGTCGGTCGGGACAAATTGAGACATTAGAGGCTGCATCTTGGGCTTCGGGAAACCATTTTTCACCATTTTCTGACATTTTGAAGACCAAACAGCTTATCGATTAATCGAGAAAATAATGGTTTTTATCAATAATGAAAATAATAAGGTCAGGAGAGCAACCGGGTGGGTTTCCTTTGACATTATTGAGTTTGTGTACCGTGAATTTGTTCTCCAGGGTCAGACCGTAAACACCGAGTTCTGACGGAAAACATTTGGTGGAAACGACCTGAACTGTGACAAGATGACACTTTGGTTTTCCAACATTTCAATGCGCCCGCTCGCAGTGTGTTGAAACCAACCACACAACTGCCGCTCCCCACCAGCCCCGCTTGCTGGATTTGGTTCCCTGCGACTTCTTTCTGTTGAGAAAAAAATTGGACGCCAACTTTGATGTGCGCTCTCTGCTCAAGTTTCAGGTCATCGCAAAAAAGGCCCTTCTGCTCACAAGGAAGCGTGTAACTCAGGCGCTGCTGCTGATCAAGCAAACGTACTCATGAACATTGTACCTTCCCACTGCTCCGTGCACGTCATTGTGCCGCGCTCCGTTTGCCCACAACAGGAACGGTCTCTGACCTTTGTGATTGCCCCTCACACAGTATTTCTATGTGTATGACTGTGTGAAAGTCATTCATTCACCGACTTTATGTAACCCTGCGTTCTTTGCCTCTAAGGCAGTTGTTTTTGGCAGTTATGCTACAGCTCATGATGCAGCACTGACTTGCAGATCACAGTTGATTGTTGTTGGCTAGACGATGCTAGTCATTTTCGTGTCTGCTAATTACACACTATCTAAAGTTTCAGTCGACAATTTTCCAGTTTTAATGGTGCAACTTGATTTAGTAAATCACCAGCTTGTTACTTGGAATTAAGAAATTACAGACAAGCTTAGCGATGGTTCCTCGTCCAGTTTTCCTTGTTTTAGCATCGTCACAGTGTTTTCTGTACGGGGCGGCCAACACGTGCCACGGCTTTGCCTCCCATGTGTGTTGTGTAAAGACGGAGCTGCATGAACGGACCGGACAGCTCAGCCCCCCCCACCCCACCCCACCCTGCCATGGCCTCGGACCCGGCCCCCTTTTGGCCCCCTTTTGGCCCCAGGTTCACCCACCACAGCCCCTCCAACCCGGCACGGTGCAGCAGCCTGCGAGACAGCTGCGGGAGACTCGCGAACAGGAACTCCTCTCAGCCTCACAGGATGACCCGGTCACGCTCAGCCGTCACCGTGGGTGTGTGAATGTCTGGTTTGGTATGTGAGACCGAGCAGTGGAAGACACAGGAAGTGGGCCAGGCATGGTGGCGTTGGGAAAAGTCTTGTGAAGGTCAGAGAGGGTGCAGCACGATTTCAGACAGAAGCCCTTTTTTTCAACTTGAAGTTTCGGGGGTTAAAAAGGTTAATATATTTCACAAAAACGAGGAGCTTTTTCTTGTTTCTCTCCAGCTTTTGAATCAGATCCCTCAGGACTAATGCAGAGTAAAATATGCAAATGATTTTCATGCTCTTATGAGTTTGTCAAGGCTGTTTGTATCATTCTCAAAAAATGTCTTTTCCCTTTCGTGGTTGATCAGGATACTTGGTTACTGAGTTTCAGAGTGACTATATGCTTCACTGAACTTCACAGGAGGTCCCTCCTTCAGTGGTGTGGCCGTCCAGTTATACCTTCCCTCCTCTTCCTGCTGAATTTTCACAATCCTGAGCAACAAAGCGGTTTCACTGCAGGGATGAATAATGCTTTCCTGATTCTGATTGCTCTCGGTCTTGGATAGAAACGAAAGCATTTCACCTTGAACTTTGCAACGTCATGAAATCTAAAAGGCAGACTCGCTGACCTTTCAGTCCAAAGAGCTTCGATGAGAATAAATGTAGAAACCCTCGACCCATCTGAACACTTCTCCTTCAAGACTTTGCATTTTCACTCTTGAGCACGTATTAGTATTGAAAGACGAATGGTGTAATGAGTTCGAAATCAGATGTTAATCTGATCTGAATTTGTAATTGGTTTCATGCCTCGGGTATGTTGTTCTCCTTAATTTAGCTAGAAGAGAACTCGTAAATGTTTTTGAAGGCAGACTAAGGAACAAACTTCAATACGGAAAACATCGCTGAAGATTGTTTGTGTGCACTTTGTGGTCGCCCCATTGTGCTGCACAGCACAAGTCAGTCAAGACTAATTGAGACAAATCTCAGAAAGCTTTTATAATCTTCCTCTCTCCTTTTTCTGTCACTCATTGACTCCTCGCTCTTACAAACACCACACTCCCCGAGAGATACAAACCGCCTGCATCATCTTCTTTGATCGCCGGAGGTGGAAGGCCAAAAGGAATATCTTGCGTCATGCAGCCGCCCGTCTGTCCGGTCAGTGAGTTTGACAGTTGCGGTTAAATGTCCAGTTTTCTGTGCTGAACCACATCTGCACTGCCTCCAGTTTATGGGATTTGGCAACCACCTCTGATGTCTGAGGAGGAAGTGCACCTGCTGTCCTCATCTTAAAGTCCAAAAAAAAATGTACCGCTATAATGTGCATTCCATTTCCTGTGTATCAGCACTGCACCTCGCAGACGTCACTTGTCAATAGTTTCATTTCTTGCATCTCTCTTGATGCTTGGTACCAAAAACCCCAGGAGATGAATAGATTTTCATATAAAATTATATTTTTTTTGTAAATTTTGATAATCAAATTATTGTTGTAATCATTTTTTTTTTTTAAACAAAAAGCCAAATATGCACTCGTTTAAATGTGTAAATTGCGGCTTTGTTTGTCATAAATGATGAATCTAATAAATTGAATAGCCAAAGAAATACCAAATAGAACAAGGCAAATAAATTCATATTAGTTTGCATTTAACGTTTTGCTACTTTCTTACATATTATGGACCAAATAAGTTGATCATTCTTGGAAATAATTGTTAAATGAATTGATAACATTAATGAGTTACTTGCAGCCCTAATTCTAATATTTAGTCAGCAGTCGTGCTGAAATGATTGATTACTTAGAAACAGTTCTTATAATAATCAAATTATTGGTCAGATGCTTGCAGCTCTATGAGAACCATACTTAGGCACAATGGTGCGTCGAGCCAAACTAAAGTTGGCACGTGCGACCATTCTAACGCTGTGATGTTTACAGTGTCCGCTGTCTTGGATTAGCGTGTTAGCATGCTAATTAGCCCTAAACACACTGCTGGCGAGGCCGAATGTCTAGCTGAACAAGTTAGTTGTCAAATCACCCAACAGTAAAGTTCATTGTGAGGATTTTATGTCTGCATCAAGTTTCATGACAATTCATCCAACGACTGTTCAGACATTTCCCTGAAAACCTAAAATAGCTTCCGTGCGACTGATGAAACATTTGAGGATGTATCATCTTGGAACCATGAATGTCCAAAGTTTTGTAGAAATCTATCCGGACGTTGTTGATATATTTGAGTGCAACCCAAACTCGTGGCGTTTTTAATCACACAAACATCAGTGATTTTCAACTGTCACTTGTAAACAGTAGATTGAGTGATAGTGGAAACAGTAACTGTCAAAGATGCTGGCATGCAGACAGATGATTTGCCGTTTAATGTTTGCCTGTTTGATGAGCAGCGGGTCTGTCAAAGTGGCCTCTAACGTAACTGAAAAATCTGTAACGTGTCGTGCCTCCACAGCTCTACAGGTGCGAGCCTGTCAAAATGCTTCCAGTGTCCTACTTGTAATTATCACCCGCGGTTGACATGATGGTTTTTCCCCAGTTAGCAGCTTAAATTGACATAACATCAAAGATGTTGCCTGCAGCAGACTGCTTCCTTACTGTAAATGATCTTCTTTCCAATGAGCTCATGCTAGCTGAAATAATCAGATTCTGCACACGATCAGGCAGCGAGAATGCAGACATGTCTTGCGGGCCGGCCTCAGTGCAGTGTTGAAAGAACATGGTTGAAACTGTTTTGGTTTTGGCACTCCCGTGCTTCTGAGTGAAACACTGCAGCGCTCCTGGCGTCTTGGAGCCCCATCAAGAGTGAAGTAAGCGCTGAAATATCAAACACGACCAATTATATCGTGATGGTAAAAATAAGGGAAATAAGGCAAAAGCTGAAAATGAACTTAAGCGCTACTGTAACTTTAGGCCCTCCGTGTCAGTTCCACTTGGGTTGTTTCTGAGCGCGCTGCCCTGCAGACGCTGAGCAGATTACAAACTCTTCACCCCTTCGACTCGCATTACTTGGAGGAGGGTTGGGTTTTGTATTTGTCAGTGATGAACACGCAACGATGCAGCACTACGACGGCAGCCTTAGCTTCAACACGCATCGTAAAATAAACAGGCTTTTCACACCGTTTTAGTCGTTCACAGCGTAACTAGTCCGTGTGGAAAACAAACCGAGGTAATCCACAAGAGTATGCATATACTATATACTATATATATTGTACAATACTGTACAATAACTCACCTCTGGCAAAATCCATCACACAACAATAACACTGTTGTCTGTGTTTCTTGGTTGTTTGTATATAAAATATATATATATATATATATATATATATATATATATATATATATACTGTACTGTATGTACTGTGCATTTTATATTTTATATTTTTTGACTGTTATTTTATTGCTTTTTATTAATTTATTATTATTTTATTGCTTTCCTGTATGCTGCTGTAGCGAAAAAATTTCCCCTTGGGGATTAATAAAGTAACTACCTAACCTACCCTAACCATATCAATGTGGGTTAAATTCCACACATAGAAAAGCACCTTCACCTGCACCTGTAGACCCCGCCCCCTTCGGCTGTCTATTGTCATTGTTATTGACGGCGTGCACGCAATCAATCATGCCGATTTCACGTCTCATTGTTGGACGGCGTCCTGGGAGGACAAGCTAAAGCAAGGCTCGGCCCTATTTTTCTACATTCGCTGCAGCAGCTTCTGTTGAATATACTCAGCCCTTCAGAGCACAGAGGCAAAAGCAAAAGAAAAACACTGTTTCCACATCTGCTGAACACACAGCCAATATTGTTTCAAAATTATCTTTCTGACGGGAACATGAGGTGATTTGTTTCTGCAGCACGCTCCAGTTTCTGCCTCATTCCTGTCGTCATATCGCTCCAGTTGTTTTCTCGATTCTGGCCTGCAAAATTTACTTTTATTTTTCCAAAACAAACATGTTACACAGATTTGACCTAAAACCGAGGAGGAATGCATCTTTGTATCTGTTGACATATTCACTAATCACAAACTGATGATAATTCATCATCACCGTGTCATTGATGCATGCCTCACATGTCTTCTCTTAATTTCTAGTCTATCCATCACAGCAAGGCGCAAATATTTCTGTCTCTGTATGAACTCCTTCTGCTCTCCGCCTCGCTGGAAAGGGCCACTCCTCAGCCTTTGATGAAAGTGATATATCTCAGGCACCGTTTTTGCTCCAGACCCGCCCTCCCTGAGTTAGCATTTTTCTTTGCTCCTTTATTCAGTCTGACTAATGCCGTTTGCAGAGTGTTTTTCAATTACACAACAGTACGGGGCACTCCTAAATTAGACTGAACAGTGAATAAATCCAGAGTGAAGTAACGAGGCACTCTTCGCTATTGAACAGTATGTGGTCCTGTTGAAATCATGCGTTTTATTTTCACCTTTGTGAGCAGGACGACATGTTCTAATGGCACATTGATGGTGCGTTCATAAACAATTGGGAAGTGGGAAACTTCCGACTTCCGAGTGGGAGAAAACACCTGAACACCTGTGGAACTGGGAGTTTCCCCACTTGGAAAGTCTGAGGTTTTCGAGAGCTCAGAGAAGAAAGTCTAACGTCACTCGACATTGAGGTGAAAAGTAAGAGCGCACGTGAAAGTCACTTCGAGGTTGATTTAGGTCATGCTAATTGGAGTAAGGTGTTGTTGGAGTAGTTTGCTGGCCTGGTATCAATGGTAGCTGGTAGCAATCACAGTGACGGAGAGTCGGGACAAACGCGGTTAACCACCGACACTGCTCGCTTAATGGCCCACCCTTCAGAGTGTCTGTGCAAACGCTAATACCAAGTTCCCAGACTGTAATCACAGCGAAAACTGAAGCTGTGAGCCACAGTCGGCTCAGCCAGGTTAGTCGTTTTCTGGCTGCTTTAAACATTATTCCCCACTGGAGAAATTACAGCAAACTCCATGAGCAGTTTGGTGTAAGTGGGATTAACAGAGACCCAACTAATTATCCAGTGATTTTGAGGCGTCGGGGAGGGAGCATTCATTAAACTCTGAATGCTCCCTGAACAGCTGCAGTGAGGAGGATTCTGTCCTGAGCAGGAATAAGACGATATCAGTGTAATAGACTTGTGAACAGACGGTACTGACTGATGAGTACAATCTCATCTCAAAAGCACTTCCTCCTGAATTTCTGCTGCAGATATTTTCCCACTGCTCGTTGATCTGCGTGGATTCACTACAAGAACGTGCATATTAACAATCCTCCGCGTGTTCATTCACACAAACATGATTTACTGCGTGTGCCTGTGAGTCCATTCATTCCCAGACACGGGAGATGAGACTCAGGTGTCTAGTTTCCACACGAGGGTGAGTCAGGAGACAGTATGTGTCGAGCGGGTGCCAAAATGTTCCCCGAGTGTCGGGAGGAGGCCGGAGGCCTCAAGGAGAAAGCTCGTCTGCTGCATCTCTGTCACCTACGTGTCATTTGTGGATGCGTACAGTAGTGCGTCTCGGTTACATCTGTTCTGTGTGCTGATGACATCAAACCGACACAAAAATATGCATACGTGATGGTACTGAGATGTAAAGGAAAGTTTTGGTGTAAAAGTGCACATTTTGAGATTTTCACTGCCACAGTCTGCCACCACTGCAGCTGTCTCAGGCCCGCGTCCGCCAAAGCGTTGTTGCCTGAGTGCATCGGACATTTTAAGTAGTTTTTAATGGGAGCGCTGCGTTTTTATTTGTTTTTCAAATGTCAGCAGCGCGATGAAGTGCCGAGCGATTATTCTGAATGTTCGCTGTTTTATTTCCTGTCACTGAGAGTAAAAAAAAAAAAAAAAAATGTAACTCCGGTTAAAACGTTGCACTCGTCACTGTCACTTTTTAACTAGCCGTCCAGTCACAGTGAAGGAAGGGCGGGACAAACGCACTTAACCGCCGACGTCGCTGATTGGTCCACCCCTCAGAGTGGCTCAGTGAACACTAATACGAGCAGCGTATCCAGACTATGATTACACCGGAAAACTGAAGCTGTGAGAAGTAAACTGGCAGAGTCAGGCTACTGAAACAGTTTTTGAAGTAGTACTCTGTAACCCACTAATATTTTGTCACACTGGCGCTCAACATATGTAGCGAGGCTTGTTGGTAGCAGAGATTTAAATCTTGGCATTTACATGTGGTTATTTATATGCATGTTGGCATTAAGCTTTAAGTTCAGTCACAATAAATGTGTCTGCTAATACTGCCAGCACCTCTGATGTCATCCTGTATTTATCTGATTAAAAAAACAGAGAGATGTGCGCAGACTTGAAGACGCTTCCTCAGCCAAACTCATCAAGTATCAGTCATTAACGCTGTGTTTTCAGAGACTGCAGAGTCGTGATGCTTTTATTCAGCAGCTTTGGACATGCTCGTGGACGAGCAGAGGTTTCTGCACGTCAGGCCAGTTGTGCAATGAGTTAAAAAACTTTGAGGACAAAACTAGAAACATTTCACACTACCGTAAACCTCCGATCATTTGAATCTGTTGTAAATTCTCCAGGTTTATCCTGTGTTTTCTTTACGAAGCGGCGTACATGAGCGAATGTGCGTGGATGTGTGTGTGTTCACATGTATATGACGGTGAGAAGTTGTGTGTGTGCCTGCGTGTGTGGATGTGTGAGAGGGCCGGAGGGGTTGAGGGGAGAAGAGGGGTGGGGCCGGGCCGGGCCGGGCCGGGCGGGGCGGGGTGGGGTGGGGAGGGGCAGGGCAGGGCAGGTATCAGGGCTGGGCAGGGAGGTGTGTGTTGCCTCCCCTGTCTGCCCTCGGCTGTCACAGTGTGGTGTGATGTCCGCTCTCAGTCTGTTCTCACGCCAAGGATCATACTGAAAACACATGCTTCTTCTCCGCCAGCCATTCTCCTCAGTCACGCACAGGCGGCAGAAATGTATCGGTGCTGAAACGACGAGTCGATTCATCCGGCAGTCACACAATTTGTAAATAATCAGCGGATTAAGTGATTCGTGGCAAACATTTTCTGGTTGCACCTTCTCAAGAGTGAGAATTTTTTGCTTTTCTCTGTTTTATATCAATGTGAAATGAAAATCTTTGAGGTTTGGGCTACTCGTTGGACAGAATAAGCGATTCTAAGATGACATCTTGGGTCTGGGAAGATGCGATGGTTAACTTTCATGTCACGTTTTTTTTTTTTTTTTAAATCCTTAGATGAAAGACTTAATTCTACTAAAAGGGCGCTCGGAGATTGCAGACCTCTGCCAGGGCCAACGGTTGATGGTTCTGTAATGTGCATCAACCGTGGTGATGTTACAGTTGTACCAGTTTCAGTCCTCCCCTATGAAACCAGTGTCCCAGAGTTCTCCATAATGGCTGTTTCATTGAGGTTGAGGAATTGCATGTGTTTTAATTTACTTCCATCTTAGCATTTATTAGGCCAAATGTCCTGTCCCACAGTGTTACTGAAAGTGAAAAATTATTTATAGATCTGCTCCAAAATTGAATGGATTCTTAATCGACTCATGCTTCGGTCTTCCAGCAGGTTTCATTAAAATCTGTAGTTTTTCTGTAATCCTGCCAACAGACAAACTGAAAACAAAAACTACCTTGGCAAAGGTAAAAATGACAAGGTTAATAAAACATTAGTTGTAGTTCATATACAGTGGGTATGCATTTGAAAATGTAAAAGAGAAATCATACTTTTAATCATTGCTAACGCACACTAAAAAGGAGTAAAGCATAGATTTGTAACCAACACATTTGTGTAATTTGCATGTATGTGTTATCTTTTTGGCTCTCATACTCATTACTGACTTATAAAACACCATCAAGTATGGAAATGATTCTTTTGTTTTACTATATTTTATTCTTCATTTTCCAGCAACTGAAGGACAAAACATTAATTTCTTACCTCCATTATTTCTAATTGACAATATAGACTGGGATTATTTGAATATAGAAAGAAACTTTGTCTCGGGTATTAATTCCCCTAGCGACAGACAAACGAAGAGATGTCCTCCTGCTGTGACTCGTGAACATACTCGGCTGTCTACCGCTGCCTGAAACCCTGCTTCGCTGCCGCAGTGAGAACGTATGGAAGAGCTGGACGAAGCCAACATCCACCTTTTCAACACGACCCTCAGACGAGAAGTGTTTAAAACTAGCCGGTGAACAGCAGAGTTTGTTATTACCGCTGCACCTCGTAGCATTTACGCGGCGAAATATGAAGCAGAAAACGTATCGCTGGATGTTGAGCAGGTAAATATGGCCACATGTGCATTTTATTTCTGCAGGAAGGTGTTCTAATGTGGGGCCTCTCGCACCGTACTTATCTTTACATTTTCTACGGCAACATCCGCAGTCTCTCAGCTCACACAGCTCTGCCCACCTACTGTTATTTTTCTTGGGATCACGCACTAATCCCTGCAGCCAGAAAGAGAAAACACTACATGCTACATAGCAGGTTGATTTTGTGTACACAGTTTGTGTGCGTGCGTGCGTGCGTGCGTGCGTGCGTGCGTGCGTGCGTGCGTGCGTGCGTGCGTGCGTGCGTGCGTGCGTGCGTGCGTGTGTGTGTGTGTGCGTGCGTGTGTGTGTGTGTGTGTGTGTGTGTAGGCATGTGTGTGTGGACGAGGGGGTAGGGGTGGGGGGTTTATCCAAGTTCAGGGCCGTGAAAATTGTTACATTTGGGACACGGCATGGCTGGTGTTACTTATATAAGACCCCCTTTCCATTGTGTAACTGTTTATTTAGTTTTCCAGCAAATACTTTGGTAAAGAGGTGAATCTGGTGGAGAGGCTCAGGAGGATACGCAGGCCTCAGAGGTGGAGCGGATGAAGTATTTTGTTGGCACCACACTTGGAAAAAAAGACATCAACAGTGTTGGGAAATGCTCAGGGGACTACATGGGGAGGTGCAACGTTGATGTGTTTTTCATTCATGTAGAGAAATGCTATGCAAGTGCGTTTACCGTGTGTAATGTTTTTGCTCGCGGAAAGAATCTTTGAATTTCACTCCTGAGTCAATCTGTTGCCAAACACCTCACCGTTGTTTGATTCTCCGTTGGTATCTTTTGAAGCTGCTGTATGTTTACACAGACTCCTTCTGCAGCCTGTGAATGAATACAACCTCCCACAGCACTTGGATCATGTGACGATACACGCTATGACTACGGCAGGAGTATGCTTCTACTGAAAAATGCACGCACTACTCAGCACATATAATCAATAACATCTTGTTTAGGAATGTTTTATTAGCGTAGAAGTCGTGAGGGAGCTCGGGTGCTTCATTGAGCCAATCAGGCTTCATCTATCCACGCGTCCCAAATCTGCAAGTTCCCCGTCGGTCCGTCTTTACTGAATGAAGGCATCAACTGGAATTCCCTCCAGCGAGCATGTTTGGGCTCAAATCACTTCATTAGCAACACAATGTAGTTACAGGAAGTCAAATCTGAATTACTGTAGGGTTCAAAAACAATCCACATCCCTCAAATCTTTGTACTTTTTTTAAACACCGCTGCGGCCCACGTCCACCCCCACTGGCAGCCTGGAGAGGTCGGCGTTTGGAGCGAAGGGGAAATCAGCTCTGACAGAATGACAAGGTTCTCCGCTTCTTAGCGCTTACCATAAACTCATCTAATTGCTCTGGGGCTCCAAACCCACAATAAGAACTCATCCGCTGGGGCCCGGAGCAGTGGGAGGCTCCAGCAGACTTCCGGAAAATTGGAAAGAGCAGAAAAAGCTCACACACACACACACACACACACACACACACATACACACACTTAGCCTTGTAAGTTTATCTTTGACAAACTACTTTTGCACAGATACGCCCACACTTGCTATTGGCTAATTCTGTCCATGTTTTCCTTGCAGCAGATGCTTGAAAGTACAGAGCAAAAGGAACATGTGTCTCTCCACTAGGACATGTGTGTGTTTATGTGCATCTTTGTCATAAGATCAGGTTAATAATAAAAGCACAGCGGGGGGGGGATCTCACACCAGCCCGGCCAGTCTCTCACTCAGTCGGGCTTCACTGGAAACAGTCTTGGCAGGTGATCACAGGTCAGGGGCTTCAGGGTCAGGAGGCAGACTGATGAGCTGGAATCCTGTTGGCCGGTAGAGGATGTTCCTATCAGCTGGTTAGCAGACTGGATCGCACATTAACACTCCAGGAAGCCTCATTGCCAGTATCAGCTTTAAAGGTCACGCAGTTATATCAGCAGCGGTAATTGAGTGGCTTTGTACTTGCTTCAGGAAGCGTGGCAGAGTATTTGTCTTCTATTTGTAGTCAGTTTCAGAAGATAAAAACCTGCAGTTCGTGATCATTTTTGACTCTTGAAGTCCAGGAAACCAAGAATGACGTCTTCCGGTAACGTGTTTTATCTCAGCTCGGCACTCCATCGGGAGACGTTCGCAGTCATTCCACGCGACTGGGCATAGACCTCGAGTTGAAATATTTTTGAAATGGTTGAAAATGGAAGCGCCACGTTTTTTTTTTTCAGATGCAAGCAGCGCGACGAGGCGCCGAGCGCGGAACGTTCGCCGTCTTTTTTCCGGTCACCAAAAGTTGAAAAAAGGTTAAACTTTTCTTCAGCTCTGTCACCAGCCGTCCAATCTCAGTGAAAGAGGTGCGGGATAAACGCACTTAACCTCCGACACTGGTCACTGATTGGTCCACCCTTCAGAGTGGCTGAGTGAACGCTGATACGAGCAGCGTGTCCAGACTATAATCACACTGAAGAAAACTGAAGCTGCGAGGAACAGTGTGGTGGAGCAGACTGTGGTAACACAAAAATACAACACCAAATTATGATTTACATTTTCTCTAGCCTTGTTCATTAGCAAGGCTTTCATTATTTCAAATGTTAATTGTAAAAAAACAAAACAAAAAAAAACAATTTCCATTGAAATTAATTCAAATGCAATCAAATGAACATCATGATTTATTCAGGATTATTTTCATTTCTATTCCACTCTGTTGAATTTTGTTTTTATCGATACATCAGCTTTTAACCTTCAGCAATTTATTTTGTTTTGCACTATTTTGCCTTTTTTGAAAGAAAAAAAATAATCTGGTGTTTTAAATCGCGTATTTTGAAGCACTACTTGAAAAGTGCAAAGTAACAATTAACCTGGCATGCGTTGGGTGCTGGGACTTATTAAGCGATTATAAACCTGTTAACCATTTAGACAGGAAGTTGATGTCCTCCAATTCACAACGAAACATTCAAAATCCGCAGATATTCAGTTCCACTCTGAGAAAAGCAGTGACTCCTCACATTTAAAAAGCAGCTACACCTTTTTTTGTTCTTTAAAAAAAAAAAAAAAAAAATTCCCTCAAATTCAACAAAGTAGTTATCAAAAAGATAGATTAAATTACTGTCTAGTGATGAAATGATAACTCAGTCTTGATAATTACATTACAACGTGTTTTGGTTACATCATTTTCACCCCTAGAGGTGCTAAATAGTTAGCTGGCGCTGGGTCGCCAGTGCAGTTGAAAGAGATATGGACTCATATCAGGAAAAAAACCTCGCATGACTCAGGAGGATCTTTTAATGACTTGAAAGGTGGCGATGAGTCACAGAGCCGGAGGCCAAATAAGTTCAGAGAGGACTAAATTAGACTTCTTGTGATCTTTTAGGCCTTGGGGCCACTTTATCAGAGCGCTCACAATGCTCAGCGGAGGCACGGCGAGCTTGAACGATGGCCAAGTAGCTCCAGTAATGTTTTGGAGATGGTAAAACGTGTTGCAAATGCCAGGGTCATTACAGCAGAGGAAAATTGTGCCATCCTTCTCCTCACTCGTAATGGGTCCGTGTCCCTTTTAGCACACTATGCTCCAAAAGTTGTAGCACATGGGAAGCACAGGGTCAATTCAATTTAGAAATTACGCTGTTGTCACTCACTGTGGAAATGGTATGAATCCTCGAGCAAACTTTCCTTGACAGCTCCAGGGTAATTACATAATGTTGGCGGATGCATTGCAATAATTGTGCATAAACGGACGTGTCAGACGCATTAAAGAGAAGCAGCCGCATCTGTTTCAGTCAGTTGTGAGGATGGAAGTTTAGCTCTGCCACAAAATCTATTTATTTAAGATGGAACATTGAGAAAGCTGTTCACTAACGGTTGTCTCGAAGCATCTATCACGCCACGCAGTGAAACGTGTTTCAAGGGAGAACAACATGTGATGGAACAGGAGCGTGCAGGTCGTGTTTTGGGTCTTGTTTGCCAGAGATAATGTGGACAAACCAGATAGAGGTGGTTCAGCAGCAGCAGCTGAAAAAAAAGAAATCAAACACTAACTCAATAATGCAAAGGTAATTTTTTTTCTAACGCTAAAAGGTGGGAGAGATGTGAGGCAAGGATCTGGTGCCAGGTGAGAGGATCAGGTGCCTCCTGGTGTTCTGAAATCAAAGGGAAGTTAGTTTTTCTAGTTTGGCCTTATTTGGCCGGCAGAACAGCAATTGGAGTTGCAGCAGCTGCAAGCATGGTACAAGATTGCTGCAATTAATGTAAAAAAAAATCATCCTATTGTTTCTGAGTCATAACTCTCTCAGATCTGAAATCACATACGTGATATTTAGAGTTTGAAATTCAGTGTGACTAAAGGCTATTTTCCAGCGGTTCCATCTGTGCCGGGTTGCAGCTCCAACACGGCCACCGGAGCTGAACGCTGCCATTCAAGTCGGCGCTTCATATCCGACCCAAGGCGGCACGTTTCAGCAGCATCCCAGAAGCTCTCCAGCGCTAAAGGTAGCCGCCGAGTTTATTGTTGACGAACGCCGGACAGAGATCGCGACAAGATGAACGTAGCAGATCGGCCTGGCAGGAAGTCAGCCGGAGGAAAATGAAGAGCATCGGGATCGTTTTCAAAATAAGACACCAATGTGCAGACTCACGATCGTACAAAACATCCCTCCATCTCCTTCTACTCCTGCAGTCTTTCAATTAGGACAAGAAATGTGTTTTCTTCCTGCTGCGGGCACTCTTATGTGAAATAGTTGTGAAATAATTCGGAGGATTATTGTTTTTGAATGACTAAAACGCGGAAAGCTGTATTAACTCTGTCTGTGGGCGGCAGCACAAAGTAGAAAATGGTAACAACAAACACAAAACGGACAAAAGAGAAACCACGTTTATCCACGCTCAGAACATCCTCTCCACATGTTTCTCGTAATCCTGGAACGCCAACACCCTCCGTTATCTATTCATCGAGTGTACTTGTTGAAACCAGTGCGGCCTTTCAGACAAAACACTCTTAACAGTTTTAATTTGTGGCTGTGGGGCGCAGTCGTCTCGATCGGAGGGAGGCCTCGGTGTCAGACTTTCTAAATCCCTTGTATAGACTACACAAACAATCCTGATATAAGCAGTCTGGAAGGAAGTACTGAAAATGTGCCGAGCTGGAGTCCGTGACTTCTCTTCTTCACGTGTTGGACGGGTCTCGGACCGCCGAACCTCCCGCAGCCACACACGGAGAGGCCGACGCACAAATACACAAACCCAGAGCCAGACAGATACATGCGCACAATCAGATAGGAAGGCGGTCTGCAAAACAAAAGTTCAAGGACACTTTTGTTCCATTCACTCAAAGTACAGACGGGTACACACAGACATCCCTTCCAGACAGGTTCATGTGTCCCAGCATGCAGCAGTGAGCTGTTTCCTTTTGGCTGGAAGCTGCATTCATTGTCCCGCCATAACAAGACCGTACAGTTCCTTCTCTTCGCCGCTCCGCCCTGGGATGCTATTGATTGACCTTTTTTACTCAGGCATGTCAGGTCAGCTGATGTGGCTCCTGCTTTGTGCACAAATGTGTGTGTGTTTTTGTGTGTGTGTGTGTGTGTGTGTGTGTGTGTGTGTGTGTGTGTGTGTGTGTGCTACAGTGCGACTAAACCTGAACAGGAATTTATCTAATCACCGGCTTCGTATATGTGCCTGTCAGAGATTTCCACAGATCTGCCCTGAGGTGTCGGGAGCGCTGATCCTCTGCTGTTTAATTCATCTGCCTCATTAACTCCGGCCTTGTAACAACAGCAGCTCCCGTGTTAGACTGAATTATATAATGAAAATGCTAATATAGTGGTCAGAGAGGCACGGAACAAAACCAGAGACAGCTCATAAAAAACAGGGCGGCTTGCAGACAAAAGAACATAATCCAGACAATATATTGACACAGATATTCAGGCGGTGATTGAATATATTGCTCTGAAAATGTATGAAGTCTATAGATGTATTTTGTTCGATCTAACGAATCAAAAACATTTGGTATAATTGACGTTAAAGTGAAATCGAAAGCATGAAACAAATAGTGGACAGAAAAAACAAGGCTCAAATTATTGTAAATCATTTTGAATTTGTCATTCATTTTCATTAATGCATGAAATGCAATTTTTGCAAACCGGATCCAAACCACATTTGGAGGTGGTTTGAGATGTGATTCCAATCGGATTTCTACAGATGCGTCTCAGTCCGGACGCTCTTGTGGCTCAGATCGGATTTCTTGACGTCAAGCGGAGACGAATTGAGCAGAAACAATGCGACTTCTTTTTTTTTGTTTTTTTATCTAATGGCTATTTTAAACCAGGTTTTTAGTTTCTAATCTTTATGTCTTATGTGCACTTAATAGTAGTTTCTACTTTGCAACACACAGTGAAGCAACCTTGGACAAACTTCAGCTGTACAGAGAAACACTGGTGACAACGGAGTGAGGTCATTGGTAGTGTTGGTTGCATTAGTCTGTTGATCTGAAGCCTTTAAATGTTTTTTCCAGTTTCCAGTCATGACAGGAGACTTCCTCAGCCTCAGCTGTAATTAACATCATCTCCACCTGCGCCCCCTGTTATCTCCCGCTGCTTCAAGTGTTGCTGTTGCCACACTTACGCTTTTGCAGTGAATTGTCCCGCGTTTTTCAGTAGACTTCCGAAGGATTACTTCCGTGCCGTGGAGACCCGCTATCACATCGATTCCCGAGTGTGTGTTATTAATCCGGACCAGGTACCAAACGTCCAGCGCCGCACCGCTCCTCCTGCCGCGGGCCTCTGAGGAGTTGTCGCGCCAGCTTTCCTTTCATCACAACATGATTAAAACCTCCAATGTGACTTTGCCCCGTCATTCGGTGTTCACTTTGCAAATCCACTATGAATAGCGAGGAGAGTAAAATGTATAAACTGAATAGCTTCGCTGCGACTATGGGCTTTGCATTCATGAATACTAAACGAGGAGCAGCAGGAACAGCAGTAATGTTTGCCGGCTTGTTCTGACATTTTTTGTAATTGAGGTTGTGGCACTCGGGGATTGTAAACGATCCTCTTATTTACTGAGATGCTAATACACGTGACCCTGGCTGACTGCTGTGAGTGAGTGGGAAAGAAGACAGTGATAACGTCCTTTGCTTATTGTCATCGTGACTCATCTGAACTTTAAAGCTCGTCCCGCAAATGTTTGTCTCATAAGGTGACGCATCTTTAGTCGATCAGAACCTAATTGAATTATCAGAGTGCTCTGCTTGTTGCCGTTTCACTTTTGTCTTCATAATAAATGACATGTGGAATTTAAATATATCAGGAGATTAAATGTCCTTCCTTTAAAATGCTTTTCTGAGCGTTGAACTAAGGGCAGGCGTTACATCAGCCCCTGACACACTCTCTTACATGCGTTCCTCCACGTACACACACATTCAAACAGCCTCTTCGCATGCTGTCATTGATTTTAAACAGTGCTGCTCCTGGCATGTATATGTAGTAGAGGTCATCAGCGAAGTAACATCAGTCTTTGACCTCTGAACTCCGCCGCGACCCGGCCGCTGATGATGTCACCCCCCCCCGACCCCCTCCCCTCCCTCTTCCTCTGCCGTTCCTCTCTCCTCACACATTGATTGTTTCTGCAGCCCGCTGTCTGTGGGGGAGATGACATCAGTCCGATATCTGCTCGAAGACACTTCCTCCGCACACAGCGCAGACCAAATATCCCCATCCTCCTCTCAGTCTACTCTTCTGCTGCGCCCACACATGACTGGCAGTGTAGCTAGCGCCATTGGTGTGTGTGTGTGTGTGTGTGTGTGTGTGTGTGTGTGTGTGTGTGTGTGTGTGTGTGTGTGTGTGTGTGTGTGTGTGTGTGTACGGTATATTCGTTCTCAAGAGCAACTAACACACGAGATATCTATAATTCATATCGATTCCAGGTTATTGCATCTTGCTGTCTTTTTTTTTTTTTTTTTCCCCCATGGCCCCTTTATCATGTTGATTTACACTGGGAACTCATAATTGCAAGCTCCTTTGACATTTTTTTATGCATTTGTCTTTTTTTTATTTGGTCTTCATCAAGCAAACGTGATTCCAGTTTAAGATTCAAATATTGCATCTTTAGATCCTTTTTGGAGTTTGTAATATTCAGCATGCTGACTGTTCTCTCCGTTTCCTTTGTATGCTGCTTTTGTACCGGTCTGTACACAAATATTGCTGGACGGGCGCAGTGTTTGTCCTTTTTTTTTGATGCAAATAACTCTTCAACATTGTATTCAAGTTTATAGCTGAGATCTAGAAACATAGTGAGTCCATTTGCCAGAATTTTGCACACAGTAAAATTATGAGCAGAATTGTCCTTTACACTATAAAAGCCCATCACCATTTATAAACTGTATTTCTGGCTCTAAGTCGTCTAATGGGCTTTTATAGTGTATTTCTTTCCCTGTCGTACTTTGTTAGTGTTCTCGCTTAGCCACACCTATCTTCGCTGTGCAGTGTCAGTGCTGGAAAATAGTCTGACTGTTCCCATGTAGCATTCTGGAATAGGGTAGAAAAATTCTCTTGAGTTGTTTGTATTTCTTTAAACCAATCAGAGTCGTCTTGGGCGGCGCTGAGCTCAGGATACAGTGGTGGTGGCCCTGCAGAAAAGTGTCGGGGGAGAGTTGTTTTGGTGGAACATCTGCATGTGGGGAGGCGAATCGTGGCATTTAAGTGGCCAAATCCCCAGGAAGGAGCCGAGCAGGCATGCCGCATTTCATTTGCATGATCCATAATGTCAGCATGTAGGTTGCTAGGTCTCAGATTGTTGTTGTTGTTGTTGTTTACCACTGCACCTGGCTTTTTCAAAACGCTAAAACCAAGAGGACCATGTCAATGTTATGATCAATGTGAGTACAATGTTATAACAGCTGCACGAGCGATCAGCCAAGTTGCAAAAAAAAAAAACCAACACAATTTTCCTTCGAGGTTCTCGCTCAGCTGCACTCATTGGACATGGTTTTAAGGCAAACAAGGTCAAAGTTCAAATCATTTCAACTGTGAGCAAAGAAGCAGAAAAAGCTGCCTGAGGAGGCCGACCGTGTGCAGCGTTGAGCTGTTGGCACCGCTGCTCTCTCTGTCGGAAAACAGCTCCACTTCCCTGATCTGCCCCGCTGCACGGCCTCGGCAGACAGATGGATATACGGGCCGGGGGCATGATAGACTAAACCGACTGATCAGACAGCAAAGGGAAGTGGAAATGAAAACTAATCAGACAGAGTCGGGGTCCAGTCCGGGGAAATAGGGTCAGAAAAGCTCTCACTGTTGTCGCCGCTGCCTCTTCTATGTCTCCCCGTCTCTTTTCTCACTCTCTGGCTCGCGAGTCGCTCCAATCACAGCACCTGCTTTCCCCATCATCTCTCTGTAGCCGTCCCACTCGGTGCAGAGCGAGCGCTGTGCTGTTCTACGGCCCGCTGACTTCAAACATGAGCTACTCCAGGAATGATAATGACAGAAACATGCCTGGAAAAATCGGATTGTCCTCCAAAAATACACTCCGCTCTTTGTGTTGCTGTGTGTGTGTGTGTGTGTGTGTGTGTGTGTCTCTCTCTCTCTCTCTCTCTCTCTCTCTTTCTCTCTCTCTCTCTGTAATTGGCAGGAGTCGGGTCTCAGTGCACAGAGTGATTGATGGTTGTTCTCTCCTACCTGTTTACCAGTGTTTGGATGTGATTGGCTGAGCATGAGGCAGTGATAAAAGGCTGGCTGGGCAATAACAGGTATTGTTCTATCCCAAAGAAGCACACCTGTCCCATGCCAGACCTGAGGAGTTACACACACACACACACACACACACACACGCACATGCACACACACACCAGGAGCTGAGAGACATTCCCACTGTGCTCCATTTCACATTCCTATCCTCTGACAGCATGTCTGCTTTTATATGATCATATTTAAGGTTTACAAAATAATAAATGATACCTTTAGTTTGAAAGACTTGTTTGTTTTTGTTTGCTCCCCCGCCCCCCCCCCCAAAAAAAAAACCACCCTAATCATTTTGCTGATGGTTATTGGTTGCTACGGTTTCACAGCCCACCAGGCAGATCAATCTGAGGCTCCGTCGTTGCATTTCTATTGATCCGTTTTACGACTGAATTTCTTTTAAGATAGTTTTATGTCTTCCGTGACATTTTGTGGCGTCTCGTTAGGTCACACGTCGAAGTCATATGCAGACCGAACGGAAATTTGGAGAAAGCACAGTAATCATAAACTACAATTAAATGCGTAATTTCACATTATAGACTCAGGCTCAATTGCTTTCGACTCTTTTAGTGCACAGTTCAAGTCAGAATTGCATTACATAATGACACAGTGGGCAAAAACGACATACTTACGTACCCTGGTACATCTAATGCATCATTAATGCTAAGAGTTGACATTTATTTCTGCATTATGCTGATATTTCGGTCTTTGAAAACTAATTTTCAAGCCTGTGCTCTCTTTCAGAACAAAAGTATAGACTTAAGACTTTATTTATCCCACAGTGGGGAAATTTTGTTGTCGCAGCAGCATAGAAACACAAAAAGGTGCACACAATAAGAAAAATAATTTACCAATATGTATACGTAAAATAAGATAGATAAAAAGTATTATTTTTGAAAAAAATAAGAGCAATGAATAAATACACACACACACACTATATACACAAAAAAAATAAAAATAAAAAAATAAATACAGCTGTCCCCACCTACTTGAATTCATAGTCGGTGTGTAATACATTTCTATCATCAATGAAAATTAGATTCATTGTTGACTAGAAATCAATGTGTATATTTGGTGTTTGTTATGATTTGTACACCTGTTTGGTCAAAACCGCAATTCATATAAAGTTTGGGTTTCTTGTTTCTACATAGAGGGTCACCAAAATAATTTTTTTACGGTAGCATGACATTTTTTAAAATTTTTACGACACATGCAGTTACGTTGGTGCCTTCGCCGATTGATAACCCCGTCCGTGATCTGAGCAACCTTCGTGGCCCTGTGACTGTCTTTTAGTCAGCTGCGTATTAATTGGATGAAAAAGGAAATGCGGAGCACGACATTGGACTACCTGCTGCAGTCTGATCATTTGATATCTGGAGCCATAAAGGAGAGACTGCCAATGCCAGCTTGACCCCAAATGGGCAAAATAGCTGCAGTATCATTATAGTTCATGTTATACAAAAAGTGACACACATTTAAACTCCAGTTGGACTTTAAAATGTATGTAAATTAGCAGCTCAGACTAGTCAGACATTTAAGAGCAGCACAGACGATGATCTGCTTTCAAATATGACGGTTATTAAAAGATTACCTTCGCTTCACAGCTCACAATGTTTCATGTTGAACCATCTGTCTTTGAACCTTGTTTGAGTCTTGAGATCCCCCCCCTCCCTCCCACACACACACACACACACACACACACACACACACACACACACACACACACATGCACGCACACCCTCCCCTTCACCCGATTTCTGCAGTTACATCATGCTTGTCAACATGCTGGCCACGTTACAGACAAACCTGCAAACAGGTTGAAAGTCACGTGCAGGGCTCTCACAGGAATGTTCTTGTCATGGCGGCGCGGCATCAAGGTCTCCTCGGGAATGTCACGGCGCTCCGGGCCTTCCTGCTCGCCGCTAGTCAGCATGACTGGTGGACACATAAACGGACACATTGACCATGTAAGGCTCTGGTGCCTGTATGGATCATGACTCAGTGTTGTATCTATGCCCTGATCGGGCAGACTCATGGATAAGGAATGGATTGGGAGGGCACCTGTTGTTTCCTTGATCATTTTAGGTCAGCAATTCCCAACTTGTTTGTCTCTTGTGACTCCTTAAAACAAAACTCTGTCTAAACAGTCTCTCTTACTCTTTATTTCTTCTCATACTGTTTTAATGAACACTTTTAAGAAGCCTGGATTTGTTATATTATCAGTAGTTCACAAAACATCAACGAGCATCTCGCCTCAAAATCCATTTAGTCGCTGTAATGAACCTTTTAATCATTGTGCATCATTTTAATCGGTGGATGGAGTTTGCTATGTTGTCAGGGTGTTTGTGATTTCATAATGTCTGTAATGTGGAGCTGAAGACCTAGTGTACTGCTCCAAAACCTCCAGAATGGCTACGAAGTGGACTTTGAAGGCAGACTGTGGCTCAGTTAATTGGCGGTTCGGTCCCCGGTTCCTTCGTGTCCACATGTCAAAGTGTCCGTGGCCACGACACTGAATCCCGAGTTGCTCCCGACGGCAGGCAGAACCTCGCATGGCGGCTCTGCCTCCACTGGTGTGGGAACGTGTGTTTGAGTAGGTATAAGGGAGGCAAACTGCCAAGAGCGTTGAGACCACTACGGTGATAAAGAGCTATATAAGTACAGACCGTTTACCATTGTTAAGTCAACTGCTGCTCCCATGGAAGAATCATAACCTTGAGATTTAACATCATTTTGTGTAGTTGAAATACAGTTTTTCTTCATTTGTTAAAGGACTGGTTTGACGTTTCTTGCTGAGAGTATTTACCTTCGTGTCTGCACATTAAAACTGAAGCTGGACCGAGAGTTGATTAACTCTCCACAAAGACTGCAAGGACATGGAAACAAGCTCGCCTGTCTGATTTTGAAGCATAATTATTTTGGTCACGTATTAATAAACCATCCTAATAACCGAGCAAGACTTTTGATTAGAACGCTTGTACTTCCATTGCGACCCTAATAGTCTCTTTAGTCGGTAGCGGTGAGGATTAACCCAGACCGGAGAGGAAGAACAAACTGTTTGTCCATTTATGGAGTTGGACTCGGTGAGTAAAGACTCAGCAGAGGAAGACGATGGAGTGACTTATCTAACAGCTATTTTACGGCAGCTGCGATTTACCGAAATAAAACGTATAGAATGTAGAATGTAAAATATTTGTGGTTTGCGACGAGCAAAAGATGCCATTCTCTGTGTTTGTCACACAACACCATATTTGTTCATTCACTTAGTCACCCACTGTTCCTTTGTGCTTTTAATTTGTTGTCTACTGAAGCAGATATGTAATGGAAGTGGAATTGCTCCGTTCTTCCACCTCAATTGTGATTCCCTTTCAAGGACAATGACTAATGGAACATGAGAGAGCGGGTGCCTTGCATTGATTGCCCAACAGAGAATGTACCCTCTACCATTGTCTCAGACTTTGTTTATTTCCTGACACCTTCAGGAGGAATGTACATCCGTGAGATACAACCACAACGCGGAGCATTTTACAATGGAAGCATTTGGTGCACGTCCAGACCTTCCCCCACAAGAAAGAAGAGATTAACGTGAAGCCAAATTCCTCGTCATTCTTCCATAGTTTGTCAGAGGAATCCACATTTTCCTTGAGCTAAAAACAGTTCATCTCTCCCACCATCTGCGTAATCCTCTCAGATTGGGTCCATGACATCATCGGGTGATAACAACGCTAGAGCCGACGGCTTCTTAAAGGAAAACTCCTAAACAGATTTTGGCCAAAAAATCATAACAAAGTTTAAAAGGATTTAGGAAGCTTTTGCTGTGATGTACGAATAGATTTTTTTTTCTGTGCATGAGAACATTTGGTTCTGGTTTAAAATGCTTATAGCGAACGGGTAGAGCTGGTCATGCTTGGCCCGGTATCACAGCAGAAGTTCATCTAGGGTCCTTTGTGAATGGAGAGCATCACCAGTGTTACCCATCAACTCAGCTTTTTCATCACATGCACTCAATTCTGACTTTTGCTTACAAATGGTTAAACTGTCAGTTTGCATCTACACCTCGGTTTCACTATTTCATGTTGTGATCTGCTGCGTTATGCAACTGTTCAGCAGAGTCTTCAGGCCGTCCAGCGGGAGGGTCTTTGGTGTCTTTAGAGACAATGATGGAATAAGTGGAACTGAACCAGCAGGGTCACGATTCGTCACAGGGATAAGCCACGGTCTGAACTCATCGTTACAGCCATCCGAGCTGGGAGCTTAGCTGCAAAGGGATGATCGCTTAAAGATGGAGAGGATAAGGCAACAACACAGGCAGGTATTTCTGACAAACATTTACTGTCCTGAGACCTTCAGACTGACTCCACATGATTGTTGCGTAATCTTTCACCAGCTTTGGTGACTATATCTGAATTACAAACAGCCAAAATAATTACTTTTACCCTTCATCTGACTATCGCTACACTGTCTTCTACTCATCTGGATGACGTTTCAGATGTGTGCCGGCTGTTGCGCCAATCCTCTTCACCGCTCCGGTCATTTGAAACGAGAGACTGCGAGTCACTTTGTGTCATTTCTGGTGCGAGGGCACGAAAAGTGTGTCAAGGGTTTTACACCATGCATGGAGAGGCTTTAGTCCAATGACCGCATGCCCTAAGCGAAGGGGCTAAACATAGCCGGGAGTCGAAATGAACAGCTTTGTTCAGTACTCACAAAGGTATTTGTCATCATGTATGGCCGTGACCTGCGACTCCAAAGTGAGGTGTTACTCTTAGCTTTGGCATGAAGTTAGCACACGTGTATGTGGACCTCAGCAGCTGTTGATTGTGCTGTTGGACTGTTTATATGCATGCCTGGCTGTGTGAGGTTGTCCTGTCTCTGTGGACTGTTACGTGTGTCCTCTTTACAGGTGACCCCGGGGTTGAACCTTGTTCCCGTAAGGCAGCACACTGGGCATGCTTTGCACTCTGGGCATGCTTTTCCCCCCCAGCCCCCGCATGTTTGCCATAATAAGGGCACTTTCGGAAGCTTGTTCAAGTGTCAGGTTTATTCAAGGGTCTTGGTGACTTAATCAGTATTCAGTTTCAGGCTTTCAGCTGTGTCTGAACAGCCACGATTGGATCTGACAGCACAGATATGAGATCTGAGATGTCTGACAGCTCCTGTCTTAAAGAAAGAGGCAAAAACGTAAAAGTTTAAACCATCTAGAACTAAATATGATTATTTGACATGAAGCTTGTGAGTAGCATGTCACATATTTACAGTATATCATGCGTGACATTATCACCTCAGACATTGCAGACAACCTGGGGGTAATAGCTTTGGCCGGTTTCATCTCTTTTCCTACAAATTTATAATTAAAAAAACTCCCCGGTCATAATAGAAGAAATAGAACTGGTTGCGATGCGATGACAGCTTACAGGCTTTTGACTTTATCATCACATCAGACATCAAACAGCAACATAACAGACAGACAGCAGAATGCACTCATGCCAGTCCAGAGTGCACTCTTGTTTGAGGCAGCTATGGCTGTGGGGATTTGTCGTTTTCCATAGCGAGCCCTTCTGCATGCCGCTGCTCTGTACCGGCCCCGGAGGACAGTCGAGTCAGGTAGTAATTGAGTGGATGTGGGAGGTCCTTTGATATTGAGGTCGCCGTGCGTGCATGCGACCTCGGGTGTGGGAAGATCAATTATCCCGGCAGCAGTCTTGGTTATGGGTGTGAGTGTGCATCGGTTAGTACCAGACAACATGTTAAAGAAGCAGGTGGAACAGCTATAGGAGTCTGGTATGTGTCCAAACCTCTAGGTCAAAAAACACCTCCAATTTTAATCAGGGTTGTCCTTGGTTTCTGCTGGGTTTAGGTGTTATGGTAGCAATGAGCATTTATCTGACAAAAAAAATATGCCTTCATCACATCATTTTTGAATATTTTGTTACAATATTTATTTCAGAACGCATGCTGTCTGCCAAAATAATAATGATAATAATCACTAAACACTGGAAAAACAAAGCTTATAGTGAAGCTGTAGTGGCGTAGGTGCTGTGCTGCGTTATAATAGTCAAGAAAACCCTGCTGAACCACCTGGATGTGGCTGCTTACATATTCACAGATGCAGAAAGAATACAGAATCCTATTTTTAGAAAGTTGGGCGGGTCATTGAAATATTATTTTGAGCACCAAGTGGCGGCTTGACTGTTAATCAGCGTGGCAGGCTTTTAAGAAATGCACCTGCAGAAGGACCAACGCGCAGGTGGATTATAACAATGATTAGTGAGGTACACTGCCTGTGATCTGTGGAATGCTAAACAGTTTTCCTCCAGCGGGGGCGGAGCAGACAGCAGTACATATTAGCCTTAATGGTGCAGAACCTTCAACAACTACAGAGGAAAGGAGGTTTTGGATCGCAGGCTGCTAGAATTCCAACAATGTTCCACTTCAGACTGACCACCAGGAGCTCCTGTGTTTGTATTTGTGCGTCGCTGGCATGGACTGGTGGAATGGAACAATGTTAGATCAAGTGGTAACCTTGGAATTTCTGCCTTCATCTGCTCTAAGCTTTCCCAAACCACCGCCGATGCTGCCAGAGACACCATCTTCGAGATGATAACAAAGACTCACCAGCTGTGCGAAATATTCTCCCCCAAAAGTCAACCGAGCTCCGGGAGCGCGCCCACACACAGACAGACACGTATACACATATACACACAACCTAAGGCCCAAAGCACTCAGACCCTTATAAGGTAAAATCGCAGGTTGGGTTGGAGTGAATCTGTTTTGCAGCATCCCGGCTAACTTTGGTATTTGCGGCTGGGAAAAGCATCAAGTTATGCAGAAAGGACATCCTTCAGTGTTTGTTTTCTCTGCTCCCCTATGCATCCTGTGGTTATGACTGACTGGCTGCTGGCATTACGTAAAAGCCAGACTCCGTGCTTATATATTTTTTTCCACCTCACTTTTGGTAAATGATTCAGCAGAGCCGAATGTTTTCAGAGCCCGGTTATGAGTATAAACATCGTTCCTCTTTTCTTTTTTTTTTTCTTCTTCTTCTTCTTCTTTCTCCTTTTGGGCCTGACTTTCTGATCCGTTCCACATTTGTGGTTTCCCTGCGTGTTTGTTGCACATTTTAGGCGACGTGATATTTTATGCGTTCATGCTGATGCATATTTTTGAAGCAGAGAATTATTTATTCGACAAAACCTTCCTCAGCTTTTTAGATTTGTTGTCGATTAAGTGCAAGTGTATTGTATCCGTGTGTGTGCGCATGTGTCAATATGTGTGTCGGCGCATACCTGAGCTCCCAGCTGTGTAGTTAATCATGTCCACCTACAGTCGTTGAATAAACCCTGGCAGAAACGGCGACTCACACCACAGCTATCCCACAATGCCCCCTTCTCCTCTTTTTATCACCAGTTAGTAATTATGTGCTCCAGTGGGAGGCATGCAACTCACTCACCACATGCATGCACAAACACAAACACACAGACACACACACACACACACACACACACACACACACACACACACACACACACACACACACACACACACACACACACACACACACACACACACACACACACACACACACACACAGGTACACACACAGCTTGATTAGCAAACCTAATGGGTCGCCTTGCTCTGTATTCCAAAAACATTCCATAAAGTAGAGATCCATATAATTGCTTTCTACCGTCAATACTGTGACAAGCGTTACTTCCACCGCCTTCTCTTCATCCTCTTCCATCTCCTCCTCTTCTGATCCACATGCCCCGCCCTGATCCTTTTCATCCTGATTATCCTTTTTCCTTTTGGATCTCCCGAGGCATGTACGCCTATTTTTGATGGTGCGATTGAATCGAGTGATCCATGTCGTGTCAAATGAGTTGTATCAAATAACAGAATTAATGTCCATCATCATAAAGAAAATCAGCACGGTTTTGACTCTTCATCGGCATCAAAGTAATCGAGTGATAGTTCTCTGTATATCAGTGGTTACACTGTAAAAAGGATCCATCTATTCATCCATTTTCTATACCCGCTTTGTTTTGTTCGTTATCGTGGGGGGGGGGGCTGGGCTGGAGCCTTTCCCAACTGACTTTGGGCAAAGGCAGATAGACCCTGGACAGGTCGCAGGTACAACCATTTATGCTCACATTCACACATACAGTCAATTTAGAATCACCAAGTAACCTAACATGAATGTATTTGGACTGTTAGAGGAAGTCAGAAACGCCCCAGCTGTTGCTGTGTTGCGACACTGCTAACCACTGCACCACCATGCCACCTGCACACAGGATCCCCCAAAAAAACTGAGCTTAAAAGAGAGTACCAGTACCTACCTGTGGCTGAGATTACAGCACGATTGATTTTTGCTCTCCTGATGGCTTTTCTTTTCTGTCATCTTGTTTTTTTCCCCCAAATACGCTAAGCCCGTTTGTTAGCATTAGCACGTCAGTTTAGAAAAAGCAGTTTTGCCCTCTCCATTTTCACACAAAAGTCAAGTTTTACACCGAGCTGATTAAAGTAGGTTACGCAGATATCGCCACAAAAACAGACTATATTAAATATAGATAAATATAGATAGAGATATCCACCTTTGACATGAAGATGCTGCTTCAGAAGGGATTTAAATTACAGAAAAACGAGATAGAAAAGTAGGACATCTTTGCTGTATTTATTAGAGGTGTAGGTGCAAACTGCCAGACGGGATAGATAGGGAAAGAAATCCAGTCCAAATGGGGCTTTAGTTCTGACAGTTTTCTTGCGAGGTGCAGACAGCTGCAATGTCAATATGTGTTTCTAATTGTTGTTTGCGTTTACATGAAAACAGTCTTCTAACACACACATTCTCGCAACTTTGAGTCGGTATTTCCACCTCCAGAACGTCCTGCACGCTGAAGTGAAAACACGCTCACACAGAAAAAAAAACATGTTGTTTTCACTCACAAGTGCAGCTACAGTCAAGTTTGCATAAAGCCGTGCATTCTTCGTTGGCTTAAGCTTCCATGTTGAAGCAAAGGCTCGGCCGGGGGTTATTTTCCTACCTGCTTCGCTCACCCAATGAGGTCACATCATCCAGAATCCCGAGAATGTGAAGAATGGCGAGGTTTAAGAGGCTCTGAACAGCACTATTCGTTATCAGATGGAAGGGGGCTGATGGAGAAGGGGGGAGGTCGAAACGCGATCCACTTCCATATAACGCTGAAATGAAGGAGAAGGCAAGGAGCGACACGCTTCTTCACCTATAGCTGCTCCTATAAGCTGCAGTCCACCTATAGAAGATGCTCGGACTTCACTTCAACACGCCTTCATTTACATCGTTGCTCTAAATCTGTTGTGGGCATTCTTAAGATTGTTAAAGTATCCTGGCACCGAAAGCAGGGTTCGAACCCGTCAGTGCACTCTGAATCGGTTATGCGTTGGGGATAACCTAATACAACACATAAATCAGTTGTAGGTTAAACTGGATTACTTACACGAGATCCAAAGCTCTCTGAAACTGCGCCTCACGCGAGCTACTATGACGAAAATCCACACGCCTGTCACCAATCAAATGTCTTTCTGTGCAAAAACACAGTCCCACTGTTTACTGTACAACATGGCTGCAACAAACAAGAATTTTCACGATGGATTAATCTTGTTTATTATTTTCTTGATTAATCCAATTAATTGTTTGGTCTATAAAATCAGAAAATGCTGCCATACACAACACACAAACATATTTAGTTTACTTTCAGAGAGAACAGAAAGCAGTGAGTGCTTGTTTTAAGAGAAACTCAAACCAGAGAACTTTTGGTCAAAAATGACTTAAACAATAACTGTTTTGAATTTTTTTTATCAGCTAATTGTTTGAGGTCACGCAGTCTGACCTGATATATTTTAACGAACGGTCTACAGCTCAGATGGGCACAAGTACATTTGCTTTTTAAAAAACTAGCCTCAAATCTGTAAGAGCAGGGGAATAATAATTATATCACAGGGACCCGTCAATCAAATACAAGAGATAACTCAAAGAAGTATTCCATTCGGACCAGATCGTGTCATGTCATGACATTTAACTCCCCTCTCGACTAAGGGTGGACAAGTACTGCCCAGCTTTGGTGACCTGGCGTTGCCACAAAGGGAATGGAAGTACTGATACAGACATTTAAATGTCATGTAACTGAGGAAAAGGTAGAGTTGGTGAATAGTGAGAATCAAAGTCTCATAAATGGTCCAAAACGTGTCGAGTAGATTCATATGCAGGTCTTTTGTCTGAAAGTGGTATTAGTGAAAACATTGTTATCAGAATGTATATATTTTCTCAGATCATTTAAACTCTCCTGTGACTCAGTATTGATGTCCTTGAATAATATATCGATTCACAGAATGATCAGTATGCAACACTGAAATGTGAGCCTGAGGAATGTCTGCTCTTCATATGATGCAGCAGCAGCTTGCATCACTGAACTCTGCAGGTACACGACGACAAAATGAAAGCACACCATAACGATCTGCTGGGTTTTAAACTGACCCGATGAATCTCACGATCTCTGATTGTTTTTAATGCCGTTTTTATTATCTTTAAATGTCCTCAGACGTGAAGGTTTATTATCCATAATGTATTGTAATCATTATGAAACCTGCTCTCAGGTATTTCCTGAAAGATGAGATGTCCTGTTGTCCAGAGGAGGAGCGGGGCGGATGGTTGGGGGGGGGGGGGCTGGGGTAGTCTGTATGTTTTTTTGACGGGGGCTCAGGCGGAGATGTTTGCTATTCCCTCAAGTGTCTGGAAAGTGTGCTGTTTCCATTACTGTCTGTCTCGTTTCACTGCAGCAGAGGCAATGTTTTTGTACGGAGGCCCGAGGGTAAGAGGCAAGCGCTGTGGCCTTGCGAGCCTCAGCGGTGCGAGGCGGAGGGAAGGAAGGGGGAGCGGCTGTGGCCCTCCTAGACACACACATGGGTTACATGTGGAGCTTCAAAGACATAGCTAGTCGGCCTGACTGCTGGCAGCCTGTTATCACTGACAGGAAAGCAGGAGGAGGCTGCCAAGGACCGAGTTCAAACTAGTTAGCGAGATGACTGCGGTGGCTACGTAGACAGATAAAAGGATCACTGGTCGGCTACATGTCAGACTCGCTGACAAGGCAGCAGGCAGGTGTGCTGTTTGACACAGCAAGTGCACCGTCAACCATCAAGAGACGATTTGCTTTTAACCCTCCTGTTGTCCTCGGGTCAAAATGACCCGCAGCTGTGTTCAACCAAGTTCTATTTTATTTTCATATTTTTGGGGATCATTGGTGACAAGGAGGCTGTGAGGGTTTCTTTAAAGAATGATGACCAATGATCCCAAAAAATATGAAAATATAGAAATAAAATAGAACTTGATTGAACACAGCTGCGGGTCATTTTCACAGGAGGGTAAAGGTTTTTCTTTTAGTTTGAAAGTCCTTGAAGGCCTCGAAACACAACCAGTAAAATCGGGGACATTTTTATTCAGCAGTTTATCAGCTTAGTCTCTATGATGTCATCAGTTGTACGTTTTTATAAGCTGGACCAATGGAGACTGACACGCTGCCCATCTTGGCATACAAGTATAATGACGCAGAATAAAAACTGGCATCGTTATATCACCCGCTACAACTTGAAGCAGAATTGTGAAATACTGATTTTTTTTTTTTAGGAGTTCAGTTATCTCTGCTGTCATTTTGGTCGTGTGGTGTGCAAATGACAAGTTTTAACCAAGCAACAGCCAACCCTGTGGTGAACCATTAGTTTGTGATCTGCCGTCGTGAAGCTTGGAGCTCGGAATTCGTCCGTCGCATCTTCGCCGTTCGGAGCGGTTTTGGGCCAGAAGTGACCATATTTGGACCAGTTAGAGAGGAACAAGTGGTAGATCTGATTGGAAACCAGAGGGCACTACGCCCCGCCCACCTATAGCGGAAACCTGACTGCACCACTGGCCTGTCAATCAAATAGACACCCTCTCCCCCCATAAACACAATGACTTCAGCGAACAACACAAAAGTGACTCCTGGAAAAAAAAAAATTCCGATTTTTATATTTCATGAGAGAATTTGAATGGGAGTCTATGGAGCCGGAGGCTTTTTAGAGCCAACCTCTGGTGGCACTAGGTGGTATTGCAGTTTAAAGCGCTTCAGCATTGGCCTCATTTTTCAGACCCGGAAGCCAAGTCCACTTTAAATACAGTCTATGGTTTGAGCCAAATGTAAAACTTTTCACCACAAAGGCTTTCATGCTCCAGTCGTCCTCGTCCAGTTCCTGATTTAAGTAACAATTTTGTTCATAGTTGTAACTCAAGGAGACTAGAAATCTCAACAGATTTGACTGCTGTCAGACTTTCACAACCACACAGATCTGTACAGGATCAAAAATGGGTGCAGATACATGTAGGCTTTTTTTTTTTTTAACAGTTTCTTCATGACTCAGATGATTTGATGTGGAACTTTCAGACAGCAGTGATCCCTGGTACTTTTCTGTTGACAGCAGAGGCAGCTGCACTTACTTTCACTACTATCGCCTGCACGTGTACTCAGCTTAATTGCTGCTGAAGTAGCTTCAATAGCAACTATTGACTCAGACAAAAAGTGAGTCAGAATTGACTCAACAGTTACGGGCTCCAGGAAAAGTTGTCTCTCACAGGCAGAGATCAGATTTCTATCAGCAACATACGAGAAAATTGTCACTGCCATGCAGTGTGCCATGCAACATGTACTTTTCTTAAAGTGCAACAAGCCAGCATATTCATATTTTCAATATTTAGTGTAACATATGGTTACAGTGCAGCCACAGCAACAGCTGTCTGGAAACAAACCCAAAGCATTACAGAGGTTTACCTGCGTGCAAATGATGCTATGTCTAAACGTTAAAAAAATGACTCAGTCACTTTGGCTGCACTCAGATCTGTGTGTTTTTATAGCGAAGGCCTGCTTAGTTCTTTTAACACATCATCATGCAAAGTTAGCTCCCTCACTGCTAAATCCCTGCAGGATGCTTAATTCCACATGGTTTTCTTCTATTATACTTGAAAGGCAGATCTCTGGATCCGGCCCTGCTGGTTAACATTAGCACCTGACCTCTTGTTGCATGCCGAAAAGAGGAAAAAAAAATCTTTCTGGGAAAGCCCTTCATTAACATTTATGGGAAACCTTTTGGCCCATCTTGTTTTGTTTTTTTTCCTTTCAAGATTAAAACACATACTCCTTTTCCTCATTTTTCCATACCAGCCCCTCCCATACGTCAAACTTTCGCATGGCTGTTTTGGGAAATCCCTCATAATGGGCAGTTAGTCTGTACTTTGCCTGGCAAACTCAAATTTTTTTCCTCCTCTGGATCAAATCCATCGCATTCTTTGGAAAGTGTGGGTGTAGCTGTGTGGTATGATGGTGTTTTCTTTCTGCTGAACGCACTGTGTTTCCAGGCTCTCTTTAGCATTCTGGACAGAGCGAAGAGGAACAGCCGCTGGAACACCTCAACAATGAAGAGAATGCAGATATGGAAAGACTTCAACAGATTTTCTTGCGATCTGGACAGTGTGTGTTGCTTCAAAACATCATATACTGTGGTTATATACGCTCGCAGCCAAAGTCTTGTATTCAGAATGTCAACAGCATTAACAAAACCTAGTTTCAAAGAACGCTGTGGGAGGATTTCTTAGTGGGAACAGCTCTTGTCATATCTAGTGAGGCTTAAATTATCGGACTCCCCTCATCCTCCCTGCTCACGTCTCTGTGGTTTTCCTGACCTCTCAGCTGGGGCTTCCTCTCGCTCCCAGCAACCCGGCACCATATCCTAAGAGGACTCCCTGCGTGGGAGGGTAGAGAGACAGAGAGAGAGAGAGAGAGAGAGAGGGGGAAGCCTTCAACAACAACTTGACTCACTCAAACTCTCCGCCTCTTTTCTCGACCCTTCGTGTTGCTCTGGACTCCCAAAGCACCAAACACATTTCTCCTCCACCGGAGAAGGCCGTGGTATGTCGGGCTCCGGGCCACATAAATCCAGACAAAACCCTCGCAGAGAGTGTTTGGTCGGACATTCCGTCCTGTGGCACACCTTTGGGCCTCACAAATGTTGAAACAGCTCAGATATGTGGGAGCTCTGGGTATTTTTACTTTGGCTTTCCAAGGGGCCTCAACCCGTAGAAGTAAAACAAACGCAATGGGGATTCCTACTCAAATCATCTCAATTGAATCATCTTCGGTACACGTGATGCCAAGTTTGGATTGTGCGAGGGTAATAAGCGTCGGTTAACCGCAGCGCTCGGAAATCCTGACAGGTTATGGGAAATAACTTCGGGTGACAGTTGTCAGACGTTCCAATTTCCATTCAACTTTTGGTCCTCGACCATATGTACTTCCACAAAACCTCCCTCGCACACGTCTACTGTAGCCCGTTAGTAATACACCAGTTCATTGTTTCCGAATGTCAATCAGAATGTTTAAATGTTCAACAACAGTTTCTAGAAAGTTTTCGAGCTGACAGTTACTGTCCAACTTGTTAAAGGACCACACCGCGTTGCTACTTAAAGGGTTGTTTCACCCAAACTCTGGTACATATTTTCTCATGTCTTCTTGTAGAGAAGTTCCTTATCCTGATCAAGAGGTTGTCATTTATTGTACGGTTTGTAAAGTCCCATATAGCTTTTTTTTTTTTTTTTTTTAATTTATTTTGGACTATCTGACTGAAATTGAGTGTTGTAGTATGACGCCATACAAACAGTTTTGGTTGTATTTGGTTGGGTATTCCTATCTGAGGTTTCTGCCACCACTCTAACACAATACAGATTAATGGAATTTGTTTGTGGGGTCACAATATTAGAAAATTATATTTTAGAAAATGCAGCACCAGCTCTTCTTCTCAGAGATGTTTCCCCTCTGCTCATGATAATCCAATCCACACATCAACAGCTTTCATAGGGACTACTTCTTATAATTCCACTGAGAACAGTGAGTTCTGTGGATCATCTGCAGTCACGCTTGTTTGCTTTCTGGAGAGAAACTATGTTTTTTACGAAAAACGTGCCAAGAATCATGCCAAAAAAACTTAATGAACCATAATTCACTGGTTTGGGTACCACTGGTAAGAAATGTATTTTTCATATTTGAGGAAATTCATTCTTAAACTACAAATCATGCATTCGCGACATCTTGTTGGCCATTTATACAGTTGTTGTTTTTTTATGCATTTTCCCTGTTTTCCAAACCTTCTTTGTTTTCCATTCATATCTGTACAATATGAAAGTTGATTAACTGACTGGTGTCTGTTTGAAAAGGGCTGAATCCCATTATTTAATAATGATGGTAAAATTTGAACATAAAAAAGGTGGACTTGGTGCTTAGTGTGATGGATTACACAAACCAAGAATGACTCAAGGACTTTCTGCTAAGTTGTTTTCATATTGTTAAAAACTGAGTGGAAAATAATGGATGGCTTGAATAGCAGGAAAATACGTGTATACTAATTTATCATGGCCTGGTTTACATAGTCTTCAGCAGTAGTTAAAATATGCCTGTCAAATGATTTGGACTTAATGTGCTAACACATGTAACGCCTCTGAAATTGTCCTTTAAGTACACACTATGGACACTACAGTCCTATACGGCCCTCTGTAACACACACACAGGCTTTATACTCCCACTGTAGCACATGGAGTGATTGACACAATGTGCTCACCTTGAACTCCCACCCTTCACTGGAGATGTGGGTGGTCCCATGTCTGTCAGCCCAGGTAGGCCAAAGGTGACAGCGGGTAGGGTTTCCCACTCGGGTTTCCCTTGAGGAAAAAGAAATGGGCCATACAGCTTCTTTTCTCCGTGCGTTCTCAGCATGAGCAGCTCCGAGTTACCTGTGCTCGCTATAACGTTGAAGTATTTGAACTGTCTTGTGAAGGTTAAGGAGTAGTAATACAAGAGTGTCAGTTTATCAGAGAAAAGCTGAGGAGCTTTAAAGCTTGCGATGTTAGAGGAGAGTGGAACGACCTCTAACCGACTTAGCACTCACAGTTCTTACGTTAGACTTCCTATCTTTGGAATATTTCACTTTTTTTCCAATTGATGTCATTCAGCGCTGGAGCTCTGGGTTGTAAAAGCAGTTTATGGGCGTTACTTGTTGGTGGTATCGTACAGAGTGACCTGCAGGACAATGCATGCTGTTCCTCTCGAGTACAAACAGCCTCTGCTGACGTCTAAACCAGCAGAAGTTTTAAGATTTTTCAGAATTCAGAATACAGTTTGTGATGTGTAATAAATACCCCCCCCCCCCCCGCGTAGATTTTTGATAAGTTTTATCAGACCCGTGTGGCCAGTCAAGGGTGAACATATTTCTCCATGAGGTGTGTGAGTTTATTGGCTTTCCCCTCTTGTTTGGTTATAGAGGTCCAATCTGTGGGGGTCAAACCCAATAAACATGGAGGAGTCGGTGCCAACTGGAGATGTATTTACCGTAGCTCCCCCTCTTGTTTTCCCCCACGGGCGGACACTCGCGTCCGTTCGTGACCGAGCGCCTCCTTCCCTGTGCTGTCCAACAGTTCCCAGCCTGCAGCTCTCCTGTATTTGTGGAGCCATCACAGTGAGAGGTAGGCAGCAGACACATTCTCCCCAGCCCTGCTGATTGGGCCGAGCCCTTTATTTGCTCTGGGACAGACACTGGACTCGTCAAACAGACTCATATTTCAGTTTAGTTTTGTAGTACGCCGCTCTGCTTTCGGCATCTATCTACGTGAGCGTGCTCTGTGACCAGCAAGGTGTCACGGTACAAAATGTTAGTTCAGTCAGTTTCCTTTTAGAGGTTTACTCCTCTTGAACTACATATTTGACAGGCTTCCAATTCCTCTGATGCATTGACTGTCCGGCCCAGAAAATGGGTCCAGCCCTTGTTTTCTGATAGCAGATAATTTCAGAGGTGAAGAGTGTTATCTAAGAGTGATTCTGCAAGCTTCATTCAACTCCTTGATCTGTAATCAGTTCTGGATATTTCCCGGATTCAATCATGATCAGTGACGCAGCACAAATCTTTGTAAGATCATCTTAGCTTTACAATTCATCTGGAAAAACGATCCCTGAGTCTTCGCTGATTATTTTTTCCTATAATAATCTTTGGTTAAAGCTAAATACATCTTCAGTTTCTTGGAAGATTGCCTTTTGTGTCATCCCAAATTGAGACGCTGAAAAATTTGTGAATTAGACATAATTTTGGCTTCTATTTGGTTTTTCTACTTAAAAATAATAATATATGATGAACAGACACCACAGAATTAATAGAAAACTAATTACAGCAAAGATTTCTGTTTAATGAGTCTCTAGTCAGGCACTCACACCTTTTATGTGTAATCACATGAGTAGTGCAGCAGCCTTTCTCTGCTCCCTGAAATGTAATTTTGCTTTCGTGCACCACATGCATACACAAAGCTGAAAACACCCCATTTATCAATTAGACATAATGCCCTTCACTCCTACTCGCTCTCTTTGTGCTTTTGTGGCCTTGCTGCTATCTCCCTCCATTCAGATGGTTGTAAATGTGCCCAGGCAGGACCTACAGTGTGGCATTCTTCCTCCTCGGAGCCCTGATATCCCGAGAGCCCCAAGCCAAAGCGGGTCCGACTGCGCAGTCGGTTTGGCTGAAGTAGCTCTTTTTTACCGAGGCAGGCTGCCAGATCCTTGTGGTCGGTGTGGTGCGCGGGTCTCCAGATCTGCTACTGTTAACTGTGCACGCCTTCACATTGACCTACTTCTCAACATTTATGTAATTCTAAAGCTGCTGGGGGGGACGGGGACGGGGGGCGTCATGACTTGGTTAACCGCAGGTATGTTCCAAAATACACCGAGGATTTGTATGGATAGCGCGGGGACAAGCCGTGGAGGGTTTGTTTTCTCTTGACTGCTACTAAATGAGTTGTTGTCACTTCATACTATCATTACAAGCTGTGACAGTGCTAACCCTCGGAGCTAGCTGCCTTTAGGAATGTCCCATTTGACCACCATGACAGCATCAGCTCGGGCCCTTTTTTTTTTCTTTTTTTTTTTTTTCCATGTGTGCACCCAACTGAGTGACTCATGTTTGAGTGCGTTGTGCGTCCTCTGGGATTACTGTTCCTGCAGGACAGATCGGATAAATCATTAAGTTTGTTTTTCTGATATCAGAACTTCATGTTCTTTTTTTTTTTACGTGCATCTTCTGTGTGTTTGTGTGTGTGTGTGTGTGTGTGTGTGTGTGTGTGTGTGTGTGTGTGTGTGTGTGTGTGTGCAATGGAGTGTAACAATAGCCTTGTCCCAACCATTACAGCTTCTGTAGACAGCGGCAGTTTATTCAAACCTTCAGCCGCTCTTTCTAAAAAAAGAGTTCAGTGAAACTTGCAAACTTTTAACAAATCTATAATTTGGCCATTTAGTCAAACTTAAGCAAACCCCTCAGCAAACCAACTGAATCATCTTTCTGACATGATGTCAGAGACTTAATACCCGAGAGATTGCGATAGCCTTACCCACGTAGCTGTTGCATAGCTAATGAGGCCTGTGCATTCATTTTATATTCCGCTCGGTCGATTGCCCTGAAATGCGGTCATTATTCCCACTTTGCACTCCAGAGGTCTTTGAACTTTTCTCTGCATTAGCCCTCTGCTATCTGTTACAATCATCATCTGTGTCCAGCCAAAGCTTCAGCTATGACGCACAAGGCTCACTCTTCAAACTTGTGTCCGTGTGCCACTACGAGCGAGTCGCTTTTTTCTTTTCTTTTGTTTTTGTTTTTACGATCAGCAACTGTAAACAGTAGCTGTTGATTGATGAAGGTGGATCAGAAAGTTCTTTGACGTGTACATTACATTACATTTCATTTAGCTGACGCTTTCATGCAAAGCGACTTACAATAAGTACGGAGCAGGGGGAACATATTGCCTTCGTACTTAAGCATTCCAAGTTATGTCGCATGATCAACATCCGAGTTACATCATTTTTTTTTTTGGTCACCACTAGTACATGCGCATTTTCGGAGCTGAAACCTGCGCAGAGACCGCACACACAAGTTTGGCACTCATGAAAGTGCCATCGCGCCATTTCTCGAGTCGTTTGTACCGAATGTTTTTCCTCACCCACGTCACATTAGAAGTCGGTGTTGACCATCTGACCCTGCTGGACGAATGCACGTTGCACAACTCCTGACCTGATGTGCCTTTTTTGTTCTTGGACAGTGACGTTCTAGCCCCTCTTGAACCACAAACACCTCGCCCGGCTCGTTGCTTCAGTCCAGTAGGTTTTCTGAAGCATTTCCGTTGCAGATTTCCTGAGTTGAACACATCATTTTACGTGCGCGTTTTGTCAAGTCCATATTGAAATCACATAAGTGCACATACCAGTGACCACAAAAACAAGTATAACTTAGGTGCTGAGGTTGATCGGGTGACGTGATTTTGAATATTTACTCACAAAGGTTACAGCTTTCATCTACTCAGATTGGCGCCTAACAGGAGCCATCTCTGAACTTTTTAATCCACCCTCATTTTATTCCTAAAATTAAGTCCTTTCAGGTGCTCAAAGAATCCTTAAAGCTGCACTAGTCATTATTTTTATGCTGCAGATCGAATTACTTTGTGATTCTCTGCCTCGGCTGATTCCCTCAGCTCATTGTTTTTGTGTTTCGTGGGTCTACTCACAGCTTTCATTAGGCAGCTTTACAGCTGCAGCAGGGGAGCACTTACCTGCAAGAGACACATCTTTCTTGCAAACCGAAAAAACAAACCTTAAATAAAAAAAAAACATTTTGGACCTAAATTCCATCAGTTTGTCAGGAACACAACTCCTGGATGTGTGAATAGGATACTGTTTGCTCACATGTTTGCCTTTGACAAACTTTATAAATTGCTAATATGTCACTGTGGTGTTTGCGTCTTGTTACGCTGCCCCCAATAGTCAAAAATGAACGAATACAAGTTGATGAACTGCCTTTACCTGTTGTCCATTATGCCTAATTTAAATTGGTTCCGTGAATCTGTAATATGTAAAATGTGCCAGTTTTTTTCTTGTACTTTATAAAATGCTAGTTAACTAACTAACATTCAGAGAGGTTAACCTTTGTGTGTGTGAGGCTCACAGGAATGCTGCATCCCCATTATACTGGAGCGTGGGACTCTGTTGCTTGGTGTAGGGAGGCTAGGATGACCCTCAGGAATGCTATTGTTGTGTACTCTGTTCCCTCTCCAAATGCACCAAGCTCTATCAGACTGATGGCCCTTTTTAGCAGAATGTGATATCCACGGGTACCAGGGGCGAGAGAAGGGAGAACTGGTCCATAAAAAGCCCCAAATAAAAGGCTGTTCTCTCTGCTCCGTCTCCCCTGTCCTGTGCTGGAACGGCAGGAATGCGGCAGGCAGACCGACTGGCCTTTAGAGCCTTCAGCCTCTAATGAATTTTAAAAGGCCTTTTTCATTCAAAGCAGGGTGCTGGCTAACAGCATGTTGCCTGGACAAGCACTCAGGGGAAAAACAGGAGAGAGGAGAGAAGAAGGAGCACAGGACAGCTGCAGGGAGGGAGAGCAGGAAGGAGGAGGAGGAGGAGGAGGACTGGCAAAGTGAGTTGGCACCTAGGCAGGGTTGGGTATTGGATGTCCCTTGCAGTGAGAGATAATAGGCTACTCTGCATGAGAAGTCACTGTAGGAGCATTCTTGACCCTGCCACCAGAGTCTAAAGAGGGAATGTGAGAGACAAAGAAAGAAAGAGAGTGAAGGAGGCGAGGAGGAGAAAAAGAGCCAGACAAGAGAGACAGAGATACTTTGGTATTCTGTAAAAAATGTTTTCTTAAATTTGGTCCAAAAGGTCATCATGTCAGGCTTTAGATATTAGCACAAAACAAAGGGGCAGTTCAACATTTATGTATTTTCCAGTTTCTTGCCACGAGTTAGAGGAAATGCATTGTACTGCACAGGATGTACAGTAAATTAGAGTTCTTTAGCACAAAGACAGGAAGTAGAGGAAACCTCTAACGTGCCTCCAAAGGTAATAAAAAACACCCATCAGCATTCACCGTTTGTAACAAAGATAATCGGTAATCAGAAAATTGAAGAAGTATCAAACAAGAAATATAACATGAACGTGGTCTAATTGGCAAATGTGTTACTGTTTGACGTAATGTTAGAGCGTGCAAGATTGTGTGATCTCAGTTTTGACATCTCAGAGATTTTCTTTGGACTTTCTCATTGTCCATTCGGTGAGATGTCAGCAGGTCGAAGAAGAATGCTCTGCAACAACCTTAAAGATATCACCTTGAAACACCACAGAGGAGTTCAATGGTTCTAGTTGTGTGTGTGTGTGTGTGTGTGTGTGCGTGTGCGTGTGACGGCAGGAAAAAAACATACCATTTTTTTTTTTTAACTAAATCAATCCGTTACAACATGCTGATGACAAGTTCAAAACATGTCGTAATCAACATGAAGAATGTAGGCAGGTGGAGATACGATGGTGTCTGGAAGATTTTCTTGGCTCCTGTGAGGCACTTTGCTGCCAACCAAGAAGTGTTAAAACACCACAGCTTATAGAGACCGAGCTACACAGGTGCATCCATTTATGGCCATTGTCGTCTTTGTTTTCAAATGAACACCTCCAGCATCAACAGGATTTGCTCCAATGGACCTGCACAGTCCCGGGATTCCAACCCAGAGGGGGTGGGGGGGGGGGGACGACATTTGCGATAAGATGCAAGAACACGTTTGGAGAGTTTCTTTCGCAGGACTGAAGGGATGCTACTGAGTCTGATTGTTTGGGACTTTGAGGAAGCTTTGGATCTCAGTATCTGTTAAAGACAAATTGGACAAGTTCCTGCTTGATAAAACGTTGCCAAAACCCAGACGTTTTAGTGATTTCGCCCCAAAGTAGTGCCTTAAATCTAAGATTACCAGTGCAATTTCTGATGTAACCAGAGGCCCAAAGCTAGTCTGGACTGCTGCTGATCCTCAATACATTTTCTGTACAAGTCTGCACCCACAAAACTGAGCCAAATCTTCATTATCACTCTTGCCTGAGCAGAATTAGGCCACACGCGCTACAGCGGTAATTTGCAGTTTTAAGCCGTTAGGTTAGAAATAGTGTTTGATTTAGATCAAGTGCTAGATAACATAACGTTTGTGGTCTGTTTTTATTTGTGGCAGGTTTACGTCTGAACATTCACCATGAACTACGTCTTTTCCTCTGTGTACTAATTCTGCACACGCACCTTTGAGATTTTCAGTCTCATTTTCTGTTTGTGCTAAATTTCTTGTCGTGACTCCATGTGGAAAGACCTTCATGAAGTACCACACACACACACACTGCACAGAGCAGATACCATACTGATATCTCTGTGTAAGGGGCCGTTACGTTTCGCACGGCGGTGATGGTGGTGGTTCGGGGGGGGGGGGGCTGAACACCCACTGGGTCACACCACCTCCAGTGATGTCACAGGAAATGCCAGAGTGCTGAGGTAAAGGGCTGCCTCATCCAGTCCAGCAGATTCCTGTGAAGGTGACCACAGTGATCCTGGAGGCTCCAGTGTGCCTGAATAAGGAGGAAACGTTGGCTGGTGTGCGAGGCCTGGTGGGTGCTTACAAATATCAAACATTTCTCCTCCTTGAGTTGAATAAATAAATAACTCTCTGAGTTCAATAGATACAACATTTTGAGCATTCGCACGTTTTTTGTTTGTTTTATTTTTTATAATTGACTGAACGATTGATTCGTTGACTAAGATTTTACCGTACGTGATGACACAGTGATGGCACATTACTAACCTCGCTGGAACCAGTTAAGACTCCACTGCAGTGACACGCAGAGACAACATCACGTGACTTGAACAAATATCAAGAGCATAATTCCTCTGTTACCCATCTGGATCGTTCCTCAGAACCTGACTCAACCTTTCATTTCCCAACCAGCACATCTGACAAACCTGACGAAATAAGCAGCTGAGAGCGGCTTGGCGGTGCACAAACAAAACAAAACAAAAAACTAGCGGGATTAACTGCTACCTATGCTTCATTTGCGGCATGCTGCTGCTGTCAGAGCTTTTGAGAAACCACTAATGAATTTGTGAACCCAGTTTCTTGGAAGGACGCTGTGTTCCTCCAGGTTAACTGAAGCAGCATTATGAGTAGAACGCCGGCTGTTAAGATGAAACATGGAGGAGGAAAGTTTTAACATTGTGTGGCATTCCTGTGTCTTATGTCTGGAAAGTGAATAAAGTGAAAGGAGTTCAATCTATTTGTGAGCCACTGGGTCAGAAGGCCATTTAAAGAAATCCAAATAAACAACTGTGGAAAATAGTAAATGCCGGGAAAAATGCACCCCTCTGCTGCATTGTCTGGAAGTGAATGGCGGTCTACCTTGATGACATCATGGTTTCGGCCTTGAACGGATGAGGAGAAGCAGAAAGCATTACGTAAAAAGCAGAGCAAGCAGGCTGAGGTCATCGTGAGATAGGGGGCTTGTGGAAACACTGATGCTCTCGCTAACATGACCATGACTAGCCTTGGAAACTACTGCCGCAGGAACCCCAAAAAACAGGACAGTAAAATCGCACTGGGCGGTCAGACGGGAGATCCGACCAGCCGAAGTTCAGCCAGAAAACAGACCTGAGAGGACGTGCAGGTGAAACGTGGATTTCTCCGAGTTTCCCATCAGGGGATGCATTTCATAATGTGTGCTAATATTAACCGGGTGGCAGCCATCCGTGCACTTACATCCTATAAATATATATGAAAGACAGATGACCCAGAACAGGAGGACAGGAAGAGGTATTTGCAGAGTTTTGTGCTGGTCCTTCGGCGTACCTATTTTCCGCAGCCCCTGTCTTGTAAAAGTTTTAAAATACTTCCTAAAAAAATTACATCATTTCACGGCTCATTGAAATGATGTCATCGCAACCTGTTGGAGGGAAAAGGTTTTGTTTCATTGCACTCCGTCTCAGGAACCTGGGCACTACTAAATATTTAGTAGCGCCAAAGTGCTTTTCATACTGATTTCCATCACCGCGGTTCCACACGTCTGATTAGAACATTATAATATTCCCGAAGATAGGATATGAAACAGTTCTGTCTTTTGTTGGATATCAGCAGATGTTTTAAGCGTATTTCTGCTTGTGTCCCTGTGCCCGTTCCAGAAAGAGGCGATGGAAGCAGCTCTGAAGGATCTGAATCTGAACCTTGTGGAAATGACTGATGAGACTGCAACACTGGATGGGGGAGACGTCCTTTTCACAGGTAGGTTACTCTGCCCCCTCAGTGACTGTGTGTTATTGATTACCCATTAACTTCCACGTGATCACACCAATCAAAACAGCAGAACGAAGCAATCTTCATGTTTATTGCTCTCGCTACAGGGCAGTCGTTTTTAAGGATTGGCCTTAAACATGAATTTATCAAAGTAAATTATTCTTTAAATACTGTCAATATAGAAACCATTCGATTGATCTAATCTGGTGAATATCAAAATGTTCTATATCCAAAATGTTTTATTGGGAAGAGCTTGTGACAAAAGGAGGACCAAGGGCAATGATGAAATAAAAACTGATTTTGCAAATTGTTGCTTTGCTAGATTAAACACTAATGGACGAAAAGATGAAACTCTAAACTTGGGCATTTACTTCTACTGCAGCTTCAACACACATATGCTACTCTAAAATGTAGTTTTACAGGGAAGTTAATATATTGTTATGAACTGTATCCTCAGGTTTTAGCTAAAATACAATATGGCTAAAAATCTAGGAGTTACGGTTAAATTTTAGCTGCTGGTAAAGGTTATTAAAACCCAGTATTTTATTTTATTAAGCAATATAATCATCATTGATCAAAGTATACTACAACCAAATTGTGACAGTAAACAGTACCATTAGTGTGCTTCATAACCTTTACACTCCCTTTAATTAGAATATAAGGTAGAGAAGAAAATATTTGCTTTTGGTATTTAAGAAGAATAAAAGTGTACGAGCCTGATAGCAGAACTCGGTGTTCAAAATACTCCTCAATATGACAGTGCTTCAAACAGCCTCCTGATGATTTGGCTCTTCTTAGAGCCAGTAAACTGTGATGTTTGCCCTGCAAGTGGAGTTGGGGAGAGAACATGTGGTCTTTAAAAGCTCTACAAAATAGTTTTTCTATGACCACAAATGTGTCAAAAAGGCTTTAACATTCATAAAAAGAACTATTTAAAAGCAGAAAATGTCTTTAAAAACATGTTAATTTCATGCCATTACCGTTGAAAAACAACTTCTGGTTGGCTGGCAGGTGTCCATTAAAATTCTATTAAAAAAACACGTTGTTCTTGTAGTCTTCTTCCCTTCTGTCTCGTGTGTTCTTGTTGTATGCTATTGGTTAAATAGTGCACTTTAAATGAAAAACGGTCGGGGAGAAATTCCATAACTGACAAACCACCTGTGACTTGGGGCTTCACTTCATCTGATGACTAAAAATAAAAGGACACCTTTGTAAACAGGAAACATCACAGAGCAGTGTGATAGCAGAGCCTCCACGGCTCATAGACGGTTGACTTAGTGAGCAGACGATTGCGTGTCTCTACGTATGCATCTGTGTTTCGGGATCTGCCACAAAAACATTCCTCTGTGCGACCTCGGTGACCTGGTGCCTCAGTGCAACAAGCACAATTCCTGGAGCAAAAACATCGTGTACCCACCAGCAAATCAGGCCGACTCACCGCAGCTGGCGTATTCCTCTGGCATCAGGTAATGAAACTGATGAAGTTAGAGAATCGAGAGCACGGTGGGCTTTATTAGATTATCTGTACATTCTGTTACAGGCGTGCGGTGAGCTGAAATGTGGGGGCAATGTCTTCCATTCTGCGCAGGCTACTGGGAAGCAGCATAGTACACCTAATTGGGTTTCTAGACACTGGCACTGCGCTGTCGTTCCTCCCAGCTGAAATCGGTTTCACATGGCAGGGCTAAAAACATTTCCTGTTGGCAGGGCCCCGGCTAATGGCTCATATTGTAAAGGCTCAGCAGCAACATTAGGAGCCCATCCCTGAGCTCAGTGCTGCTGCAGTCTTGCCAGGCATTCAGGACTCTGTCTGCTTGCGCCCCACCATACTGACCACAGTCGGCCTCCCTCACAGGCGTTCACAAAGTCCACACTGTGGCGGTTCAGATACTGAAGCTCCACATGCACGCCGTGTTGCTGGTGTTAAGGATTTTTAGACTTTATCGCTGCAGACTTTACAGATTTAAATCTCATACTCACGACTTAAATGACTCTTTTTACAGGTCGGGAGTTCTTCGTGGGCCTTTCAAAACGGACCAATCAGAGAGGAGCAGAGATCCTAGCGGATGCATTTAAGGTGAGTTGATGTGGTGTAAAAAGTGTCAAAATTGTGGTTGAAACTTCAGTGTAAATAAAGGTAAGTATTAGAAGTCCATCACACAACTTAAACAGTTTAAAGTCCTACGGCATGAGATTAAAAATACCTAAATTTACATTGTTGGTTTTTTTTGGTGAATTGGGGGCAGCACGACAAACTTTAAACACGACACTGAGACACTGGCTGTTTCTCAATCTCGATGATTCGTCTTTGATAGGCTGCATTTTCAGGATGCTTTGTCGTTAAATCGTGTCGAAGGATCTTTCGAAAATTTTACCAAGGACCGAGTCTTTTGTTCAACAAGGTTTTTAAGGAATTTTCAAGGCTGATGTATCCTCGGTGTCCTTAAAGCACCCATGATTATATGTGCACATCCAACGAGCCACACAGTATATAACAACTCTTTAATACAGCAGTGGGTGGTTTTCCACTGAAAAAACTTAATGAAGCTTAGAGTGAACCAAATGTCAAAAACAATGAGCTGAAAGACAGTAAAATGTTCTGTACCAGTGAGCAGAACTGTAGACAAGTCACAACTCTCAGTGGGCTTGTCAGTACGAGTTAAAACCTTCAAAATACAAGTGGCCCTTTGATTCATAGTTTATATGAGAATATTTGTTAGCCCAGCTTTTAATAAAAGTAAAGGTATATTTCTGGAAAAGTACACTTCTCATACAGTATCTAAACTATAATTAACTTAGTGTAAAAATATTGTGGCTCAAATTTCAATACAAATATATATAAAATTCAGTTAGTTCCTGTTAATTAATGATATCTAGTGAAATGACATAATTATGATCAAAAACATATTTTAAAATATTTTTTGCTTAAATAACCAATGCTGACTTTGTTAATCATCATTAAAACGTGGAAATGAGTTGCTCTGGGCATTTCACTGTGAGAGACAACGAACATTTTAGCAGAAAGATATTTAAATACATATCCACCCCTCTTCGTATCGGTGTGAATCATCTCTAAATGCGAGCCTTCTACCAGCGATCGCACACCTCCAACAACAGAGGAAGAGATAAGTGTGTTATCAATCATAAAGGCTTCAGGCCGGGAAGGTAATGGTATCATCACTCCATTCATCTTGCTGTTTCATTTTGCTCTACCTCCCCTTTTCTCTAATTTCATTTTGTTCTCCATCCATCTCTGCCTCGCTCCACCCGCCTTCCGGTCCATTATATCTGTCCTCTGTCCATCCACATTGCTCTATTTCCTCCTTCGCTGCATTTACTTTGCTCTTTTCATCGAGGCGCCACGGTCTTTGTGGACTATATATGATACATAAAAACACATGAACTGTTGTTAGGAGATGTTCAACACATCCTGTTGGCTATAAATTGAGGCAAAATAATGACAAAAAGAAAAGTACTTTTAGGCTCGCGAGTCATCAAAAAGCTGTTCTGTCCCATTAGTTCAGCCACAGTGTGGATCTATTTCTATTTCTTTTAGGGAACAACAGAAATAGTCTGGAGTGACTGTTGTACCATACGGAAGTAACCCTAAATAGAAATACTGGTGCGAAGTACAACAAGTAGAAGTATTTTTGTGTTGTTATTGAGCTCCACTGGACTGGACCGCTCTGAGATTATTGATTGGTGCAGCTGTGAACAGTCCCGGTGGCCTCAGCTGGCTTTGACGCGTTTTTAATCAACTATTGATGTGAACCTCTGCTACGTCTGTGCCCAATCTTTAAACAAGCAGTTGATGGCACAGATTAGAAAGGTGATTTGGGAAAGTAAATCTCTCTCTCTCATTAATTATTTTATAGACAGTTTCTCCCCATCACATTATTAATTCCTTGATCCAAGATGTCCACTCATGATTGCTGTGTTGCTGTGCGTGCCACTTCTGTTTCTCACAGCTGTGACTGGATGCTGATGAGTCATATTAGTGATTTAAACCAACAAATCCAGCTTGAGCGACGCAATCATCATTAATTAATATCTGATCCTAGAAACTGCATTCATTCCTTACACGTCTCACCCTGTAAATATATACTGAGTACTGGATGATGTACTCATACCGGTCCACAAACTGAGTATGAAGCGATGCTCTCTTCCCCCTCAATGATGACAGGGAGGGACCACCAACCTATTTTGAAACTGTGGCGGCTGAGGAAGCTGCAGCTGTTGTGACATGCTGCATTACGCAAACACAAGTCGTCTACGTCCACGTACGAATATTTATTGTTAACTGAATACCATCGGTATGTTTATTGTGGGTGTAAAACAGAGCCAGCAACATATGTTTACGGATCATTCATTCAGATGTTATGGTCATTCCCGGTAAAGGCAGAACGGCTGTGTGATTTGAGACAACACTGCACAGTCAAAATTCACACAGTACATGAGAATCGGTTTACTAACAGAAGTACATGAATTGACACTCAGCTGAGGACTTTGTCACAGCACGCTAACATGTTAATTATCAACTTTACATTCCACTTCCACCAAGCAGCCAAACCCATAAGTGTGTGAGTAACAGTGAACACAGATGAGACAAAATATGATAATTGATCACAGATGAAGGGAATAACATTGATTATCTCCAACAAAGGAGTATATAATTAACAGCATATGAGATGTAGTGGGTGGGAAGTAAAGAGTCGATTCTCGTCAGCATGTTGGATTCTGCAGAAATGGGCTGGTGTAAAGACCTGGGTAACTTTGATTGGGCCAAATTGTTATGGACAGACAACCCAGTCAGAGGTCTTGTACAGACTGAAAGAAGAGTCGAGTAAACAGCATATTAGGCAGAGGTGTTTGTGTTTTTGGTGTATAAGCCTGGCCTGTATCGTATCGGTCCTTGTTGATGTCTGTATTTGTATCTTTTAACGACCATATTTTCCTTTCCGACTCATTTCCCGTCGCCGTGGCTCAACCTTGATAATCAGTCAAGCTCATCACTGTCCATTCTCACGTCCAGAAAGGAAATAGTCCAACAAATATCCCAAGCATGGCTGAAACAACAGTTTTGCTTCAAGGAGGTTTGGCATGTAGCCCACAAACAGGGTCACAGTGCGGGTCACAAACACAGACTGATCCAATCTCCCTTGTTTGCTGTTATTGTGATGTGAGGAAGTTGCATTCTGCAGACTTGTGTATTTCTTTTGGATTCGCTCTGAGCAGCCGTGACAAAGCCGAAAAGCCGGCTAACACACAAGTTCAGAGGTGGGTCACGGCGTCAGGAGTTCACCACATTACGGTAACTTGAATGGGCTTATTGTAGTGCTTCCATCCACCCATCTGTACTTGATTTGAATTCCTCATAATGGATTCCTCTGTGTTTTCTGTTATCTTTGATAAGACGGGACTTAATGATGCGTCTGTGGCAAATGACACAAGGAAAAATCACTTGAGCGTCAATTATTGGTTTTTCCGTTTTTTATCAGATGGATTATTCCTCTCATCGCTGTTGTTTTTTCCTTTCATTATCAAATTAAGGATCATTTTGCTGCCAGGTTTGTTTAGTGCTCAACAACTGCGTACAGATGTTGAACCCCGTTTCTTCATGGTCGTCGCAGAGGTCAGAGTTATTAGTGGAATCGGTTGATTCAGGAAGTAATTCAGAGGTCAATCCACTTATTTTCTGTTGCAACTAAGAAGTGTCGACTTCACCTGAACAGTGAAACTTGGTTGGCGTTGCTTCTTGGGTCTTTTGAGCTCAAAACATGGCAGAATATCAGACTGTTGGGCAGAGGAAAAGCAATCGTCGCTTTTTCATCATCCCCTGAAGGATTTATCTTGATAAGCAGAAAAGTTAGAATAAAAAAAAATGTAAACAGAAACCTCCTGTTCATGGATTAGGAACGAAGAAACTTCAGGTTACATAATTCCTAGTTGTCCCTACTGGATCGTCTAAAAGAGTTCAGGAAAACATCAAGGATGGAGTAACTTTAGTTTTTTTACATGATGATGCCAAGTGCTATTCTGTTACTCAGTCACGATAACTATCTACATGAATCACGGCGTTTGAGTTGAGCTAATGATGCAGTCCAAATATTGACCTGAAAAGTGTTAACATATACTTGAATGGAAAATGCCACAATGGAGTGTAATGCTGGAAAAAGTAAACAATACTTCACGAGTTTTATGAAGCTAAAAGCCATAAAAACCCTTTCAAAACATATTATGTGATTAAGAAAACACACATATGTCAGTTGGAAAAGTTATTTTCTCAGGTGCTAACCAGAATTTATAAGGTCATCATAATCTGTTCGCATGGATTCAGGAAAGAAAGTTCTTGGAAAGTAAGCTTGAAGTCTCGTATCCTCATCGTAATTCAAATTACAGCTCGGTATCACTTCAAGGTTTACAGATCTCAGTAGGGCCAAACTCTGGCTTCAGCTTCAGTCTCAGCAGACTTATAGTATGCCTAACTGTCGCAAAATGTGAGTCGTCGCATCAAATGTTTAATCAATCAAACCTTTAAAGTGGGAAATTGCTCCAGTCTGGTAAATCAGTGAGTCAAAATCAAAATAAAGTCAGTGGTAAAATAATGTTTCAACAGGGTCGGCTGTAATTCTTCAAATATGGACTTCAGGCTTTAACTCTTGGAAAGAAGACGGCTTTCAATGGATGTTTTAATGAAGTGGTCGGTCCAAAATCAACTGTTGAAGGCTGAAGATAAACATAACTCCATAGGCCCGCATACAGAGGTGTACATATGATCCTGTTCCGCAACAAAAAAAGAGCCATTTATCTGTCAGTTGGGATACAGTTTGCTGGCCGAAAGCACTTTTCATCCCCCAGTTCAGAGATTCAAAGGCCCCTCTCTGCCATTGTTTGAACAGCTTTAGTCATTTTATGAGATGTTCTTTATTTGTGTTATCGTCTTTGCATTTCTCGTTGGTTTGAAGATGGCCGAGGTCATTGGAAAGATGTAATGGTATGTATTTCCATGCGGCAATGAGAGTGCAGCAATATTTCAAGCAAAATGGGATGTTGGTCGTAGTGTTGTTTGCATATGTGGCGATAAATCTGATCAAACTACACTCGCACAGTCCTGACCAAGATTATTAGAGAGTTTTTGATAGTTAATATATAATAACGAAGGATGTTTTGCAGAATCTTAGAGAGTGCTGCATATGTAATTGTGAATATCTACTGGTATAGAGAGAGATTTAAGATTTGAAACCTATATTACAGGGGCTTTTCTGGAATCTTAATCAGCAGCCACACTCTGGCGTTAATAAAACTATTATCTGTTCCAGTTATTTTAAGTACAGTTTTATGCAACCTCTGTTTTCGTAACACTTCTAATGACAGTAGTTGGTATGCAGACAACCTGCAGCCACAGAAAGCATCTCCAATCAGGCTCCTAAAAGTTGTTTTCCTGTAAACTCCCCATGAGCCGTAAACTCAGTGACATCATCTCTCACTCCTGCTCCGAGCCGTCCGCCGCTTTATTTAATTGTCAAGTATTGTCACTATCAGTTGTAGTATCATCTGTTTCTAATATTTAGTTCATCTGCCTTTGGATAAAGGGGGAAGCATTACATTCTCAATAGAAAGCTACTTATGTAGGATTACTATCGTGAGGAAACGGTGTGTCAGCAGGTGAAAACCAACGCTGTGTTCCGAAACATGCAGTGCACCACAAGCATCCAGGATGATGCACTTCGAACAGTCCAGTAATTTAGTGTGAAATGCTGAACACGTCTCAAACTTAACGGTCACCATCTTGGCTACTTAGCAGAAAGGGAAGAGCCATCAACTTAAATTCTTTTCAAATTTCTGCGTCCGATGAAGCGACGGTTGTTTCAGAAAACCGCACAAAAGTGTTCCACTAATACGGCCGCTGGATAAAAGGCATCGGTATGTTTAGTGTGTGTGTTCAACAGAAGGCGCGGAAAAGAATCCATTTCTGGGTAAAATAATTCAAACTGGCAGGTATGCGGGCGGCTGACGCATTCAAATGTGACGGGTTATTTCCGGTAAATTGCAGAATGCCGGTGTGTGATTTGAGCGCACACTGTACACTGTGAGTACACTAACACGTGAGAGTGCTATACGCGAGCGTGCTGAGGGAAGTGCATCCCTCCCTGCTCAGCGGTTTGACCCCGGGCCGAGGCGACATTAATTGAAGCCATTTCGTCACCTGGCTCCGTTCTCTGTCGATGGAGCTCATTGTGCTCAGCGTGTGTGATCTGATTGTGTTTTCCAGGACTACGCTGTCTCCACTGTTCCCGTGCTGGAAGGACTCCACCTGAAGAGCTTCTGCAGCATGGGAGGACCGGGTCTCATTGTCATCGGCTCCAGCGAACCGGCACAGAAAACCCTCAAAGTATAGAGCCCGGGTTATGCGTGTGATGTACTGTATATACACCGTGCCCCCACCCCACCCCACCCAGCCCCTCACACACACACACACACACACACACACACACACACACACACCCTTACCCCCCCCCCCCCCCGTCTGTCGTCATGGAAACCGCTGAATCAATGCATTGGCGTTGTTTTCATTACTATGACGCACATTGACGCAGCGGATCAGTTTTTTTTTTTTTTCTTTTCTTCCAAACTGTCGGTTTACTCTCGGCTTGATTTTGTTAGTATGAACAACCCCCGTCCTTTCTTTCTCCCGCTCTGCCAAGCATTCGGCAAGAACAACACTACAAGACGGGACACCGCACGTGTTGATTCAGAGCAGACTCCCTCGCTCACAGCTCCGCGCCGCGAGCACGCCGAACCCACCTGTCACCTTAATCCCTCCTCATTAATTCATATTCTGGGCTAATCTGCGGGGATCGCCCTCGGCGCTCCCTCTCCAACTTCAATTACGAAGGCATTGTCGTTCCATTAAACAGCTTGAGCGCATTACCGCATGAAAGGCGTCTGATTTCCAACGTGCTCCGTCGCAACAGTGGAAACCCACAGGGATGCTGGGACATAAAGAGGAGACAGCTCACACCCTGACAAGAGACAGATTGGTCGTTTACACCAAGAGAGTGATAAATCTCGGCCCATCCCTCTAAAGGAATTATCGCTGAAGTTCCCAAACATCAACATGTGACCCTTTTTTTTTTTTTTTTTTTTTTTTTTTTTTAATGGCACACATGACTGAAATGAAGTGGTATTTACACAGCACAGACACCCCAAACTGTATATATAATTACATAAATATAAAGACTTACACCCTTGGCCTCGGCTGATCCTCCCTGGCAGGACTCCTCGTTTACCTCCCAGTGTGACATCGCCCCCTACTGGCCCAGCACTGAACAGGCTCATTTCTAAATCGAGTAAAAGTCCCTTTCGTGCCCTCTCGGGGGGGGGGGGGGGAGACTAAAACCAGACCGTCAGACACCACCTCCTGATGAGGCGCGCTGGGCCTTAAGGTCAGACTTGTTGTTTTTGTAAAGCATATTTGCATTGCCAAAAGTGTACCCCAGAATCTGCGCACAAGCACACGAGCTAATTCAGTTTATATTCCAGGATCAACTCATTAAGATTCCTGGCTGTTTGATCACCGCCGTAATTAGCTACTGGAGCGAGGAGTGGCCGTCAGCGAGACTTAATGACAGACTGCTCGCTTCCTAATTGCGGCTTACGTCAGCCCCTCTCGCCGCAATTAGCTCCTGTTTTAAAGGACTTTTAACAGCCCTGGATTTGCAATTAGGTAATGTTCTCTTTGCGGGAGGAGTGAGATCTCGTGAATGCACTTTTAATGAATTCAAAGTGCTTGTTTTGGACGCCGACGCTGCTCTTATGGCAACGGGGGGGGGGGGGGGGCTCCTCGTCCGTCCGCCCCGGCGGGACAAAGACACTTTGTCCAAATTAAAGTTGGAGCCCGGCGAATTCGTTTTGTCTTCAGGGAGCCGCCGCAGGGTGTTTCGGTGGTCAGGTCGGGCTTTCAGGCAAAGCCTGACCTGACTTTAAAGAACTGGTAAGTCACGGGGAAGGTGCGGCAAAAAAAAATAGTCAGTCACGGGACTATTTTTTTTTTGGCGTTTGGGCTTTTTGTCCGACCTCGGGGGGGGGGAGGGCTCCGCGCTCCGAATGGCGTTGCGTCTGTGTTTAGCTCTCCCGGGGATAAGAGAGCGCACGTTGACCGGATGGATTTCGTCATCCATCCCGCCCGCTGTCGCTGCCAAGCTTCAACCCGTGAAGTCATCGTCCCGAAATACTCCCCCCCCCCCCCTCCCGCACACCGCCCGCCCCCCCTCCCTGTGCAGCGGGACTCTCCGGCAGCCCTTAGATCACCAGTCAGCCCTTTTATTTATTTCATTCATGAGGTCATCGCCCGCTTCCCCCACACCCCCCCCCACCCCCACCCCCCGGTCGGGGCTCGAGCTTCACCTTCGAGGACGCTCTCTCGCTTTCACAGACGACGACGCGGCGAAGGTCGCGCTCGAGGCGGTTTGTCTTCGATCGGCCAAAAAAAAAAAAAAACCTGATCGCAAACGCCCCCCCCCCCCGTCCCGTCCCGTACACAGAGCGAGGGACAAACATGTGATACTTGTTCCACGTTTTTAGGATGAAATTTGAGCTGTAATTGGCGAGTTATTTAATCCCATGGGTTTTTTTTGTTTTTTTTTGGAGCAGCGGGCTTCCTTGTAATGTTAAAAGCATTCGTCCCCCGAGTCTGTTCAGCTGCAGCGTCAGAGAGCAGAAGCTGATACCGCGTTTTAAAGTGCAGATCGAGTTTCCTGGATCGCAGCCCCTCGCAGCAATCTGCACTACTTACTCTGCACAACGTATACTAAACACTAATCGCCATAATATACCGAAGCGGTTTGCGGAGATGGAATATAATTCGGTGTATTTATTCAAGGCACTCGAGCGTCTACATTTTACGAAGCTTCTCTACTTCTAAATCCGTACCTCGGAGGCAAACTAGACTTTGCGCTCCGTGACGTTTTGTCTGACAGCTTCAGTTACTCACAAACCGTTTATCTCCCGCTTTGGTGATTTTGACTTTAAACTCTCCGATAAGCCGACGAATTAAAAGTTCTCCCGAGCTGACGTTTCGGCGACGCGTGGTCCTCGCGGGACGGCGGTGCCGCGAACCGTACGACGCGTCCCATTAAATCGAACTGCCCCGCCGGCAGAGGAAGGAGAGTTCAAATGAGTTCAACCGTAAACATCTGCAGCAGTAACGCGCCGCGAGCCGGCGGGAATATTCATCCCAAAAAACCGCGCCGCCCCGGGGGGAGCGTCTTCCGCCGAGCGCTTTTGGGGAAGCGGAGAATCCGAACGCTTCTTCTGTCTCGTCTTCCAAGTTTTTCAAAACGACCGTTTCATCGACACGCGCGGTGACATCACGAGTCGCCGTCGGTCAACGAAACTGAAACGTTGACACATTCTCACTGCGAGTTAAATTTACAAACAGGAAGAAAATTCAAAGGAAATTCAAATTTTTTTTTTTTGTCTTCCTTTTAATGACTAATTCTTTGGAGCTGTTTTTTTTGTTGTTGTTGTTGTTGTTGTTTGTTTTTAAGCAATAAGATCCGCATGCCAACGCGCTCGTACCGACGGCGCGAACCTGCAGATGTTCAGCGGGTTTGCCATTTTTGGTTCGGCCCGTCGGCATCGGGCTGTCGTCGGCCGTCTGATTTTCCAATCGGCGCCGACGGGGTCGAGTGAGTGTTTGAAAATTACCGGAGATAACCGGAGACGGCCGTCTGACGGGAGCAGGCCTTAAAATGCGAAAGCGAAATATGAAAAGAGGAACCGTTTCGGGGCGCTGCTCGGTCTTATCGGAGATGTTTCCTTCCTTCTCCCAGTTTTTTTTTTTTTTTTTTTTACACCAGCTGGTGAAACCGGTGTTTCCGGCTGCGCCCTCCGCTCGGGGGACACATCCCATAATAATCTCCAGAGCGAAACGTCCGTCGAGAAGCAACAACAAACATTTACCGCCGAGGTTGAGCGTTGTGAATACTCTGAGCGGGGAGCCAAAAATACAGATCACGCCGATTACCGCGGTAAGAAAGCGCCGGGTCCGGTAAATCTCTTAACTGGAAGAGATCGTCACGGCCCGGAGGGGATTTTTATTACCTTCCAGTAAATATTTTTTGTTTTAGCAGCTCAGCTGATGACTGAGCGCGTTCCGCTGCCCAGTTTACCGCTCCGTGTACTAATGCGTCCGGCTGCACACGTGCAGACAATCTGCACACGCGCCGCCTCGGCTCCGGCCTGCAGACACGGCACTCGGAAATGACATTTTTCAGCCCCCCCCCCCCCCCCCCCCCCCCCCGTGTCAAAAGCTCCTGTGTTTCTATCTTTCCTTCGCAGGCCTCTCCATTTAAAACCTGTAAATCAAAACAGTTTACCGCGCCTTTTAACGCTCGGTACGAAAGCGCCGCCGCCGTTTGTTTTTTGCGTCGCTCGTCTGTTTCGACGACGACGATGACGACTCCTCCGGGCCGGCGGCGACTTTTTACCCGGAGCTTTCTGGTTAACGGCGAGACCGAGAGCTCGCACCGGCCGCGCGGCGGCTCTTCTTATTATCCCGACCGGGCACCGCCGGAAACATAAAAAAAAATGCGTCACTTCCCGTGTGCCGGAATAGATTCTCCCCCCCCCCCCGGGGAAAACCAAAACCAAATGCCGAGAGCAGCACCTTCACCTTCGCCGCGAGCTCGGGTCGTTTGAGAATGGACGACCGTTTACGTGGAAACGGCTCGTTCTTCTGCGCACAAGGAGTCTTGAGTCGCGTTCGCCTCACAACGCCGGTAATGTAAAGCCGTGCGTATTTGAACGGAACCCTCGCAGGAACCGGCGTTCTCCGTCTTCCGTGAACGGAATATTCTGTATATTCTATATTTTCTTCTAACCGGCGTTCCGCCTTCCCTCCCCTCCCCTCCCCTCCCCTCCCCTCCCCTTCCCCTCCTCGTCTCCGAGGTATCCGTCCGCAGATGTTCTGCTCGTAAACATTAAGAGGCACCTGCCTCTCTTCTGGTCATAACATCCCCCCCCCCCCCCCCCCCCCCCCCCCCGACTTCCAACTTGGCAGCGGGCGTCTCCTCCTCGGCCCCCGCTCCCTCCCTCCCTCCCTCCCTCCCTCCCTCCCTCCCGCCACCCGCCCCCGTTCCACCTTCAGCTCCTTCAGATTACATAAATAACATGACATCTGCTGAGAAAGAATGTCTGTCTGCTCCTGTGTTCTCCATTAACCCCCCCCCCCTCCTCACCCCCCCCACCCCCCCCGCCCTCCCGCCCCGGTGCGCCCCGAGGAGTTTGCTGCCTCTGGTGTCGTGGCCCTTGATCCGGCCTCTTGAGCAACTTGTTTCTGGACCATCACCTCGCGGGCTGCTGTTTGTTTTAACTCCCGTGTCCCGTCTCCGGTTGTGCAGATCATGCAGCAGATGAGCGACCATCGCTACGACAAGCTGACGGTGCCCGACGACCTCGCCGCCAACTGCGTCTACATGAACCTGCCCGGCAAGGGGCACGTGCTCATGCACTGCACGTCGGAGGAGTTCCCGGAGAGTGTGAAGGTGACCCCCCCCCCCCCCAACCCCGGGGCTTTGTCTCCCGTCCGAACTCGCACGGTCCCCGCTCGCACGGTCCCCGCATCCGTGCGCGATCCCGAGGTCGCGCCTTCCGGGAGGGAGGACCGCGGTCGCGGCGGCCCGCGGGCGGTTCCGGCGGTTCAGATATAAAGGGCGCTTGTCTTTGTTGCTCTTCGTCCTGTCCAGACCTCCGAGAAAAACAACTGGAAACCCTAACCTAAGCTACGTGGTTGTTTTACACAGACCGCAGCCCAGCCTGTATTTTATTTTTTTTTATTTTTTTAACAAAGGAACCCGCAGTTTGATGTGAAGTGACCTTTTGTGGACTCGGGACGAGGAGCCACAAACACTAAAGTCACCAAAAGATGTTTTCAAGTTATTCTTATCGCCGCTTTAACAGATATATATATTTATATCAACAAAGACGATCAGGACGCCGCAGGTCTTCTCAGCTCGGTTAGGGTTTGAGCTTCTTTTTTCTGCGTGCGGCTTTATTGCCGTCACCATCATCATCACCATCATCATCATATATCCTAATATGTAATGAGATCATAAACCCGCCGTGCCTGTCGGCAACCTGCTGGTGAACAGGGCAGAGCGCTTGTTAGCTTCAGAGACAGAAATGTCTTGAGAGATCAGAATTAGTCAAGAGATTAAATGTTAGATTTACATTAATCCAGTGCACATCATCGCGGCTCCCGAAGCAATTTAAGAAAGTTAAAATGAAGCAAGTTAAGTTATTATCTTCATGTGCAAACACGGTAAGCTGTGAAATGTTTGCTCGGTCATCCGACCACACACTGGGGGGGTGGTTGGACCGGCCGAGCTGCAGCCGTGTCATTTAGACGCTTCGGGGGTCACTCCACATCACAACAAGTCAAAAGGATCCTCACAGGATTGAACCTGGCAACCTACAATCTGCAGAGACAGTGTTCAGACCTCAAAATGTACTCTGTGGTTGAAACCCCAACCTCCGCCGGCTATTTTTAGACGGAAGAATTCACAGAATTATGCATCTTTGGATTTATATCCGCAGCGAGGGCGCCGAGTTTCTTTTTTTTTTTTTTTTCCAGGAAGATTAACTGAGGGAATTCAACTCGAGCATAATAAAAAATCTGTTTTTGTGTATCATGCTTCCTGCTCTGGTAGCACCTAGCACCGCATTTGGAGCGGTATTAGAGAAACGCATGTTTGTTCCATGAAGCAGTTTCCTTTACGAGGTTCGAACCCACCAGAAATTGGCCTGGAACTCGGTTTTGGCCTCAAACCCGCGTTTAAGGAATTACAGCTTAAAGAAAATGGAAAAAAAAAAAATATTAATAGCACAAGACATAACACAAGCAGTGAAATAGCAGGGGGCGGTTTTTTTTATCGGCGTTGACGATCACGTCGAGCGCGGTCGGTGGAGAAGTCGGCACACGTTTCCCGACGGAACCTGTTGCTCGTTCCTCCGGTGAGACGCAGAGGTCCGTCGGCACAATCCCCGAGACGCTCCGCAAGAAGTCCCCCTGCCTTCAAACTCTAAACACCGGCTGTCCTAATCTCCGGTCTATTTTTAGTTTGCTCGTGAAGTTACGCAAGAGTTCAGCGTTAACAGAGGCGGTGGGAGGGGGGGGGGGGCGGGGGTCACGAGACAGGGTCGGTGGGGTCGGAGGGGGTCAAAATGGGTGGAGAAGGGGCGGGGGGGGGGGGGGGGGGGCGACCTTTCACGGTCAGCAGCGGCGGCGGGCTCTCGACGGTTCTGTTCGGAGATCAAGAAACTCGGCGGACGAAAAGGTCAACCTTCCCTCCGATCGGGTGAACTCAACCGAAGATTTCTTTGGGCGGCGGCGGCGGCGGCGCTCGGCCCAACACTTTGCTCCAGACGGAGTTACAGAAATAATTGTCGACGTTCCCCCGACCGATGAATCTTTCGGACTTTAGCGAGCCCGCTTACTTGTTTTATTGTTGTTGTTTTTTACCATAAAACTTTGTTGTTGTTGTTGTTTTTTGGGTGAAGATCTCTGCAACTACACTAGCTATTTGTGCCTTTGTGATATTTCCTATCCTAGTTTTGGATAGATTTTTTTTTGTTACACTCTGCATAAGCTTGAACTGTATTCTATCTTTTGTTAATTTGCAGATGTCAGCATGAACGTGGGAAACACGACCTGCTAATAAGCACGTTAGGATTTAGACGTTAGTATTTAGCGCAGCACCACAAGCATGGTTGTAAACTCTTTTTTTTTTTCTTATATATATATATATATATATATATGGGCAGCAAATAGGGATAGAAAATCAAACAGAAAGCCATCACGTTAAAGGCACCTACACATGCAAGTGGGATGGTATTAGCATTTTTTTACAGAAGCAGCATGTGAGAATTGTGGAAAATTACACGTGAACAGTTTATGTTTTAGTGTTGCAGTTCCCACATTACACAAAATTGTCTTGAGCAGAAATAAACGAAGAGTTATCGGGCACTTCAGTGCGGTGGTTTAAGACATGGCACGCGGATCACCGCAGGCTTTGTCAGCCTTATTGCGTCACGAGATCAAAATGTGTTTAGTTGGTTCCTCTGGCCGTGCCACAAGGCCTCTGTCTGTATCACAGCAGGGTTGAAGTAAGAGTTTAAAGAGAAAAATATCCTGGTTTGGAAGTGTGGTAGGAAAACATTGGTTTTCTTCTGGAAAATGTCCACAGGGTGACACACTACTTTACAAGGGTCTTTTGAGAGTGTCGTAATAGTTCTCACTCCCATCTTTTTTTTTATTTTTTTTATATATTTTGCTGGGAGACCAGGAAATGTTGAATGCTTGATCTCCTGCTTTGCACTTCGTGTCTCTGCGCAGGGCTTTTATATCACAGAAAATTACAAGTTGACAAGTAGAGTAAACAGACCTAAGTGTTGCATAAGTTCTGCTTTTAATTTGAATACCGCGTGCTGAAATGTACGTGGGCCCTTTCCAAAAAGCTGCTGGTCGTGCTGGTAAATACCTGTAACACAAGCTCACAGATCTCGTAGGGCAGGGGCTGCAGGAGCCGCTGTTGCCATGACGATAATTTGTATTTGATTATTTCTTTAATGTTAAGAGACAGACTCACGCTAAAACATGTTTTCCAGTGCTGTTTGGCTTAACGCTGTAACGATCTGTTAAATTTCAACTGACATGATTTTACAATAACCGTGAGGTTCTAATACAGAGAAAATCTAAAAAAAAAAAAAGGCAGGATGTCAGGTTTTCCAATTACAGCCTCGTCTGTGTGTCCTGCAGGTGTTTGAGAAGTTGAAGGACCACATGCTGATCCCCGTGTCCAACTTGGAGAAGGTCAAACTGGATGGAGCTCTCACATGCTGCTCTGTACTCATCAACAAGAAGGCCAACATCTGAGCGTGCTCACCAGGGGTTTCTCAGTGCACGGTAACCAAGTGGAGCCTGTAACTGATCACCATGGATCCCAAGCTTTTACAAAACAATGCTGGTAATTAGAGGCAGGATAGGCAAATTTAATGTAGCAGGGGAGCAAAGAATCTATTAATTGCAGGGAATTATGCGATCTCCCTATTATTAAATTACATTAAAAGATCTTAAAGTGTGTGAATAGTTCAGCGGATTAAAAAAAAAAAAAAAAAAAAAAAACTAAAGTTAGGATATAACATTGAAATTTGTCTTTTTCGCTCTTTATTTGGACCTATTCTCTAAAAAGCTTAACACAAAAGAATATGTTTGCAGGTTTGATAAATTCTCTCGTTATGAGCTCATACGTGATTTATAACATTATTTGCTTCTTTACTAGTCTACAAACTTTTTTTAATTAATTCCAGATTTATGGGTGAAGATCTAATTTCAGATCAGCGTAGTAGATCATGTGCAATGTTGAGTTCCCCCCTTTGAACCTGTAGCGCATGAATTGCTCGTTTATAGATCAGTCCTTGCTTTCTGTCCAACAACAACCCTTTCAGACAAAGCTATTCAACTTCAATAGTGGGCTGAGTAGGAAAATCACTTGAAGCTCATGGGCCACACAGAATACTTTAACATTATACTGAAAGAGCTCTTTGTAACCATTACTTGTCAAGAGTCCCTCCAGGAAATCACGATCTTGCGGTTGTAATTATTAACGCAAATCCAAGCGATTTCCGCAATATTTGAAAGAGCTTTCAATCTTACAAAATTCCGGCGATTTTATTTGCAAAAAAGGTTCTCAATAGAAGCTCTGTTGAAGGTACTACAGCACAAAGTGAGGCTTTCCAAACAAAACTCCCTTTTAAGCGAGTAACGCACATCGCTTTTCTTTCATTCTAATGGTATCATTATATTCAACTATGATTTCGTATTTGTGTGCATTTGCTTATATAACGAAATTGAAACCCATTTTTCAAATATTTCAATCTTTTACTTCTTAAATGTTAAATTACTGCTGTTTCCTTACAGTTGGTGCTAAAAGAAAAATTCCATAACCGCCTACACACTACTGTGTATTTCTATTTTTTTTTATTTTATTTTTTTCAAAACAAATGGCAATCTGGCGGAGTATGTTCTCATTCTGAAAATACAGTTCTCGAAAAGCCTGAAAAGCCCTCTGGAGATGTGAACCTTTGTTATGATGGGGTTTTTTTTTTCTTTGTAATTGATATTGAAAGTTCTGCCAATGAGACCTGAGGCACTGTTACTTTTCTCGACTATTGCTTAGAAATCATTGTTATTCCTCATACAGTACTGGAGAAGATTTTTTTAGTTTTTTAGTTTTTTAGACTGATACTAAATACCTGCCACCAGCTAGAGAAACTAACGGTAATTTATGCGATGCCACTGGGACCATCAGTGCTTGTAGCAGTTTTTCATCCTTTCGGTAAGATTCATGCAAACCATGCAAAAACAAAGGGGAATGACTCATACTTACTAAGAAGGCTTTAGTACACTGTGAAATGCAGAAGAGGTTTTTATTATTTTAAGATGAACGAATCTTTCCTTGACTCCAACATAACACCTCTGCTTCTTGTAGTATTCAATGTCTCAAAGGAAAAGCGATGACGTCACTCCTGCTGACTGATTCTGAAGGAACTGTAGTTTTCTCACATCATCGGTTCGGCCTGTGTTGGTGATTACACTGGTTATTTTTTTTTCCCTGTCTGGCAGTTTTTACTCCAGTACTTGACTTAGAGCGTGCTGTGAAACTGATGTCTGCTCCACAAAATCCAACAGGACCAAATGTGACTGCAGTCGGAGAGCTCGTACTCAACAGGCAGAACAAACCAACAACCCCTGTTTGGTGCGTTTCCAGTGGGAGTTTGAAGGATGTTGACCAGTTACGGTGGCCTTATCTCTTGTGTTGCTGAATACGTGTTTGAGGCCTGCAAACGTAACGTACGTAGACATGTACACGGTTTAAAGCCCGTCACGTCTGAAACCATGTCGTTTCTCAATGTGATTGTAAGTGAAAGTTGAGGAAATGACATCAGGAGGTGATTCAACCTCCCTCCATAGACGTTTGCTTATGGGCAAGTGGGCTGTGATGAAACATGGAAAGAATTCATGTTGGGAGGAGAGGCTTGTACGCCAGTAAACACTGACTCTTTTAAACTCTCTCTGTCTTTCTCTCGACTGTCTCGCTCTCAACACTCGCTTTTCTCCCACCCTCTGCTGTTGCCTCATAGACAATTCTGGGCTAATTTACGGCCCATGATATCATACAGTCTGGCGAACACTGTGGATGTGATGGGCTGCCGTTAAAGTGTGACAGCAGTGTGTTTTACAGAAGGCGGCTGGCTGAATGCGGGGTGATAGCATACAGTAGTTGCAGAGCCAGCTCTGATTCTCACGCTGCAGGCTGAGCGAGGCAGGACCAGACATCCACAGGCTGATAAGTAGTATATCGAGTGTTGGGTTTAAGAACAAGCCGGTTTTTCTGAAACCCTCATCCCCTCAGATCGTCCGACTCCGAGGCACCGTAACACTTATTTAGATTCTGAATGTTCTCATAAAATGAAATACATTTTTGTCCCTTGGCTGGCTGAACTGTGAGTAACTGTTCCCACACAACGTGCCGAGTTTGTTGGAGACTCGCATTTATCCTCGTACTAATCCCTCCATCCATCGCAGTAGGCATGGTGTTGTGATTGCCCATAGTCCATCTCAGGTCTCTTGGTTTTGATACAACTTGTAATAATAATTTGAATCATCTAAAAATGAGCCTTCCGTCTACTTTGTGTAATAAATCAACATCTCGCATTTATCTGTGTTGTTGTATGTTTTTGTTTCTAAATGTCATCACATTTACTCGCTCTGCTTTCAAGGACACGGCTGGTGTCGATCACAAAGCGCGGTGTGTGAAGATGCGGTGACGTTTCAACCTCAACCTGGGCCACAATCTAAATGTTTTCTCATTTGCAGTATTGCAGAGAAGCTAATGTTGTTAATGTTGAGCAGGACTCAAGCGACACACCTCTGCTTGTTGACCTCTACCACCACCTGGTGGCACTAAGAGTACAAGACAGACAACAACAAGGTTTGTAAAAAAAAACAAAAAACAGGCTTTGTACGGTTGCTGTTTGGTTGGAGGCAGGAAAAGCTTCAAGATGCTTGAGTGCCTCCTGTGTTATGTTTTGTAAAGTTTCATTATGAGCAAAGGCTGAAAGGTTCGAGGACTTTGCGGAAAATGACAACAACAAAAAAAAGCTTTTTGGAATTTATTGGCAAAACTGCAAACCTTTATAATAATGTAACATGTAATGAACAAAACACTTGTTCAGATGCTATTGGAAGGACATAACAGTGAGGATAAGATTAAACCGATATGTGCAATACAAATTGGTATATATAAAAACAATGTTCAGATGATATCAGAAGGAAATAACAGTGAGGATAAGATTAAACAGATATGTACAATACAAATTGGTATATAAAAACAATGGGAAAATAGGAGGAAAGGCCAGAAAAACATATTTCCTCTGGGTTTTTTTTTTTTCAGATGTGATTCACTTAGTATAAACAAAATAATGAATGTAAAATTTGAAAGAAACTTAGATTGAAATGCTACATAAAAAGTGAAACGGGCACCTTTTTACTTTAATTTTTTTTTGCATCCAGGTATTCAAACCTGCAATGTCCACAGAAATAATGCTGCGTTGCGTTCCGGCACGGCCATATTCATGATCATATTCAATATGCTGTAAAACACACAAAAAATGCTAAAAAAAAAAAAAAAAAAAGTATCTTGTAAGCTATTGATCCACCAAGCAGATATCAAAAGAAGACAAAACCATACACACAAATATAAAAAATATAATATTTAGTATGCCTAAAAACGTGAACTTTTGGTTTAAACATCTACAAATAAATCCCCGTGAAACTTGTACTTTTTATTAAAGCCTTTTACAGCTACTTGAATCTGCATCGATTTACAATAAGTTCTCTGGTCAGTACAAAAGTGCATAGTATTCATTTAACGGGCACCAGTGGAAACAAGAAACACTTGTTCCGCTGTACATTCAGCTACTGGGGAAGTTGGTGTAGAGGTTGCCTGGACCTCTTGCAGCCGTGGCCTTGCAGTTGAACCTGTCTGCGTGCTCGGCCACAGGCAAGTAGGACTGGTTGAGAAAGTCAGTGCCCGAGCAAGGTGGGACGCCGACTGAGCCATCGGTGCGGGAACAGTGACATGTTTGGAGGAGATCATCTTCTACCTCTGGGTTTCTTTTCTCTCTAACCCGCTCGTACACGTAGGCATTCCCCGCTGGGCAACAAACGACACTGCCTTTATTCAGAGTCACGTAGTCTGGGAAGAGTTCGGTCCCGGGGCTCCCGTCTACCTGCTCTCCGCTGGAGTAGCTTCCCTCCGGCGACTGGAGCTCTGTGGATTCTTCGGATGGCTTCCCCGATCCCAAACCGTCGCCTTCGCACATGATCTCCACCACAGAGGAAGTGCTTTCTTCAGAGTACTGCTTTGCTGTGACTGGAGGATCCTGCGGTGTGGGCAGTTATTCATTTGTAATACGTTGCGCTGGAATTGAGTGCGTGTTACACCATAACAACTTGTATCACTCTCAATGTTTTAATTGTGATTTTTTTTTTTACTTATATTTGACATCACATCCACGTATCTACCATCTGCATCTATATTGGTTTTATTGAATTGATATAGCTGAAGTCGATTTTTTTTTTTTTTCACTGGAAAAAACAGTTTCACCATAAAAACTCACGTGTAATGGGATGGACTGTGATTGTTTTTAACGTAATGGTGCGTCTACCATTATGCTCAATTTCTGTGGTTAATTGATTTACCCATTTCTGCTTGTTGATCTCTGTCAGGAAGCCTTGTAGGACTTTGTCAAGGTTGGGCACTGGTGGCCAAAAGTACTGCTTGAGCCTACTGAAAAATACACAAAATAATAAACATGCAACTTGTTCTTAAATCGTTTGATCAGAACAGTCAGTAACAGAATTGTTCAAACTTTTTGGATACGATGATATTCGATATCTTTTCTAGAACATGAAAATTCAGACAACTAAAAAAAAAAAGTTGGCGTGATTGTACAGTACAAGTTCCCCCTGTATTTTAAGTTTAAAATGTCTTGTGTCTGTGTACAATCTGAATGAATTGGGAGAAACTTCTACCTGAGGAACTTGGAGAACAAGAAGAAGAGGATGATGGTTGCTACCAGCATGGAGGCAGGAATACACAGTATGAGCAACATGCCTGAAAAGGTTATTCGCATCGCATTAAGGTTTGAATGGTAATATTTTTTAACAAAGAACATTACATTTTAATGTATTAAGAAACAGCAATGCAATGCAATAGACTACTAAAATTAAATAAGCTAACTTTAATAAACTAGTTGTTCAAGTTTTTTACTAAAAAGTAGACTACCAATCTCCTGAACTTCATTGCAGTTTTAAAATGTACATAAACCAATGGTGATTATGAAATAAATAAATGGATTACACAGGTTTTTGTACAGTCTTAGTGGGAGCTTACCGATGTCAGTGGGGATGTCACCAGTGAGCACATCTGACCAGTTGCTCCAGTATCCTGAGTAAATGGACCCAGTAGGTTTGGCTCTGACCTTAATGCTGTACCGGCTGCCTGCTACGACCTCGATACATGCATCGGTTCCCGGGCTCTTTATCATCTGGGCACAAAAATGTTGAGTTGACATTTCAATGTGAAGAAAATGAAACGATGAACTTGGCTTAACTGAATACTGTTAATATTTGTTAAGGTTTCTAGAATTGTAAATTCCACACTTTGGCCCCATCTGCTGGTAAGATCAGGAATGACACTGGCAACAGCTATTTTTTTTTTTTTTGTCCAATCACGAAAATCTATGGCATCATAATCATTCCGAAGATATTAAAATAAGCAACACGCTGTAATTTTAAGTGCACTTTTTTTTTTTTTAAGGCAATCTGAAAAGCACGAGTGAACATATAAAGAATTGCAAAGAAAAACAAAACAAATATATATATATATATATATATTTTTTTTTAGAGTGAGCACATCACTGTGAGCAGAGGATGAATCCTAACATCATCAACGACACCAATAAAAAGAAAAACGCAATTAAAAACACTGTAAATGACGTCTTACCCTCCATCCGGCACCTCCTCTGATCTGGAAGTCCACTTCATACTGCAGGTCATTCGAGAGAGATGGAAGAGGAGCTTCCCATTTCAGGCACAACTTGTCTTTGTTCAGCGCTCCTCTCAGATGAGCTGGTGGAGATGTTTTGACTAACAAAACAAAAAAAAAGGCGCAGACACCATTTGTCAGAAGACAAAGTAGGCCAAGTAGAGCGAGTAGGCCATGTCACTGACTCGATGTTAAATATTACTAATCATCTTATGTGACCGAAACATTTAAGACAACGTGAGGACATTTGATATTAGAGACAGAAATATAAGCAATACAGACTAAAAAAAAAAAATAGCAATAATTTGTTGTTTATGTATGTTTGTTTATTTGTTTTATCATACAGCCGCTTAATGATATATAATTCTATGATCCTTGACTTTCGGGAGTAAAACTGCGATTTGAGTTTTAAACACAGAGAGCACATCTAAAAGGAACACAGAAGAGAGGAACGATAAAAAAAAAAAATCTCTTACCGAAGTGTCTGAGCGTGAACTCTTCAGTATAGAAGGTTCTGCTGATTGGGTCTGGACTGCTGCTGAGCTTGATCCTGACTTTTCTGAACTCATTTCCACGGAAACCACAGAGGTCAGTGAAGTTCCCGACAGCCGGACACTCGGTCCATTCCGTCCAGCCCAACCGTTCACTGCAGGGGGGGTCGTAAGAAGCATCGCGTCAAACCCCAGAGAAATGAAATGAACATCGATTGCGTGTTTGGTTTTAGTAATTCGTGCTCGGTCCTACCCGAGATGTGTTTTGTAGAAAGGTTTGTAGTCATTTTCTGCACCATATCTGCTCCCATTCCAGCGACAGGTGACGTTGTTCAGGTCAGGGGTGAAGCAGATTAGTGAAATATCATCTGAAAAAAAAAAAAAAAGGACTCATTGAAGTGTGGCATTTATGAAGTATGAAGGATCTGGTGCTGCTCTACAGAAAACGTGTTTTTCTCTCTCTCTCTTTCACCAAGACGATCAGCCTTAAACTCACCTGCACTTTGGGGAACCGTAGCTCGCGCAGGATGCGACCAGCTGCTCCAGTGCCCTCTGCCTGACTTTGTGAAACATTTGAGAGAGACGTTGACCTCCTCACCCGGCACCAGAGAGTCCAGTGTGCCGCCCTGCTTCACCTGTAGGAATCGCAAACATCGTCGATTTGTACAATAAAATGCATGCGACCTTGCACTGCAAGTCTACAGGCGAAGGTATGTACGATTAAAAACTCAATGAACCAAAACCACAACATCACAGTTCAAAGTTCTGAGCGATTTTAATCAATGAACTGAAAACCGACAAAAAGCAGTAAGATTATCAGATGAGTTAGAAATGTAACAGATTACAATCAAAACTCTGTATATATATATATATATGATAGTTATTACAATTAACTACACAAATATAATTCTTTGTGCTTTTACTTGAAAAAATGTATCCCCAATTAGATGATGAAATTTAAACTTAATAATAAACTCAATAATTTATAGCTTTTTAAAAAAAAAAAAAAAAAAAAAAAAAAAAAGATTTCAGTCTAACATTTAAATAAGTCACAGCCACTAGAGCCAAAACTAATCTCAAGTTTTTTATTTACATCCTTCTCGGTAAACATCGCTCAGAAATGCATCCCTTTACCATGTTTCAGTGCGACATAATTAACACAGCGATGAGACCGACAGTATGATGGACAAAAGCCAATCACACCAACATAAGGCATAAAAAAAATACTTCATTACTTTATGCTTAATATGCGCAAGCCTGATTTCAAAGTAATTTTGGAAAGAATTATCGAATGGGTGTATCGAAGTGCTGCGTGTGTACCTCTTTTGTCTTCTCTCCAAGAACGCTGGAGGAGTATTGGATTCTGTATATCACATCATCTTCCAGGTACTTTAAGAGCGCTGTTTGCCATGAAACCTGCAGCTGTCCCACTTGGCCATTTGGGTATAAAGACACGTTGAAGGGGGGATCCAGCAGAACTAAGGACAGAAAGATTCTGAGATTAGGGAGGGAGGCTTTACACGGGGAAGAACACATTACAGGATTACACAATGTACTGGTGGGAAAATTCACTGTTGTTTGGGCAGCAGTTGAAGAGGGCCACTATTTTTTCACAAAAGCTTCCAAAAAAGTTCATTCATAACTTCATTTATACAGAACTGTAAGTTTGGAGGACAGAGGAGTCGGGATGCACCTAATTTCACCGACGGGGAGTTTAAAAATTGAAGGATGGGTGCAGGATTTATGCGACGAGACTTAACAAGTATGTAAATATTGTTTTAAAATAAATAAATAAATAAAAAAGTCTTACGATGGTCCTCCACGCTGACGTTACGAACGTAGAGGCTGGTGTTGGTCGCGCATTCCACCGCTTCAAGGCGTATTTCCACAAACAGCCAAACATCGGAGTCAGGAAACGAGCAGACGTGGAGGAACGTTTCCTCCTCTGTCCTCTGGACTGACATCTCACACCTCTTTGTGGGCTGGCTTGATTAGCATACGTCACAAACACAACACACGTTGGTTTACATCGAAATGAAGCAATAAAACATCTGTAGGGCATCTTCTTTCACACAGAGAAGTGCAGTTCAAACTAACGAGCTAATATATGGAGACTAATCAGACTCAGGAAAAACAAGATTGTCAACAAAAAAAAACAAAAAAAAAAATGATGAAACTGAAATAGAATAATTCATTTTAAAAAAGAGCAAACGATCAATTGACTTAAAATTGAAATAATATCATTGTATCACAGTTAGAAGCATATGTTAAAACAATTGTAGCATTTTAAATGTACTGAATATGATTCAGAGTACTCTTATTATTGGACTTTTACTGCACGTGATATACCTTCCAGATGTGTAGAATAAATCATAACGGCTGTCGTTTGCGGTCTCAAAGAAGCAGGTGAAATCCTGCTCTGTCCGAGTGAGACACTTCGGATTCGGCCCATCCTCCAAGAGCAAAACGACTGATCCAGAAATGACAAAACATAACATGAGCACAACTGGCAGTACTGAACTTATTGTTCATATCAAAGATACCTTTGCAAACAGGTACATTTTGTGAATGCTATTTTTCTGACCACAAATGTTGTCCTCATAAAACTTACACAAATGTATTTTTGGGACTCAGGTGACTCTGTCATATAATTTAACAAGTCATCGTTTTCAGTTTAAATAAACAGCAAATGAGAAAAATGCAGCCGGACTGAATTTAATTCAAATGGTGCTTCAATGGGACAAATTAAACAATCCGTGAGCCGTACCTTCCCTCGAGAGATGATTGACCATTGTATTATTGCAACGTATCCCGGGAACGAAGCCAACTTGGATCCACAAGCTAAAAAAGAGCATCTCCAACCTGCAGAGCAAATTCATGGTGAATTGAGGAGGTGCGTATTCTAGACCACCGTGGCACCTAAACTAACACAGCACTCGCTTGTGTACGCACATTGTTGGTGTTGTCTGTTATGCATGGTTGTGAGAAGGCTGTGACGAGCTATGGTTGAGGCAGGAAGTGAGCTTAGTGTACAGTGGAAGTAGGCACCAAAAAAGGCAGTTTGGGAGGAACGAACATAAATTACACCGTTTCAGTTAACAAATACGCACAATAAGGAAAAAAAAAAAAAATGGCAACTGCGGCTGAAAACGGTACGTTTCAGTTCGTCCTCTGACTGGGTTTGAAGAGTAAGCTCGGTTTTTATGTGTACTTAAAATAGGCGCTGTGTCCTTTTCACAAAACTATTAAATAAATATCCTGTCCTCGTGAACAGAATATTGAACAATTTCAGAAAATCAGAAATGTATTTTTTGTTCAAATAAACTGTCACGAAAAGACTGACAAGAGGGACTGTGTGATATTCAAAAAGGTGTTCTTTGGCTGGGGATGTATTAGCACGCACTAACAATGAAGCCTACTTATCAGTTGAAGAGTGCTGACACATGGACAATCTCTACCAAACATCAGAGTTTAGATGGCACCCTGAGTTTGGTGAAACTGCTCAGGAAGTTGTAAACGAGTTGACCACAAGTCGCTATCTTTTACGTCTGTATATTATATTTGGGCCCGGTGAGCCGAGACTGGTTGTAATATTTTTGGGGTAAGTCTGTCAAGTTATCAGGAAGACTGTTCAGTGAATTTACATGAAAAACTGCAGAGATGTTTTCTCGTAAGTCGGGGAAAAGCCCCCCCCGGGCGGCAGCGCTCATGAGCTGTCAAAACATAAAAAGCACGTGCCAAAGCCGGGGTCAAACAACTGCGATCGGATCAGTAAATGTGCCTGGTTGTCATACTTACCGGAAGAAATTTAAAAAAAAAGCATTTTTAAGAGTCCGAAGACGGCCGGGTGGAAGTGCAGCTTCCTCCGTGGGACATTTGGAGCCATCTGTGATGAACAGGGACTCTTAACGCTGACCTGTGTGACTTCAGTACACCTCGTGTTAATGTCGCCCCCACGATTCGGTCACAACGCGTGTAGGAACACGTCGTGACGAAACACTTGTGGGAAATCCTGTTCGGACGAGCTCACTCTGAGGCACCCTGTCGGTTAACGGTACACCAACCAAAACTGGCATCACAGCGGAGAGACGTTTGGATTTCCCCAACGCAACTAACACCGGCGCGTTGACGCGCAAATGTCGGGGTCAAACATTGACCATATAATGAGGCCAAGCAACAACAACAACAACAACAACAAAAATGACAGTAAAAACTTCCCCATACACTAAACTTCACGAATTACAACGACAGACACTCAAATGATCCATTTCTTCACTCATTAACCGGAAGCTGAAAACTCGAGCCTTCCCTTTTGGCCGTCAGCTACACGTTGGGCCGGTAACTAGTTCCTGGAACCGTTGAGTCGGAGTCTAAAATGCTTCTGGTCGTCGCCGCAAGTTCTTGGCTGGCAATTTGAATGAAACGATACAGAGCGACGGCACTGCGATTTTTTTTTTGGTGGCCTACGAATGCGTCGATTCGCAATATTTATTCGGCACGCCGACAGGTGCGTGTAGTTACATCAGTAGGTTGTACAGAAATGGAAAAAAATCTGCTGTTATTTAACCCCCCCCCCCCCAAAAAAAACAAAAAAAACGAACAACTTTTCCACCTGTTACTCAATAGGCCACATCAAATTAGAACATTTCTATCCAGGGTAAACCAAACTTTTCTAATATTTTTTTGCAAACCGCTGCTTTGCTAGACCAAAGCTCTACGCAATAAAGACCGTCGAGCTAACGAAGGACGCGGTGCGCTGGACGACAGCGTTGGTAGGTTCTGCCCTGAAAAACGAGTTTTCATTTTTTTTTATTCTAAGACAAAAACCTGCTGCTGGATTGTACGTCAAAAAGTTGTTGTCGTCCCCCCCCCCCCCCACACACACACACTACTTTTTGACACAGTGAAAATCGGATCCTGATGTGCCAGAGGGATGATCAACATAAAGTGCTTCTATAAACATAGATTTTTGGCTGACGCGGGATAAAAATAAATCTAATGGCACTCTTATTTCCTTATTATGCACGCGCGTGTCTGTGTGTGTGTGTGTGTGTGTGTGTGTGTGCGTGTGTGTGTGTGTGTGTGTGTGTGTGTGTGTGTGTGTGTGTGTGTGTGCGTGTGTGTGTGTGTGTGTCGTCAGGAGGCCGGCCCTGCTGGAACCATGTTTGACAGACAGTTCTGCGCCTGTGGTTGGTTTGTGGGGGAAACGCAGTGACAGATCTGCTCCGTGCAGCTGGGGGACCCGTGTTCCTGAGCTCTGCGAGGACACTACGCGCCCCCCCCACCCCATCCCATCCCTTCCCCCACCCTTCCCCCCCCCTCCCCCCCAGCAGGCTCGGCCTGAACTTCCAATACATCAGCGGTCACAAAGAGCTGCATGAACTGCAAGCGGGACTGAACTATTTGCAGCGATGAGTCCAGTCACCACACAAAAGCTTTATTTAAGAAACCATTTTTTTTTTTCTGAACACATACTGTACATTCTCACACGGTGGATATATTACCGTTTGTGTTAGATGTGTTTATAATGGTGACAGCTGGTAGACTGCGCTGTGCTTCCGCCTTGTATTAGTGTCCCCCCCCCAAATAACTACTCTCACGGTGGCACAACACATTAACATCCACCTTGGTTGCGTTCAAAATCAGTACATAAATCTGACTATATTCGAATAGGAGGCTTTGATGCATCTACGCGTTCTTAAAAAATGAGGCAAAATACACACAGTACATACAGTTACATTCACATGGCAGTGATAGTGATAGACACAGAACGAGGCTTCTTTTAAGTGCTACATTGAAAGTCTTTGCGTCTTAAATTCATTCTCAAACAGAACGAGAACTTGAATGTTTGTGATCCACACTGTGTCCTTTAACTCGATCTTCGTGAAAAGATTTTCGTCGCCATTGAAAGCAATGGGCAGAAAATTGCAGCGTTGACGCCCCGCAGACCCTGTAGTGTTTCAGCAAGTCACATAGCTCCACATTTGCCACCAACCCTCAGAGAAAAAAGGTCCAGCATTGTAACCTTTGTAAAACAGAGAGGTACAATGTTGTGTCTTTTTTTTCTGTGACTCGGGTATTTCCCAAAAGGTTACTAGCAGTCGCGCCTCTCCATCGAAGGCCCAGCCATACTCCACATCTTCTCTAAATGCCTGTGATACCTCCATACAGTGTCCTTTCACAGTCCTCCATCTATAGCTGGGTGGTTGTGGTAGAGCGCCGACTCCTCCTGTCTTGACGTTGAGCGGCCGGGAGGTGGCAGTAACGCAGCGATCTCCCTCGCGACTTCCTCTTGGAGCTACGTGGCGTGCTAGGGCCTGGGGGGGCTGGTAGTCAGGCCTCCTCGGCGGTGGCGTCTATCCCGGCGTAGGTGAAGTTCTCAAACAGAGCCATGTTCACGTAGGCCTGGAAGATGGATAGAAACTTTGTGGCTTAAGATTGAAAATGCAAGCGTGACGGCTCCATCTGCGTCGACCAAATTGTACGGAAACCTACAATTTACAGCATTTCGGTCTAAATTCATTCCGATATTAAAAGTCTGCATACAGCTGGAGTAACAAAACACATTTTAGAATATATTTCTAATTAACCACAGGGGGTGACCATTTTAATGTCTCAACACCCCTAATGGCAACAACAGGATGTTTTCCTACATTTCCCTCTCAGCCCACATGGTGTGAATGAAAGCATTACCTTCCTGGCCTCCTGCATCCTGTTGAGTTGGACAGAGACCTGAGTGAAGGGGGGTCTCTCGTAGGGCCGATCCCTCCAGCACTGCTTCATTAGCTCATAGCTGGATGGAAACACGGATGAATGTGGTAGAGTAGCAGGAAAGGGAAACATAACAATCTAATCAAGTACTGAATACTTACACTTCATCATCACAGTTTTTGGGTTTCTCCATCCTGAAGCCTTGCGGCAGTTTCTCATAAAGCTCAGCACACGTCATCCCACAGTATGGAGTCCCACCTGACACACACACACACACACACACACACACACACACACACACACACACACACACACACGCAAATGAGAAGCAGAGAAAATACTTACTGCATCAGAAGCTACTTCTGTATTATGTATGATATTCAGACAAAGGAGGCCGGTCCATCCTGGTGGATGTAAAAGAGATGGTGGCACGCTGTCTGCCTTTTTCTTGGAAACATGTCTTCTAAAATTGGCACTCTTTGTTTTTTTTCTCAAAGGTAATCCTTACTAGGAATAAGCAGCATTGCAAAAATACTCAAGTGACTGTAGACAAGGTAGACCTAAAACGAAAGTCCTTTCTGTAGGGTGGCCATTTAGGGGAATATTTATTAGACAATTCTCAAATAAGGTTAACTAAGTTAATTCAAGTTAAATAAGCCATGAAATGTCTTGAGACCATAAGGTGACGTGTTGTTCTATGTTGTTTTATGAACAGAGTAGTTACGGACAATGATTGCAGTATGCTGCTATACTATTGATTTGAACATGATGTCCTTTAAATGGATATACAGTTGAAACCAGAAGCTTACATACACTGTGCAAAAAGACACATAACACTTTTTTTTCTCACTGTCTGAAGTTAAATCAGACTAAACCTCTCCTGTTTCAGGTCCGTTAGGATTACCAAAATTATTTAACTTTTGCTAAATGTCACAATAATGAGAAAGAGAATATTTTAGAGAATTTTTCATTACTTTCTTCAAGGTCAAAAGTTTACATACAGTTCCTTAGTATTTAGTAGCATTGCCTTTGAACTGCATGACTTGGGCCAAACGTTTTGGGTATCCTTCCACAAGCTTCTTACAGTACTCTGATGGAATTCTGGCCCATTCCTCCTGACAGAACTGGTGTAACTGAGTCAGGTTTGTTGGCCGCCTCGCTCGCACACGCCTTTTCAGATCTGCCCACAAATTTTCGATGGGATTCAGGTCAGGGCTTTGTGACGGCCACTCCAAGACATTGACTTTGTTGTCCTCAAGCCACTTTTTAACTATTTTGGCAGTATGCTTCAGGTCATTGTCCATTTGGAAGACCCATTTGCGCCCAAGTTTTAGCTTCCTGGCTGATGTCCTGAGATGTTGCCTTAATATTTCCAGGTAATGTTCTTTCTTCATGATGCCGTCTATTTTATGAAGAGCTCCAGTTCCTGCTGCAGCAAAACAGCCCCACAACATGATGCTGCCACCTCCATGCTTCACAGTTGGGATGGTGTTTTCAGGTCTACAAGCTTCCCCCTTTTTCCTCCAAATGTAACGGTGGTCATTATGGCCAAACAGCTCCACTTTAGTTTCATCAGACCACAGGACATGTCTCCAGAAGTTAAGGTCTTTGTCTTGGTGTCTTTTTGCAAACTGTAATCTGGCTTTTTTATGTTTCTTTAGGAGTAATGGCTTCCTTCTTGCTGAGTAGCCTTTCAGCAGGACTCGTTTTACTGTGGATAATGACACCTTCTTACCAGCTTCAGCCATCATCTTCACAAGGTCTTTAGCTTTTGTTCTGGGGTTGATTTGCACATGTCGGATCAAAACACGTTCATCTCTGGGACACAGAGCCCGTCTCCTTCCTGAGCGGTGTGATGGCTGGACATTCCCATGTTTATACTTGCGTATAATTGTTTGCACAGATGAACGTGGCACCTTCAAGCATCTGGAAATTGCACCCAAGGATGAACCAGACTTGTGGAGCTCCACAATTCTCTCCCTGATTTCTTGGCTGATTTCTTTTGACTTTCCCATGATTTCAAACAAGGAAGCAGAGTGTTTGAGGTGTGGCCTTAAAATACATCCCCAGGTGTGCCTTCAATTAACTCACATGTTGTCAGTTAACCTATCAGGAGCTTCAAAAGCCATGACATCATCATCTGGGCTTGCCCACGTTGTTTAAAGACATAGTACTTTTGGTGTATGTAAACGTTTGACCTCAAAGAAAGTAATATAAAATTCTCTAAGAAATTCTCTTTCTCATTATTGTGACATTTAGCAAAAGTTAAATAATTTTGGTAATCCTAACGGACCTGAAACAGGAGAGGTTTAGTCTGATTTAACTTCAGACAGTGAGAAAAAAAAGTGTTATGTGTCTTTTTGCACAGTGTATGTAAACTTCTGGTTTCAACTGTATGTTTTTTAGCTGTATGTTTATGTCTGTTTCTGTTTCTGTATACAGAGACCGAGTTAAAACCGGAGGCAAATTCCTCATATGTGCAAACATACTGGGCCAATAAAGCGGATTATGGTTATGCTTATAATAGCAAACTTGTACTGTACCTTATTCTATTGTATAAAATAACTAATATGTAATTATATGTATATATGCTATATGTGTTCCTGCATATAACCTTATTTTAATTTGTCTTTTTAGATTAATTTTAGTTATTTCTTCCCTACAGACAACAGAAAGAGCAGCTGCTACTTTACGAACAGCTGATGGGGTTTCAAATAAATAACGAATTAAAATGATCACGTGGTGATTGTGTGTCAAGCAGTGAATCATCACCACCCTGTTACCATCAGTTTACAAAGATACATATAATGTACATGTGATTACTAATAAATGCAAGATCTCCCAAAAACTACAGAAATGCCCTTTAATTGTTGAGCAAGTTCTAAGATACAGTGTAGGACAAGACACTGAACTTTTACTGGCCTGTCAGTGTGTGTGGCCTGTTGCTAGTTGAGAATTAGAGATCTGTACTCTGTATTACAAAGTCATAAACAACTAAATGGTTCGGCTTCTGTGTTAAAAGTTATTTGGATCCGTGTCTGGGTGTATGATTACTTACCTAAGCTTACAATTTCCCAGAGGAGAACACCGAAAGACCACCTGGTGGAGAACATACAAAGAAATGTTAAAGTAGACTTAAGGGGGAGATGGGAAGAAAATACATTACATTACATTACATTTCATTTAGCTGACGCTTTTATCCAAAGCGACTTACAATAAGTGCATTTCAACCATGAGGGTACAAAACCCAGAACAACAGGAATCAAGAACATACAATTTCTTCAAGAAAGCCAAACTACAAAGTTCTATCAGTAAGTGCCATTTTAACCGCTACTAAAGTTCTACTGTTTAAGGTAAAGTCGGAAGAGGTGTGTTTTTAGTTTGCGGGGGAAAATGTACAGAGTTTCCGCTGTCCTGATGTCGGTGGGGAGCTCATTCCACCATTTAGGAGCCAAGACAGCAAACAGAAGTGATTTTGTAGAGTGTTTAGCTCAGTGAGGAGCAACAAGCCGATTGGTAGAAGCAGAGCGGAGGGAGCGGGCTGGGATGTAAGGTTGGACCATGTCCTGGATGTACACTGGACCCGATCTGTTCGCAGCACGGTACGCAAGTACCAATGTTTTGAAACGGATGCGGGCAGCTACTGGTAACCAGTGAAGGGAGCGGAGGAGCAGGAGGAGTAGTGTGAGTGAGTTTCGGGAGGTTAAAGACCAGTCGAGCTGCGGCATTCTGGACGAGCTGCAGAGGTCGGATGGCACTAACAGGTAGACCTGCCAGGAGGGAGTTACGGTAGTCCAGACGTGAGATGACCAGAACCTGGACCAGAACCTGCGCCGCCTTCTGAGTGAGAAGGGGACGTATTCTCCTGATGTTGTGCAGCACATATCTACAGGAACGTGTTGTTGCAGCGATGTTGACATTGCAAACGGTTTAATGGTTGGCTCCGGAAAACAATTGTTCACTGTGTTGATCATATCTGATGCTTTGCAAAGAAACCACACGTGCATATCTATACGTGGTAAATGATGAGATATTCTGAAACACCTTGATTTTTTTTTTAATGTTTTTACAACACATTGTGCAGATGAAAGTGCACAAGTCCCTTTGGAAACCTAAATAATTAAATATGCACGAGAATAACACGATAATATTTAAATTTGTACGGTTGAAAGGCTGATTTTTCTCGGAGTCAACACTGAAACTGAAAAAAACCCAAAACCTGTTGACTCTCAATAAAATAAAATCACCACCTCTCCTGCAATCTGATTAGTGAATTTCTCTGAAGAGAAACACCTCCATTTTCATATCAGAACGCCGTGTGGTAGATCGTACGAGCAGACAAGTGTTGTTTGTGCTGTGCGAACGTTCTCTCAACCTTCCTGCACTATCTGACATCTTGCTCTCTGTCTCACACTAATGTTCATAACTTCCCCCTGACCGTGCAGGCAGCCTTCACACTTCTTCCGTTAGCTGTCCTGCGCTCTTCTCTCTCTCTCTCTGCTGTGTATTAATAAGCTCCAGTTGACAAGCCAACGTCTCCGTCTGTCTGCTGAGTTGTACCCAAGGCTTCCTGGTTGTGCTTATCAGTTACACAGCACGCTGTTATCACCCCAGCGGTGACAGAGGGATGATTTGTTGTTTTCTGTGGCAAGGGCACTCTGTGGTGAACGCAATCAAAACTTCACTAGAGGCTGAAATGTTTTTAACAAAGTTTCTTTGATACTAAAGAAGATATTAGAAGGAAGAATCCTGGGTATTTTGAGCTGGTGATTATTTTTTACTATAGCAACTATCAGGTAGCAAGTGTTTCTGAACCACTTCGCCAATGGTTCTCACTTCTCACAAATATTTCTGCAAATATTCAAATAAAATCGAACCTTTCTTCACAAGTATTTCTTCAACGAACAAGGTTCAAACTTCTATGTGATAAACTTTGTTAGCTTGGCCTGCCCTCAAAAGTTTAATAGTTAAATCCGGTATCGATGCAAGTTGAACAAATGAGTTAATATCGTTAACTCACACGTCACTCTTGGTTGTGTACACGCTGTAGTTCAGGGACTCGATGGCCATCCAGCGTACAGGCAGCCTTCCCTGAAAGCCAAAAAACAGATTCATGTCAAAACTTCTGCCTTATGTTTAATGAACTCCAAGTTGTTCACACACAAGTCGAATTCTGAACATTAAAAAAATGACAGAAAGAATGAATATAAAATATGCTTAAATGTGTATAATATAATCTGTATCAGTGCCCCATTACAAGTCCACTAGAGCACATTAGAGTACACTGCTCTGCTGTTCTGTCTGAATAGTATTATAGAGCACGACCACTCTAGAGAAGAATAAAACAAATAAAGAAAAAGCTTCCTGGGCTGTTAGACTGTATTTAATTTGATCTGGCCGTTTTGAAATATCAGCCTGTAATAAATCAAAGTAATCAGTGTGTTTTTAATAATCAAATAACTCGCGTGTCGGACTAGATCGACAGACTTTTGGATAAACTGACAGACTGAAGGTATTGCAGTGGAACTACAAAATTAAATCCTGTGCAGAAATCTGTTGGTAAATGTCTGTTACTGTCTTCAAAACTCATCAGACTTTTGATATTTCACAGAAGGACTTGTATTTACTGTCTTGTATGTGAGAAGCTTGTGCATTTCAACATTGTCAACAGCATCAACCCACAAAGTGAAAAATACAATAGAAAAGTTCTTGTGTCCCAAACAAGTGGCGCCCTCTGTTGGCTGAGATCGACACAAAATCCGAGTCTTCCGAGGAAAGTGCAACTGCGCAAGACCCGACCACTCACCATTGTCTTCTTAACGTAAACCTCCTCACCGCGGGACAGACCGAAATCTGCTATCTTCGCCACAAGGTTGTCCCCGACAAGAACATTCCTCGCTGCCAAATCTCTGTGGATGAACTAGGACAACGGGAGTGGAGAAGGGAGGAGGAGGAGGAGGAGGAGAGACATAACTACCCGGAAAATACTGGTTAAACACATATTCAAATTCTATGTTCTATTGAATGTACTGATACAGCATGTATGGATCCGCATAATGAAACATCTCAGGAAAGATAAAATGTCCCTCTAAATGCTCCAAAAATATCCATAAAAAAACAACAACTCACTCACTCACTCACAGCAATCACTCACTCATGCACCTGCATCATCAGTCACATCTACACACCTGTCCTCCTCCTACCTGTTTGTCGCTGAGGTAATGCATCCCCGTCGCCACGTCCACAGCGAACTGCAGCAGCTGCTGGGAGGTGAGGGTGGAGGCAGTGCCGTGCTCTTTGGCAAAGGCGGGGTCGGTCTCCAACACTCGACTCTTCCTCAGGAAGTCCAGGAGGTTACCGTAGGGGGCATATTCTATGGCTATGTACAGGTAGCCTGGAGGAGACAGAGGGACACGTTAAAGTTTACCACACTGTCTGAATGGACCTTATGCTCCTGCCATCATTCCCAGCTCACGTTTGATGAACTAAAACCCCTGTAATGTTACACAGTCATTAGAAAAGGTCGTGCTCCTGCTAATAAACATTTTACCTCCCATCTGTACAAGCTGTTGGCAGCCAGACGATTACAAGTACAACATCTTCTTTCCCTATCCCCAAAAACAGTGAGTTTTGAGCAGTGGCCTGCTTGCATGAGGCTGGGAAGAGACCCAGCTACAGCTGGTGAGGGGCTCGGCCTTCAACTATTCAGTCCTGACACATCAGAGGTAGACCAGACCTTCTGTGAAATCCTCACAAAGCTCAACCAGATGGCTGAAGCTTTTGTAAATAGACGACGGTTTCCAGCCAGAGCCAGAGTTCCTACAGGTCACCAGGCGTTTGTAGTCGTTGGAGGGGTGTCACGTTGATTTCAGCAGGACCAGAGAGCGCGCCGACACAATTAGTGAGTAGCGCACGTGGAGGAAAAGAATAAAGAGTTGATGGACAGACTGGTCAACAAACTGGAACCTGATACGAATGTGTTACTCGTGTTATTTATGAGGTCGTTAATCAGGGACATACTGCCTTTCCTGCAGCAACTTCTTTCCAAAACAGTTTTTTTCTTCCATACGGAGCGTATTAACAAATTATCGAAATGTTTATGGCTTGTTGCATGTACTCGTTTTCCAGAAGAGGAAATAGGAGACAGTTTTAAACTCTTAAAGTGAGTGGTTGAGATTTTAGATTTGCTTGTGGTTTATTTTTTTCAATGTATGATCAACTAATCTATCTCTTGCCCTGAGATCAACTTCATTAAAACATATTTGAACACTTTGTTGGTATATCAGGCCATAGCAGAGTGAAGGAGAGAGATCGTTCTAGAGAGTGATGATGATTTTGTTATTTTATCTTTATCTTCCTCTCAACAGTTGAGTTTCTACTAAACATCTTCTGCTCGTTTCCTCCTCCTCTCCTACCGTTCAACACTTCACTGCTGAATTCTTCCTGGACACACCTAATTCTTCCAACATGTTGATATGAGAGTGAGAGCAAAATTTATTCCAGATCTCCGTACGATGAGAAAGTGAATAAGCTGAAAGCTATGCGATAGCAGCCAATTTATAGAAAAAAAAAATACAGACAGATGCTGAATGGATTAAATGAATTTCAAAAAAATGTAAAACTGAAAACTGCAATTGAGTAGCAATTTATACTGTCGATAAAATACCTTTTATCAGCTTGTCCCTTTAAAATTACTCCAAGCAAAAGGTAGTTAAGAGACAACACATGCAATCTCTGTGAAAGAAATGTTACTTCCTGGAAGCATTAGTACTTTCTTTGATTGCTTTCAATATTTTCTCATCTCCTAACGTTTTGATTTGCTTGCTTTCCTTCCTCCCTACTACATTCCTGCTCTCCCTCCACCCGCCCCCGTCTTGCCTTTTATCTCTTTCCATGACACTAAACACTAAATGAAGAAAACACTCTGAGTTTCTCTTAATATTTCTTCATATGTATCATGGACTGTATATAAAAGAAGATGCATATCTGTATGTATGTTGTATGATTGTTTAAAAGTATGACAATCACAAGTATTGGGTTCTACTGCTGTAAGTGAGGTGATATCTAGCTAAGTTAAACTGAGTTAAACAACACATGTAAAACACAGTACAGTGGAGGTCTGCAGCGTTAAGTGCTACTTGAAAGTGAGAGCAGTGGAGAGACAAGCAGAATTGGTCAGATATTTATTTTTTCAAGGCTGATTTGGTGTTGTAATGTCCTCACTGATGTACTTTACATACGAGACTTCCTCTCTCGTATGTTATCAATCTTCGATCAAACAAAAGTAATTCAGTTATTCATTCTAGAAGCCGTTGGATGAAGCTGCTGGAAACTGATACTTCACAGTGAGGACTGGAGCCAAGGAAACCTTGTACAAATATATAAACACATGCCGCAGCAGTTTGGTTGTGAGGCGCATGGACAAATCAAACAAAATGTGATCGCGCAAATGCTTCTGGCAGGCAGAGATTATTTGGGTTGGACACATTGTGGTGCTTTCCAGGTGCAGATGACAGAGAATCAGATGGGATGGGAGGATCTGTTTGCATCTCCAGTAAGAAGAATTTAACCCGTTCGAGTGCGGTGAATATCAGGGAGGAATGAGCTGAACATTGTAATTTATGAGAAAAAAAAATTACATTTGAAGAGGCTCCACCTGCGTTTTGTGATGACCGTGCAACACCTTTACATGCTATGGAGGAATTCATAACAGCAGTCTGCCCATCCATTTCCATGATAAGAGACCAAAATCTACTGAAGAAAACCATGTGATATGGTTGAAAGCTCTGGAACAAGATAGTAAGTCAAATTTAGTCAGTGATTGTTTTGTCCGACATCTATATTTAATTTATTTAAACCAATGATGGATGGCAAAATTATTATATTTTCTAATCCTGTAACTTTTAATTCATATTTTGAATATAGTTAATGGTACATTAGACATACCTTTCTCCAGGTATATTCTTCTATAGTGTGTCTCACAATGTAAAACGCCTGGACACTAGACTGTAAAGAAGGGCACATACAGCCCTCTAAACTTTTTTGTGTGACTTGTAAACTTACTGTAGCTGCCAGCAAGGTTGCCCATCACACCCTTCAACAGTTCCAATAACTTGAAAGCACGTTAGTTTCCATACCAGCCACTAGATGGCGCTCACTCACCTCTGTTCTCACAGGCTCCTATTAAGTTGATGATGTTGGGATGCTGGCCTAGTTTACACAGCACCTCCAGCTCCCCTGCAAAGTCTCTGTGGTCATTCTCCGAGGCAAACTCTGCAGGAGGAAGAGCACACGCAGCATCGCTAAACCAACTGCAAGCAAAGCAATCTGCAGCTGGCATCTTCAGAGGGAAATTTTCACGTCAGTGAAAAACTTCACTGATGTGAACGGACTTCACTTGTGTGCCAGTGTGATATATGTATATGTAAGTGTGATACGTGTATCTGTAAGTGTGATACATGCATCTGTAAGTGTGATACGTGTATCTGTAAGTGTGATATGTGTATCTGTAAGTGTGATACATGTATCTGTAAGTGCTGAAATGACAGTTACCTTTCAGCATCTTGATGGCTGCGCTCATTTTGTTGCCGTCCTTCTTGATCATGGCTTTGATGACCTGGTAATTAAAACCGTTGTTAGCTCACATGTTTGCATGGGAGAAACATTTCATATATCCAGAACGACCATGATGAGTGTAAACACCTGGCCAAAGTTGCCCTCTCCAATGACATCTTCAAACTTTATGTCCTCCCATTCAAGGATTGGATAGGTGAGAGGCTCTGGTGTGGGCTTGGGCCTTCGCGTCAGGGTCAGAGTTCCCGAGTTGAACTGCAGAATAGTTTCCTCACCCTGGTGATATAAACAGTCTGAAGTCAGCAAATATACAGATATGTTCTCTGTGGTCAGATTTTCTCATCTTTCTCGCAGCTTAGTAAGTCACTCTGTTTTCTAAAAACCACAACCAAACCGTGGTGCATCCTCACCGATCCCGACTGGTAGGTGAACGTGCGCCGACGGTTGAGCAGCGTCTTCCTGATGAAGAAGAGAGCCAGCAGTGCCAGCAGGATAGTCACACAGGTGACGGTCACCGAGCCCACCACTGCCGCCAGCAGCTGGTAACTGTCCCCCACGGGCCTCCTAGCCACTCCCTCGGTGGTCGGAGGTGAACTCTGCAGGCCTGTTTTGTTTTTAACAGACGGGAAGAGATGGAGAGAAAAAACAAGAAGAGCGATGGAGATGATTTTCAGACAGGTGAGATAAATACGCTGTTTTAGTGTAGACAGAAGATTATCCTCTTTGTGTGGGTGGCCCTGTTTAACTCAACCCGGGAAAACCCCAATATTGGCCAAAAGTATCGCAGTGAAGAGATTTTCCACCGGGAACTAGATTCGGCTAAAAATGAAAGCAAATTTGACCATAAAAATAACTCAGGTTATATCAGTATATTAAACTTTTTGATCCGTTCTTTAGAATAAACGACCCACTATATCAACAAAATATTTCTGGCCTGCAAAATACTGTTGCCCCTGCACCGCCCCACAGGGGTAAGGCTTAGAACAGGTTGGTGTGAGATCCCGTATTTTAGTCCCAAATCTTGTATGATTACGCAATTTTTCATGCGAATCCAAATCTTATATCCTGCTGTGGTAACACAGGGTGAAGGTTGAATGTATCATCTACTCACCATCTCCTTGTGTCATCTGCTGAACAAAGTTGCTCCACTCTCCGGGCACTTTGGAGAAAGCCCTGACTCTGAACTGGTAGAGCGTGCTGCCGTTGAGTGCTGTCACGTCTTTGGTGGTCTTGTTCCCATCGTCTGTGTCCACCCAAGGGTGAGGGCTCCCCTGGCCGATCGGCTGGTACTCTATGATGTACTTGATGATGCCTCCATTTGGATCCTCGGGGGGCTGCCACTTCACCTGGATGGCTGACACGGACAGGGGACGGGCCTGGACGTTGCGAGGGGATGAAGGGCCTGAGACACAGAAACACTGTTGTTCCTGGAGCCATCAAAAGTTATTCTGTCACATTAGACTTTAAATCAAACTTGTTAAAAGGCCTGGAATGGGTTCATTTCTAATTCAAAAAGCAGATTATACCTTCACACCCAACTATTAGCTGCTAAACTTTGTCCTCAATTCACACGTTTGTGGGCAGAGAGAGAGTCACCAAGCAACCAGCTAGCACCAATCAAATTCTTTTACTGAGAGTTTAAATCAAATCTAAGAAACTCTTATCACCATTAGTTTAACTTGTATATTTATTATTGAAAGCCATGCATCATCTGACGCTATAACAAACTATGGATCGTATTAGACCTCGTGTTTTGCCACAAACTGCATTGAGAGGAACCTCCCGTGCAGCTTGTTTCTAACCAACTGCAGAGGTTTTCATTACCCTGGCTGTTGATGCGGAAGTGGTAGGGTTTGGAGGGCGGCCCCTGGCTGCCACAGTTGATGAGGCGCACCACCACGGTGTAGTCCCGCTGATACTCCAGGTTGTGGAACTTGGTGGAGAGCACATTGAGCAGCGTGGTCTGCTCCAGCAGTTTGTCACTGTAGGGTGGCGGCCCGAAGAGCTGCGCTAAAAAGCCGCTGGCCGTGCCGGCATTAACGCCGTTGTTGGCGGGCAATCGCCAGCGTACAGTGGCATTGCGGCCCTCCACCGAGCTGATGTCAATCTCAGGTTGAACTGTGGGCTCTGCAGCGACAGAGAACACAGGATGAGCTGAGGGGCACGGCCAGCTCCTTTTGCATTTCGTCTCATTGAGCTAGTTTTGAACTTACACTTGGATTGGTTTTCCTGATTCTACCAGGGAGCTGCAGCACTTGGCACTGGGTCTCTCTGTTTCCACCCCATTATTATTGTGGGTCTCCTTATTGTGCTCTTTGCTCGGTGGCTGACCCATGACCTGCCATGGGTGTTTCCTGTTTCTTAAATATGTGAGCTTCATCACCCTCGATGTTTACATAAAATGAATGAACATATTTATTGATGCAGAATTTAATTTGAATTAGTTTTCTTTTCAATTTGAACTTCTCATCTCTTGATTTTAGTCTTAAATTGCCGTGTGGTCTTTCTAAAAGGTGCACTCCCACACAAACGCAACTTCCTCAGTCTTATGCCGTCCTCGGGGAATTTGTTTTACACCATTTCAAATCGTTTGAGCTTGTGCAAGAGGCTGCTGCACCCTGGTGACAAATAAAATTAGCTCTATTTCACACATGGACCAAACCGCATCAAACCTACTGGCACTATGTACTACTGCTCTCCGAAACAGCCACTGTTATATTTTGTTTTCTTCCGTTATCTTAGCTGAACTCACACACCCAGATATAAGCTCTCTCCCTCTGCACCACAGTCATTGAGGAATAAATCCGTCTCTGGCATTTGAATTAAGGTCATTTCAAATTGTTTTAATGGTTTTGTGATTTGCTGGCTGATGATAAATAAAGGTTATTTCTTTTTTTTTTGGCTATTTCCGTCTTGAACCCTGAGGGTGTTCAGTTTCTTTTTCTTTTCTTTCTTTTTTTTTTTTTTTTTTTTTTTTTTTTTATCAAAGAAGCGACCACAGATCACTTGACTCCACTGGCATCTTTCTATATTTGACATGAGGACAGATATGCCCCTGGGGAAAAGACAATTGCCCCCTTTAAGCATTGTAAAAGCACTTCACTATTACCAGATAATTATGCAAACTTTAGTGGGAATTTTGTTCCCGGGCAAGATTTTCACATAAATATACTAATGAGCAATGTTTGTGCCGTTATCTGTGGCTCTTACCGGGACAGTCGGTCTCCATGATGGTCTCTGGCCCCTCAGCCCCCTCTCCTCCTTCCCCAGGACGGCTCAGCTGGACACGGACACGGTAGCGTGTCGAAGGCTCCAGGTTCATCAGTGTGATCGGCTCTTTGTCACTATTGACTGAAAGAGAGCAGATGTAGGATGAGCTGATTACCAAAGATTTTTTTATTTTATTCTACTCACAGAAGCATTTTTGAGAATAAATCCTCGGAAGTATTGTAAATGATTTTATTATGAATTTGAGCAATGATTTGATGTCTTTGCTAACATATTATAACCTTGGCTGAACTGAGTTTGTGTTGAAATAATACTGATGACTGGTTTCCTTTTTCTGCGGCTGTGAAAAAAAAGTCAACAATAATCTTCTGTAACTTCTGCTTTCTGCTTTAAAAGCCGACTGCGGGATTGTTGTTGCCTGCTCACCGATGATGGAGGACCAAGAGTTTCCGTTCTCCACAGGCTTGTAGAAGAGTCTGATTGAGATGATGGGGCCGTCTCCTCGGTGGGAGTCCACCGGCATCACCAGCAGCTGCTTACTCCTCTTTTCCAGCAGTTTGGGAGCAGTAGTGGGAACAGGGGGCTCTGTGTGGACACAGGAAATGGCTTTACTTCCAAATCGGACACCCCATCTAATTATTATCTGATTGCTGAATTGATGATTATCATCACACATATGTCCCAAATTAATGGGCTAGTAGGGGCTTACTAAACCTGCTGGGCAAATTGCATCTACTAGTAGGCTATAAAGTTGCATCTAGTGGAACATGTAGTGGCTGTAGTAAGTATGACGGGTGCAAAGGAGAAATGTAATGTTTTGCCTAAACCTAACCAAACTGCAATTATGTCACGTTAACTATGTCCTTATTATTGTTACCTGTACTGTCTTGACCCTACCCCTACAAGCCCAGATATGGGACAGATGTGAGATCACAACCTCCTGTTCAACTGTCAAACTGGCTGAATTTGAGTTATGACCAGTGCCTGTAACAGAATAATATATTTACCTTTCTGTACATATATCTATAAATGTCACTCAATAAAAAGCACACACTCAGACCTTTAATGGTGAGGTTGAACTTGCGCGAGTCCTGCCCTCCATTGGTGGACACCCTACACTCCCACAATCCTCCTTGTTTGGCGCTCAGGCGAGGGATGTTAAACATGGCTGTGCTCTTACTTGAGTCCATTACGGTGTGAGAAGCCTGAGAGTAAAACACGCAACATGGCAAATTAATGCAATACACGGTGAAAAAGCACATTTCCATTTCCTGTGCCTGTTTTTGTGCCGCTTGAATTTTTCCTCACTCTTGAGAAATGTCTTAGTTCCTGTGGGAAGCGCCGGCACGATTCTTTACCAGATTGTTTCTATTATCAGAGAACAGCACAGAAACAATAACACAGAAACTGAACATATCACTTACAGGCAATACATGGTAGCTGCTGCGCTGTGGACTGATACAGCCTTATCTGCTCGGGCCATTGTGTGGTTGACTTCCTCAAAACGTGACTCAACCTTCTAATCATCAGCTCAGACTTAAAGGCAAATACTTTTCATTATTTAACGAGAGCCGCGGCACCAGACTTTGTTCCTGGAGGGCCACAAGACTACTTTATTTGTTCTATTTTTTTTTTTTTTTTTTTTTTAATGAGGAACAATTTTGGAACAGAGGAACAAATTTGGAAAAAAAAAAAACAATTATTAATTTGTCTTGCTAAATTAGATGAGAAGACCAGTCCCTCTTATGACCATCATGTGCATTAGCTACGGTATTGAACATGAGCCAGGAAGTGGTTAGCTTAGCTTAGCATAAAGACTGAATACAGATGGAAACAGCTAGCTTGCCACTGTCCGAGGTTAAACATACTATGAGTACATCCGTTCCTCTGAAGCTCAGTAATTATCATGGTGAGTATAGTTAATAATCTGAACTGTATGAATTTCAGGCAATGCGAGTTATGTATTGCAACTTCTTCTTGACAGTTTATAGCACTAATCTTCATCTCTGCTAACTGCAAAATTGTTCAGCTGTTGTTCTCTTCATGTAAAAGTTACAGCACGTTCTCCTTATATCATCACAACGTCATCATCATTTATACATTTATATTTGTGAAGGGATTACGTACATGAGAAGTAGCCTAACATTAATTTGAGAGCTTCAGAGTTGCTGGTACTCTAGGCATACATTTAAACTTTTAAACCTTGAAAGAGTCAGGCTCCACGTCCAGCCTGTTTGAGGACTGGCTCCAATTTCACAGAGTTACAAATCCCTGCCAACAAAGCAGATAGAAGTGTTTCCTAATATATTGAACTGTTTCTTAAAGTGGCATATGAAACTGAATATGGACCACCGCGTTCAAGAATATAGTCTCTTTATTTAAAGCAAGCTGCATCACCCTCTCACTGTGGTCAGGTAGTTAATCTCTGCCAGACTAACTGGATTTACATTCTATTTAACTCATGTATTTTGTTTATTTTTTTATTCAGGCTACTGTGATTTATCTTTGCAGGAGTTCTGGGAGCCACTGCCGGTCTTCCTACCTTGAGCACAGTGCTGTCCAGCTTTCGCAGCTCAATGCTGTTGTGACTGGGCAGGGGGTTGCCTGTGGCTGAACAGTAGATCTTGGGGCTGGAGTTCAGATTCCACTCCAAGTTACTCTCCAAGTCCAGAATCTGGGGAGCCTGGTCTGAAGACGGAAAGAGTCATGGGGCATTACAGGGAGCAAGAAAAGACCAAAATGGATTGTGACAGAGGAAAATGACGGGGCAGATGAAAGAATGATGGAGGAGAGAGAGCAGCAGAAGTGCATTTCAAAACCTTCGTTCAAAGTCAAACCGTCAGTTTTTGAAATCAGGCATCCCACTAATTATGTTCTTGTTTAACTTGTGTTTACATATACAAGAGAATGAAAGTCTTGACAACTTCAGGATTAAACACACGGACTATTTGACGTTCCAATTCAAAACTTCAAATGATGGTGGTACATGTTGTTTTATTAAACTAATGAATACTGCAGACTTTATCAGAGGTGCTAATGAAGCTAACTTGAGAGGTGAAATGTTATTTTAATTATGTATAAATGTATATTTTAAATTGTATAACTGGGGCTCAGTGATAATTGGCTACGGGAATGAAAATGAACAATGCACTAATGATACAGACCAAAGAGATTAACATGATGGAGGTGATACCGACCAGACTTCTCACAGTTCTGTCCTCTCCACCCCGTAGGACACTGACATCCACTGAAACGGTTGCAGACTCCTCCGTTCTGGCATTTGCAGCTCAGCTTGCAGTCTGGGCCATACATGTCATTATGGCAGGCTGACGACAGAAAAGAGAAAGAACAAAACTTCATAGTCACAAAATATAGCTAGAACATGTTATGTTAAACCCACATTCAACAAATATTCGAATAAAATAGAAATAGAGGAACACGTTTAAGTGAAGTCTTGTGCTTACCACTCTCACAGCGGCTCTTGAACCAGCCGCTGGCGCAGGAGCAACCGTAGGGGTCTGGTAGGCAGAAGCGAAGCCCCTTGCAGTTCAGCTCGGAGCCACACGGCTCCTGGCAGTTTCGACCAAACATTCCTTCTCTGCAGGCTGCGAGCCATCGGAGAAAGACAAATTCACAAATGTGTTTATTTAAAGTCCTCCAGTTTTGCTGCATCACGCACTGACCTGACCTGCAAAACACCAGCAGTGTAACTAATCTGCCCATGTACTAATCTGGAATCTGGTGATTTGGTTCCTGATCATATGGACTGTATTAATTGTAAATGAGGCCAATGCGAAGTCCCTCAAACTGCAATACCACCAAGGGCCACTAGAGGTTGGCTCCAAAAAGGCTCTGGCATCCATAGACCTCCATTATATTTCTTTCATGAAATACAAAGTCAAAAATGTACTTCCACAAATCACTTTCGGTGTAGTTTGCTTAAGTCACTCTTTCTTATTAGTTTTCTGGCAGTCCATCTGAAAATAATCCCGCCATTAATAAGAGATGAGGCCTCAAAAAGTGGCATTTTTGACAGGCCTGAGGTGCAGTCGAGTTTCCGCTAATGTTGCGCCAGGCGTATTCCCAATCAGTTCGAGTCAGATCCTCGCTGCCTCGTTTAAATATGAGGTAGCGAGTCACTTATGGTAACTAATGGATCCAAACTATCAAGGTGGCGAAGGACAAATTTTCTAACTCAAGGCATGATAACAGCAGTTCACAAACCAATAGTGACGTGACTGTTGGTTGCTGCTTGGTCAAAGAGGCCAACTTCCAGTCAACACATCACAGGCAATGCTCGGTTAACTTTACTGATGGGAAGAAAACCGCTGGGCCTCCAATCAAACTCAAGACAAAGCATTGCCGCTGCTTTGGCAGTATTATGAACTGAACGAGCTGTAGGCCTGTGTTGACTCTCCCGCAATAAACTGCAAGTGCCGCACAATTCAAGTAATGTGTTTTCCGTGAGCAGTGTGTTTTGTTTTGTTTTCCGCCAGAGAGGACAGGCAGAGCTAACGCAACGGGCTCGCTCTACAACTGCCAACTGACTGACGTCACACAGGTGAAGCTGTTTGGATCTCTGGTAGGTGAAGTCCATAAATACTACTGTAATTAATGTTTGTCGCCAAAAACTGAGATCTTTGAGATTATTAACTCAGGTTTATAAAAATAACCTGCTGTATGGGTTTCTCAGCCTTATCACAGTCAACAGTGCTGTTTGCTGATTTGTCCGTCCACCCTGACCTGGCTTCTTACTTTTAATGTCTCCTCAGTTCAAAATTCCTGTGTTCCTGTGTGTTGTTTTTTTTGGACTAGGACATTTCTAAAGGCATTTGATAAGAGTAATTATGTGTATTTATTCACACATTTAACACTTTGATTAAGTCAAACTTATTCAAATGTCTTAATTAGTCACTGTGTCTCGATAACAATGGAGGAATCTTACTTTTTATACATTTCTGTTACTCTCCTTCTCTTTCTGTTCGTCTGGCTTTCTCACACGCTTGCTTGTTCACACGCACAAAGTGATGCCATTATATTTATACTTGTATTGTACAAACCTGTCTCACAACGTGTTCCCATGAATCCTGGAGGACAGATACAGTCTCCATCCACATCATGACAGACACCACTGTTAAGACACTCTGGACAGTCCCTGTCACAGTTAGGGCCCCACTTCTTACCGGGACAGTCTACAGAGAGACAAAGATTTCTCAGACTTCCTCAGAACAGCAAACACAGAGTAATAACTTTTGTGTGGTATTTTTACAGCCCATATGGCCGATTTAAATCATAGAATTCATTAAACATACTTCAAAATCAATAAAAAAAAAAAAAAAAAACGTAAAATGGTACACAATGGTAAATCACAGCATCACAGTGAAAAGCTCAGGAGAAAAGCTCTACATCTGGTGGGGAAAACTAGAAGAAGCTTAGAGTGGAGCAGGTGGAGGGTGGAGATGGTGGTACACCCGCTTTACAATACTGAGATACAGGAAATGGAACAAACACATGTGCCTTACATGTGTCTTGCCAAAAAATGCAGATGTAGTTTATGGTGACTTCACAGTTTTGTTATGTTCATGCTTACCTTCGATGAGCATGAAACCAGAAGCCCACTGTTTAATTTATAGGAATCATTCAACATTTGGGGGAATGCTCTTATTTACTTTTGCTATAGTCATTAGCTCAGTTTAGCTCCACGCCCGGAGGAAGGAGGAGACAGCGAACCTGGCTCCATCTAAAGCCTAGAATAATTAATCCACCAGCATCTGTATAGTTTCACTAATCAACACAATATAAAAAAAAAGCATGAATTTTAGTAAATCAGTGGGTCACCTGTATCATATCTCCTCCTGTATGTAGTGACATCTGACAAACGTGCATACAAATTGCATAAAATCTGTGTCACAAAAAATGATGGTTGATGCAATCTGACTCTCAGCATGTGACTGGCTGTGTGTGTGTGTGTGTGTGTGTGTGTGTGTGTGTGTGTGTGTGTAAGGATTTAACAAACCTCTAACAATGAGCCTCATCCAGGCACCGCGGAGGGGGGTGTCCCCGACATAGCTGGCACTGTAGATTCCTTGATTGTCTTTGGAATTTGCTTTCTCCACCGTCAGTACGGCGGTGCGATTGATCATATCGTCCCAGTGAGTCGTATAAAAGTAGTTTCCTACACAAAACATGTTCAAACATTAACGGCATAGTTTCAAACTTTATTTGCTTTATATCTTCTATGAAACGCCTGAAAGTGTTTGTGTCTCTTAATGCGATTTCAATTTTCCTCCCCTCGTCTTCAGTTGTTCAGGTTCAGATTCAGGTCACTTTATTTGTACCCGTAGGTGGATTTTTTTTTTTCGCAGTAAAAGAGAGGGCTAAAAGAGGTGCTATGACTTGCTCATATGAATATTTGCAGCTGGAACAAAGCTGTTTCTGTAGCGCTTCGTCCTACACCTCGGGGCCAAACACCTCCCTCCAGACGGAAGAAGCAAAGCAAAAACTCTCCATGTAAGGGGTCGTGTTCGCTGGCTTACCGTTGTACTTCCAGGTTACATCTCTTCTTTGAGAGCTGAGGTGCTGCATGCTGAGGTGAACTGTCTCTCCTTTGTTAGCAGTCAGCGTCAGGTAGTTTGGAATAAAATTAGCTGCAAGAAAAAACAAAAACCTTATTTTCTAAAAGATAACACACCTTCCAAACTGATTGCGTATGTAAAACTGGATCACAAGTAATTAGGTTAGAAGAGCCTGGTCATAACAGGAAGTTAAAACTCTCTCCTGCACAACCTGGTCGCGTGAAGGCTGAACGCACCTTTGATGCAGTTGTTAATCATTGTGACCGTCTCCAGTGGGGGGACTTCCTGAGTGGATTCACAGTAGAAGATGCCAATGTGATCCAGATCCTGGAAGTCTCTGGCCACAGCCTCTCTGTTCCTGGGCTTAAGCACTCCAAAGTTTGGCTTCTTTGATAATATGAGGATTTTGTTGTCCCTCTTGATGTCCAGCTCCACCTGGGCTGGACTGCGCTCTCCATTGATGCAAGAGATGGAGAAGTGGTTGACGTTGGTGACCTCGGCTGTGGAGATCATGGTCAAGTCGATCACGGCATCTGTAGGACAAGACACAAGTCATTCTCTGGCACGAGGCTGGGTCACAGGTTTTATTACAACACTACAAACCTTAACACAGATCCACTGGATCAACACACATTTTTTTTCTTATTTAGACATTGAAATAGAGAAGACATCTATTTCAGGGGAAGTTTTCATTGGTGGTTACTGGATTTCTATGATACTCAACAAAACCATTGTTTAATTGGGCTAAAATTACGGTCACATCTGCCTCGGCATGAGTGATATTGTATTCCTGGTTCTTCACGGTAAAGCTCAGCTCCATTGTTTTCCAGACATCTGGTGGAGGGTTTAAAAGTTTGAATTCTAATGTGTCAATCCAAAATATTCTTGTTGCAAACATTACACCGACCTCTTACACAACAGTTTTCTTCATGTGTTCCAGATAACACATGTCCGAATTTCACTTCTGGATGAAGTGAAGCAGAGTGACTCAACTCATTTTCATCTGAGTGCCAAAACGCAGAGAATAATTATTTTTTTTTAACTCGCTTTTTAAAGTATCTGTTTCTGCCACCTTAACCTTAGAATGTATTCATAATAAGTGATTATTTGACTGATGTATTAATACATGATAAAAGTGATACAGACCCTGGTTCAAAAACCTCCAGGAATGTGGATATCTGAATAAAAGTGCCAACATAAATAAGTCAGTTTGTCCAGCATTCCTTCTCCCTGGCATTTGAGCCCACATCCACAGAACAATGGGAGGAAACATGGATGAGCTCCTTTTTTTCCCTGAGGGTTCAGAAGGTTCCACACTCTACACTGCAGGGTGTTTATGACTTTAACAAAAAATAAATTAATAAAAAAGGATATATATCCAATTATATAGCCTATAGACTAGGCTCAGGTAGGACATCGTTTTTTTCTTAAACACACATTTCCTGAAAATGAAAGTGGACTTTTGCTCCGTTAAAAAAAGCAACACAAACAGCCTTAAATTAAGTTCCCTCTTACCTGATAAATCAAAGAAGCACAACACAAACACCGACAAAATCCTCATGATATATATAATCCTCATCGGGGAAAGCGTTGTGTTACCAAATCAATTGCCAACTAGGGTTTTCAGGGAGAACTCTACATCCAAAACGGTGACGCTGCGTCACGTCGCTGCGCTTTTTTACGCATAACTTGGCGAATCCTCGAAATCTCCAGTTCAGGTTTAAAATCTCTTCGGTAACAGAATACCTTTAAGGGATGGTATCACACTACTGTCAGACTATGCACAGAGTGCAACTAGCGGTAAATCTCAGCCTTCTCTGGGTGGGAAAGGAAGGAAGAGCGTCACCAGACAGCGGAGGACTGCTGGCGCTCGAGACCTCCCCGATCCGATTAATGTATTTATGAGTTTAAACTTTGCCACTTTTTGTTCCAACAGAATGCAAATACTCAACTGGCTGTCTTTGCATTCAATTAAACCTGCAATTGATTGAGAACGTCTATTTCAGAAGAGAAATAATATCATATTCAAACTTCTGTGGCAGTATTGCTTTATTTACTCTCTAATTGAATTGTTTACACTTGTGTTTTCATATTTTTTATTATAAGAAACATATTCAAAACATGAAGCATCAGGATTTTTGTGCTTGGCACAGCTTTTAAAATAAATACTATTGGAGAATTTATGAATACATTTTAACAAAACATATCTCCTACTTGTTGCATAATATGCACTCGATGAAAATACTGCATATGCATCCAAACTTAGCATGCATGTGTGTGGCCGAGATCTGCACTCTGCATGTCCCATGTGTCCTCCAAAGCTGACATTGAATGTAATTGCTGCCCTTGATGTTAACACCAAATGCAACAGCAGCCTGTATGAAGTTTTGCCAAATGCAACAACTTTGTTCTTTCACTTCAACGAGTTGGTTACAATCCCAGCAGCTCTGACGGTCACTCTCTCCCTGCCATCACAATCAGTCAGCCTCAGGAAATGATGAACAACATGCTTGTTATGTCTATTTCTGCCCCGAACTTTTAAGAGGGCTCCACATGTCTCACTATGAAACATCTAGTTGGAACAACTGCACACGCCTTTTCTCATTTGCTCTGCATAAGCTCGCGGGCTGATTTGATGTTTTTTTTCCACATTTCCTCGCTGCTTCAGACAATCGCCTTGAAGTAGACACAGCTTCTTATTGTTTGATATTTCCTGTTTTCAATTTCGGGAGCTCACACGGGTTTCTTTTGCCTCCAAGGCATATTCTATACTATTCTAAGAATAAAAAATAATCTAAGGCTCGTTGATAAATTGATTTACACACTGATTAAGTCAATAATGTCATATGCTTATAATATCAAATAGTGCACAAATCACCGACTGAAAACCATTATTAGAAGAAGAAGATGTCCTGGTGGTTCAAGAAGCTAAAAAATAACAGAAAAGAAATTAAATCAGAATTTGAAATGGGAAGTTTCCATTTTGCCTCTTGGCAAACACAGGGTCTTAACGCTCACAGTTGGCTCAGTTGGTCCCTTTGACGTGTTAGTGTGACCTGTGTAGCTCAGAAGCCAGAGCAACTCCTTTTTAAAGACCCTCTTATTTAGTTTTTACATACTTTAAACAGTGAGAACAATAATACTGACTTGTCACATGAACAGACTGCTACCTACACAGTTGTGTTTGCAGCACAAGTCTATGGACAATGTAGCCAGAGGTTTATAATATAAAATGAAGTGCACTTTCAGAATACTTTTGCACACTCCTCTGAGGCATTTTTTTTTTTTTTTTTTGATGATTACAGCAGGTTTTGCAGATTTCAATTTAGAGAAACATCAGGAGGAAAGCAAAGGAGGAAGCACAGAGACAGAAAAGTGTTGCGTGTTGAAGACATAGCTTGGTGGAGCTTACATAGGAAGCCAAAAAGGAAAAGACCAAAGGCTGGGTCAACACAGATGCTTCAGCCTCTGGCTGCATTAAGTCTGTCAAGAGCCAGAAACCAGGAGTGAGTGTTCTCATGTGAATGTGTGTGCATATGTGCGTATATCTATGTGTCCATATGTGATGGCTCACTGGAGTGACAGGGAAGCAACAGCCTGTGAGCGTGCATGTGTAATGCACCCAGAATATTGTTTGTGAGTCCATATATGTGTGTGAATGTGGAAGAAATCATTCTGGCAGGGTGGAGGCGTCTATCTGCACTCCTCAGACATTAGCCATTGTATCCAATAGCCTTTGTTGTTGTACAGTAGTTACAAACTGTGTTTGTTGTTAGAGTGACAGCCACTTGCTTAATTCCACCACCAGACAAAGACACGGCACAGCGCATCTCCTGGCCAAGTTTAAAAAGCGCACTATTGCCTCCTGAGGCATAACAGTGCAACAAACAAAGAAATGTCCTTATGCACTGGCGTGTGCAGCAATTGGCTGGACAAGAAACAAAGAAATAAAGAGGATGAGCTGTTTGGCAGGCATGCAGACAGTCAATATAATTGCGGTTTGTTTCGAATTACCTTAAAAATCTAAAGTGCAGTGTGGATCTTGTAATTAAAGTGAACTGGTAGAAATGAATGCACGAATTATATGTAAAACGCATATAAATGTTAGCTAAACTTTTGGTGTTCTTGGTGACAGTAAGTTATATCATTCACCCGACATGTAAGGGTTCTTATTCTGTACATGAAGACATAGTCAGGTTTCATCCTCATCTTCATAATCTCCTTAAAAAAAAGTTGTATCCTTGTCTGTATTGTTGTATCTACAGTTTATATTGCCACTCTAAAGATTAAGTTTTCACAAACTCCATCCAGAAAAGTGTTTGTGGTCAGCTGAAAGCTTGTAGGGGAAACGCCACCTAAATTGCGCCAAGCATTAAATTTATAGCAACACGCTCCCGGGCATGTTTTAGTGGTTTCTGACATTTTGTTGTGGTTGCAGTGGAGGAGGTGGTGATGGCGTTAGCTGGGGGGTTGTCTGGAAGTGAGGCCGGCAACAGAGGCGGGAGGTCTGTGAGACTTTGTGAGAAAGTTTGTATTAAATTCCCATTTCCCCTCATTGTGTGGCGAGCTGGCCTGGCTCCACACGCACTGATCCTGCTGGGCCCTGGGAGCTGAAGCAAGGGTGTCACTCACACCTCTCCGGCCTCCTGAATCACCCCCCTTTGATTTTTCCCACCAACTGCAGTTATAAACCCCTGACCTCCATCCCAACACACTCCATGTTGTCTGATAAAGAAATCCTTCCCAACTGGATCAGGGAGATGTAAAGAGATGTGAATGATGTATGAATGTGTATCTCAAAGCGTGCTTGTGTGTGAGAGAGAAAAAAAACCCTGCTGTGAGCGATAGAGAGAGTGTAATGATGAAAGACACAGATTTAGAGATAGTGCATGTGTGTGAGAATTATTAGTATCATTTAAATGCCTCCATTTTACCAAGTTGGATTTCCCCAAATATAAAGAGCCATAAAAGCCTGATAAACTCTCCAGCAGTACTTCTACTGTATGTGAGTTCTGATTGTGTTTACGCTCTCATACGATCTATCTGTCAAAAGCTTCTTCAGAGGCAGATTTCCAACACTTTAGTGAGAAACTGACAGGTTTACTCGGTATTATCCAACCCAGAATCATGGCAAAATGTGAAAAAGCCACGCTTTAGGCCTATCTCGGCGTGAAAGTTACACATTTCAAAAGCCTGAAACCTGAAAACACACACGTAAATGTCATGTATCGCAAGGTCCTGCAACAGAAGCAACACATTTTGGCAGTATTAGGATGCAGGAGGGTGATTTGGTGGCATTAATCACAGACTGCCATGCGAGACGATTATCCAGGAGGTGACAATGTTTTTGTTGAGTTGTTTCCTGGCCCAAACCATGTTTTTATTTTTCCCTAACCCCAACCAGGTTCTTTCTCCTAGCCCTAAACAAGTTTTCTTTCCCTGACCCCAACCATGTTGTTTTTCCTAACCTCAACCACGTGCTTATTTAGTAACCCCAACCATGTGTTTTATTTTAAATTTCCTATAAATCACAGGAAAACGTGTAACTTTCACACCTGGATAGGCCAAAGCGTGACTATTTCACGTTTTGCTTTGATACCGGGTTGCATTATCCCAAATATGATCTGCTCAAGGCAGTAAGCTAATCATGTTCCAGTGGAAGTGAGTGGCGTCTAGCCTTCAGTTTATTAAAAATAAACAGATAGGGATTCACAGATCAGTGCATGCATGGAACATATTTTAAGTGCGTATAAGTAATCTGCTTTGTACTGTAGAGCCTAGTTGTGTAAAACAGAATACAACAATCCAAGATAGCAGCCCATCCATTCCAAAGTGTCCTGATGCATCCACACTCAAGCGGCTCTTTTCACAGACCCGTTAGTTTTAGTTGTACCCACTGGCTCAAATTGTTACGGAATAATTTTGGAGCATTTACCATGCTCACCAAAAACATGTTGGTCTTTAGCAAATGTTTTTGTAATGATTGTGTAAGACCAATAACAAGTATTTTGGTCCAGCGGGTCTCATGTGACACAGCACAGCATAATGCTTTTCCTGGGGCTTTGACCGAGATGCTGGGAGACTGTTGTAGTTCTGAATGCTTCTTATTAAAACAAACCCAAGTTTATTCCAATGAACTGCTTCATTTTATACTAGTTGTGAAAAAAGGGGAGCAATATGCACAAATATACTTTGTTATACTTTACCATTATGTGTTTTTAGTTCGTATTACCATTTTAGATGTTCTGGAGAATCTAAAAGCTATCATTGAACAGTTTAGTGTTGTACCAGTTATTGAACTGCTCCTATTCATGTACTGATGTTGTCGTAACTACTCGCTCTCAGCTGGACTTAATTACTTTGTGGTCACAGACAGTTTTTTTTACCCAGATATGATGATGATGTAACTCACTTTCTACAATAAATATTTAAAATCAAGTGACAAGCTTCTGATTTGACATCAGTAGTGGTCAGAGTGCTACAAATGTGTAGCAAAAGGTCACAAACTGATTCACACTTTTATGCAACATTATGTTTTCAGGTTGTCTGTCTGTCTCGTGAATGCGATTCCTCAGCTACGACAGAAGGGAGTTTCTTTAAATTTGGCACAAGCATTCACGTAGACTCAGAGATGTACTGATTAGAATTTGGTGGCCAAAGGTCACAATGTTTGTCGGCCTTCCCTCGAACATTCATACTGTCATTTAGATAGAATTTGACACAAATGTCTAATAGGTTGAAATGGTGATAACATTTTAGACCCAAAAGGTCAAAAGTCAGCTTCACTGTGATATCATAATGTTCTGCAAAAACACACTCTCTGGCTATTATTTAACACCATAGCTCATGAACAGAAGCCGACACTGTGACCATATTTCACACTTAGTAAGATATTGGATCGGTGACACTAGTCTGAAACTGTGGTGATTGTTTAGATTGTTTGTGCTGTCAGGTTGAAGATGTGTGTGAAACATCCACATTTTAGAAATAAGCTTCTTTCCAGCAACACCCATACTTTTACTGTCAACATTGTGTTCTATCAGAATTGGCTTTATTGGCCGAATTCCTTCAACAGTATCTGAACCGGAGAGCTGATGTACGATCAAAACAGAGCCAAACATACGTCAGTGCAAATACCTTCACACAAGCACATAAACTGAAATGCGTTAAAGCCTTCACATGAACACATCTGAACTGTGCAGCTGTAATAATGACTGGAGACACTGAACCACCTCCTCGGACATGAAGACAGAAGTGTGGTGAGATCACAACAAATGAGATCCTAACCTTTGTCGCATGTCGCTTCCTTTCCTCTCCCATATTTCCCGTCACTTTCCACTGTACCCTTTCTCACAAAGAAAGAGCTGCCCATCTAAGTAACCTTAAGGGGAAAATGTCTCCAGCAGATGAATTGACACACGGAACGATGGGAAACGATTTGACAGAAGACAAAAATATTCAAAGTTAGCGTGGCCACAGGGCGAGCGTGATGGGTGAAGTTGCTGAGACACAGTCAGAGCTGTGCACGAGACATATAATCTTATCTGAACACATGTTTGTAGACATGTATAGCAAATCATTAGCCCTTACCTCTTTACTATACAGACACACACACACACACACACACACACACACACACACACACACACACACACACACACACACACACACACACACACACACACTGTGTACCACCAGGGATATACTGAGCGAGTTATTGACAGGTTTAACGGTCTCATGATTCAAGTTTCAAGTTCTCCATGACGGGAACACTTCCCTTCCCTCCCTTCCATTTCCTCCGGCTCCACCAGCAATCTCATTACCATTATAATACAGTTATACAGACATTAACCTCATGGTTAATTTCAAGCCATAACATAGACAGACTGTTAGATGGCAGGGATGGTATTTCCATCTAAATATTCCTCCATCAGTGTGAACAGTGTAACCAGTGAACAGAACGTTACTACCTCAATGTAGACAACAAGTGGTTTGAATTATGAGAGAAAGAAAATGTGAACTGACAACTTACAGAATATACATTGTTTGTGGCTATGTGAGGAAATGTTCAGCTCTCTTACTCTTCAATACCAGCATGTATGAGAGTGAGCGGATGGCAAATGAACGATCACTGCATCACTGGGGGTGTAGCAGCAGGGTTTTCAGAGAAAGAAGCATAAAGGGATTAAAAAGGATGATATCTCATTATAAAGTAGCTCTTTTTATTGTTTTAAATTATATATTGTTCGGATGGTGTTATGGACAACAATGGACATTCACAGGGTGTGAAATACTGATGTTCTATCGAAGTCATTGGTGTCAGAGCATAGACTGTATATAAAAGTGAACGTAGCTTCCAGGTTTGAAAAATGAGGCCAATACAGAAGTGTCTTAAACTACAATACCAACGAGGGCCACTAGGGGCTGGCTCTATAGACTCCCGTTCAACTTCTATTATGAAATACAAAGTCAATACATTGTTTTCGGCAAGTCAATTTAGTGTTGTTCGCTAAAGTCACTTCTTCTTATTAGTTTTCTGGCAGCCTATCTGAATATAATTGGATTATTTAGATATAAGGCCTCAAGAAGTGGCATTTTTGGGGTCATGTCTGTTTGATTGACAGGCCTGTGGTGCAGTTAGATTTCTGCCATCAGTGGGCGGGGCATAGTGTCCTCGGGTTCCCAGTCAGATCGAGTCAAATTGAGTCACTGTTTGCTTTTCCCCAGCTTGTCTAAATATGGTTACTTCTGTCTCCAAAATAGAAAGACTGGGATTGCCAAAATTCGAACCCGAGGCTTCGTAATGGAAGCTCACAAACCAATGGGTGACGTTACGGTTGGTTGCCGTTTGTGTCAGAGAGATACTCACAAGTTGCCGTTTTGTGTCAGCACCGTGAAAGAGAAGTGACGGAGTAGAAAGAAAGAGAGAAAGGAGGAGGTTGGATGGACCAAACACAGCTTTCACTCAGGTGATCAGTGTTTGAGTCCATGAGAAAGAAACCGACATCATGAGTAACTTAAGTAAGGTAATTGCGCCATGTAAAATATTAAACTAACGTAATTTACATGGCATGCACAACATTACCTGCGTAAAATTACTTTTTAAACCCAAACCGTGATCTTCTCCTTAACCTATCCATGTGGTGTTTGGTTCGTTAAACCGAAGACACCTGGTGCACATCTCTGGGTTGAAAACAGGTTGAACTGGCAGCGTTTGGCAGCACTACTGCAGGGAGAAGGCTCCTGCCAGCATCCCTGGCCCACAACACTGCTGGTAAATTCATGCATTTTGTCCCAACATGGTCGCATTTCTGTGCCAGTTGTAACGAGTGTTGTGGCTTTGACGGGACTGCTCTCTCTTGCAATCTGTGCTTTCTGAGCTACTTTCACGCACAGTAGGAGTAAATGTGTGAGGTTCTTTAGAGTTAATGTCTCCCATCACAGTTTCTAACCAACATGATCTAACTGGGAAGGGGAACGAAATACATACTCTGGTATGTTAAATCTAAATATTTTCCAAAACCACTTGAAAGCTGCATATTCTAGTAGGTTTGATACGTTTCCTCCCTGAGAGACAAAACCAGTGAGCACTAAGCAGTCCGTTTTATATCCTCCAATGGCATGAGTAACGAGGCTGACAAAAATGACCTAAAAGGTTTATCTACATGTCTTGGCAAAAATATTACTGCTGCTCAAATAGCTAGTTGATCCTTTTGTGGCATTTACAATGTGCTGACGACATGTTATGAGGTTATTTACTTCCATGAAAATGTGTGCCAGTAATTGAATATAACTGTAACAATTGCCCTTTAAACCAGTTTCACCATCTAATTATACTTTTTTTAGCACTTACAGTTTATTTATTTAGCACCACACAACCCAATAACGGCAGCGTACTCTGTCTGTTTCCCGTTCATTTTAAGAGTTTGTCTAATTTTGTCTATATGAACACGACACACAGACACAATCTGGACTCACACTAATGTAACTGGGAAGAGGCCACATGCTCATAAATACTTTTTTCCTGCCCATTCATCAGTCTCACACTGGAAAGAAAATATGGTCCAGAATTGAGGCAGCGTGACCCGCCACCAACTCTGGTCTCCCAATCTGCCTCCTGGGGGCGAGGTTGGGGCACTGTGAATGTGGACGGGGTGATGTGGGTCCACCACCAGATGCACAGCTCGGTGACCCGTCAGAGTGACACCAAACAAACCCTCCGTGTTGTCAGGATGTTGATGGATGTTGATGTTTTAGCCCCTGCTGACCTGGCACAGGTACATATACTGTACACGCAGACACACACCTTACTGATGGTGTTATGGAAAGCCTGCAGATCAGACTGAGGAAATCCCAATCATAACAGCGTGAAGTCGACCTGTAGGTTTGATGCGATAAAAAAAAAAAAAGAAAAATAAAAGAAGGTGATATTTTCCAGAACAGGCAAAATGGTTTTGATAGTTTACCTTTTGAAAGGTCACATATAATCCTGAGAAGCTGAGCTTTTCAGTCTGCTTTGCATATCAATCACAGCTCCCAGAAGACGAAGGCTTTGTTATATTTCTCTCCTTCTGTCTGTGCTTTGGTTGCAGTACAGGTTATAGCACTAAAATTGCCCTTAAATTATTTGAATGATTCCAAAAAACAACTTTTGTTTGTCTTATAGGATTCATTTAAATACTTCTTTCTTTGTAAAATGCTGCCAAAAGAATGAAAGAAATTTTGAAAACAATGGCACAAACAATGCATTATTCCTGACTTGGCCATGGTCTGATGGAGCTGTTTTTTTCATCACTGTTATTATGCAAGTTATGGCTGCAAATCCTAATGACAGAAATAGAATATCAGTCCCATCAGAACGTGGTATCAAGGATATTGTGGAAAGGGAGTGGTTGCTGAGTCCAGCCAACTCTGTCTCTGGAATATTACAGGCGTTTTTGAGGGAGTTAAATAAGTGTGGGAGTGCTGAGCTGAAAGGCAAGATTTTCCTTTAGACTATAGCCACAGAGGCCCCGGAAGTGTGATTACCTGGGGAAATGATGTGAGCTGATGTTAAAATGATAGAGTGAGCCAGGGAGGATTAGAAGTGAGGGGTTTACAACAGAAGAGAAAAGCGAGAGAGAGAGATGGATGAGCTGTTGTTGCTTGTCCTTAGTGTCCAGAGAACTTGAGCCAGATTCAGGAAGAGGTACTGCTGCTGCAGGCTGATATGTGTGTGAAGGAAGTGGAGGGAGCGCAGGGGCAGGAATCACCCTACAGGCAGGAAAAAGCCTGTGGAGGTGATGGCGGGGGTGGAGGTGGAGGGTCTCGGCTCCTGTCTGATAGCTTGTTCAACAAACACACTCAGACACACACATGCACACAGTCGGACATGGTCACAGCTCCGCCGGCTATAGGTTCTTGTTCCCATCAACTAGTGGGAAGGAGGGACACAGCTGCTGGTGCCAAAGCATAAATGCGCTCGCAGTTACTGAGGAAGTTGGTGTAAGTAGGCTTTATTACATGCTACAGTGCTGCCGGGAACACTGGTGCTGCCAAATGCAGGCCGTGCCATTGTAGGAAATCCACTTTTTTACCATACATGTGCTTTTGTAAGCACCAAGAAAAGCTACAGTACTTGTGATTCCATTGGAATGTGCAAAGAAATTTGTTTAAAAAACATAATTTTGGCATTGCTGTTTGATTTAACAACAACAGTTTTCCACGTGACTTTTCGGCATTAAAAAAAAGCAATTCTTGGTTAGTTTTATGACTATGAGACTTGAGCTTCATCCAAAAGTACATATTTTAAAAGACACGCCCACATAGATGAACTCCCTCTGTTTCAATTTAAGTACATTTTACACTACAGTGCCTTATTTCACTCGCTTTAAAACAATCTTTTGGCTACTTTTCTGTCTGAGTTCGTACGCTGCAGTAATTACCAACAGCCTGCAGTTGAGGCGTTTGGGTAACATCGGTAAATTGTGGGATTTAGCGATAGATTTCATGTAAGGGGACATTTCTTAATTATAGAGACAAAAACATAACCACGGTTGCAGTCTCTTCCTCTAAACTGATGGAAAATTAAAGATTTGTAACATACTGTAACTTTCTTAAAAATGGTATTAAAAAATGTATCGCTCAGGAACCGATATCGAAGACTCTGCATCGGTGCCGATATTGAACATTTTTGAACAATACCAGGCCATGTTGCAGACACATCTTTTCTGCAGGCCAAACCTGAAAAAGCAGCCGTAATAAGTCTTTCATTATGTGTCATTAAATGTCAAATTCCTCAGCCATTTCTGAATTCTGCAACACTCACTTTTTGCATAAATATTCTCACAGCGTTCACAGAGGGATTAGAAACAGCCAGTTAGAGTTTAATAAAAATGTGTTGACTTTTACATGACTCTCCCAAAGTATGCAGATCAACAGTACGGCGTTGTAACACCACGGATATTTTCAATGCAGCTTCGTCTTAACAATTCCACAAACGATGTGTTTCTGAGCTACTGAGGCTATTTTTCTGCAGCCAGTTTATTATTCAAAGTATTGTAAAAGTCTGTTGTACATTAACACAACCATGACATCCAAAAAAAACAGTAAGGTAATGGCACCTACTGATTAACATACCATTTAGATAAATAACTTTCCTTAAAGAGGAAGCATGCAGGTCAATAAACACTAAGCTGAATGCATTTCAAAACGGGAAGGGATCCAATTTATGTCGTAGGTGTTTTTGTAAGTAGACTTCATTCACCTTAAAGAGTTAAAGAAAAGAAAATAATCACCCCAAACACCATCAAAGAGAGAAACCAGACTGATACTAATACTGTCCATTTCATCTCTATCTATATATATGCAGTGTTACACACAGTAGGCAGAAGGTGGCAGGAGATCAAGCCAAACAAACACAGGCTGTACTCTGCATGTTAGTGCCAGTGAGGTATGTAATGTTAAACCACTGAGCCCATACAGTCAGGAAACTCTTATATTAGATTAAATTAGATGAAACTTAAACAACCTCCGTATTGAAACTGGGTCATCACAGCAGCAGAGTGAAGGACATGAAAAAGACAAAAGGGCCTATTTTTGTGCGCAGAAGCTCATTTTATATGCAGCACCTGAATTACTGAAATTAGACCCCTGATATAAAATCTAATATAGTAGTCAGTAAGAATAGAAGATCAGTCGGAGAGTAATGCAAAAAATGTAAATAAAAATGCAGCTGTTTCTTTGATAGATTTACAGATTTGAAGCAGATGTGCAAAGCCTCACTCACATTATCATATTTCCAGATGGAGGCCACATACAGAGTTACAAACTCGCAAAAATGTGAACAATGTGCGGCTATCACCTTGTAAAATTTACACTTAGATTGGTCCCAGAAGGGAATTTTGTATGAGAAAGAAAAAGAAAAAAAAAAAAAAGGTAACAATTGCTTCATCCAGCCTCTCCAGTGCTGTGGATTGTCCCTTCTGGATGCTTAATGGCCAGTGGCAGGCTTGTTTGTCACATAGCTCTTCCTCCCCGAGGTGAACTGTCCATTGTTATGTACAGTGTGGCACGTGTTGTTATTTCCCCGCTCTTTCCCATCTACCCCACAGAAAGGGCCGTGATCTCAGACCCCACCACTTCACTTAGAGGACAAAGAGTAAACATCCCAAGGCAGCAAAAGTGGGGGGATCCCCCGGCCTCCTCCTAAAAATTATCCAGACTCTGGGAACAGTTGCACTGCTGCTTCTAATGACCTTCACCTTCACGTGCTGTAGATGGACCAACAACATCACCAGGGGAAAAAAAAAAAATCAATGAAATATCCAGTATATCCACAGCTTATTTAGAAAAATCTGGACTTTATTATCTTTCTGAATAAGATTCAGTTTAGATGCAGTTCCTCTGCAGTTCTACAAAACGTTTTAGCATCTTTCAGCTTATTCTTTTGGTTTTATGGCTTCTCTACTGTTTTAGTTCACTCTGTCTGTTCTTATAATTGTTATTTCAAGCTGCGGCAGACAGCATTGAACGATAGGAGCAAGCAACAAAAAGACAAATCCACTGGCTAATATAATGGATCATTAAGAAACTATAAGAGTCAATGGCCAAAACAAAGCTGAAAGGAGAGCAAAAACCGGACTACTCAGATGTCCAGAAACACGACTCCAAACAAAAACAATACTTGTCTGCTCTGTGTGTAAATAACAACTTAGAACTTGATCAACTTGTTTTTGCTGCTGCCAAAAATGGCCAAAAATTAAATCTGTAAAAGCAGGTTGAATATCAAAACATTCACCTCTATTTGCCATGTTCTTAACAATTCAATTCCACTGCAAAAACCCTGATTTTCCCCCAACGACAAGTATTATTTACTGTAATCAAAGGTCAGGTCTTTGGCGAAGATACTGAGTAGATAAAACACAACTGAATGTGAACCTCCCATAGTATCTACAGTGGGAAACCCCTCCTGCTTCTTTCAGATGATGCTGAATTATCACTTTAAGGTCCCAACCTATCGACGTCCCTGCCATCTGCCCCAAGACATGCAGCTGAAGCATCCTGGAACATACGCAGGGAGCGAGGGGAGGGAAAGAAGGAAGAGCAAGGGAGATGAGATGTAAAGATGCAGAGAGCACTGCTGAGTGGTCAGGAAGTGGCCCTATTGTTTTCAGGGTCACCTCGCTTTTCCTTTCAGAGCCACCAGAGCTCTGTTCTGTCTGCTCGGGCTGTATGTCTCACATAAACAAAACTCCTCGTCGCCACGAAAATGCATTTTGTCTGTTTTCCTCTGTCATCTACTGAGGGCTGAGAAAATGGTTTACATTTTAGATTAACAGAGCAAGCAGTGGCATATTAATGAAACTACACTTAAGCACACACACATACATGAACAAGAAGAGCTGACAGACGCATGACGGTGATTATTTGATTACTGGACCTGTGTACTCGCTGAACTACATTTGACTGGTTGCTTACAGTCTTATTTATGAATGCACACTGGTAGTTACAGTATAAACATGACATATTGCTTATAAGTCATGTTTGACCTCTTCCTGGTTTGCAACTGCTGAGTGACAGCTTTGCCTCTGAGCAGGCCTGCCTTGCCATTGGACAGAGAAGAGCAGCAGGAGGCGGGAGCGAGCACACCTTAGTTACAAAGTTAGCCATTAACCTGTCCTTCTGGGAACCGGCTGCAGAACACGCCTCGTTCAACCTTTGCACAACATTTCTCCATTTTTATACTCAATTGCGCGAGTGAGCTGATGTGACATGTGAGCGGACAGAAGGCAGGTGAAGTCTGTGAGGACACAGGGACCTACAGGTGAACAGGTAAGACTTCAGATGAACAAGATAGAGCTTCAGAGTAACATCTATAGTTTGGGTGATAGTTTTTGGACAGACAATGGAATAATTACCAAATAATTTACTAAAATCTCACAATGTGTTCAAAAAAATAAATGTACTACGTTTGCTCCAAATGCTCCAAATTATAAATTCTCAGATATACTCATACATTTACTTCTGGTTTCAGCCAAAAAGGAGGACAGTCTGAAGTAGGTATTGCCAGAACAATCTACAAGACTGATATATATTTGAACATTTAAATATTATTTTTTAAAATTGGAAGTTGTCACATAATTATTTTCTACACTGCAGGTATTCAGTGCTGCAGCGGTTGAGGGTCATTTTTTCTGAATACAGAGAAGTGACATAACCAATGTGTTTACATTTGAATGACCCGCACTGAACTACAAAGACAAATCACAGAAAATAGTTGGACAAAACTGAGCTGGCTGACTATTTTACACCTGCTTTACTACATAGACGTGTCAGAGATATTTGATGATTAAATTTGCAGCAACTAGAAAATGGATCTCAAAAACAAAATGCAGAGTTTGTACTTTGTCACTATGCGGTTGCTGCAGTCTGGCTTTGTTTTGCTGCACAAACTGCACTCTGACTTGTGTGTTGTAGGACCCGTCAGCACACTTTACTGCACTGTCTGCCACAGAACAACTCCAGCTGAAGTCAGTGGGCTACAGCAAGTGAAAGCTCGCTTGTGAGACAGATGTGGCGAGCCATAGCTAAAGCTAAATTTAGTTATTGATTTTTCCCCTAGTTGTCCTCTGCAAAGTCAGTTTGTTACTCCACATAATTAAATGAGGCACCAGCTGAATCAGTGCATGATAGAGAAGAAAGAAAACCAATAAAATCACTTCAACTGCAGATAATAATCGTAATTATTCAAATGTTCTTAAACAAACTAGTTATAACAGATCAGAGGGCTGACAGAACTCAAGTTTGTGGGTCAATATTGTGAATCATTAACCACTGCACCATCTGAATTTTTTTAGTTATTGTTGAGGTTTTACTCTTTAATGACTTGTTTGGCAAAAATTTAAAAGACTTGACATAAAAACATTATAACCTTTAGACTCCCTTTTTCTTATCTTCACTGCTTCTGTTGTTACAGGTAGTGAAACATCTCCTGCATCTGCTCATAACTTAAAAGGCTAATAATTATCATATTAAGATAAAATGCCACAGCAATTGTACTCATGTCATTTTCTATATCCATACTTTGTATAAAGATAAACTGTTCTTTTGTTCTTACAAAAAACATAAAACCAATCACCTTTCTGTCTTCTTTGATTGGCTGTTCAATACTATAGAAAACAATCATGTCACATTACATTTGACCGTACCCCAACAGTAATAACAACCCTCATCATCTGCGATGGCATATGGGATTGACTGATGGTGGCATTCTTCAATATTTAAAGTCTGCTGGTGACAAATGACGACCCACGTGTTGTCCACCTGCTGTTTTCACTCCAAACAATGGCGCACCATTAACAGCTCAATCATTAGATAACATTGTTCCATTATTTTGTACTCTATAGAACAGAGGACACTTTCAGATCTACAGTATTTATGGAACCAGGAGCTAAAACTCATCTTTAAATATCAAATATCACAGTTTGTGGTCATGGTGTAGGTTCAATAGTGTGTTTTTATTATCTTATTGGCTTCTACTCATTGTGCTGCTGCGGTTTCTCTGTTGACACTGACAGGACTGACTGGAAGGCACAAACCAAACATGACTACTCACTTATGACCCTGATTCGATTAAACAACAATAGGACATTACAATTAAGCCTTTTTCAAGGGCGTAGTTTTCATATTAAGGTAATTACAGTATTAGTTAAATAATCACTCATAAACAATGTCTCTGCCCGCTGTTTTTTTTAAATTTTTTATATAACCCGCTGCTCAATTAGATCTAATACCTATTATTCTTGACAAACAATGGCACGGCTCGGCTCCGCGCTTTTCAAAGCGAGACAAAAATACAGAACTTGGCAGTGGGATGAGAGGCAAAGAGGGAGGCTTGCTGCTCTGTGGCTTGTAAGGGTGAGGGTCAAAGAAAGGACAGCTTGGGAGTGATTTTTGTAGCCAAGGAGAGAGAGATGTTTGCTTGGTCGAGTATGACTTGTAAAAACAAACACATTTTGTGATAAGTGGTTATTAAAATGCATTATTTGTATGTGTGATTTAAGCTCTTTGTTACATAGGTTGAAAGATGTTTTACAGTTATTCCATGTCACTTTGTGTCGCACAATCAAATCTGAAACCATAAAAAAAAATGGCTTACAGTTACTTTGTCTGTTCAAAGGAGTCTGATCACACTCTGTGCACAGGATTTAATTTTGATGTTTAATTCAGTTTGATGACAGAGAGAACATTTCACACCCTTTGGCCATCATTAGTGTCTGTAAACTGACACTCAACTCTCAGTTTGGGGCAATGAAACAAAGAGTGACTATGAAAGATGGAGTTCCTACTCAAATGATACTCAAACACAGATGAGCGCATATGCAGATGCAAATGTAACCTTTTTACACATGCATGTTCACAAACAAACACAGATGAAAGTACAGCAGCAGTGCACAGTAAAACTCACAAACACTACTGCGGCTGACACACATATTTCTGGCTCCCGCAGCTCCCAGTCCTCTGCTGCCTGGTGTGTATATTTTGCTGTTCTTTGCCTGTGTGAGGACAGAACAGGAAGAGATAAAGGCAGCCCTGTCGGTGTGTTTACAGCCAACACTGCTGAAGAGAATAGCTTGAGGAGATGAAGGGGAAGAGGCCTAATGGCTGGCGCTAAGCAGCCGGGGCCCCGCTCGCTGTGAAAAATCACTTCAGAGCTAAGAAAGCGAGCAAGACATACCTTATCTTAGGTGTGCCTAAGAAAGTAACCACTAGATATTGGGGAAATAAAGAAAGCGTAAATTACTTTAACAAATCAAGACAGAGGAGCCAGTATTTAGAAAGGCAAACATAGTTAGCCAAGAAACTAATGCAAAACAAAGTAAAGACATTATTCTAATAGATGCTCTCTGCCCTTATTAAAATTATAAGTGGACAAAAAAGTCTGTGTTAAGCTCATCTCTACCCGTTCAGACCTAAATTTTATCGCCGCATCAGTAGGCTACAGCAAAGGCTACAAAGTAACCACAGTGACAATTACTCAATCACAGAAAGGGGACACAAAAGCTCCGCACTGGAGTTTTAAGATAATGGAAAATGTCCAAATATGAAAAAAAATACTAGAAATATTCAATGGAAAGAAAGGCAGGGATTAAGAAAACCAAGAAATGCACGAATATGCCCTATAAAACAGTGACCAGGCACTCTAGAATCCAAAATCCGGGTCAAGAACATAAAAATACAGGTGCTAGCAGGGCAGGTTAAACATAACAGCCCACAGTGGATGGATAGCATGGATAAAAACACAACTTGTCTGCCTGCATTGCTACGACTGTACTATAAATACAGGAAGCCAGCCTGTAGACTCATGCATGCAAATTTTTGGCAAATTTGCAAATATGAAGGTCCTCTCCTTCTAACAGCAGCTACTGTGGAGGACAGCTTTATATTTCCATTCAGATCATAACTAAGCTTTTGATGTCAGCTCACACACAACACATGTCAAAGTTCAGCACGAGTTCTTGACTGTATGCAAAGCGCACTGGTCTATATCACATTTGATAGTGTCGACTCAGTGACTATGGAGATGCATTCAACAGCTGGTTAGTTTAGCTAAGGGAAAAAGGATCAGTCAAAAGTATGGATTTTTTTTCTTCTTCTGTGCTTCGGTTTGGTTTCAGTATGAATAAAACAAACTAGATGCAACATAATGTTTTAATTTGGGATCTTTACAGGTGTTGGTAGAGGACTTTTGTAATCCCGTCTCCAGGCACAAATGATGAAAAAGGTCCCCAAAATGCTGATCTTTCCCATTAAAGTCTAATGTTGCTCATATTTGATGACACTTCCCATCTGCAATGCTTTCATATGAAATTCGACTGAAAAACTTTTCCATCTGTAGTATGTTGTTCACAAATAATGTCTGGTAGGCTTTCTGTTATTGTCCTCTGAGAATCATACACAGCCTGCAGCTCCCCTACAGTAGCAGTGAAACAGTCACTCACCACACACATTAATGAGTGATTCTGCCAGAGTTTTGAGTCAGCTAGAAGTGTGAGGGAAGGTCCTACAGTATGTGGGACTTCCTGTTTGTGACACACTTTTCCTATTGTGGATAATATCCTCTTGAGCTCCTGACAGCTCGTGCTCAATTATGACTTCTGGATTTTAAAAAGGATCCATGCAGCGTCTCCTTTTCATGATGACACACTCACTCTTCATAGATGCTAAGTGAAATATTTAGGTCATTTGATTGTTCATGTTCCTTCTGCGTGGATCGGTTATGAAATATGCATTTAATGGCACAAAGAATTCAAAGGAGTCGCACATGGGGTTCCCGGGCCATTTGTAGCTTGGTGGTATTCTACATAACTGAAGAAGCTTTTTTTTCCCTCTTTTCCACAATGCCTTTGTAGGCGAGTGGGTAAATTAAAAAAGACTCACACTGCTTTAATTTCTTTCTTTTTTTTCTTTCCCACTATCTGTAGAGCCTCATTTGCAACAGCACGAGGACTCGGATCTCATCTTATGACAATGCTGCCACCACCTTTCAGTCAGAGCTGAACCGAGGACTCCTCCATCACTCAACCTTGCCACCTAGTGGAGCTCTGGAGGCTCAGCTCTCCTCCGGTCAACAGAAAACTTCCAGACAACCACTTCCCTCATCTGGGGAGATGCCCCCAGATCCCATTTAGCTTTTACCTGCTTAAGACGATATAACACAAACCGGCTTTGCACATCATTAAACGTCAGTCGGTGAAGAAATGAAAACATCCGGCGTCAGTTACAGGAGTTCAAGAGACTGCTGAATCTTGTAGAAAGAGAATGACGTATATGTGGTACAGTATACTCCCACAATCAAGGGTTTCATGCTAAAATTAATGTTACTGGTCTTATTCAGCAAGAAGCAAACTGAGCAACACAGGAGAAGTCTCTCCCCAAAAGAGCCAGATGGAACCACCATCTAATGAGACGGTGACACCAACGGCACCAACAAATGGTAAGATTTCAGCAAAGAAAGATGTAATCACTGTCTGCTCTGAAGACAGAATACAGCTACGCTCAAACAAAATATTTGGTCGTCTGGTTTAAAGTGCTCAGTTTGGGCCTTTAGGTGCTTTCCACCATGTTGCTGCCTTAAAAAACACGACAGACTGACTAAGTAGGATGTGATTCACTGTACTGTCTTACAGAAACTTTGACAACCCAGCCTAAATATATCAGTCACAACTGGGAGTTCCTAGTGGCCGTCCTGGCCACCGCCGTCTTTGTGTCCATTCTCATCACCCTGCTGGCTAAATGCCAAGTGGTCCGGCGCTACCTGGCCAGCTACAGACACACACGTCTGAGGGAGGTAGACACTGTTAGCCAGTGTGACCCCTCAGGTTTGTTGTTTTTGTCTTTTTTTTTACATATTATATTGCCATAACAATTTGTGCAGTGGGGAAAACATTACTTATTGTGCACCTGTTTGCATTTAGCATTGAAAACAGAAGTGTTTCACTGATGATGTCCAGAGCAGAGACTGAAACAGGAAGAGACCCAATAAATCAATCTTCAAAATCTTTTTTTTCTTGTGCTGTTTACATTTGTTGAAAAGAACTGTCTGCGAGACGCAGTCGTTGCTCGTGAGCTGATTAAACTACAGCCATTAAAAGTCGATTTAGAGGTAAAACTGTCTGATCACTCAAATCCATTTCATAAGTCACTGATGATGGAGCAGCTCCAGGCTGTAACAAGAAGTTACAGATTACCGCTTTCTGTGCACAGTTTACCTCTAAGGCAACTCATTTTATATCATTTATATATGTCAGTCATGACGACGTGTTGGACTTGCATTGTAATGATTGTTGGTTGTTTTTTTTTGTTTTTTTACTGCTTCCAGGCATGGAGGTGGAATTCGCCATGCGTGGGGGACATGCATTGAACCCTCACTGCGTCTCTCCTGGGAGCGAGGAGGACGATGACGGCTTCATCGAGGACAACTACATCCCGGCCAGCGAGAGAGCGAGGGCTGAGAGAGCGGCGGAGAACATAGACGAGGACACAGAGGAAGAGATGGATGAGATTGAATTCTCCATCGCTTAGTAGACGCGTCTGTAAAACCCCCTCAGGAGCCAGAAAGCCCCCACCAATTCCACTCCTTTTTTTTTTTTGTTCTTTTTTTTTTGTGCTACACAGTTAATGTTTTCTATCACAAAATGAACAATATTAGTGAAGTGAAGTGTGTAAATACATCTTGAAGGAAGCATTGGAATAACTTCATGAAAAACATTATCATGTCAGTAGTTCCCATTGATTGCCTGACTTGTTAGTTGATTTAATAGCACTGGTTTAGTCAAAACAAAAACAACAATAACAACACGTAACTACAGTTTTGCTAAATTTAAACGGTCTATGAAAAAACATCTTGCTTTAAACAGGAATTTTTTTGTTAATTTCAATATGCTTGGATGTTATTAGTCAAGACCAATCTATGCTGTCAATTTAAAGCCTTAACAAGTGTTTGGGAATTAAGGTAGCAACAGGACCCATGTGTTGTTCTCCAAAGTGGTTTATTTCCTGGTCAAAAAAAAGATTTCAGACAGATTACCTGATTTACAAGAGAAAAAAAACAAAAACAAAGACTATTCAAATATCTATCATTTTATACTGTTACATTATCGCAGAAAATTGTTTTTTTAATTCTTCAAAATATCAGTGCCACATACTAAGATTTGTTAAATACGGAGCTACAAGGAAAGATGTACGACAGCTGCCACGTGAAAATGTAGGGCAGCTCCTTTCTACCAAGAGCAGTACTTGTAATTAGTTACTTTCCACTTTTGGCTGCTATTTTTAGCGTAACAGACTGGGAGTGTGCATGAATTCAGCCCTTCACCTACTTCTGATGACTGAACTTATCATGAGGTTTGGTCATAAAACAGTGAGACCTCAATAAAAATCAGACTGTGAGTGGAACAGCGTCACTTGGTGTGTCTTGGTGGGCCTGATCCAAACAGTGGAGCTAACTTCTGAGGACTACTTTTCTCCACCTCTTGGTCTTGGGTTGTTGTGCTTCGTTGGCCACAAACTCTAATCATCACATTCACCTTTCATTTTAAACTTTGCCACGCGTGGGGGGGGGGGGGGGGGGGTGTATAAACAACAGTAATTAAGTCTGACACTGCGTCTCGAGCAGAGGCCTGCAGCATTTCGGATCGCAAGAGACCGCGCAGCTGATGAGAGCGGTCTGACAGGTCTGTGAAGATGTCAGGCGAGGCTCTAACCCGGAAACATGGAGCGTGAAGTTCACACCAAAACCGGAACTAACGCGATCCGGTCTTCAAAATATAAGTAGACTTTAACACGGCGTGCTTAAATGGGCGTGTCAACGATTTCAGACCAAAACAAAACAGCCAGAAACTACAATATAAATTATGATTTTTGTTGTTGTTGTTGTTGTTGTTGTTGTTAATTTAGCCCAACATCATTGTAAAATTAGATTTTGAGGCACTGGTGGATTTATCAGTAGTGGATAAATAATAATAATTATTAATCAGAGGTGGAAGAAATGCTGAGATACCCTTTATCTTACAAACAAGAGTCAAAATATATCTTCAATCTTTCAAAATAGGAGTATTTATAATGTAGACTGTGCTCTTTCAAAAGGATGATGATGATGATGATGATGATTATTATTATTATTATTAGTAGTAGTAGTAGTATTTAGCATTATGACAGCCACTTTAATGTTTAGTCAGCTGATGTTTAACTTATTTTATACTGTTGGCTAGTTAGGCCTATAATAATGCATTACATCGGATAAGATCATCAAAAGAAAGTTTTGTAGCCCAAAGTACAACAATGTCCTTGTAAATAGTGTCATTGTAGGCTGGTGGATTACAATTAAAAGAGGCATACATTTGATGGAAGTATTATTTACCGAAGTAAAAGTAGCAATACAGTAAATCAGTGTAAATGTCAAATTGCACTTAACTGTCATGCATGCCAAAGGCTTTTTTTAAGTACATAAAATACATATATGTTTTTTAAAGTATTTTAACGAATAATTTTACTTTGTTATAGCCTACTATTGGTCATTAGTTTTGATGCAGTAGATTGTATTTGAATCTCTAAAAATGCAATCCTTTTATCATATGATCAGATGGAACATCTTAATCCTTCTGGGTAAAAAAATAATATATATATATATATACATATATATATATAGTGGAGTAAAAGGAGCAAAACGTCCCCTTGAAAACTTAGTTACCTTACGCCAAAGGTGTGAATTAAACCTATAAATCGTAAAACGCTGACCGGGTCACGGCCTGTTATTACGGTCGACGGTCACCGCGCCTGTAAACTCCGGAAGTTGAGCTTCCGTGATCAGCGCCAGCTTCACGCGCGGTCCGGGGAGGACGACGAGTCGCAGCGAAACGCCCGAAGAGAGGAGAGGAGGAAGGGGGATGATGGGAGCGAACAGCACCGTCTAACTGACCCATATCTCACAGAACACCCACATTTTTTTTCTTTTTTTTTTTTTTCCCAGCTCTGCTTCTCGTTCTCGAGGATTTTTTTTTTTTTTTTTCTCCACCAAGATGTCGGCGTCGGCGATATTTATCCTCGACCTGAAGGGAAAGGTAAGTTTGGGACGACTTGTTGGTACCTGTCGCCAAAAAAAAAAGAAAAAAAAAAAGAGTGCGTTAAGCCAAAGAAAGTCACACGACTGAAGGGTATTTTCATTTTGCTTTTATATATATATATATATATATTTTGCATTTCCTGACAACCACTTGGCTGACTTGGTGCGGTTTGAGCTCCGTGTACGACAGACAGACAGACAGACGGGAAGAGAAACCCAACTTGCTCAACTCGTTTCTCTAATTTTGCCAGTAAACACAGAGGACTTTGTCCTTGTGCGGCGATGCAGCCTTTATTCTATCTGATGTGTCCTGTTTCAAAGTTGAAAACTTGCCGTGTTTATTATCCTGCAAAATGCACGGTGGGTTTATTTAACAAGCATTACTTGAAACACTTGTAGGCAACGCTGTCTGGAGCGGAACATATCAAACAATTAAGCAATTAGTCAACAAAAGATGAATCACCCCAACCAATTAAATCATTCTTCAAGCCGGGATGATTCAAAGTGAACCTCTTTGGTTTTGTGAATTTGAGGATTTATTGCTGCTTGTCTGTGTTAAGGAATGGCAACTAACAATTTCCGTTCATTGTCAACTCGGAGCAGTTTTCTTGATTAATCGGTTGACAACGAAATGTCAGAAAACGTCCACTGCAAGCATGAAGTAATGTCTACAGTTTGTTTTGTTTTGTCCCACAGTACAAACCCAACACTGTTTGTTTTGCTGTTCTTGAAACTTAAGGAATTATTCTGAGACTGAAACCTGTATAACTTGTGTTGTACTGAATGAACTGATTACTTGTTTCATGTCTGATATGGTTTTAGGTTATGCTTTGTTGGTTTTGTACTAATAGTTAGATAAAACAACAAAGACATAACCAGCACGACACATTTTTTTTTTAGACATTTTGCAGCCCAAATGCTTGATTCAAAATATAAATGTCATTTTAATCGATAATTAAATGAATCTTCACTTATCCCTAAGATTATCTGAAAGAGTTTGTTTTTTCAGTGTCTTAAATGAAAGGCTGTTGAAAATCAAGAGCCACGTAGGCAAGGTAATACGTTTAGCTAAGTTATTGTGTTAACTTGTGGTTATTATATATTTTAAGAGTACTCCTAAAATTCATTACATTCATACATTCATTGCCGAAGAAGCCTAATACACTTCACTACAATACCCATCAGGGAAAAGGATCAGTAGCCAGCATGTCTCATTGTACAGATTAAAGGTTTTCTTTTTCTCTCTCACTCTCTCTCATTATCCATCCATCCATCCATCTATCCATCCATCTATCCATCCATCCATCCATCCATCCATCCATCCATCCATCCATCCATCCATCTATCCATCCATCTATCCATCCATCCATCCATCTATCCATCCATCCATCCATCCATCCATCTATCCATCCATCCATCCATCTATATGTGCCCTGGGGCAAGTCAGTAGCTCTTCACCTAAAGCAGCAGCAGCACCCCCACGCCCCCCTCCACCCCTCCCTCAGTCCTGATCACATGCATCCCCTATTACAGCAGTAGATGAAGTAAATGGCATTGCAGTTGCAATTAAAAATATATTAATGCAGAATGGGTTGGAAGTATTCATAATGGTACTATAGATAAAAAAAAATAATTCAACAGGCCGACTTGTTAACCCCAAATCAATCATGCACGGGAGACCGGCCGCTGTATTCCTACTGTAGACACACTTGAAAACACAGATCAGTCAGATGTATTTACACAGCACATTTAAACACAACAGAGGATGACCAAAGTGCTGCACATAATCACAGCATTAGCTAGTTTCCACCTCTGTCCTTTACTCCTCCACTCCACACACACACACACACACACACCCACACACACACACACACACACACCCACACACACACACACACACACACACACACCCACACACACCCACACACACACCTCCCCTCCACCGTACCTCCTGGGCACTCGTCTGCACATAGTTTGCTGCTGGGACCTGCTGCGTAGACTGAAATGTCAGGCTATTGAAATCAGCACGGCATCATTTTGTTCCCAGCGCTTCCCATAGAATTTTTAATATATGAACACGCTCAGGTCGAAGTTTTTGGAGTGTCACAAGTAATGACACGTTTCATCAGCTGGAGGCTTAACGTGTGCTCAAGTTTAGCATCATTAGAGATGCAGAGATGGTGCTCAAGGAGCTACCGCTCTTTAGTTGCGCGCTATTTGTTTACTCATTATTTTAGAAGAGTCGCAGCACCGTTCATCAAAAGTGTGGCGGAAGTGTGAAAGAGTTATCCAAGACTGACTCATCAGTGTATTTGGTTTACTCTTGATTTCAGCCACAATGTCAGCTGTGATGGTCGGTACACCTCTTTCATACAGGCTGACATATCTGAAAAACTACAGGATGCGTTGGTATCAGATTTTGCACGGACGTTCATGAGGATAAGTCCTTATGACTTTGGGCGAGAACCCGAGCAGTTCTTCGTGTTCGGCGCCGCTTAGCTAAATTTAGCAAGCTAACGCCCTAAACCAAGATGCACGTGGCAAAGATTAATTGTGCTAAACATCAGCATGTCAGCATGCTCCTAAATGCAGCCTCACAGAGCTGCCAGTGTGGCTGTAGACTCAAGAGTTGGATGAATGACGCTGAGCTACAATGAACCTCTAACTGTTCAGAAAACAGGCCACTGTGAGCATGCACAATGTTAAATGGTTGCGATTGACGAACCAACTCGGAGGCGTCTTTTTGCATTTTTCGGTGTGCCATTATTTCATCGACAAGTAAGCTACTGTCAACTCCTCACAGCTGTCACGAAAATATCAGCATGTTGTTCAGGATTTCATGAGATGAATATGCAATTTTGGATGTAGTCAGTGTGTGATTGTTGTCTAAACTCTTGATGCAAAGTGACATTAGCTTGGTTGAGTTATTTTTTTTTTTTGTCTGCTCCTGTTTGCCTTCCAGTCACACACTCTACTGGGAGTTTTCTGGTTGCCATTTTGCCTTTAGAGGTCAGCAGTGAATGGTGTCTATTGATTTCACACATTGTAAACAGTCACTGATTGCCTTGTGTGTCCCAGTAACAAACTTCCCCTAAAACCCCACAATGATTTTCCCCTGGTTATTATTTTTTTTTTTTTTTTTAAACCACCAGTAGTTTTAAAAGATAATACTCTGCTGTTTTCAGTAAAAGTGACATTGAGAAAGTTTCCTCCTGCAAAGGAAAATGACATTTTTAATATGACAAAGTCCTTCATTTTATTTATACTATTCTTCATAGCACTTTCTATGCAAATGTGTCGGCCTCAAATTTACAGTCTGCCTTACTTTGATCCTTTCTTCAATTTCTATTGTTTTCCTTATTTCAGTTTTTGCTGCTAAAAATTTTCTTAGTTTTCATATTTATTCTCACTCACTTTATTCGAATTATCTTTTAATTATAGCAACTTTTCCTATTTGAACATCACGCATAATCAGCTTTCAAGGGTACAGATAAAGATTTCAGGTTATGTCACTTCATCAAGATCAGCACCTAAGTCACACGTGTTTTTGTAACCACGGGTACGTGTGCATTTCGCCTTTGACCTGAAATGTGAGCAGAGAATGTACATGAATTTTTGTGTCAAATTTTTGGGAACACAAAGCTAAATCCAGTGAGGAAGGGAAGTGGGGAGCAACTCCGTTGTTTGACACAAGATTTGACAAGAGCCCTCTGCTTTAAGTTTCAGGGTCATGCATGGTCACAAACATGCGTGTAACACAGTTGTTGATCAAGCAACATAACTGGGAATATTTAAGAAGGTTATTGCTTCATGTGCATATCTGTACTCTTCTCCATTTGTGACCAGAGTTTTTTAACGCCTCTCATAATGGAGGAGTGTCAAAATATACGTTAAAAAGTATTCGGAAATGCCAATATAACTTTCCAGAATATGCTTTCAACAGACAGAATAAAGCTTAACTTAGAAGGAACACATTCATACTAGACTTTAATGAGACCTGGATTATTAAGGAGCTGCGTTCTCCGCTTCGGGGCATGAAATATGCGAACTGTTTGTGTGAGGTGCTGTGCCTCTGCTGAACATACACTACTGCATGTTTTCCTCTTTAATCTGAGTTTAACCGACACACATTCGAACCAACACGACACGCCGAAGATGTGTTGACTCCACCATGTCCCGAAGGCGAAACATAAGCTTTTTCTAAATCACTTTTTGTGATTGCAGCTGTGCTGTGGTTGTCACAGCTGACAATGAGGGAAGTCTGTCACACTCAGATTGAGTTATTAGCTAACTGAAATGTCTCTAAAGCAAGTTGCTGTTTGGCAAAAGAAAGTTGTCCACGTTAATATACTGGCAGTGGAGACTTAGGAGCAGTAGAAAGGGGAGTAAAGCAGTCGATAACTAACTTGTCACGACAATATGTGTTGACGGTTCATTTATATATTGTCTCAGACAATGGCACATTTTTAAATGAGCTGCAACCAATAGTCAGTTGATATTATCGATTAATCTGTTGAATATCTTCTTAGTTAATTGATTTAGTCCACAGTTTCTCATTTCTGAAGATAACGTTGCCTTATTTTTGTTCAACCAAAGTCCAAAGCTCAAAGATATTTAATACCCAAACAGTGAAAAGAAATGCTTGATAAATGGTTTTAAACCATTCTTCTATTCTGTTATTAATATCATTGGCCTTTATTCACTTTCTAAAAAAAATATTGTTTTATGACAAATTTTAAACCAACATAAACTTTTGGACTTGTTGACGCGAAGTTTCCACCGAAATCCTTTTTCACAGAACGACCAAAATGACAGCTGCAGAGTCAACTTTAAGATGGGACTAGTTTGAAAGATACAGTATGTTTGTTATTCTGTCGAGGTTTGGCTTCAGAACTACAAAGTGAATCGCAGGACACCACGGGCCTTTAATCCTGCAGCTCTTTTTGATACAATGATTTTTCTATATCTCATTCTTTTTTCCCGGTGACCTCTGAACTGTTCGCTCTGCGGTGTCTGTCTCCTCTCAGTGAACCTGAGCAGTGGGCTGTTCATATCCTTTTTCTCACCCAGATTACTTTACTTCACTGGAATGTCCTTTTTTTTTTTTGTATTTCTTATTTCCTCAAGCCTTTGTTGTATCTGACCATGTGTGACCCGAGTGCAACATAGACTCCTCTATTAAAAAAGGGGGGAAGTAGTGCATGTTGTGTGTGTGTGTGTGTGTGTGTGTGTGTGTGTGTGTGTGTGTGTGTGTGTGTGATGTAGATCCCTCAAGCATAGAAGCTTTGATCTCTTTCTTCACTTCATTCTGCGTGTCCGGGATCTAGCAAGACTGCTGACTCACCTTGTTGTGTATACGTGTGTGTGTGTGTGTGTGTGTGTGTGTGTGTGTGTGTGTGTGTGTGTGTGTGTGTGTGTGTGCGCATTTCTATTCAAATTAGGTGTGGTGCTTTCCCTGGGCAAAATGAAGCAAATTTTGTCGGTTGTAATTGTTGTTCCTCTAAGAAACGGTCTCAAATGTCAAGACAGAACGTGATATTGTTCCTCTCTTTGTCCCTCAATACGGACCAGACCTGAAAAAAATGATCGCAAAAGATAGTTTAAAACTGCATTAAAATTGTGCAACAGAAGAACAGAACACGTATAGTCATAAGAGGCTCTATTTTTAGTATTAAATTTAGCTGTACAAACATAGACGTGTCTTCACACAACTGACTGACTAGCCTGGTCGCTATGTTTATAAGCCCACGCCCACCTTTTATTAAAAACCGGTTGTTACTCTTTTTAGATGTTATTGAAAGCTATTCTGGGAAATATAGGAACTTGTTGACAAAGAAGAGAAGTCAAATTACACTTACGGTAAAGGGATCTCGTGGAAACAAGACCAAGTGGTTATCCATCTTGACATCACCTGCTGCTTTGTGAACTGTTTTGAAGCGTGGGCTCTGGGGTTTTGGCTGTGAACTTGTTTTTTTGGAGTCTAAAAGTGACCATGTTTGGATAAACTCGGGAAGGTCCAGGGCTGAACCTGACCGACAACTAATAACACTATGCCCGCCCACCTATACCGGAAACCAAACTGCACCACGGGCATGTCAGTCAAACCAAGCACACTCCCCAAATGTAGCTCTATTTGAGGCCTATTATCTAATCAATCATGGAATTACTTTTCGAAGGACCACCAAGGGAGTCTATTGGTGCCAGCCCCTGGTGGGCCTCAGTGGTACTGCAATTTAAGGTATTTCCGCATCGGCTTTACTTTTCAGACCCAAGAGCATTTCCATTGTTACGATCTGTGAACGAGTCTAACACTGCGCTCTTAGTTGAGTGTGTTAGCATGATTGCAAATGCTACAAACTATACGTGAGGTTGATGGAAGCGTATTGAAGGTATATCACCATAAATCAAAGTATCTGAGTGTTAGCAGCTTTGGGGAAGATATACGCAAACGCCCTTAGCTAGAATTAAACTGGAGATGTTGGGTTTACATAGTATGCACCTTAAATCACTCAAACTTAGGTACATCGCAGGTCTCCAACATTTGGCTTGTATTTGCTTTTAAGAAGTTGGCACACTGCGGTTCGCTATAATTTCCAACCTGAGAATCTTCTGAGCCTCGCCCGAGTCTGCTCTTATTCTTGTTTCATGTCGAGAAGTTGGTCATCCATCATTCATGATCAGATATCCATCAGTCCATTAAAGGACAAAGAAGAGGTCCAAGTTGGAAACACAGTTTGTACATTTCCTTGGGAGATGAGCTTGGAGAACCGTGTCCATCCCGGAGGTGCGTTTTTTTTTTGTTTTTTTTTTTGCGCCAGCCAGTGGTTTCTGAACCATCTCTAAGCTTGAGTGCAGGTTTGGTATCTCAGCCAAAAGCTATACATATTTAATGCCTGGCTAGTTCCTCTCTAATAGTATCCTCTGCCTCTGTATTTTGTGTCTTCATGTCATCCGTCCAGGTTCTGATTTGCCGTAACTACATGGGGGACATGGACATGAATGAGATTGACCACTTCATGCCCATCCTGATGAAGAGAGAGGAAGAGGCTGAGATGACGCCGCTCGTCACCCATGGCTCCTCGCACTTCATGTGGATCAAACACAGCAACCTTTACTGTATCCAAAGACATTTCATGTCTGAATGATGTGCTACAGTTTGTAAATCACCAATTTACCATACAGTATAGTTTCCCAGAGTGATTGACAGCCCTCCCGTCAATCATGGGTATTTATAATTTTCCAGCATCCAGTACCTTAATTGCATCTTCCCTGAGCAGATCCATAGGAAGTCCTTTGCTTCAGGTCTCTGTGGCAGGTTGCTGCTCAGCTTCTCAGTGTCTCTTTAATCCCATCGTGTCTGCAGTTAAAAATTGAACACAGATTGACTGTGATGTGCTATGCGCTGGATATCCGCTCTGTTTCATTGCCAGATTGGGCAGTCAGACTCCCTTCCACATTATTAATTCACCTTCATATTGCGGTTGTGAGTAAGTGGCATTCCCAATGCACAACATTAAACAACGGAGCTGTTTTACCTCGTGGCCATGTTCTCAATTGCTCATGAATCTGATGCATTCTGGTGACTTTGTGTCAAACTGCATTAATATCAGTGTCTAAAGGTTACTGACACCACGTCCACTGCACATCTTATTTTGCAGATTTTGTTATTTTCCCTGCTTGCCAATTGTAAATGTGCAGTTGTTTCTTAACGGTCCTTTCTTCAGTGGTGGCGATGACCAAGAAGAATGCCAACGCTGCTCTCGTGTACTCCTTCCTGTACAAGATAGTCCAGGTGAGTTTGATGTGGGAGACCACAGTGCAGACCTTTAACTTTTAAATAACATAAGGGAAATTTGTTTTGCTGGTTAAAGGTCAATTTAACTGTGATGTCATGTGAAACTGCGATGTTTGTGGTTTGCTTGTTTACATCCACATTGTAGTTTTATATTTGAGCATATTTCTTGTGTTTTATATATATACATATATATATATTTATTTATTTATTTATTTTTTTAAATCTTTATAGCCAAAGTATGCTGTGAATTTTTCTATAACTTGTTAATGTATCATGAATTGTAAACGTAACCTGCAGTTTGAATTGTTGACCAAAACTGTATTTAAAGTAACCACAATATGACAACCAGTGGCCATGGAGAGTTACAATATTTTCTGTAACTGAGACCGGATCACCGCACGTCTCCTCAACCACACAACATGAAGGGCTTTTGTTCATGTAAAAACCGTGAGGACAAAAGCCAAACAACTTGGATGTGATATTTACCGATAGCTGTGTCTGTTTGTGTCTGTAGGTATTTAAGGAGTACTTCAAAGAGCTCGAGGAAGAGAGTATTCGTGACAACTTTGTGACGGTGTACGAGCTGATGGACGAAGTGATGGACTTTGGGTTCCCTCAGACAACCGACAGCAAGATCCTACAAGAGTAAGAAGAGTAGCACACGATCAGTGACAGTCCTCAGTGCAGTATGATTTGTTGTGTCTGTATGGGGGAAGTTAAAAGGATCTCAGGAGAGGCTAATATTGACAAACTTTAAAGTAACGCAGGTATTGCGTAACCTGCTTATTTAAAGTTTCGACGAACCTCGGTTTGATTGTGTGTGTTGGCACTGGGTTCTGACATTTAATCATAACACCAATCAGGCTGATGAGGTGAAAGTTTCAAACTCTCAAAGGCAATAATTGCTGCACTCCAGTCTGATTTTAATGAAACCACATTTGCTCAAGTGCTACCTGTATCATCCATCAGGGAGGGGGAAAAAAAACAAAACGGAGTTTTTCCGTGAGATAACAGCTTTGAGTTTCATAGTGTAAGTGAACAGCAGAGAGGGAATAAGAGTACATGATGAGCCTGTTTGAAGGGCTACGGGCCTTTTGTTTTTCATTCAACAGAGTAAGCTGATGACTAAAGCTGTGATGTATGGCAGAGCTACTGTACTCGGGTCCGCTCGGTGTTTCGCGTTCGAGGTGTAGACCGGGTTGCTTTGTTTTTACCCTCCTCGTGTCTCCTCAGGGAGGCATTTGTTTGCAGGAAAAGGTTTCGACATCATTCACTTTATAACCTTCAGCGCCACGGTAACATGGACTCAGTGTGCACATGATCCACTTTGCTTTTTAATTAACAGTGAACTTTGTACTTTGAACATTCATGTTTGCATGGTATATTGTTTACCCTTTTCACGTCTCACATGTGATGAGGCTTTTTCTAGTAATATGTGATTGATGTTTAATTTCATGTGCTGCTTTTTTACCGAGGTTTGGCTTTGGTTATGTGTGTGTGTGTGTGTGTACAGTGTGTGTACAGTGTGTGTGTTTGGGGTCTGAATAGCCGTGATAATTGCCAGGCTCCTATTGGCACTCGTATACAATGACACCATCAGCTGGATACACTCAAGACTCTCAGACAGACAAGCCCTGCTCTTCTCTTCTCCAAGGAGACACACAGTTGTCATCTCTCTCTTGTGCGCACACACACACACACACACACACGCACACGCACAGAGACAGTACACATACACACATTCACTGTCTCTCTGACTGCAGGCTATTCCAGTTCTGTGACCTTTTCGTGAACCAACTATCACAAAAACAGCTTTTCTCTCGCATTATAACACTTCCTACCTGGTGAGAGTATAAATGTGTGATCGTGTGTGGGTGGATACAAGTGAGACTGCGGGGTTGCATATGCACGTGAAAGTGTTCATGTCGTGTGTGTATCTTCGAAAAAACTTCATGCGCGCGTTGTGAATGTGTATTTCCTACGACTGCTATTGTTACGCTAATCTGTCAGTTCACTGACAAACCCACTTCCAAATCCTTTCATTAGCATTTGTGAGTAGAATCAAGGCAAAACAGAACAAACAGCAGAGCAACAAAACCCAACGCCGACCCGAGCCCACTCTTGTCTTCGCCGCCTTTCATCTCTCAGCACTTACACACACCCCTACATGTCAGCATGCATTCAAGATCCTCTAGGTGGGAGGAACTGGGACAGAAAACGGGGGGAAATATTTTTCCTCAATCTGTCAATCAATCTAAAACTTGTTTATTTAGCACTTTTTGTTGTTGACATTTAGGCAGGAAATGTACAGTTGAAGTCGAAACAAGACCCTTCAGTTGATGTTTGTATTTTCTATTTATTCAGCAGGGTTTGATTGACTTCATGGGTCATGACCATAGACTGTATATAAAAATGGATGTTGTCTCATGGGTCTGAAAAGTGGAGCCAAAGTTGGGCTGTCTCCAAAACAACTCTGGCTCCCAATAGACTCCCATTCAACTTCTGTCATGATATACTAAGTCAATACATTTTGTCCACAAGTCAGTATGGTTTCATTAGCTAAATTCACTCCTTCTGAACAGTTCTGGTAGCCCTTTAAAAAAATATTTCCATTATTAATTAGATATTAGGCCTGAATGAGAGGTATATGCGAGGGTGTGCCTGGTTTGACTGACATCCCGGGGGTGCAGTCGGGTTTTTGGTACCGGTGGGTGTTCATACCTTTAAATGGTCGGATCAGTGTCACAAATATTCCAATAATAAAGATTAGATTTAAGATTACAATTTTCTGACAAGTGCAGCTACAGTCACGCAAAAGATAGAATTAAAATGATTGAAATGGCATTGTTGCTGGGGATTCTCTTTTCTCCTCTTTTTTTTTTTTTTTTTTTTAAAGAGAGGAGCCTGAGGACAGCAAATTCATGAGGAACATTGGGTCAGTAGCATGTCATTGTGTCTGGGGGGAAAGGTTTAGGTCTGCGGAGAGGAAGAAAAGGTGATGGACAAGTGAAAATAGAAGAATAGAAACGGGTCAGTGGAATGAGCATAAAGGGAGGAGATGAGAGACCGCGGTTTGGATCACTGTCAGCCTTTTTTCTAGTCTTTTTGGTTCCCATTTCTGTGTGAGAAATTGATGGAAGTTGAATCTAAGCAGATCTAAGGCATGTGGCTGCCTAGCATCTGTATCAAATCCTTTTGATTACATACTCAGTCAGTTCAAGTGTAGGTCAACAGCACTGATTCAGAATGTTTATTATGAAGCGACTAAAGTACCATTTGTTTTGTTGAAATGTCTGCCGTGCTTACTGTGCATGAGGAATGTAAAAGGTTATGAGTTGCTGTTTTTATGAAGCGCCATTAACTATAAATACTATGCACGAGCCTCATTGTTTGTACGTAATCCTTTCTGCCAGGTGCCAATATCCATTTGCTGGATAATATAGTTAGACACTCAGAAAATATGAATACATGGAATCAGAGTGCAGTCATTTCCATATATAAATACACCTTTACATTCAGAAAATGTGAAAAAAGTTAATAACCCCAAACTGGAATAACTGTTCGGAAAGATGATTTGTTGACATAATTATCCAGACAGCCCTGCGCTTGAAATGAGGCCAGTGAGGAGTAAACAGTGGAGGAGGGGGGCAGGTGTTTGAGTAAAAACAGGCCTGGTCACATGTTGTTTGTGTATGTTCAGCTCCCACTTATTCTCATGATATTTCCCTGGAGTCAGAGACGATTGAAACTAACTGGCTCACACTAAGAGATTCAGTGCACAGTTCTTGCGTGTGGATAAATAAACGCATGGATTTACAGGCAGAACAATGATATTCTTATTCATATCAGTAATGTATAACGGATGTGTTTATGCTGCAGTGAATGCTTAACTTAATTAAGTGGAGTATAGGACACTCATTATTGACATATTGACAGTTTTAAAGCTGCACAAATCAATATTTATATGTTGCCAATGGATCAAATTATGCATGTATGTAATGTGAAAGGAATTGCTTGAAGTCAGGAACCCAGAGAATTATCACACTCCTCCTCAGCTCTATGGAGCGCTGTAGTCTTTTGGTTCTACATCCGCAGCTTCACTGTTTTGATTCAGTCTCAGCAGTATTATTGGTGGTGCATCCAGGTGCAGAAGGTGTCTTTAAAAAAATAAAATACAAAACAAACAAACAAAAAAAAACAACCTATATCCTTCCTGCCAGCACAAAACAGCTGATCGACAGTTAATGAAGCAGGTGAACATGATAGCAGCTTAAGAGCCAGATGTTTCCCTAAAAAGACAATAAATATTAGATGTAAATTTGCCAACTGGCTTTAAACTTGTTGCCTAAAATAACAAGACCCAAATGCATTGTCTGAATAAAAGGTGTCGCCACACTCCGTTGGGACTTGTTTGTAGTTGTTGCATCCCAAAGGGCCTAGACCTCTGGGTACATTTCAAACTATCAACCAATCAGCATTGATGTATGTTGTGCACTGAAACCTCACAAAGCTGTAAACTACAGAGACCCTCCTTCAATATGAGCACAGTGGAACGCCGTGTCAGTGAATCACCATTACAGACTTTGTGAAGTAAATTTAATGGTACAAGAAGCATTGTTCTTGCTCCGTCCTCCAAATGTGCTGTCATTGCTACAACTTTTCGTATTGCGTCATCTAGCTGTACCACTGCAACCAATGATGGAACGACACTTGGACACTACATTTAAAAGCACTCGCTCTCACTTTTCAAAGAACGTGATGGTCTCAATCATTTCCTCCAATCAAAACTAAACAGAAGACAATACTTTCATCAAATAAACAAAAACAAAGAAGATTGATTGAATTCTTTAAAGAGAGGCTGTCCATCAAAGGCTCAAATCTAAACACATTTAAGCTGTTTCGCTATTTCCTCACTGCTCTTTTAAGACCCTCGATGTTTGGGCTTCATTTATCAAAGCAACACTTGATAGATGAGTATCATGTAAACAAATGCATGTATCACATTATTAGCAGCGGCTGCAGTCACAATAGATTCATGTTAATCTCTCTTTTTCCAATTACACCCATGAATAATCTTCTGTAATTTATTTACACTGAGGGGACTCATTCATTTGAAGTCATCTTTTGTGATTAATGCAAAGGATAAAAAAATATTCCTGGAGAGAGATTGGGTTCTGAGATCATGTGTGTTGCAATTTCCTATTTAGATTTCTTTAAGTTAAGACTCTGACTTTGCTCCTCTCTGCGTACGTCAAGTCTTTAAACAACATTAAGAGATAAATTAAATTATAATTCAACTCTGTGGCTAGTTTTTATGGTAGTTAATAAATAAGGAAAGTCTGTCTCTTTCTGAAACACCTTAATGAGGGCAGGGCTCATCATTTTTCAAACTGAAACTGATGAATGTGTTTCGTGGATTTTCAGGTGTGCCACTCTGCAGGATCACAGACTGACTTTGGACACAGCTTGAGCTGCATCACAACTTCTCTCTGCCGTTGTCTTTTTCAGGTACATAACGCAGCAGGGCCATAAACTGGAGGTCGGTGCACCTCGACCTCCTGCCACCGTCACCAACGCCGTGTCCTGGCGATCGGAGGGCATCAAGTACAGGAAGAATGAAGTTTTCATGGACGTCATAGAGTCAGTGAATCTTCTGGTGAGGGCAACGCCTTGTTTTTCCACATCATACATTGAAAAGTCACTCTACAGGAAGAATATTTATTACCAGCCACAGATAAACAGAGAGAACAATGAATAAGGTTGAATAAAGGGAGGCAAAACATCATAGAGAAGACTTAAAAGGAACTCGTATTTATTGAAGCGTCTGTTCTACTTTATCCATCAGCATCTATTGTTTCATCAATTGGATGGATTTCTTGAGCAGTTTTGTTTAAAATAGGTGGTGAAAGTGTTTTCTTGAGTCTAAGTGGGCGTGTTTGTGCTAAAATCGTCTTAGCCGAAACCCAGGCTTGTTTTGACTCCTCCAAACAGTTTTCCTCTTTCCTTGAATTGAATTGCAGAAGGAAATGGTCTCTAATGTCAATAATCCTCCATTCTGTTTCAGTATCATTTGTTTTTTTTTGTTTTGTTTTTTTACATTGTGTGCAGAGAGAAGTGGCTCAGTATATTTTCAAGGTTAGATTGTAAATAAAGCAAAGGACACATCAGGTTTTTTTGTAAGTCAGAATATGTCTCTCAACAAGTGAGATGAATATACAACATATTTAATGATCTCTAACTGCTCCTAATGTTGTTCACTTTATTGAACATTGCATGGAGACGATCAGTGTAGTCGTCACGTTGTTATATACATTTTCTTAATAAGGAATGTAAATATTTTAACACGCAATATAATCAGGTTTACTGAGATTATAATGTTGTCTGTCAACAAAAACACAGATTTATAACCACTTGTCAGTGTACATTATCACACTGACAAGTGGTTATAAATCTGTGTTTATCAGACTACATAATTAACCTATTAGAGGAAGAGTTGTTATTTTTTTTTTTTTTCAAGGTCTAAAATCTCCTGCAGCAAAAGAGGCCAAACGCATGTGTTTACGTGAACATGTTGTGTCCTAAACGCAGAAGAGAAACAACTCCGTTCTCATGACGTACGTCTTGTCCTTGAAGCAACACCTCAAGAACGTCAGTATACAGCTGCAGGGTTTTACGAGTCAACATATTTAATCACTGCTAAGAGAGATTCGGGCGCAACTTCCTCTCTTTTCTGTGACCAGTTTTTTTTTTTTTTTTTTTTTTTTTTTTTTTTTTTTTTTTTTTTTTTTTTTTAATGTTTCCGAGATTCTGCATTGTCTCTCACATCAATGCCTTGCTTACATTTCTCACACGGCATGTCGAGAGCCTTCCATCTCCGTCCCTCAGTCTGTTTGTTTCTGCTGACTTGCTGAGAAGTTGCAGTTGTCTGTTTTTCCGATTACCAATTATCCGTATGGTCTGATTCTTTAAACAACAAGATAAAAAACAACAATACGGAGATAGTATTTAGAGCCAGTGATCATGTATGATCACAATAGTGTTCAATTCTAATAGTTTTTTGTCTTGTATCTGTAGGTGAGCGCCAATGGCAGTGTCCTGCGCAGTGAAATCGTGGGCAGCATCAAGCTCAAAGTGGTCCTGTCGGGAATGCCTGAACTCAGACTGGGCCTCAACGACAAAGTGCTGTTTGAGATCACAGGCAGTAAGTAACAATCAGACTCGGCGCCTGCAGCCATTCACGTAGTCCAAGCAGGACCAGCATTTATCACGAAGCAGAATAATCATACAGGCGAACATATGCAAAAGCACGACATTTGTCATGGTATGATAAAGGCAACAACAACATTTGTAGTCGGTGTGGATAATTTAAGTAGAATTGTATTCTGAAACAATTTTTTTAGCTGCATTTGTTGATAAAATGCTGATTTTGTGACTTTGTACATTTACCACATGCCATGCGTCACATTTTGAATTGCTGTTAAAGCAATATTTTTACACAACATGATTCTGGAATTGTTGATGTTAAAGGTTGGTCCCCTTTTTCACAATTTGAACTATTTTACCAACTGTAACTGCAAAGTAGCACTTGTGTACATGTACCTCTGGTTTGGGATCACTGCAAAAAAAAGTATTCATTTAGTTCAATATACTTTTGCTGCTTGATTAGCGGTAAAAATACATTCAATCTGCTCATGAAAAAGCTATATTTTACAAAATCCAGTGGCATGCATGAATAAGCACATAAGTTCATCCTTTGACCATTTTTTTTACCCTTCCTAACGACATGTTCTTAAAGAATAATGTCACCTTTTTTCTTTTTTTTTTTTCACACACTGAGCAAATGGTGGCAAACTGCTGTGTATAAATGACAGCTGACAGGATCTGACAAAATTTGATGGCTCGCTTGATGTCACATGAAGTCAGTTTTATTCACACAGCACATTTAAATACAACCAAATTGCTGTTAAACATCAAACAAAATTAAAAACAATATGATAGACACATTTAAGCCATTAAAGACAAAATAAGCAATAAAATGAAAAATTTGGAGTCAAAAACAATATTAAGCCAAAATAACAAACAAGGATATAAATAATGAGTAAAATATACTCTAGAATAGATAAAACAAAAATTGTAAACTGTCAACATGATGCTTTATTGTGTTTTCAAATGAAAATATTTCCTGTTAAAAATATTTCCCATCTTTTGTTTAAAAAAAAGAGAGTTATTGGCTTGTCAGTCTCACCTTGAACTCACCCTCACACTTTACCTCGTCTTTCTGTTTAAATCCGATACTCATCCTTCCTCCCCCTCCCCCTCTCTACTTTCTGAATTTTTCCATCAGTGTTTCCCACTGCTGCGTCTTCCCTTGCCTACAGTATCCCCGCACATCCTCCTCCCCCTCCTCCATCTCTTCTTCCTCCTTCTCCTTTGCCTACATTTTCCCCCCCTACTGTTCCTTTCTGAAGGGGAAAGGCTTCATCACTGTCTAGCCTCTTTGCCTCAGAGTTAATCCCCACCCCGGGCAACAGCCCCGCAGATGAAAGGTGAGAGTCTGCAGCTATCCAGCGTACGCAGCACCACAATCCCCCTGCTGTGTGTAGCAGTCTGGGAAATAACATATCCCCAGAAATAATGATCAGAAGTAATGATCAAACAAACACACACACCCGTGCTGAATGTTAATGTTACAAATATTAAAATGTGTTTTGCACTCTCATCTTCAGCAGTTACACTATTTTACATCTCATTTCCCAGTCACTCGTGATTATCATAGTTGCATGGTCTGTACTTTTTATCGCAGCTGGATGCAGCCAAAATATGTGAGGGTGTATAAATCATTTAACACTGCCCTCCACTGGCAGAAGATCAGAACTGTCACCACAGGGAAGTTACATTCCTTTTATTTTAAAATAGAATGTAGGCAATTGAATCAATGTCCAACAAAAACACTTTTTAAGTCAAATGCTGTTTTTTTTAATTTTTTTTATCTGATATATATTCCCATTTCTAACACTTGAATGTCTGCAGCTGCTCAACTATCCCCAAGATCTATCCAGATTTCTTCTCAGTGTCACATTGTTTGAATCTGGTGCATGCAAGTTATTGGTTTTGGGGAATTTTTGGTTTTCGTAAAAGACATTTTCACCCATTATGATGATGGTATGAGCTGCGGGCTGCAACAAACAATTATTTTTATTATCAGTAAATGTGCTTATCATTTTGTCACTTCATCATCTTGTCCATAAAATGTGACAGACTTGTAAAAACGCCCAAGGTGACATCTTTTAATTACTCGTTATGTCTAACTGACAATCAAAGCTTAGAGATATGTTGTTTATAATCATATAAAACAAAGAAGCGCAATAAATCTTCACATTTAAGAAGATTAAATAGTCCCTTTGGCCACCCAAAGCACTGTGAAACGCTTTGGACATTTACTAAATGTCATTATAAACTGGATTCCTCTTTCTTTCTTTTTTTTTTCACTCTGTGACAACAGACAGAAAACAGATTAGGTTCCTCCTGTCTGCTGCTGTGCATTAAAAACATGGAAGCAGGTGAGAGCAGCCTTAAAGGGGAACCACAGGGGACACTGCAGCGTCTTCAATCCTCCGCTGACATCTACACACACACACATGTCTCTCTCTTTTTCTTTTTGCCACGTAGGTCCACGCAGTGACAGAGTGTCCCATATGACCTTTCATTCCTGTCTTGTCTTGATAACGCTGCATGCAAGCGTTAGTGTGTACATGCGTGTAACCGCCGTAGAAACAAACAGGAAGGACACTTTTCTGAAGGGCTTCCCTGCTTTGCTTTGACCAGGAGTGTTGTGCTCTCCGTAGACCTGACCTCAGCCAGTCCCCTCTCAAGCATTGGGAAATGTCACGCACACAAACACACACACACACACACATGGAAGCGAGCACACTGAAAAGCAAAATCAATAGAGAAACGAGGAAGTTACCCACATCTGCAAACACAGGCATGCATAAACCTGTGCACGTACACACACTCGAGAGAGAACAATGAACATATACACACATGTAAACACGCATGCACGTATTCTCTCCGACGGGCCGCAGTGAAGGTCCCGGGTTGCATTCACGGCAGGCGAAGCAGGCGTTAGCTGACTGTTGAATGGGGGATTTAGGTGAAGGCCCACAGGCCCACATTCATTACAACGGTTTTCCTCCAGTCAGCACCCTCTACTAGCCACAGTGGAGGTGAACGGTGGACTTTCTCCGTCAGACTACAGATGCAGCCGTTAAAGAGGTCGACCTTCATCACTCTCTTTCTCCACTTTTAAGAGGAATTGTCAGAGAAGTTAAAGTTTTGTTCACAACGAAAATGATGTTCTGTTTAGGTGAGAGAAAAGGTTGAGTATTTTGTGCCGAGTTGATTCGTTAATTGACCAAGTAATCTGTACACTTTGATTCATTTTTCATAAGTTTCAAATATTTTAAAGATGAAACTACATTATTGATTAGATTAAAAAGTAATGAAGAGATCAGTCAGTAATGAAAATGCTCCTTAATAGATATACTAGTTAAAATATTAGTGTAATAGCTCCCCCTGAGGCAATCTGTCTTTGTAGGCTGTAGGCATACGTCGGCGACATACGTGGTTGTGCACTTTTGCAGTCACAGTAGTGATATAGTGGGCAAAACAGTGTGACATCTTCTCAAGACTTTTCTGTGCCCGAATAGGTGCAAATAAACCCATATCACTATTTGTGTAATAATTCCTTAGAAAAGTAAAGCATCAAATCAAATGGGAGCATTTATCAGACTAATGACAAAAAGTTCATAAATGCTGACACACAGAAACGTGTTTTCATCAGGAGTGTTTTTGTCCTAGTTGTGTTTTAGTTCCGTAGGTGTTAGAGCAGGTGTTACTGTGTCTGTGAGGCTTCTGAGTGGGCTTCAGTGGGGGAGAAGATGATGGCAGCAGGTATTGAAGGCAAACTGTGTGCATGCTTGTGTGTGGCAGCAAAATAATTGTTCAGTGGGGGACAAGACGAGGGCAGATGGATTTGGTAGAACACTGCATGTACAGTGTGTGTGTGTGTGTGTGTGTGTGTGTGTGTGTGTGTGTGTGTGTGTGTGTGTGTGTGTGTGTGTGTGTATGTATTTGTAAGATTGAGTGAATGTTTGTCAGTCATCATTACCGTGACCTTGATTTCCCCAAGGCTGCATGGAAAGCTCTCAATCTTTTTTTGTGTACTTGTGTGTATGTGTGTGTGTGTGTGTGTGTGTGTGTGTGTGTGTGTGTGTGTGTGTGTGTGTGTCAGGAGAGAAGAGCAAGACAGTGGAGCTGGAGGATGTGAAGTTTCACCAGTGTGTCCGTCTGTCACGCTTCGAGAACGACCGCACCATCTCTTTCATCCCCCCCGACGGCGAGAGCGAGCTCATGTCCTACCGACTCAACACTACAGTGAGTGGGACACACAAACAAATCTTTTCCCCTCAAAGAACACGTACACACTCACACCACCTGCATGCCAGCAATACCAAAAGCACACGTCCTCTTTGTTTCAGACAAACACTCGGAAAGCATCACAACCTCAAATGTGTGTGTTTTTTTCCCCCTCCTGCTCTACTTTAAACAAAACATAGCAGTTTTTGCTCATATTTTTTTCTTATTTTCAGATTTTGTATACTATTTTATACATTTATATATATTGTTCATTAAAATAAGTAATTAACTTCCGGTAAAGTTTACTGCTCTAATGTGATTGGCATCATATATTGACCATTACTATGATCTTTGATACTAAAGTTTATAAATAAATATCCTTACTCGATACATTTCATCTACACAACTCCTTTAGAATCACTTTTAAACCACATTTTGAACACATATTTAAAAACATTACCAACATTTTTTATTTTTTGGGGAAATAAATCAGGCAATGTAGCATTTAAGCCTTCAAGTAAAAATAACTGACTATGTTTACTTACATTTTACCACCCTGAGTTTGAGTCCTATATTCAGGATGTGAGGTTTTCCTGGAACATAAGAAACCTGGTCATTCATATCCCCCTGTCAATCATAAATGTATCCAGGTTTCTGATAATCTTTGTTGATTTTTTTGGATTCTTCAGCAGGTCAGCCGCTAGTTTCTGTTCAACAGAAAATAGTCAGAAACCCAGATACACGCCAAAGTATCCCAGGATCCACCAGCTGGCATAATTAGGCTTTTCAAAACCAGCATGAGGACTTTTCCAGGTCTTTGAAACCAGGATCAAATGTGTACAAGTTATTCACCCCTTGTACAAGCACAACATCTTGTTTTCTCTCTCTCTCTCTGTCTCACGTCCACTGTGTCACTGTAGCGATGTGTGTCGTGATGCACTCGGCTCGGCGCTCGCAGGTTCTGACCTTGTCCGCTCCGTCTCTCCGTCTCTCTCTTGACAGGTGAAGCCTCTCATATGGATCGAGAGCGTGATCGAGAAGTTTTCTCACAGCCGCGTGGAGATCAAGGTGAAGGTAATGATGAGTGACACACAAACACACGCACACGCACATTAAAAGCAGCATGTCCTTACTGTACCTCACCTACAGTAGTCCCTTCACTGAGACCTATTTAGTATTTATGACACACGCATCTCTGGTGATTTGCCGTTCACCATCTGTTTGATGATGACATCCGTACACTGGAAATAACGAGCCACACTGTGCATAACTATGAAGACATCCTTCATTTGAATTTGGATGCGCATGCTCTCTTTTTTGCTGTTGTTGTTGTAAAGATCTTGAGTGACATTTGAACTCTGTCATTCTGTCACCTTCTGCAGGCTCGAAGTCAGTTCAAGAGCCGGTCCACTGCCAACAATGTGGCCATTCTGGTGCCAGTACCCAGCGATGCTGACTCACCCAAGTTCAAGACCAGCACAGGCAGCGCCAAGTGGGTGCCCGAGAAGAGCGTGGTGCAGTGGAACATCAAATCTTTCCCTGTTAGTGTAACATATCAACAAAATATCTCAGTAATATATATATATATATATATATGTATATGTATATATGGAAACCCCAAAATGCATTTAGATGTTGCAGAACAGCCTTTTTATCTTGTTCCACCACCATCATTTTTTTTTCTATTAAACTTTTAAGAATCAACAGAAGAACTCACAAACACAGAGAAGATGGTCTTAGTAGAAATAAGCAATAGTTTAAATCAAATGTCCCGAAACAGAGGGAAAAACCGCAGAGGATTTATCATGCACGGTTCTGTCATAAGCCGTACAAGTGGTGTTCAATTCTTCATAGGCAGAACACCAATAATTAAAAGTCCTCGTTTCGAGTCAGCTTTGTCAGAAAATAACTTTTTTTTTTTTACTTTTTGAGAATTTTGCAAATACAGAAAATTTGACCAATCCTAAAATACATGGCCAAAGTCCCCCAACCAAGCTACAAACCTCCAACATTAGTCATGTGATTGTTACATTTTGACAGAAGGCAATGAAATTTTAAATTGTATTATTCAACTTATAATATTTGGGTCTGCTTTCCATGTTTCTTTGATATCCTAACAAGGGCTTAGAAAATGTGAATATGCTATCCATTTTTATCCCATCATGGTCGGGTGGTCTTTGGTCAGTTTCTCCACTGTTTGTATTATCAGCTAAGATAATACTCATTTGCAAAAATATTCATAATTTTTAGGCAGGCAGATTAAATTCTTTGGAAATTTGTCTACCAAATGCTGCTTTATATTAGTAAGGTCCATGTTTGTCCATTTTTCACACCGCAAATTCGCAGCAGAGGGCGCAAATTCTGCATTTTTTAAATTTTTTATTTTTTTATGTAGTGGCCCTGTACGATATTATACAAACATATCAATATTTACAGCTTTGTTTTCGAACACATCTACATAAGCCTGAAGCAGTCCTAGCATCAAAAACATGAAGTTGTGTCTCTGACAAATATGAGACAGCAGCCATTTATCACATTATGATTGACCTCACCACACATAAACAGACACAATCCCATCTTATCTATCCGGTTCCTGCTGTTCCTTTCAGGCTCAGTGTCTGCTCTCCAGACTCTTCAAAAGAACATTTTAACGACTTCAAAAAAACTCACAGCGCATTAATTCAGAAGGTTCCTTCTATCTGTCAAGTTGTGATATCTCCTCGAAAATTCATTACACCTTCGGCCTGTCAAGGAGGGTTAGGACTTGCCGTTATTGGTGACATATTGTTAGCCAGCTTGTGTGTGTGTGATTCAGCAGAATGTGTTTCCATCACTTTTCACCTTTGAACGCTGTGAAATTACATATTATCACAAACACGCCATGGTTAACTTGTTTGAGTTTGAGGTAACAAACATAAAGCAGTGACTTGTTGTGATAAGTAGGTAAATAAATAGAACTGGTCCACAGCCCTCCAGCCTTCAGCTCCATACAGCTATCTACAATGTAACCCTATTCTATAAGATTTACCATCCTGTAATGGTAAAAGTGTATGAAACTGGTAAAAAATAAGTCCATTTGCCATCAGCTGTTTTATCAGCATGAATATATGTATCTTTGACTTTCTTCTCATTTATTGGATGTGAGCACGTTATGCAATAAGGAAAGGTTTTCTTATCAGCTTTCGGCAAGGGTAGGGATAATAAGATTTTGCACAGCAACTGTATAATGGCAAGAAAAAAAAAATAGTTCAATTGCAGTTCAATGTGGGATTTTTTTGTGTGTAAAAGTGGCAGTTATTTTTTGTTTATCAGTCTTCTTACAATGACAGATGGGGTCCTGCATGAATGCACAATTTTATGCCAGAGTGAGAAGTTATTTCAAAGCGGAGAGTTTCCGTGTTTGTGTTTTCGTGTCTGAGCTTTTCTCACTTGTTTGAAGTGACCAGGGCTCAGTTGGACGAAAGAGATCCAACAACACGTGAAAAATGGGATGACATGTGGTGTGGTGTTTTCTTTTGTTGCTAAGATACTGTTAATCAAAACTGATTAAAAAAAACCAACAACTCTCGTACGCTGTCCAGAAAGCAGATTAGATGAAATGACGGAGGATGTATTTGACTTTTATTGTTGCTTATTTGATCGTCAATATGAAATCCATCCATTCGCTATACCCGCTTATCCTTTCGGGGAGGTTGTCTTTGAGCAAAGGGGGAAAACAATGGACAAGATGCCAGTCAATCAGGGCATGAATGCTTCATGCTAAAGAGAGATACTTAGGAGTTGAAAGCAAGGTTTTAGGGGCTTTAAAGTCCAAATTGTAACTGGTTTTCAGTAAGTTCAAACTAACAAATTCAGTGCTCGGATGATGTGTTACACCACTGCTCTTCTGCAGGATGATTAACCTGTTTTATGTGTTTATAGAGCAGACACGTTTGGCAGATGCTGAATTCCATAAAGTGGTATCTGATTCACCTTGATAGGACAAGGGAGTTGTCTCGTGTTGCCATGAATATAGAGTTTGTCTTGTTTTTCGGACAAAATAACCTTGTATTAATTGGAAGTCGGACACCCGGGAATAGAACTCATCAGACAAACTAACCTGTGTTATCTGAAAGGCTTTATGAGCAACGTCACGCTGAATTTAGCGGTTTTGTAACAGCTTTGTGGCCTTTTCTCTTTCCTGTTTCTCTCTCTCTCTCTCTCTCTCTCTCTCTCTCCCTGTGTGTGTGTGTGTGTGTGTGTGTGTGTGTGTAGGGGGGTAAGGAGTATTTGATGCGAGCACACTTTGGCCTTCCCAGCGTGGAGAGCGACCAGCTGGAGGGGAAGCGACCAATCACAGTGAATTTTGAGATCCCCTATTTCACTGTATCTGGGATTCAGGTAGGACACTTAATTAACACCCATCACACAGTTTTTCTTTTAGTCCCACTTTCTTGTTTAACTGAAACTTTCAACGACACGCTGCCACCTTCACCCATGGGTGCACCGCCGGGAGAATGCAAATGGCCGTTGCTAATGCCAGACTGAATAGATAAATTATTAAGTCTCCTCACAGACCTGGAAGTTGTTTAAAGCCTGCTCATAAACGTTCTCACAGCTCGCACTCCACTTTAGCACCGTGGAAATCCTATAATACAGCAAAAACTGATACAAATATAATGACAAAAATAAATATATTTGACATACACACTGACAGGAGAAGCATAAAGTATGTAATAAAATAGCCCAGCAATGAATCCTCTCCTCATAAGGATGATAATGTTCAGTTGTTATTCAATCTGCTTGAAAGAGGTGTTGATTTATTTTCCTACATTTTAAATTCATGTCATCCCAATTTATTATAATATGAGAGGACAAAATATTCAGAGCACCTCTCAGCATAACCCAGTGCTGCTCAACAGCACAACAAATTACAGTCTCCAAAATGACTATTTAAATAAACCAACACCTCTCGATCAGACTGAATAACAACAGAGAATTATTATCCTTATAAAGGGAGGATTTATTACTGGGTTGGTGTGTTACATGTTATGCTTCGCCAGTCATTAGCGTTAATGTTAATGGCTGATCGGTGTATATACAACTGATCACAACCTATTTAAGTATGACAGAGTGGATATGCTTCAGTTTTCCATTTGTACTTTGAAAATTGCCCAGTAAAAAAAATGTCAAAATGAGACATTTTACAGGAGCTGTTTAAAAATCCACTTTCGGATCTAATGGGTCATTTAATCCTTCAGTTCATCTGAAAAAATTCAAAATCACCACTTTTTAGACATCCAGGTTTCTTTTACTGGATGGAAACGATTTACGTCTGCTGTAAGCGGGCTGCTGTGAACACACCGCGGCAGACCGACAGCGTACTTTAACTGTTGATGTCAAAACCACTGAGATGAATGAGGCTAGTTAAATGGTGTATGAATGAGTGCAGCGACTGTGTTTAACACGTCTATGCTCCCCAGGTGCGCTACCTAAAGATCATAGAAAAGAGCGGCTACCAGGCATTACCGTGGGTGCGCTACATCACGCAGAGTGGAGGTGAGAAAATAACACTGAAAATGTAACGCGTCACAAGTCACCAGTGAAAACGCACACAAACACGCTGCTGAATGCCCACTTAGTTTTAAATAGGGGATGTGCCAGTCCTACTAATACGATACAGCAGCATAGTGTGACAGATTGGTAGGACGTGTTTTCATAACATGGAGGAATAACTTACAAAAGAAGCCTCAGCCAAGGTTTAAGGCAGCGGTCTTCAATTAATATTCCAATCCTATTCATGGAGCTTGTTGACACTGTAACATTGATTCACATAGCTGAGCTCCACCAAACCAGCTTAATAAGCTTCTTTTATGTGAACGATAACAAATTGATACCCAACACACGCGTATTTACCAGTAGCTACCCGGTAAGTCGCAAGCTACTGGTTACAGACCCCTGGTTTAAGGTAAGGACAAAAACATTCCTTTTTGTTTGGTTTGTTTATTAAAAGTTCAAAACTCAAAGACTCTGCTCGTCTGCTTCATCAGGACTGTGTGAGTGTGTTTTGGTCAGATTTGATCGACAACATATTCCCCTGGAGAAGAGCAGATTTAAAAACAATTGTTCAACAGAATGCTTCTGTAACCAGGTTAAAAGTACCATCGCATAATAAAAGACATGAATCATGAACATCAACTCAAATAGCAAATATTTAATGTCCACTTTGTGTTGGACTTGTGATCTTAAGTTTAGTGTTCGTCATTGTTTCTGTTGAATTCCAAATGAATGTTTCGTAGAAGCGGGATGAGTAAATCAAAGGTTATCCCGATCCCAATATGATGTTTTCCCTGAGAGATCAGTGTCAGAATCAGTCTTTCTGCATCAATATTCAGTGTCTGCCCCTTGAATGAACTCAGCCGTGTAACATTCATTATATCTATTACCTGGCTCTATCGCCATGAGCCGTGGCATCGGGCTTAGAGAGACACAGTGCAGGTTGACAAGGATGGAAACTTTAAAAACTCCTCCTGGCTCTTTTTTTTTTTTTTTTTTTTTTTCAGTCTCAGGTAAAACGTTTCTCTGTTGTCCAAGTTCGAACAGAAAGGGCAGTAAAATATGTGAAGAAAAAGCGAGCACCTGAGATCATGAGATTCGGCTGCTGCCCCGGGGATGAACCCACTTCTGTCAAACTCACAGGGGACACAGAGGGCAGCGAGGACCAAGACCAAGTCTGAGAGCTTTGAGCTTGTATCAGCTCCCACATGTTGAAACACAGAGCTACGTCTTTACCTCGAACACATGCTTGACTCTCATACAGATCACACATCAGTGCATATCGCCACATTAAAGCTGCAGAATAGTGATGAGACTGCAGCAAAGACCTCCTGACTAGCTCACTAGTTTCAATCGGGGGGCCAATGGAAATGATATGGAGATGGAAGCCTAATACCTCTGCTGGACCAGTGCCAGAAAATCCTGAAGTTTCATACCTGCCATCCGCCCCAGGAATGAACCCGACTCCCATCGCATCAATCATATCCATTACCTGCCTTTGTCAGGTCGGAGTCTGGGGCTGCAGAGGTTGAATGATGCCACCGCGTGCCAGGGAGGCTCCCAGGGTGGCACTCTGCAAAAGGCCCGCGCTGCTGTCTCCTCGCTGTAACGTCGGCGAGGAGGCGATGGGGATAGAGAGGAAAAGGAAAAGGATAAGTTAAAGGAAGGAGAGTGATAACGATTGGGTGACTGGAGAGGGAGGCTATCACCTTCCTCTGAGTGTTGCCATCAGCAACACGGGGAGGGAGACAGTCCTGATCACATTTCACTCAACACTACAGGCAGACACACTCACACTGATTAAATAATAGCCTGATACTGTAGACCGAAGGTACCGACTCATCAATGATTGACGAACAGGCCTTTAGTTGTCGTAGTGTACAGCAGTAAGTGACGACATCACTAATATCTGACTGTCAGGTATGATGAGACGGTGATGCGCATCACTGATGCTGCTTGTCATGTTAGCTCTTGATGGGGATGCTGTTTTTCCTCATTTCCTTCGATTATAATTCAGAGTTCGGTCTAACAATTGTGATTCGTGGGAGACTTCAAAGCACTTAAATTTAAGAAAACGCAAGCAAATTACGAAAAACAAAATCAATTTGACAACACGCTTTCTGAACTTTCTCTTGGATACACAAATGCGTCATAATAATTCAGTGCGTCTGATTTTGCTGATTGGAGGTACTTTACAAACTTCTGAGTCTGAAACTTCAGTAGGTTGACCCTTCGCTCTGTGAGACAGGACTATATTTAATCTGGGTAATATGATGGAGTGGAATGTCACTACAGCTTGTATTTGTGCAAATCTTGTTTAGGGATTTAATAGCGCCGATAATGGCAGTGATGCGACGTGCAGGAGCGATGAGGGGAAGAAAGCCGTGCGTTAATGCTCTGCTGTTACATTCCTTGGCAGATTACCAGCTCCGGACAAACTAAAGGGCACAGATGCTGCTAGACGAATGGATATTTCCTCTCTCTGTCTGTCTTCTTCTCTCCTCTCTCCATTTCTCCGGCTCCCCCGTCTGCAGCGGACAGCAGAGGACAAGCCCAGGAGGACAGCTGAAATTTAGTTGTTTTTTTTTTTGCCCACTCTGAATAGGAACAGGACATCACCCCTTCCTCTTAAAACTGACTTAACTCAGACAGGAAATGGTGTTGCACCACTTTTGAGCTGTTTTTTTTTTTTTTTTTTTTTTTTTAAGATTCCTCAGGCCTCCAATAATGCATTTTAATTTGTGAATAATGAACTGATAACTCCCCCCCCCCCCACACACTTTTAATGTGATATCCCTCATTTAAGGCACAATTTTTAAAACAAAAAATTATTTAAAATCTGGTTTTCTTAAAAAAAAAAAAAAAAAAAGGGAAAAGTTTCAAATATTTCAGTGTAGTATTTGAAACATGATTTATTTTGCGTCCCCAGCTTGTCCAGTGTAAGTTGTGATATGTAATCCAACTGATTATCTAGTGCCAGTACACGGTAGCTATAATGGGATGTTGTCAGTTCATATTTCTCAAAGGGCCATAATATTGCAGAGTGGGGATTTTATAAATTGAAAGTACGCCACGTACTCATGTTGTTCCATGCAGCGCCTCAACCACAACACAAAATCGATCACTGTTAAGGGGTTTTTATTCCTCATGTGCTTTCTCCTTAATATCCATTTTATTATCCGTGTACATTTTAATACTGTTGTTGATCTTCGTCCCTCTCAAAGGCATACGTTTTACTAGGACCGCTACCTATATAATACATTCATTGCCTTAAAAAAAAAAAACCTGCCTGTGTATCATCACCATTAGCACTGTGAACATAATCCCCAGTGCACTGAAACCAACACCAGCACCAGATCAATGATTAATAAGGCACAATATTGTCAGAAGCATTGGCAGTGTAACATAATACCGTCGACACACTCCCACGGGGCCTGTAACCTTGTCCTTGCGCTCGAAATCAGCTTGCAGCTCTGAGGCGGAGACTGAAGGAATGAGCACGGCGCAGACCTTTTTTTTTTTTTTAATATATATATATATATATATATATTTTGATGTGTCGTCTATACTGTACTAGTTAGTCCCCCTGTGGAAGCTGAGCTTTGAAGGACAACAAAGGGGGCTGAGGTGGGAGGTTGGACAAAGGTGAAAGAATCTGTAGAGATTTATTTCCAGTTTCAGACATATTAAAGTAACTGTTTTTTTATGATTCTTTTTTTATTTTTTATTTTTTTTAACTTTAAGTCTGCAGGCCTCTGTACTTCTTCAGCACAGTTTGCTGTGTAATTCCCTCCCTCGTCCACCACATCAGTTCAGGTGGACTGCTAACAGTACAGAAGAAAGAAGTCCCGAGTCATTTTATTACCACATGTCTACTGTTAAATTCAAAGCCCTCTATTACAATCACTCCATATACACACCACTGTGGGTTTTTTTTTTAATAAGTGTGTGTTATCATATGTTTTCATTAATTTATCAACTACTGTTTGTCCATAGGAAACAAAGGGATATATTTGGAAATAAACACATTTTTGTATCTTGTTTTGGAATATTATTGTTTTTTGTTTGTTAGAGGAATCTCACTAATTTATAGATAAAGGTGTTTTGATGCGTCAGAGTGCTTTGCTTTCAGATGATTAGTTTGACATTTTGGCAAATATGCTAATTTACATTCCTGCTAAATGAGAAGATTGATTCTACTCTCATGCTGTACTCCAAATGTGAAGATGGGACCGTAATCTCGTTACCTCCGTCAAGCCCCGCCCCCACGGTTATATCTATGGAGGCGGGGCCACCGTGAGCAGAGTTTATGTGCTCCATGTGATTGACGTAATTCTTGACCTATGACGGGCTGTGATGCGCAAGCGACGCGACCTATCACGACACCGTAAATCACGTGTAACACCCGACGTGCCTTTTGAATTTTGGCGGGAGGTAATTAGAAAACTGCGGAGCCACTTCACATTTAATAACATTTTAAATCCGGGTGACCGCGTGGAGCCTCCGCAGCCACCTGTGTGAAGGCTTTCACAACAAACGTCAGAAGAAGCACAGAAGGAAAATGTGTCTCCTGTTTAGCTACGTTTTGAAAAGTCTGACCCATAAATGCATTGAGGGGAGGAAAGAAAACATTCAGGCCTCCCTGAGGATATTAAATCTGCGGGAAAACACCGTCTCCAGCTTCATTAGGCTTGACACTGAGAGAGAGGGTGAGTGGACTGTTTTCTTATGTATCTGTGTTTTCTGCAGGTTTGTGGCTTTTGGTGTTTTTTTGGGGGGGGTGGGGGGCATTCATTTCTTCATTCATTAATTGGGGATACCCAGTTTTCCTGTTAAGGGTTGTTGGGGTGGATTATTATTATTACAGCACACCAGTCCAGATCCCTTTCGAGCACATATGTTGTCGGTAGAAATACACAATTTAAAACCACTTCTTTAAAAATATACAGTATATTGGTAAAACATACATTTAATCTATTTTAAGCACAGCTGATTAAGAAGTACTCAGACCGGTTCACTTTTGCACCTTTTTGAGTTGTAGATTTAATGTGAAATTCCTCGAATAATAATTTTTGCACCCCATCAATTAAAGTCAAAACATATTTTGAAGAATGTCTGCAAAACTATTCAAAATCATTAACTGAAATGTCTCGACTGCAGTATATGGAAGTATTCAGACCCTTAATGTGTTACTTTTTTAGAACCGTCTTTGGCAGGAATCACGGTTTTTAGTCTTCTTGGGTAAATATGTGCTAGCTTTGCACATCTGGATCTGGCAGAACCTCACCAGGCTCGTTCCTTTTCGCTCTGCTACTTAGTCTGGCTGGACTACTAAGACTCCTGGCGCTCTCAGATTGCTTCCATTTCACAATTATTGAGGCCTGTGAGCTCCTCAAAATAATCAAAGCAAACAGTTTTTTGGTTTTTTTCATCACAATTTTATCACTGACGTCTACAGAGACTTCCTTGGAGTCTTTGGCTTGGATTCTGTCCTGACTTGCTGTGTAAATTGCAGGACCCGAAAGACGCAGGTGTCTAAACTCTGTCCAATCAATTTAATTTACCACAGGTGAAGTCTAATCAGGTTCTGGACACATCTCGAGGATAATTAAAACAAACAGGATGCACCTGAGCACGACTTGGAGTTGACATAGCAAAGGGTCATTTATAAAGGGGAGATTTCAGCTTTTGATTTCTAAAAATAGGTTATTCCTCCAGTGCAGACCGATGCACAAAAATGGCAGTTTTATCCATTTAAAAAAAAAAAAAATGAATTCACAACCCGGTGAAATGGCCTGAATACATTCCGAGTCCACTGTCCTGCAAAACACATTTTGTCTGGTTTATATGCTCTGATTCCTCCCACACAACCCTCTCATCAGTATCAGGCCTGTACCCCCCCACCCCCCTGTTCACTGCTGTCATGCATGGATACCAGCAGGGGAAGCTAACCAAGTACGAGGACTGTAATTAAGTGCAGTTTCAGGTACTTCTACGTTACTTGAGTATTTCTATTTGATGTTACTCTATACTTCCACTCCAACTAACTACATTTACTATGCTGCTTTTGTTACTTTTAAGATGATTTGACATGATGGATAATACATTTTGAAATCAAATACAACTCGTTTTTTGTTTGTTTTGTTTTTTAAGATTAAGCCTGTGGTTTCCAACTTGTTTGCCTCCCGACAGTCAACAAAAAGCAGTGCAGTCTGGGTCACATCCCAAATGTCTGAGTTGTTAACAGCTCCACTGAATAACGGCACATTAGTGTAATAATAGTAGGAAAAACCCTGTAAAGTAGTTCAATGCAGCTCCACCTGCAGCAGCTACAACAGTAACATGCTGCTTACACACTGTTGCTTCAGCAGTAATAATCTAACGACGTCATGATAATTTATCAGAAGAGCCCGACATTGTTTTGCTTTTTTGCTTCAATACTTTACATTTTGCTGCATATATGTCTGGACTTTTATTTAATAGGATTTTTCATGCAGGACTTTAACTTGTAATGGAGTATTTGTACATTGCTGTATTGGTACTTTTGCTTAAGTAAAGGACTTGAGTGCTTCTTCCACTGATGGCTACACAGCCCGTCATTGCTACTGTACACTGTAGGTCAGAAGACAGATTCACGTGAGTCACGTTTGAATTTTTCTGCGTCTGTTGTGGAAAAAAAAAAAAATGCAGCATGAGCCATGTTTTTTTTTCCCCCCCGTGTGCGTGTTGAGAAGAAGAGAGTGGTGCTGGCCTTCACCAGCCGCTGCTCGCTGCCTTGTGCATTGTGCTTTCGGTTTGCTGTCCGTCATCACACCAACAATGGTCAGCTGTGTGACCCCTTTTGTCTCGAGGCAGTCGCCGGTGCGTATGTGCAGACAGATAAGAGGCGTGACTGACTTGCATTCACACGCAAGTGTAACACAATGCATGGCTTTTTCTGAGGTTGTTGTTTAAGGCAACGTGAGAAATGAGTCTCATTTCACAAACATGAATGACCTTGAATTTAACGCCCTGTTCATTCTTTGTTTCTTAATGGTGTCGGATTACTTTTTTTTTTTTTTCCAAAAGTACATATTAGCATTGGAAATGAAAGCTGTAACGCTTCAAATCTCACTTGTAAAACAACTGAGATTAGATGGCAATACGGCACTGTCAGCAGAATAATGCAGATTCACCTGGTTCTGTGAAAAATGCTTCAGCGTATTGACAACCCCGTTCAAACTTTTGCAAGTGCATTGAAATTCTATGACCGGCCATGTTGACAGAGTGGATTTAATTTCACAGATTTTTCCATTTTTCTGCTTTGTGAGGAACAGTTACGACCTTTTGCCTGAGCAAGAAATACATGTAATAAATTCAATGTGCTGAGACTACGAACTAGTTTTGTAAAATGAAAGTCATGCTTATGAAAAGTGCAATCACGGCACAATTCTGCTCGCCGAACATAAATCTGAGCCTGTTCTGCGCGGCATCAAACTGTGTTTACGGATCTCTGCCATCGCATTTTATGGATTGGTGTTTCCTATAGAATGTCAGTAAAGTATTTTTCCTGATTTGGTACCCATCAACTCTTGAAGATATTATTTGGATCTTCAGATGACATGGTGGTAGCTAGTTTTTCATTGTAGCTCTGCTCGCCTGTTGGTGGTTTACGATGGCCCGGTGTTCCCAGACCCAAATTCACTGCGTGAATGTATGGGTTTTGGTACGCTCCTTCTGGAATTGCTTCAAGTTGTTGGATCACCGGTCAGTGTTCGGTAATGCCGGCAGGGTTTACAATCACAGTAAACACGGACGCTGTGAGTAATAGTCTGGTGGAGCTAGGCTAGGTGTGTGGTGGGTTTATTAAAACTTTACAGCTCAAACTGTCTGCCAGCAGGGAATGATGAGAACACCGAGACTAATCCATCCAGGAAAGACAAAGAGCTAAAAATGCTAAACGGCTCTGCCAGAGTAGGTGGTAATTCTTCATGACCTCCACACGGCTGCGAGTAACCATTTAGCGTGACATGAAATGATTGGTTTCAGAGACTATCAGTCACACATATTGATTAGCACTGGTTTAAGGGAAACAAAACACTGCACGATTCACAGTTAGGACAAGACTGTGTTGATGGACACAAAAAAAACCACAAATAATCCATACATTCTGAAGTGCTGTGATATAATTCTCCAACAATCATGTTGTCTTGTATCATGTGTACAGGCAGCTTAATATTACAGTGAAGTTTTGACAGTCCGTCACAAACACTATTGTTCTACTGCAGGAGTTATGTTAAATTATTATGAAACTGAGAAATCCGTTTAGCCTCATTGAACCTTTTCACCAATGGATCCCTCATCAGCAGAATTTGTTTATCTCTTCATGTAAACATGGACAGGGTTAGGGCGGGACATGAATCACAAAGATCATTTCGAAATTATGACTTTTTCTTTTTTATATTGTCCCATTTATCACTCATTCTGCATTTTGCCAGTTTCATTTCAGCCATTCAGCCGACGCTCTTATCCACGACAACTTACAATCATTGAGCAGTATGTGGTCCAAGGTCACTTTGACATGATAGGTCATTGATGTAAATAACCGATGCATTATTTTTGACTGCGGCCCTCCAGATGAGATGAACCGTCAAACAACCTCACGTCACTTTTAGAAGACGACATAGCTTTCGGTCTGTTGTAGGCTCACAGTTATGATCACTTTTAGTTGAAAGACAGACAGCAGAGAAAAGGTCAAAGTTCACTCATCGGCTTTGCTCCCACCACAGCTTAATTGTATTTAATTGCAGATCACTGAACCAATAATAAAATATGTGCATCATTTGTCTGAATAGCTTTAAAGACCAGTTTTCTTCTTCTTCTTTTTCCCCCCTATTACTTACCCATGCTTTTATGCGTACCAACACTACTTCAGGCAAACTTGAGACCAACATTTTGTCATTTGTTCACTGAATAGAGTACGGTTCACTGATCATACGGAGAGTAAATCTGAATTTGAATACTTTAAGCTGCATTGTGAGCATTGCTGTGTCGCAATCAATTCTTCAGTGTGTTACTCTTCAGTTTTTGCATCATTACTTTGTGACTGAGGTTTTACCGATAACATCTTCACCAAGCAGATATTACACATTCGACTTATTTTGTCTCATACACCGGTCTAACCAGCTGGTGACAAAGCTGGAGCAGTTAAGGTGTGAATCTGGTTTTAATCAGATTTCTTGTAGTATCTGTCTAATTTAGTTGAGCCGAGGGCCACAGCTGCAGTGTGGTTGCATCTCATATGAGGTTAGCCAAACTGGAGGTAGTCTCTCTGCGACCCTGGCGGTCCATGTGTCCTGAAACGGTGAAGATATTGAAAACCCGGTCCACCAACCTCCGTCCATGCCTGGTCCTCTCAAGCAGGACCACCACAGCAGTGTATATCCCAACACCCACAACTGCAGCTCCCCCTCCAGCCAGCAAAACCAATCCAGAGATGTACATGTCATTAAGGGCTTGGCCGGGCTTTGGCATATGGTTAGCCAGGGCCAGATGCAGCAGAACTCCTCCGCAGATCAATAGTGACAGACCGGTAATCAAAACCACCAGAAGGTCGGATAAACCGCCGCTCTTTAGCATGTCAATCCGCCGTCGGCTTCGAACACAATTCATGTCCTGCACAGCCGAGCTGAGCAGCTGTTTGAGCAGGACTCCCAGAGCTAGCAGGCACAGGGCTGTTCCCGCGCCCAGCCGCCATTCGCTTGAGACACTGGTGGTGGTGGAAAGAAGGCCGACGCCGCCGAGTCCGCAGCCCAGGATTAGAAGCACGGCAACGCAGTAGCAGAGTAGAGACTTCCCAGGATCTCTGAACCACCACAGCTCCACCTGCTCCTCCAGGATGCTGTGCTGAATCTGGGCTGGGTCTGCTGGACCATTTAGGCCCAGTTCCTGACCTCCAGTTCCCCTCAGGGGGGGAAAGTTGTCCAGTTCTGGCATCCTGCTGCCACTCCCAGCCTGCTGAATAAGGACGCCACCACCACAGACAGACTATACCTGATTAATTCACCACTCGTTAGTCTGACCAGCAGAAGATTCCAGAAGTTTTAGTTCAATATGTTTTCTAGAAAATCTCAAATGTGGCTCGGGTTGGTGGCAAATCTAGACAGGAAATGAATGTAATTCACCAAATCTCCGAGAACACTTGACTGAGCTTCGTGTATTGTAGTTTTATTCCCACTGGTTCGTATAAAAGGTTCCACAAAGTCACTTCAGGTCTCTTGCTCCTGTGTAAATGAATATTCTTAAAGCTCAAAGTGACTGGATACAGTGATGGATCCAAATTGTCCGTACAGCATCGATGTTCAAAGCAAAGATTCCAAAGAGCCACAGAAAATCCAGTTAGGTTTTGCAGTTTGGTGGCAGTCACCTGAAAAATAAAACAGACATATCATTCAGTAGTGTAGGTTTATTTTCTCGTGGGTGCCCTCTCTCTCTACGCGGGGTTAGCTGACTATATGACTATTCAATTCCTAATCAGACAAGAACACAGAGTCGAGGGATGGCCAAACTAGTTTCCCTTGTTTCTGGCTCAGCTCAGTTACATCAAGTTACATCAAGTTACACAGAGACTGGAGCACTAAAGTTTGGACCTGCTTTGTTCTGAACGTGTGAACACATGAAAGGATCTGATCTGTGCAAACCGAGTTAAAAAGTAACTTCACACCGTCTGAAAGTCCTGTTTGTGTTAGCAGTGATTGAAGTCCATCACTTGCTATGCACCAACAAAGTTATTCATTCTGATCTCATATCTTTTTTTTTTTAGATGCTGGGTGTGACCTGTGACGCAACCGACTGTAAACCAGGAGAGGTCAGTGAAAGTGCTATTCATCTTGGTGTTCAGTAAATCCTTTAAAACCAGAGGTTATGGTGCCCTTGTAATATGTGCCTGATTAAATATTACCAAATTAAAGATACACACACACACACACTTGGGATAGGTAATGATTTAAAAAATTTTTTAAAAAAAACTTAATAGTCACTACATCAAAAAAACTGAAATATTTGTGACATCATCTTAAACATATATATATTATCCCATGTTTTTAATGGTGCCAGGTTGTTAAAAGTTATTACGTTAAACAAGAAAAGAACATGTTACAACCAGGTGGTGGTAAATTGTGTTTAGCGGTGAGATTAGATGCTACGTTACAAACTGCAAAAATGTGCAAACCTTTCAAAAAGTTTGGTGTGTAAGTCCTTAAATAAAAAAAATGAGGTGCAGGGAAAACTTTGTCAGGTAAAGTTAGCATATCATAAGTCTTTCACATCAATGTACAGCGATTTGAGGGCAAAGCATCGAGTAGAAGGTCATTCTACTGATCAAAAATCAATGGCCAGACAAAGTAAGTTCGATGTCAGACGTGCAGAAAAAAACAAAAGCCCTTATTTCAAAGATGAAGCTAAAGACGTGTTTCTCATCATTTTGGTCAAAGGTGAAGGTTTTCAAAGTGTAATGGTATTTATTGAGCCCCGGTTTCAGTGTGACTCTCTCTCTTTGTGTGTGCGCGGCGACCGGTGTACAAACAATAGTCAAGTAGTTGTCAGCGAATATCGAATGGAATTTTGGCTTAAAATGCCCGTCCCCAAAACACACACACACACACACACACACACACACACACACACACACACACACACAGTTTCTCTGAACATCCAAACTTGGTGTTTTGACTATGTTAAAATATAAAAACTTGGTGTGCTGACACTGGCAACCTCCTCTATCTCTCGTTATCACTATGGTAATGAGTTGCCACTACAGAGGCGGCAGGATAAAAGAAGCTGTCGATAGAATAAACATTTCACAAACACAAACACACACACACACACACACACACACACACACACACACACACACACAGACACACACACACTCACAAACTCAAACAGCTAATGCACAAATGTAAATTTTCTGTCTTTTATCCTTCCAACACACCCACACGAGCTCTCTCGATGAATCCTCCCAGTACCTCAAGTCCAGTTAATCTTCTGGTCTCCCTCTTGTGTGTCAATGATATACAATACTGTACTGTTACGTTTTACTACATATCGGGCGGAAGCTCATTATATGTGACATATTGTGTTCAATTATCTCTTCCTTTTGTCTTTTCCTTACCTCAGCATATTTAATGTCTATGTAGTTTGTAACCTCATCACACCCCCATAACACAAGCATGTAAACATATACAAGCACGCACGCACAAACAAACAAACATCCTCAAGGTTATGGCTGTCGACAGCTTGTCTTTAAGAACCTGTCAGCGGCTTTATTTCTATCAAAGTCAGCAGTGCGCAGCACAAGCCCACGCGCAACACAGGCTGACAGCAGTTTCAGCTCGCACTCACTGGCCGTGGATTTTGCTAACACAAACACTGCTCTGAAAAATAAAAAAATATGTCAATCCGAGCCAGCATAACATGATCTTGCATTCAGTCTTAAGATCTTGGTTGTTGTTGTTTTTTTATTTATTTTTTTTTAATTTTTTTTTTACTCTTTGCACCTTTTGGAGTCTCTTTAAAAATACATAAATACATTTCTATTCGAGTATTTTTTTTTTTTTTTCCAGACTGTTTAGAAAAGACAATAAACGAAGTGCCAGACCACATTTCTTGTTAGTTTGGGCAGGTATTGCTTTGTACTACGAGGCAGAGCAGTAACGCTGTGACACGGGGAGATGTGAGGCGCATGCACAGGGTGTGAAATGAAGAGTGAGGTAATTACAGCAGAGGAGGGGGGTGTTTATTGGCAACATGCTGTTCTGGAAGCTTTTCACATCCGGTATCTGATGAAGGGTTGTGACAGGGTGCGTGTGCGTGTGCTTTGCATCACCGATCAGTTGTAAATGAGCTGGAAAAAGTTGAAGATATGAAAAGAACATACGTGTTGGCATGCGTGTTTTTGACACGGAAAGAAAAAGAGGAAGGTGCTTTTGGTATGTGTGTGTGTGTGTACGCACGCGCGCACATGTTTGTTGAGTCACTAATTAATCCCAGCTGATTTGAGCTCGGTGTGTCTGACAGGTAGGGCCACAGAAATAGCACAGTAATTGAGTGTGTGTATGTTTTTTTTTCCAGTGTCTGAGGTTGTGGCACCAAAGGTGTTGAGGTGACAAAAACAATATATGTGCTACTGCAGCAGCCTCTGAAGCTCTGTCTTATTGAGGTTTGGAAACTATCTCTTTTGATGCAGTACCCGTTTATGAAACTTTGTTTTCTGTTTCGTTTAATGGCTCCCAGTAACGTGAAGCAGGGAAACAACCTGGTGATGGAGCAAGAGGCAGCGGCACGCAACAAAGATCATAAGATGAAATCAAACCCTTAATGACACGAGTATATCTTGTTTTGCGTTGTGCTTCTCGCACACAGATCCCCATAGAACGTGTTCACAGACAGACTGCTGAACTGTGTCTGCCTTTCCTCTTTTATCACTTGTATGACCTCTAAACTCCGTCATATCAGCCGTGTCATATTGGCCTCATAAATAGCTGCGCAAAAACACCGGCTCGCTTCTTCACTCTCCACCGGCTTTCTTTTTAAGCAACACAAAACGGGCGGAGGCACAAACAATTTACACAACACGTGAATCTGTTTGCCCCTGGACCGCCGCGCTTGACTCATCTGGAATTAAAGTCGCTAAAGGCCCTTTTTACAGGGTGTAATATTTTAGTCAAAAGTTGACAATCATGAAAGAAACCATGGAAAAGTCTTTGGTTCTCAAATGAAAACATTGGTCCTATGCCTCGAATCCGAGATAGGTTGTGACCAAGATGTTGTTAGAGCCATCTCGCACAGTCTGAAACGCAATGAACTAACATGATTGCTGTTGTCTAAAAGCGACTTTAGTTGCACACCTGCGCATTAAAACCTTCAATAAATTGTATCTAACAATCAATCTTCACACCTTAGCTGTGATTTTTAACACCTCCACAATACTCGGCATATTCATAACATACAAATCTGCAGATGTACTATTGCATCTGGCTGTAAAAACAAATGAATCAACAAACGGCATCATTGATAATCTGCTCTATCCATTCCTTTTGATATATAGTCCAAACATCTGCTATATGAACAATGAACCTGGCAGTTACTTCCTCATCAAAAACTGATGATTAAATCAGCATATTTCACTGTCCAAAGTGCTTCACAGAAGCTATAGAAATCCGCACTAGTGATCATAATCACAATTTATTTGAAGACACTATATCTGAAGAAAATCCTAAATGGCTTTCTTTTAAGTGACAGGAATAATAAGTGTGCCGCGGACGCTCAGCCCTGCAGTAAAAACCGAAATGACTAAAGACAGGCTGACGCGAACAGTCTACAACATTCTCTGTTATGCTAATGTGCGAGAGAGTAATGTTGAAAAAATCCCACAGATACTGTAATTTCAAACCTTGGACAGCGAGTATCATTGTCTCCCTCTTTCGCTGTGTCTGCCTGCTCTAAGTTTTCAGCCTGCAAGGTCACCAGAGGAGCCGTGCTTTAGAGTAAAAAACAGTATTCTGCACTCCAATTACCTGCGAAGCTTTGGGACTCCGGTATTCCCCCCTCTGTTAGGTTGGCCAGCTGAATTCATTTCACTGCCCATTAGTGCCTCATTTTATTGTTGATGCGTGGTTCTTTTTAAAATTGGTTGTCTGGCATTATATGCTAATTAGAATGCAGATCAGCAGAATAGGCTGGAAGAGAGCACCTGAGGAAAGGGGAGTAGGCAAAATCTTCCTTACTGTAAAAAAAAAAAAAAAATGCAGGGGCTCAGGTGTTAAGTCATGACAATGGAGCTGCTGATGCCCCAACGCTCGGTGGATGTTTGATCGGTTGGCAAAGGTGTGATGCAGGGCGTTGCAGCTTACAGCAACTCTGACTGGAGTCCAACGTGTATTTCCTTTTTCCTGTCAGGGAAAACCTTCTTCTGCTTTGTAAAACCTTCCCACGCGTTGAATCGAGAGTAAAAATGGCAATATTTTAGCCAGGCAATTGCAGCTTTCGTTAATTCACTTGCATCTTGGAGACTTCACGGACAAAGGAAGCGTGAGACTCGGAGTGAAACTTCTGCGGTGTTCAGAAAAACTTCAGCACTACTTTAGACTGAGGAAAGGGCTTTTCTTCAGTGAATCCTTCCCTGTTTCCTTCAAATGACGTTTCCTATATTTAGAATTTTGTCGAAGTTCACATCTTCTCTCCACACAAACATGGAACCAGAAATCTTTGCCAAATAATCAAAGCAAAAACATGTCAGGCACCACTTCGGGGAGAAAAATGAGGTCCTTCTGTTCTCGCTGTTAAATTTCCTGCTGTGTGTGGTTTTTTTTTTTGGTTTTTTTATCCGAGCGCTTCGGGTCGGGCTGAAGGGGAGTCCATGGGAGACTGGGCGATGTGTTGCCGTGGTGACAAAGCAATACTCTTCTTCTCTCCCTTCCTGTCTCCCCTCTTTAACACTCACACCCCGCCCACCCCCTCTCCTCTAGTCAGGCGTCGATTCTCTTGGCGTCCCCACGGGCGAGGAGAGGGGTCAGGGTTGGCTCCATCTGTCTGTGTGATGGGCATTGGTGCCAAGCGCCACGGGGGCTGGAGGGAGAGGAAAGCAAGCTCGTGTTGAGTGGGAGGGTAACGGATGTTTCTGAGCTGTCATCCGGGACTCCAAATGGGGCAGAGGCTGAAGCTGGGGCTGGGAAGAGGGGAAGGACTGAGGGAGTGGGATAGTGATAAGGGGGTTAGAGAAAGGGCTAAGGATGGAGGGGAAGGCTAGGGGCTACGTGTAGGGCTGAGATTTCACCGCTGTTGTTGGTCTAAAAAAAATGTAGCTGGCAAAGAGAAAGGATGCTGAATAGGTCTTTATGCAGACGAGCTGGATCTTCCTTTCTTCTTCATTCACAATGGACAGCCGAGGCACTCGGGGAGCTGCACTCTGTCCGGAAACAGCGAGGAGACAATGGCCGAGTCAGTGTCACTGTTCTCGCTCTGTCAGGGATCACAAGGGAAAACCTAAGACAGAAACAGAGAAAGAAAGACTTTTATGTCAGCTGAACATACTGTAGCTTCGTCCCTATGGCTCACCTTAGAAGGGCTTACACATTTATTCCTCCCTTGTTCTTGGCAGTGAATTTCAGTTTATATGCCACCAACAGCAAGTGCATCACTTTGTTCAAATCTCAAAGATGCTTCAAGCCTATAAACCAATGTTTGATTATCATCCCGGTTTACAAGCTTAATCAAAGTGAGTCACTTACACATTATAAAGGGAGAGGAGGCACCGACGAGCCCCTCAAACTAAAATTATTTAGATGTAACAGTCAAAGCTAATTTTATTTTTATTTTTTTACAAACTAGTGTTTTCCTGGCTACACAGGTGGTGCAGCTCGGGAAATTGCAGTTTGTGTAGCTTGGTCAGTTTACTGCTTTGGCCCAGACTGAAGTAATTGTACAGTTACTGGATGGACTGACAGGGAATTTGGTGCAGACACTCGTGACTACGGTGATGTCCTGAGGACACAGTCACGTAGGCAGTTTTGATTTTGGGTGAAGTTTCTCAACAACTATTGGATGTAATGCTGTGAAATCAAGTGGCAATCCACCGTGACATCACCCAATGTTAGTAAACTGCTGTTTTAAAGCCTGAGTTGGGCATTTTGGTCATCGCCATCTTATTTTTTGGGGGCCAAAGGTGACCATATTTGGACGAGCTGGGGAGAACTCGCCTATGCCCACCTAACTATAACGGCAGCCTGACTGCACCTCAGGCATGCCAATCAAACTAGACACACCCCCAAATGCATTTCTCATTGAGACATTAGGTCTCAATGTAATTAATTATTGATTGCCAGAATACTGATCAGAGGTAGTTAATTTAGCTAATGGCACCAAAATGAATTGTGGAAAAAAATGTATTGACTTTGTACTTCAGGAGAGAAGTTGACACTCTTTGATTGGAGTTTTTTTTTTTGGAGATTTGGTATTACACTTGAATGTATTTCTGCACTGGCTTCACTTTTCAGACCTGGAGACTACCTCCATTCTTATACACAGTCTATGTGTGACATTTGTCATTCATATATGCCCCCCCCCCCCCCCCCCCCCCCCAGGATGATTTGTAATAAATTTAGTGATCTCTTAAATTTTCATCTGGCACCATCATGAGGTTAAACTCATACTCACTTTGGTTTGCCGCCAAATACCTGTAAATGAATGACATTACCATCAACCCCAGGTAACAAAAACCTTCGGTTGATAAGCTAAACATCCTACCTTATCAACTTCGGTATGTTATGAAGCTGACGTTGCATTTAGTAACCTCACAGAGCTGCTAGTGTGGCAATAGACTGTTTTGGTTTTAAGGGTTGTTGATGTTACTGGAGACTTTGAACACATCCTTCCCATTTCAATTCACCCTCTCAGGTGGTTATGTTCCTCCCTTCTCGAGTGAGCTAATTTCTCAGCTTATGGCACAATATCACCCCGACCGGCACAACCAGCCAACACCTTCCCCCTGACACCTTATCCACACACGCACTCATCTCCATCTGTTTTTCCCTCCTCCCCCTCCTCATCGCCCCAGCTTTACACACCTTTTTTCCATCTTCCTTATCTCCTTTTCTGTCTCACCACCAGCGATCGTTTATGTGGCGACTACTTATCTCTCCGGTGTGCTGTCTGCTCTGGTGTTTTGGTGTTGTGGAAAGAGAGGTGGGTGTGGGTGGGTGGGTGGGTGGGTGGAGGGATTAGGCGACCCGTCTTTGCCACAGATCCCCCTCTCGATCCAGGTAAAAGGCTGCCAGACTCAAAGCCCCTGTGGCATAAAGCTCGCAATCACATGCATATAGACTAGCACCCTGCACCTGTTTTCATGCTGTGGTGTTGACATTGTTTTCTCTGCTAAATTCTGGTGTCATTACCGCCTCATTCATTCTATATTATTCACTCCCCATCATTCTCAAGATAAATATGCACCTACACATCAGCCTCGATATTTTTAATCCCAGACACAAACACATTAACAGTGAAGGCCCAGATAATCAAAACACAATTTGTGAAAATGCACAAATTTGTTATCTAATATGGCATTTCCTCCTTTTTACATAAAGCTTCCTCCTCTCATTGCTGGTACACACTGCTGTTGACAAAAATGCAACCCAGCCCAGTCTAGTTCAGTTCAGCACAGGCTGTTTACCCCATCCAGCCACTTGTGTTCGACAGGAGCCAAATGTGGCTCTTAAATGCTCAGCGCGATTCAAAATGGCTTGAATATTTCTGGTTCTGTCAAACTGCCTCCATTTTCTTTTCTTTTTGTAAAGTTGGAGGAAGTTAACTGAAAGATGTCTGCAATGACTAAACTGTGTAATAACCCCCTCGGTCCCTGAAGTGGAGGCACAAGTGTTGATTTTAATGATGTAAAAAAAAAAAAAAAACTGACCGGCCTGGTTGCTTTCCCTTGTCATGCGCAGCTGCAATATTAAAACGCTAATCAAATCACCAATTAACATGCTGGTCCCCTTCTGCTTCACTCCTGCTGACGACAGGAAAGAGGCTACCTTTTCTGTTCTTTTTTCCCCCCTCTTCGTTCTTTGTTTTCATAACCCTGCTTCCCTCCTCTTCTGGGTTTAGAGGTGATATTCAGCATATTCTAATTTGATATTGGCTGTCTAGTGATAATGATTGTAATGAATGGGATGGCTGGCTCACTGTCTGGCTGTCTGTCTTGTTGTTGACTACCTGAACTGAGTCTTTATACTGAAAAGATTTAGGCTGTGAAACTTTTAAGCCAAGGATAGGTTGCCAGGAATTTTTTTTTAAAGAGATTTTAGTTTCTCCAGAGGATAGAACTCCTCTAGTGCCACCAAGTCAATTATCAGGTTGTTAGGATATTTCAGATCCTGACCACTATTGAATTGATTGGTAGGATGCAGACATTTATGTCCCCCTCAGGATAGTTTTGGTGATCCCTTAAAGAAGTAGTTTGACATTTATTTGCTTTCTTGCCAGGAGTGAGATGAAAAAATGTATACCCTTATACCTCCTTTTTATACCCTAAATATGAAGCTAGAGACAGCAGCTGGCTAATTTAGCGCAAAGACTGAAAACGGGGAACCTGCTTGGCAAGCACTGTTATAAGGCACCAAAATATGCATACCAACACATTAGTAAAGAACAGTTAGTAGTACATTATTTATTGTTTATTTGCCTTTTCCGCTGTGTTATGTATCGAATTATTAGCCGACTTTGTTTGGAACTGTATCTTGCTGGAGTCTCTGTCATTTAGCAGCACGATTTAACCTTACTGTAGCTCCAGATTGGGAATCTTGTAATGAAAGATCTTGTGTAAACTGGGCTGTCACAATCAAGGCATTTTAGTTGACAGTTCATTGTCATACAAATAATTGCAATTTAATTGTCCTTGACTGTCCCCTTTTTGCTGCAAGTTGAACAAACTGCCTCCTCCAAGTTACTGGGCTTTCCTTTTTCATTTGGCTACAAACCACAACATGCCCAGAGAAGCACTGTGGTGTTAAATCCATGATGGTAACATCAATAGATGCTCATCGAAATGCTGTCGTTCGAACATTAGAAGTTAGTGCCTCGAGATAAACAATTGGTGGGCGCTAAATTCTCTATTCGTGCCGCTAAATTAACGCAGAAGAAGCGTACACGGCTAGACGACAACATTAAAAGAGCGCCAGTCAAACCTCAAATGGTAGAAATGTTGAACTAGTGATAGAAATATGACATTTTCTGTTGGTTTCATCCAGCTGTTTTTATACAGATGAAAGGAAATGTCTCCATTGATTATGAAAAATGATTGTGATCAGCTCAAATAATTGAAATAATTCTGACAGGTCTAGTGCAAAGGTGCTTAAAGTTACAATTAGCAATTTGAGATGTGTACAAAAGGGGGAATCGGTTTTCTTCACACAAACAAGCAATGCAATTTTTTCCCAACTTCCTCTAAATCGAACTGAATTGATTATGCTTATAGGTGGATGTGTATTATTCCCAGGGACAGAAGAGGACGTACTCGTTACAGCTGCTATTGACGACGCACAACAAGCCTGACTGTGTGCATCTGCTGACTGTGAAAAAAAAAAACTGCCTCGAGGATTTTCTGTCTGACTCTCCACTCCACCCTGTGTCTGGCGTCCGTGTCACTAACACATTACGACCTATACAGCCTTCATAACTCCTCCACTTTGCACGGTTTATCCACAGACTCAGTCGCGGGCTCGCTTTGTTCTTCCTCTCATGTTCTTTCATCGAGCGTGAGCTCGGTGTTGACTTCAGGCTCTTTCCTAACGAGGTCTATCACATGTTGTTTTCAGCCTGACTTGTTTTCAAGCGTTCGACTTCATCTTGAAGGATCCTTAAATTGTTTTTGTTATAGTGAGAGAGGTGGCTTGTAACCCACTTCAGATGCCCTGTCATGATTCATTTTTGGTCTTCAGATTACAGCAGATCTATAGGAGCACAGCAGCACAGGGGGTCATGCCTGGAAGGCGCATTGATCCGTTTCAATCGCAATAACTTGAATACAGCTTATCGTCATCATATTAATTGATGATCTACAGTGTATTTGAGGCCTTTACTGTTAAAGCTTGTTTGTTTTTACTTGGTAACGGCGTGTCATCCGACTGGTGCAAAGGTTAGGGTGTGATACGTCAACATGTTTTACTGCCTCGTTTTTAATGGGGGCAAAATAGATGATTCGCGCTGACATGAATGTCCAGGACAAACATTACAGAGCTGCTACTGTGGAAAAAGTTGTACCAAAACTCAGTTTCCTATCATTTATAGACACAGTATCTTTGTCTTAAAGTCACAGTTTAATTCCCCATGAATAGATATGTTAATATGAGGTTAATGCATCTCAATCTACAGCCTGTTCAGCTGGTATTAATGATTTAATGTTCTGTCCCAGGCGAGAACGCTGCACAGAATGTGCTTTGTGAAGAAAAGATTGCTTTTGTGTTTGAAAAGTCTATTTATATTTATTGTAGCTGAGCCTCCTAGCAAGTCCTTACAAACAGAGGGTGCTTTTCATTTCAGCACTTTGTCATACTCTTCAAAGTCATCCAAGGTCCCATTAGAAATATGTAGTCTATATATGTCGTTACAATTTAAACATAAAAGAAACAAATCGATGTAAGATTTAAGGAGCAAAAAACAAACTGACCTAACATCAACCCAAAAAAAACAACATTTAAAATATAGATTTTAAGAATTGTAGTGTGTCAGGTTCAGTATCCAGTTACCTATGAATTCACTCAGTCATTGATTACCAGATATAGTCTACACAAATTCTTGGAATGCCAATAACATCATAAATTGGTGGCTATAATCATTTTAATCATTGCTGTTTAGTATGTTAATGTTGTTTTTATTTGGAAATAAGCCATTTAAACATGACTCAAATTACTCGCAAATAAGTTCAAATGAAATAAATAAAAAGGAAGGGCTGTTTGATTTTTTTTTTTTTAAAGTTGTAATGGACCAACTCCTTTCTCTGTGGATCTTGTTTATGAGAAGCCCGTCTTACCTGTGCGCTCAGCTGATCCGCCAGCATGTCTTCCGTTCCGCACCGCGCTCGTCCGTTTGGTTTTCGGTCTTAATTTCCAGCCTGTCCACCACGCTCACAGAGTCGTCCAGCCGACCGCCGGCGCAAACCTTCACCTTTTGGAACAGAGGGTCCGGACGATTGCGACCAGAGCTGCTGTAGGTTGCGCCGCTTCCAGCCTCTGCTCTGTCTGCGACGGTCTCTCTGCCGATCCGCCGGACGGACTTCCCCCGTTTAATGCAGGTGTGGCCGCGCGCGGCAGCAGGGGACGCCGATGGGAGGGGACAGAGATTCGGCGACTCGACCTCCACACCGCCCCGGGTCCCCGCCGGGAACCTGGTACATGACGGAGCCCTGATAAATAAATTTGATGATTTTTGTTGTTGTTGTTGTTGTTTGTCAGTTGTACAGAGCAGAAGTGGTTTGACACATCCAGTCAGTAAGGAGAAAAGAAAAGAAAAAAAAAAAGTCTCAGCCAGGCTAATCAATAGCCCAATCAATAACAAGTGTATTCATTATTCACAGATTGATGTAATATTAATCACAGTCAATTCGACTTATTGTTTTTCTGACGTTTAAAACTTAGTGGGGAGAAAACGTTATTTTGAGAATGAAAGTTTATTCCTGACATAAAACTCGATGTCTATTTACATCAACAGACGTTTGCCCTGTTTTCATGGACATGAGTGCTTAGAGATTGTTTTTTTTTTTCCCAACTTGATTTCTGTTATTCATGCCTTCCTATCAAAGAATAAGTGGTTTCTATGTTTATCTTTTACTTGTGTTTTACAATCCAATCTGGTTTCTAGTTTTTAAGAGATAAAACACCCTGGGATAATTGAATTTCACAAGGCTAAAGATACATTTTAATTCATCAGACCATCAGAAACCAGAGGAGACGAGATAAAATTCATTTGTACATGTTCACTGTCGCGAACAGCGTTATTTAGACGTGTGCCTCTTCATCTGTTGATTATTCAGAGCCTGGATCATATTCAGCTTTTCAGCAGGTTTCCTGCTTGCAGCGCAAGCTTCCAGCACTCCTTCTGCAGGTTCGATGTTTTTCATCCTTTTCAGGGCCAGCATCCAAAATTAGATCAAGTGCTTCATTCACAGTTTGTCACTTACTTATTGTGGCGCTACCACAGAATGGCATGTGCAGACAAAAGAGGTTTTATTTATAGACCAAAGCTAGGAGCTGATTAGTGTAGTTGTGTTGGAGGGATACAATATTGTGTGTGTGAATGTGGGAGTACAGCTTGATGCTGTTGTCTTCTTTTTTTGTTCATTACACGTGTCTGAACGCCAATTTGTGTCGCCAACACTTGGTACGCAAGCCACTTCAACTTTTCAGACAAAAATGTCTTCAGAGTCAATCTTTCCTTCTCATAAATAGCCTGCCTGTGATATAACACATTGATCATGGCATCTCTGACACAAAGGCTGGTTTGGATTTAATGTTTTGTTGTTGTTTTGGGCTGTGCCAAGAGTACCTCACATCCATTTACCTCTTCTGTAGACTAGTGATGCACCATGATTGGTCTAATGGAAATATAACATTTTATGCCTCCAATGAAAAAATGAAACCCTGTTTAGTAGATTTTAAAGTGTTTAAGTCCAAAAGTGAAGGTGGGAGGAGCAAAGCACAATGATTCTGCCCTTCCTACTGAGACTAACACTGTACTTAAATGTACCGAAGCCTCTAGTTTGGTGTTCGGCCTTGGCCATCTTGCTAAATTGGAGCCAGATTTGACCATATTTGGACGAGCGAGCGAGCGATGGATCTGATTCAATCTTTTTGGTAACACGAGAACACTATGCCTCGCCCATCGACAGCGGATACCTGACTAATATCTAATAAATGACGGGATTATTTTCAGATGGACCGCCATAAAACTATTTGGGAGTGACTTTAGCGAACTGCACCATGATTTGTGGAAAAAAAACAAACACCTGTATTGACGTTGTATTTAATGGGAGAAGTTGGGGGAAAATTGGAGTCTATAGAGCCAGAGGGTTTTGTGGGGTCAACCCCCTAGTGGTTTTCGGTGATATTGCAGTTAAAGGCACTTCCATCTTAAATAGTTCCTCCTTTGGGTGTGGCTGTTTGGAACAACTATGACTGTTTACTGCTTTGCATGTGCGTATGTTAATGCGTGTTTAGCTTTGAGGAAGCTTCCTCTTATTCAGCAGCAAATCCCCATGTCATTTCAACTTGCTGGTTAGTTATCAGTTTCAAACCTGTACAGACTCAGGCAAGTTGAAGTAAACCACAACTTTTTGAAACCTGTCGTTTAAAGAGTAACTTTAAGTACCGTACTTTCCGGAATATAAGCCGCTACTTTTTTTCCCACGCTTTGAACCTGGACTGCTGCGTGTTGAAGAGGGCAGCATGAGCTCAGTGGGGAGTTTGCCTCGGGATTAAAGGAACAATCCAACATCGGATGAAGCAATTCTGAGGCTATTCAACTCCGACACCGAAGGAGATGACTTCAGTGGTTTCAGTGCACAGGAGAAGGAAGATAGTGACCAATGACTTTCTTGGTAGGCTACTGTTTACCACTATTTTTTTTATTTTTTGTTACAAGCTGTGTTTCGTTAAAGCCTGTGTAAAGTTCATTTGTTTCAATGTACCGGAAGGCACCTGCGGCTTATAGACATGTGCGCATGTGCGGCTTATAGACGCTACTTTTTCCCCACGCTTTGAACCTGGACTGCTGCGTGTTGAAGAGGGCAGCATGAGCTCAGTGGGGAGTTTGCCTCGGGATTAAAGTAACGATCCAACATCGGATGAAGCAATTCTGAGGCTATTCAACTCTGACACCGAAGGAGATGACTTCAGTGGTTTCAGTGCACAGGAGAAGGAAGATAGTGACCAATGACTTTCTTGGTAGGCTACTGTTTACCACTAATTTTTTATTTTTTGTTACAAGCTGTGTTTCGTTAAAGCCTGTGTAAAGTTCATTTGTTTCAATGTACCGGTAGGCACCTGCGGCTTATAGACATGTGCGGCCTATAGACATGTGAGGCCTATAGACATGTGCGGCCTATAGACATGTGCGGCCTACAGACATGTGCGGCCTACAGACATGTGCGGTTTATAGACATGTGCGGTTTATAGACGTGCGGTTTATAGACATGTGCGACCTACAGACGTGCGGTTTATAGACGTGCGGTTTATAGACATGTGCGGCCTACAGACGTGCGGTTTATAGACGTGCGGTTTATAGACATGTGCGGCTTATAGACGTGCGGCCTATAGACATGTGAGGCCTATAGACATGTGCAGCCTATAGACATGTGCGCATGTGCGGTTTATAGACGTGCGGTTTATAGACATGTGCGGCCTATAGATGTGCGCATGTGCGGTTTATAGACATGTGCGCATGTGCAGCTTATAGACATGTGCGGCTTATAGACATGTGCGCATGTGCGGCTTATAGACATGTGTGGCTTATTTATGTTCAAAATAAATATTTTGTAAAAATTCAGTGGGTGCGGCTTATATTCAGGTGCGCTCAATAGTCCGGAAAGTATGGTAGATGATGTAATGTTTTGCACTTGCATCTACTGGTGCAGGAAGAGGTACTAATTCTTTGAGCCTTGTTGTGGCACAGCACTGTGCTGCTGTCGATCCAGCCAGCGCACTCACTCAGGGAGGTAAAGGGGCTGTGGTGGGGGGTAACTGACAAAAACAAAGACAGTCTATTATTTCGTTACATTAGCAGCTCGTGTTTGTTTTAGGGATTTTCATTAATGGTCTTTTTTTTTTTTCCAACTTGCATTATGTGGCCCCCTACTGAAGTAAACTAAGTAGCAACAGTGCCTGAATTTAAAGTGGTCGCTATCAAATGTCTTCCAGAGAGGGAAGCTGACGCACCAATGGGAAACAAAATGTTACTGATGTATTCTCACAGCAGTGTATTTTATTCAAAGTCAAATTAAATTGCAAAAAGGTCAAGTTTTCTCTAAAAGGCTTCTGACACACTCAATGGCACTTTGGCACATTATATATTGATTATACTGTGTTCTTTCAATTGCTGCAATACTGTGTATGAAAAACCAGGTAATTGTTATTCAGAACTCATTGTGAAAAAATGCCCATTTTCAGTCAAGTTCATTTACTAAAAAGCACTTTTGACAGCTTATATAACACGATGTATTTCCATCCATCCATTTTCTTTCGCTTATCTGGGGTCAGGCTGTGGTGGCGGCAGGTTGAGTAAATTAGCCCAGACATCCCTCTCCGCAGCAGCAATTTCCAGATGAGATGTATAATCCCCTCCAGTATGTTCTGGGTCTACCCCGGGGTCCCCAACCAGTTGGATGTGTCCAGAAAACCTCCAATGGAAGGTGCCCTAACCTGACGTCCACACCATCTCCACTGACTCCTTTCACTCTGAGCTCCCTCTGGATGTTGAAGCCCTTACCCAATGTCTAAGGCTGAGGCCAGCCAGCCTGTGGAGGAAACTCTTTTTTTTGGTTGCTTGTATATGCAATTTAATTATTTGCCTTAGCTGCAACCTTTCTGGCCTGCCAGTCCTTGGCTACGGCTTCAGGAGATCTCGTGGTCAGACAGTATCGAAAGGCCTCCTTCTTCAACTTGATGGCTTCCGTCACCTCCAGTTGCTACCAGCTGGTTCTTGGATTGCTGCCATGACAGACATCGAAAACCTTCTGACCAAAACTGCTTGCAGCTGCGTCCACAATGGAGGCGTTGAACATGGTCCACTCGTCCCCGGAATGCATGAGAAGCTCTTCTGGAAGTGGGAGTTAAAGATGTTGTGTATGGGGACTTCTGCCAGAAATTCCCAGTTTACCCTCACTACATGTTTGAGTTCACCAGGTCTGTCGGGCCGCCTCCCCCTGCCATCTGATCCAAGTCATCACCAGGGGTGTTCAGTTGGTAGCTCTGCTCCTCTCTTCACTCAAGTGTCCAAGATGTACGACAGCAGATCGGATGACGCAACCACAAAGTCGATCAATAGCCAGACTTGGTTAGCCTAGCCTACCTAGTTTGCTAACTTTTTTTTATAGAACTTCATAACGTGTCGAAATGCAGTGTAGTGTGTTATTTTACATGGACGATGACGACGTTGGTACATTTAGAGTACGTTTTCTGGGGGCTGCAATGTTGCCTGTTTTTGTTGATGTTGTGAACAAGGAAGTGGGGACGTTCCCAAATGGGAATTCTCAATTCCAAGCTGCCTGAAAGCAGGATAGGACTAGACATTGTTGAACTGTGTACAGAAAACCTGCTTCAACCTTGGAGACTTTTATTCAAATGTGGTAACTACTTCCTTTAGAGTACTCCCGTTGATAATTCATAGTTTTTATTCAAGGCCATACAGCAAGTGTTTTAGTAATAAAAATGCACAAACTTAGAAGGACAAATTGTACCAAATTAGTAGAAATGGACTTGGATACAAGAAGGTCTTTTTGCTGTTGCCTGCACAGTGTCTAACTGCCTGGAGGTTGACATTCTGTGAGTCTCGATAACTTGTTTTTCATTATGTTCCTCTTCCAAGCCACCATGTTTCTCTCCAGGTGCTCCCTGTGGCAGGAAAACTCCATCTGTGTTTATTATACCTTCAGCTCCACCTGGGAGAAAAGGGGAGTGTTCTCATGAACAGATGTACCACAATCTGTTAATAGTGGTGACACTGCTGTAAGAAAACATACATTTTCCTCCTAAAATGCAGGGAGGAAATACATGCTCATCCTCAAAAACAGGTGCGACACCTTGTTTTTTCACGCACTGTCAAATTCCTAAAGTTGGGGCTGTTTTGCTTCCATTACTTGTATTCTTTCAGACTAAAGGAAAGAAAATGTCTAAAATACACATTTAGGTGTTTATTTTACAATATTTTGTATATTTGCATCTTGATTTCTCCTAAATTCAAAAGTTGGTGTATATAGAATATTATATAAATCAGGCTATAAATGGTATACGCGAATGAACAAACCCATCTGTAAAAAGATGGGGAGAAAAACTGGAAAGTTTACTGAATGTCTGCTATGGATATTTCTTGTTCAAACTGAGAAAAAAACAGAGAAAATTATCTGTAATTTTATAATGCATCTTTAAAGGCCATTTTTGCACAGATGTTTTTTTTCCCTCATACTCTAAGCCAGAAATCGCCACTTCAGTAGCACTTGCACACACTAAACTTACCAGTTTGACTCCCATTCATATTCTGAAGGTTTTTACCTGCATTTATTCATATATCACTCATAGCTGAATTTATATAAAATTATAATTCTAAAATTGTGGCAAAAAATATATATATTTTTGGTTGTTGAAAATGTATTCTGATGTACAATAATTTCTACCTTCCCTAATATTTCAACAAAATTAAACAATAATTATGAACCTGGCTTTAGCTGATCAGATTAGTGTCCTGAAAATGTATGCAAATTAGTTCATAGTTCATTAAATGATAGAAAACATGAACTTTCAGAAAACTTGTAATACGAAAAATTGTTTTCTAATATAAGTAATTAAAGTTTTATAGTTTTTATATATCTCACCTGTGGTGCGTTGCCCGAAGAACATGTTTTGCACATTTATCTTGAACTTTGAGACAATCGAAATAATGCCCTCCAACTTTGATAAGTAGATAAGTTGTTGGGGAAGGAATGAGAGGAGCGGAGAAAATGGCAGATGATCTCGTACATTGCCACTGATGTATGGAGGTGGTTAGTGATGCAGGTGGGAATAAAGATAGTCACTTCAATAAGTCTTCACACACATGAATGCACTGAGTTTCACACCCACACACCTGCATGCACTTTGCAACTTTTGGCAAGTGGGAAATGGTCCAGACATGCACACTATTTGTTTCCACTTGAGCAGACATTGCAATGCCTTGCATTTATTTCCTGAAGGTTTATCTAACCTTAACCACCAGCTTCAACCTTAGACTTTAGTCCTACAATTTAATGATTTACATAGGAAGCGAGTCCCTACAGTGTGACACAAACACACACACAAACCAAAAGCTCAAAAAGTTTTGGACCAAGTTTTAAACAACATAAGGATAGATGTATAGATTCTCCCTCTACCTCCACCTCCTATTTTCAAAGAAAACACTCGCTTTTTGTCACATTCATTGGAAAATGCATTTTTCTAATGTAAATTTAATATTTTATTTTCTGCAGCCTTTTTTTTATTGATCCCTTCATTGATTTTGCTCTAAATAAATGTGTAAAGCGAACCTTTTTTAATGTAATAGATGATGTGTTATCTGACCTTGCTCTGTGAGGCTATATATTCCCCTAAATATCTAGTATACACCGAACTCCAACCTTTACACAAACTTATAGCTAAAGATAATTTGAAATTTAACCCTGAAACCTGAGTCTTGATCATTAAACCTCTCTCTGAGACGAGAGTAGTTGCCATAATGTCTTCACTTTCCAAACATTATCAAAGGCGCACCCGAATGAGAGGAGAGGCTGATCAAGCACGATCGGGCACCTGATCCTCGATCTGTAACGGGCCAGTGTCTCATTTCCATTTAAATTAAAGTTAACCCAAGTTGGCAAGATGATGCAAACTATCACCAAAGATGAGGTGAGCATAAACTTTTCTTGCCCAATAACCGCTGCAAAATGAGCTCTTTTGAGCAATAACTTTTTGTTTTTCCATTGTCTAATGATTGGATAAATGGTTGCCAAGATTCTATCCATTTTTCAGTGGTAGAAATGAAAAAGTCTTGAGATTAATGTAAATTATTATCAATTTCACAAAAAAAAAATTGACTTTGGGGATTTAAATAGCTTATATTTCTAAAGACAATGATGCAGCAAAAAGACTTTGGATTAAAGCCGAGTTACCTGTAGCGCAAATGTGAATTGTAAAATGGAATAAAAGGTTGTCGCACAAATTGCTGACATGTTATTTGAAGGGTGTGCCTTCCTCTCCAGTTGTTCAGTTGTAATAATTTGCAAATGAAGTGGAAACCTCAATTTAAGTAAGACATTCATTTCCTACCACTGAGCTTGGTTTGTGGCAGCAGGCTGAACAATGAAGCCCGTCTAGCACCGTCTCATTGTTAAATCGTCCGGCTCTTCATGGGGGGAGTGATTGTAGGCGATATGGGACATTTAATGCGTCTGCCTTATTCTGGTCATGTCTGTGATCTCCTCCTATTTGGACACCTCACATTTACCTTTTTTTTTTTTTTAACAACGGAGGTGCAGGTGCAGACCCAGTTCTGTCTCGGTGCCTTTTGAGAACTGGCCCACATTTCAACAAGTTTGGGAAATGAATGTTTTGTAATAAATAGTGGGGACCTTGACTCTGGGTCAGGTTTTAAAATTGCCATTTAAAAAAAAAAATAATAAAAAAAAAAATACTTGTACTGACTAGTCTCGACCCAAACCTATAAATACCCTATAAATTCTGTAAAGAAAGAAAAGTGGGAGTAGGTATACTATTGTTGCAGCATTGGAATCTGCTATAAATCTGAATTTTGACTCATGACAGTGACTTTTCTGATCCTTAACACTTTTTTTCTGTGGAAATGGATGGAACCGGGTCTTGATTAGGCACAAGTCTCTGGGGTGCATGTTCTGACAATAAAGCATGCCTAGTGAGCATTGATCCTGTGGGAATGTCTCACCAGACACCAGATTTAAAAACTCTTGTGAAATACACAGAGCTTATCTGCTTAATCAGCTTTGAGTGAAGTCATTTATATTTAAAAGTCCTACTCTCAAGCTTTACCACAATATTTCCCTAAAGTTTACCAGAGAACCTTTGTTTCCTAAACCTAACCACTGACAGTCTACACCTAAATGTAACTGAGAAAACTATTTAGTTCTGTAGAAATGTAATTTTTGGGACACGGGGTTTGCCAGCGTGCTATTCAGGAGATTTTCTGGAACAGAAGCTAATATCAGCAGTCTGTATCTGTAATATCATTCTTTCATGGCATTGAAATGTCAGTTGACCGGTGAGTCAAGAGTTTTGCTTTCAGGCTCAGCAATCCGGTGAAACTAAACAAATATTTTGTGGGTTCATAAAGTCAGTGGGCCATTGAGCTAAACCGCAAGTGTCCTTGTTTCATGTGGAGAAATATTGTTAACTTTCACCAAAAGTGATTCACACAATTGTACACTGGAGATTAATGCACCTGAAGGGCTTTTTAAAAATCTGTTTATGTTTTGTCTTAACTTTCTTTGATGCGTTTCTCCCGGGGCTTCAACATGTTTTCTTCTTTTTGTCCATGTTTTCTTCCTCTGGTACTCAAACAGAACCTTGGAAAAAAAAGCCATCTCCCTTCTCTTCTCTCGTGACTCAGTCACACCTCCCCTGTAAGCCATAAACAATGTCATTTCAGTGGTGTGCTGTCAGGAAGCAGGCTTATTATACTCTGTATTACTGTATTTTAACAGTTTAGAAGGTAAAATGAGAAATCAAGCGTACAATTTTTTTTAATTTTATATCCTGTGAAAGACAGACAACGAATATCTCTTCTCTCTTAACAATGGAGCTCTCATTAGGTCCGAATGTAGTGATATGATCAAACCCAATTGAAATGTAAGCTGCGGTTTTCAAATGGAATATAATTAGAGAGAGCTGCAAACCAATCTGACAACAGAGCATGTGAACAGCAGCTGTTTCACTCCAAGCAAATCTTTATTCATGAGTCTAGTGTGAATATTGTCTCTGTTTCTAACACAGACACAAAAACAGACATGCTTCCCCTTCACAAACAAAAACGCACAGACAGAAAGTCAAATTTAGTTTTTGGTCTAATTAGTTTTCTGATACAGTGCCTCACTGTTCAGCTAACCTTTTCCTAATCAGCGTCTGCGACACACAAACCAACTTCTCAATGACCACTCCCCAGGCTTACAGAAGAAACCACAGAGAGGATGTAAATTGCTGGACGGCAGCACGGAGGTGATGAAATATGGACTTGCCCTTTCCTGGGAGGGCAAATGGCAGACTGTCGCACACTGCTCAGGCAGACAGTATAGTGAGCTTAGTTACAGAGGATCTGACTGCTACAAAGCCCGTGATGAATGGGGAAAGTTTTGAGACGATATTAATGAGCTGTATCGAGCAAGGAGTCTGCACAACACAGTTGCATCGCTTAGAGTTTGATTAAATGGACTTCTTGATGCCAGAATCAACTTGAACCGTTTCTGTGTTGTTGTTTTTTTATTAGGGCCCGAGCACCGAGTGGTGCGAAGGCCCGATTGTAATGCAAGGAATTTTTCTTCTTCATATAAATGAATCGCCTTTTTGGAGTCTTTAACATACTCAAAAACTCATGAAACGTGGTAGACACGTTAAATCCTGGCACAAAATTACGGCCAGAATTAACCCTGAGAGAATTCCTACAGAATTTGTCGGACCGACCTGTCTGTCCTATTTTAACATCTTGGAGATAAAAAGTTTGAATTAAAAATAATTCGTTTTTGTCGAATGGTGTGTCCGTGGCGTGGCGACCATTTTCAGCATCTCGCCATGAAACTACAAGTTGCTGTAATTTTGATATATATTATCCGATCTTCCTCAAACTTTACATGTTTGATAAAAAGTCCCGGCCTGAAGACATCTGCATGGTAATATTCGGTCATAGTCATAGCGCCCCCTGCTGGCAACAGGAAATTACATTTTTCCTACTCTGGTTCAGAATAGCGTAAAGACGTTGATGATGATATATTGAGAAGCTCGTGTGTTTTCGTCCAACGGCGTCACCATGGCTAAGTTTGATGTTTCGCCGTGACACAAGAATTTGATGTTTAAGGTCAAGGGATGCGCCAAACCTCATGAAACATTGCACATGCATCAGGCGTGGTAAACTCCACGGCAGCGTCCATCCCAGACCCGCTGGCTCCCCAGCAGGCGCACATGAGGGTCCGCATATCACTGCTTGTTTTCTCTATTTTTCCTTATTTTTCCACTGAAGTCAGGCCTCCTTCTAGTGCACCAAAGATAACGTTTTTGAATAAATTAGGCCACTTCTATTTAGGAATTTACACTATTTCTCTTTAAGGTTTTTGGCTTGATAAACTGAAAAGATAAAGAGGAGGTTAGGAATTCAGATTACTTTACAATAAATCTGTAACAAACACGGGATGTTGCACCAAAAACATGGCATCTCATGAATGCATTTGTTTCCACCTCTGGTTGTACATCTCTGGGTTTGTGTGCTGATTCAGTGTAATCATTCATGACCCAGACTGCAGCTCAGTCACCTTGCCAGCTGTGATGTATGAGACTGTGGCTCATTGAGCACAAACAAGGAGAAAAAACTTTATGGAGAATTTAGAGAGGCGTGTGCAAATGTGACTGATGATGAGATGATTGGATGAGATGAAGTAGTCTTTCCTTTTTTCTTTTTCAAATGACTCCTTGCGACCCAAGTGAATTCGTCTGACCCCAATACCCACAATTTTGATTACTAGTCTTTGTTTGTTTGGAAAAAGGGAGATAAGGAAAAGCATACTCATCTGTGCATTCGGCATGCATTACTTTGCCCATGTTACAGCAGTTGTTTTGTTCACTGTGGTTCATGTTTTCAGAGCGATTACAGCAGGTGTCTCGGTGCATCTGAAGAGTTCGGAAACTGTTGTTCAGAAAGGTCTCATCTGTCAAAGCAATCTTTTTCTTCAAAGTCTGGACACTTCGAAGTCTGGATGCTTCTCTTCTGAGACGGTTTGATATTTTGCTGCACAACATTCATATTGTCAGTATCCATGTTTCAATTCTTGCTGTCCCTCTTAGGCTGCTGAACTGCAGCATGGTCAAAGCTTATGTCGGAGGGATTCAGCCATGGAAATGTGGCCAGTGAAAAACAAACTTGGCTTAAAAAAAAATCATAGTTCTCTCGGGTTAAAATAATCAGAAAGTAGTTTTTGGCTGAGAAGGACACAGTTTCCATATTAAAATCACTTCCCTCACAGAATGAGAAAAGATGCTTGTTTCCATGAATCAAGGTTTGTCTTAATCAAAGTTGTCCGGAGGTCTGTTGTCTGTGAGCAACAGTCTTGGTATTAATTGCAGAAATGGATTTGCTTCCCGGTTTTAGTTTACTCTTTTTTTCATACCACACACATCTGAGCCTTTAAATATTAAGGGTCAATTCTAAGTCACACAAAGTAGGTCCCTCTTTCAAACACCAAAAAGTTGATCCAACCAGACTTTAAATTTATTCAGCAAATTTTCCAATAGAATTGAGGAGTGAAGGCGTTATTTGACACCTTCTGTTTGTTTGTGAGGCAGAAAAGTATCTACATTCATTATCTGATAAAGGACATGGACTAAACACATTCTAAAGACTGACTATGCAAGTATGTGTACTAACATGTAAGTATATTAATGGAAGTACAGAAGAATTGAGACACAGCTAATGCCATCTGTGAAGAAAGCCTTTAAGTAATGTGACTGTATTCAAGTTGTGAAGGGCCTCTCGGAGAGAAATTTGTTTTGTCATTTGTTGTCATCCCGAAACACATTTTAGATTATTAAATCCAGCTGTCCAGTCTGAAACCTGTAATACTGCTGTCCTGGCCTCCCTTGAAAAAGAGGCTGGTAACCTCAGTGGGAATTGCCTGGTTCAATAAAGGTTGAATAAATATAGAATGAGATGATGCACATAGTACACTCTGTCATATTCCATCTTTTCACAAAGGTTAGTGAAAGAAACACCAAGAAAATGTTTGAAATGAAGGCTGTAGTCCCAAAAGATAACCTGTAAGTATGGAAAGATGTCTGCTTTCTGTATGTTTGAAGAATTGTGAATTTTGTGGTCTGCCTTGGCCAATGTGATAATATGGAATAGATACAGATCTGTGTATATATAGATTTCCTGCGTAATTACACGTAAATAATGTGTCCCATAACTTAACTACACATAAATCATCAAAATAATGGAAGGACACCAAAGGTGCTAAATATACCTGGCAACCTGGCTGGAGGCCACACAACAACAACAACAACAACAGCAACAACATCACAGAAGGAGCAATAAGTTATTGGGAGGCACAAAGGGATGGAGAAACCTGATTTGTAGAGCGGTAATCCGAAAGCTAGGGATACGGGAGATAAATGAGTGTACAATGAGTCAGTGAGGAAGGCAATTATTTAGTGGGATGGAACACACTGAAGGGAGGAGAGAAGGGATGGAGGACAGACAGAGATGGAGAGAGGTTCAGAGGGAATGAAAACAGAAACAGGGGAGGAAGGAACAAACAGAAGAACAGATGGAGAAGGTACAAGGTGAGGGAGAGATGACGTGTTGCACTGAGAGGAATATGTCACCAGCAACACCGTACCGCATACAGTACCTGATATATATATATATATATATATATATATATATATATTCTTTTCTGTACTAATAACCACCACACACACACACATATACATACATCAATGGTGGAAAAAACCAAATGATTGAAGATGACTAGGAAACATGAAAGAAAGAAATACTAAAGAACTCACACACCTTACAATTGGTGCTGAAGTGTGGCGTCAGGTACACTTGTGTGCTAAATCTGTGCCAGGACATGCATTCAAGTTACTTCCCACAAATGAAAGCGATCTATTTGCCATTGTGAGAGAGTTAGCGGAGCACAGAAGGCTTAAGTCTGGCCAGATGGACTAACTAGCTGGCTGGCAGGAAGTAACAGGCTGTATGCTTCTTTTTGATTGGCTCTAATTATGATCTACTGCCGTGCTTCCCAGAGAATTGCTGACTGGGTGATGTGTGTGTAAGTGTGTGTGTGCACGCACTCTTCTGTGTTGAATCTACAGTTTTCGCAGGGAAAATAGGACAGGCTAAAGGGGAGAGCAAGTAAAAAACAGTTTGTGTTGACGTAGAGTGGCCATATGGTAATACAACCATCTGAAGTGTTTCAGCAAAGGGGGGGGGAGGGGGGGAATTGGATTTGTTTCAGTTTTTCAGTTCAACAGTAGTTTATTTTTGTTAGTGGAGTAAATGTTCTAAGAATACAATTGTCTAGAAAATGAACAACTTTAAGAACTCAAGTTAGGTCAGATTAAGGAAATATTCCTCCCCCGTCAAACATTTTTTGAAGATTTTGATTGACAGGCCTGTGGTCCAGTCAAGATTCTGCTATTGGTGGGTGGGACGTAGTACACCTTTTTTTTTCTCTCAAGAATTTATAACCTGCATTGTTTCGTTCAATGGCAGTCTTCTTCTTCCCTTTCTGTGCTGGTGTGTTGACGTGTTTCTGTGCACATTACCAGCACCTGGGCAGTCGTAGAAGAGTGTAAAATCATGTGTATGTAATTCTACATTGTTGTTCATGTGCATGACAACAAATAAAACAAAGGACAAAATGTAAAACTGTTGCTTAACGACACCACTAGTTCCCCAAAAGACAGAAGAATAGTGAAGAAATGTGTGTGAACACAGGAGGGTCAATACATTCATGACGTAACGTACACTAAGTCACTAGATTTTAGGGATAAAACATTTATTTCATTGGTTTTGATAATTATTTTTTAAAATGAGTGAGAAATGAAGGGTCTACTAAAATCAAGAAAACTTTGGTTTTACTGTGATTTATGCCACCAAGGGATACTTTAAAATATGAAGTTTAGACTTTGGCTATTTTGTCAGCTCAGGATCTAAAAATCCAGATTTATGGTGGCGTTTGTCATCAAACACTATGTCAAACTAAAATGCTGCCAAGACCTACATAGATGGAGGAACATCTGGTTCTTGTGGGGGAAAAGTTTCATGACCTTGTATGTTTGTCCCTCACATTGACTTTCAGACAGTAAAGTTCTGTTTTTGATCCAGTGTCCAGCAACAATTAGACAAACTGCATCTTAATGTACTTTCTCGTTGTCATTTATCGACCTTGGGAACAGCAAACATGGTCAAGATGCCTTTAAATCGCTCATAAAAATGTAATTTTCAGCATCCACAATTCAATTAAACCGTCTGCTGGGGAATATCATATGATTCAGTCAAAAGCTCCGGAACATTAAATCTACCATGTGGTGAGATTGATTGGTCAGACAGTTTCATTGGCTTCAGTACAAAAATCCTGTTCCTCATTCTCTCTCTCATTCCTTTCATTCTTATTCCCCTAATTTCTTTAGCCTCCATTCCCCTCTTCCTCCTTTTCCTGCTCCCTCTTCCTCCTCCGTTATCCTGCCCTTTTCCCTCCCTTCCCTCCTCTCTCCTCATCTTTCAGTTGGAGCTGCTCTGCATGCCAGGCCTCTCTCCTTGCCGTCTCTTCTCATCCACCCTCTAATCAGATCAATTCACTATTCCATTCACAGGGATATAATAAGGTGATTATGCATGGACCTTGTGCTGCGCACACGCGTACACGCACGCACACACACATACCGTGCATCTGTCGCACTGATGGAAGTTGACGTTGCATTTCCCCTAAAAATTCTGTGGATGTCCTCCGTCAGAGAAAGCTGGCAACCTGGCGCTCCCCGATTAATTTGTCTTTTCGCTTCTAATCAGTGTCAGGATAGGGGAAGACCGCGGAGATGGAGGAGGATGCCAGGAAAGAGGAAAGCAAACGAGGAAAGGGAGAGAGATGTCTCTAAACGTTTGATTTGAGTCATACAGGAGACCTCTTTAGATCAAATCCCAAAAGCTCAACAGGCAGATGAAAGAACAGGCAGGAATCAACTCCACTGCTGCACTTGAGCAGACACTTCAGTCTTAAGGAGTACACCTGGTTTTGAAGGATTTGTCATCTTCCCTGTGGTGCATAAACAACAACAAGAAAATCCGTTCATTATGAGGTTGATTGCTGCGTGCCTAATTTTTTCATGAAGGTCTGGAGTTAACTGATAATTGGGGGTAATTGAGAGCTGTGTTTTTATTACATCGTGGGTAGACTAATTAAGCGTTCAGGTGAAACATCAAGATCTCATGGTGGCTAGTGTCGACACAGACTGGGGAAACTGAGTTGATGGAAATCACCTTCCTGCATCTTGGTGTTTAAGCCTGGGTATTGATACTTCTATGACACTGACTGAATGGATTCGATACTATCTGCTACGGAAATATGCCTTGTCATTCGGTACCATATTTTGATACCCGGTAGCTACAGAAAACAACCTTGTCACACATTAAATTGCACGTACAACCGTGTTGACGTCTACTTTTAATCTGGCCAGAATAAGTCCAACAAAGATGACTGACTGCCCCAGCACTTTTATGCTGGACCACAAAAGATTGATTGAACAACTGGGGATGATTTCTGTTCATATAACTGACCAATGGATTAACCTCTCCAAAACTACACATTTTAATCAGTTAACTCTGTGAAATGGAGGCTTGCATCCCCTTTACTAAAGACTATTTGGATTTGGTATAGAAACACCCAGGTGCAGTGAGAGAAAGAAAGCAAACATATAGTAGAATATGAGAGGAAGCCCGCTACTCAGACACAGAGGGGGTTTTATTCAACACAGTATTCAGTGTGTGTGTCCTAATTCAGTGAGTCACCAGGACACTGCACAGCTAGTAAGCAATTTTCCCTTCATTTAGATAAGGAGACAGGAGATGATGGGAGAGGAGGTGAGTAAAGAAAGTCACAGAGAAGTGCTGATACATAAAATGCCTCGGTTGGGCAGTAGAACACCTGGCCATATGCGGGACTAGCACAATAATTGGCTGGAGAGTCAAACACTCCCATGAAAGCAGACCGTGCAGCCTCGTGCAGCCTCGTGAAGCCCATTACATCTTGCTCTGTATCGCCATGTTACAGCTCATATGAAGCAACAGAATTAGTGGAGGGTGAGTATGGGCACAATATTACCATAAAATGCATGGTTTCAGAATTAGGTGTATTATCCTTAAAAACAAAAACATTTTAACTTTTTTTTTTTTTTTTATTAAAGGGGTGAAGATATCAAAAGAACAACTTTAACAGGTACTAAAACACATTTCTGCCCCGGTGGGCATGCGTGAAGCATTTATCACTTCCAGGTCCACCACCCTCAGGATGATAGTTTGCATTGTGGGTTGTAATGAACGTTGCAGTCTCTAGGGGCTGCTACTGCAAAATAATTTCTACCATTTTTGTCTCGATCAACCACAGAACCTATTGGTTTTCTTGTCAAGGAAAAGTGGATCTTTTGTATGTACACGTACATGCACCACTTTCGTCTTTTGTTAAATTTCCATTATTGATTTTTAAAGGATCTCTTATCACACCCAACTTCAGGGGACTACACCGTGTACATACGATGAGAAGACATCCAGAACTGCACAAAGGACGCTCGTACCAAACAGTACCAGACTAAACTCTAATTATGTTCCAACAAAAGAACTCTTTAAATGCAGTTTAGAAAAAAAAAGTGAGCAAGTAGGTTTAAAAATAACATCTTATTCTTTAATATAACATTTTCTTTTTTTTCACTTGTCCAGTCCTTTGAAATAGATGGTTAATAAGATTTGACTTAAATTCTGCATGTTGTTTTTATCAACAGCGCCAAGAAAGGGCTTAGATACAAGTCCATTATCCAAATGGCCAAATAGATTTTGTTGTTGTTTGTTCCAACGCTCTGCAGTGGTCCATCTGGGCACACCAGCAGTGGCAGATACTCCAAAGATGAACTGTTAAGAATCACTGGTAGGAGCTAACAAAATCAATCCAGATTTAAAGTCCAGTGTCTTTTGTCCTCCCTGCAGGTGGCATGTTCCTTTTACCTCAGAAGTCGGAGCTGGGAATGACCTCACACCTGCACTGATGGCGCTCCGGTACAAATAAGAAGAGCAAGGTAAGCTATTTTTAGCATACCAGTTGATTATAGCGCATTGCGTGGTATTTTGCACATAAAAGATACAGAGCCACAACTAAAACAGAACGAATATCATGATAACTTTCGCTGCTGTTGATGTGCGGAGCACCCGATTTTATTTTTGAGACTGGGGTCGGTGAGGTTCTTCAGATTTTCAGGGTCAGAAAATGTACTTCGGCGGGGCGTTCTCGTTGAAATTTCTCCCGAGGAACTCGGAAAGTCTGACTTTGGCATTTAAATGAAGCACACTCATGGAGAATGTGGTCCTCCAACAACTTTACATGGCTTCCTACTTTTCTCCTGTCATAAATGTAATGGCCGCTAGAGGGCAGTGTCCTTTGAATGTAATTACTGCGTGTTTTGGGGGCATTTGCCAACTGCTGGAGGTCACTTAACAATAATAATGTAGCTGTGGGTCATAATAAGCTGCTTGCAGAAACAACCCATGGGGAAGACGGTCTACATCTTGACCTGAAAGGAGTAATGGCAAAGCACAAAAAAAGTAAAAAAAAACAAAACATCCTGTTTATAAGTTTGTAGGGGTGGTTGCTAATATTAAGGATTTGCCCATTCTAATGTAGCTGAATGGATTTTCTACAAAGAGCGAACAGATTTTAAGTCAGTAGTGCTGTACAATGGTGGCAAAAAAAAAAGACCATCTGGATAACCTTTGATTAAAAAAAAAAAAAAAAAAAAAAAAAAAAATGCTGCCTCTTGTGATTTGGCTGTATTCAATGCATAAATTACTTTTCTCCCCCCTGTGTTGTCTATTACCATTTCTCCCCTGCCCTCTCCCAGTTCTGCAATATTTTCCTCTGAGCGTCGATGTGCAGTATTTGATGTTTAAACAGCACGTTCCAGGCTGAGAATTGCTAGTGTTTTTTATGATCCAAACCTCATCATAGCTTATTATCGTGTCTCTTTTCCCTCCTGATTGCTCATTGTGATTCAGTTGCTCTCCGTGTAGCAGGCTGAGGCTGGGACATAACATCTGACTGTGTTTAATTCCCACTCTTATGCTGTTTCTGCCCCCACAGACCACTTGCTCTCACCTTGACACTCGGTGGCTTTGTGGCCAAGGTTCCTACAAAGAGCTTAATGAGCACCTGATGAGCTATAGGCCAAATTATAAAGCACTTTGTCACCTGGCTAGGCTATTTTATGTGGTCACTATTTGGACTGCATGAAAGTGGAAGTCAGCGGTCCAGTGAGTAAGTAATTTGCACAGAGGCACTTTGCATTTCTTTACTCCAAAACCAAACTTTTCAACTGACTCAATGGATGGTTGGACGGTGTCAGCATTTTAGACAAACCTCACAGTCAGAGCTCAGGGTCAGAGACCAGTCTGAAATTCCTGGTTTTCTGCTCTGGTCATTTTTTACTGAGACCTCAACTGACGGCATTTCTCATTTATAGCAGTTTCTTTGACTGGAAGTCAGATACACTGACTTCCAGATCAGCCTTCACCCTCATTTACACACACATTTCAATATGTGCTTACAGTGCTGTCAATCGAGACCTCACCAGAAACGACCCCACCGACTAAACCATCTCCCTGGCAACAGAGGAAACTCGATCTGCTGTTGAAGGCCATGAAATGTGTCTGAAAGCACTAAAAGAAATCTAGTGAGTAGTGAAACCGTTTTCAAATGACTAGAAAAAGCTTTGAAATGGAGGAATTCAAATTTAACAGAGGAGCGAATTTCATGCCGACTAATATTCACTCTTGACACGTGTGTGCCCAGCGCATTTCAGTCTAACCCAGAAGTGACCAAACACGGAGCAGAAGGAGGCATGTGAGCTATGATAGCAGGAGACAAGGACGTGATCATTAACTCCCCCCTCTTGTCTCCTCCGCTCATCTTCACTATTGTTCACTCGCTCTAAGCAGCGCTATCACAGACTCCCAGGGAAGACTATCAAAAACCATCAGGAAGGCAATTCATGAATGCTGATTTGACTAAGTACACACAGTCTAACCACTCTTTGCTTTAGGGAAATAGCACTGGGGATAAATTATAGATTATCCTCCAGAGCTAAAACCAATGTTTTATACAACTTACAAAAACCTTAAGTTGTGAAACTCCAAATTAAGTCAGTTTTTGCTTCAGTGTAACAAAGTTTGGCTTTCAGTGAAATATCTCAATGGATGGATGAACATGAAATTTTGTGCAGATAATCATCACGACCAGTGGAGGAATCCTGGTGACTTTTGAGATCCGGTGTACAAACAGTGCGAGACAAATGAACATAAAACCCCACCATAAAACAAGAGCACCAGGTCATTCATGACTACATGACTGATCCCTCTGCAAAAGCTGTTTCAGTTTAAAATGATCCAAATCCGGATCCAGTTTGAGTTCTGGAGGTGAGGATTTCCACATGTTGATCCCCCGAACAGGAAAAAGGTTACAATTTACACACATGCACGTTTCCTTCTGGTTGAACTGTTGCTAAGTTGCAAAGTTGCATTTGTCCGAGACTTTGGCTTGTGACCGAATAGTTGCAAAATTAATGACATTTCCACCATCCTCGGCTTTACGTCCTCGTTAATTCTGTAAGTTCCATTTTTTTCTAGGTAGCACTAATACTAATAATGTCATCTGAAGGTCAAGACCAGTACTATACTGAAAATCCCAACGATTCCACCTTGAGCAAGCACTTGGTAAACTCCTTGTTCACAAGAAGAAACCTCAAACAGTTTAGGTGAGAGGAGAATGAGGAGAGAAAAACATCAACACTGAGCACCAATAAATAAATACAGAGCAGATTGGTGGTGCCAGTAAGCTCGGTAAGATCAGAAATGTGCAGCTCTGGAGCCAGAAGACAAGAAACGAATGTTAAGTGATAATTAGCAAATGTTAGCTTGAAGCTCCAAAGTACCTAAATACAACCTCACAATGGCTACAACATGGCTGTAAACGTGTTTATTTTGTTGGGTTTACGGTTGTCCTTATACACAAAAATCCAGTCAGCATGCCAAAATATCCCAATCACACCGTCCTGAAATATAGCCTTGCATAGAAAATATTCAAATGATTCCCAAAACAACTGGTGACGGTGCTGGCGTGAGCTTTTAACTTGTCCCGGTCCTCGGAGGTAGTGGATATTAAATGCTTAAAAGCTATGCTCGCGGAAGACAGACAACAGCATGTGGCCCGTGAGAGTAATGGAAGGGTATAGGCCAAGTCCTCTGCAGTCTCATCACGGATGTTTTGATGGAGGGAGAGGGAATGAATATCCACTTGAGAACGGGGAGATCAGGACAAAATGACCTAAAATAGTATTCGCCGTAATTCATCCAGACTATCGTTTACTTACACATCCCAAAATCTCCTCAGGCTGAGTGAGTGCCATCGGAGCTAAACCGCTCGTCCAACTTAGACCCACACATTCATGACTGCATTCTTTTTTGTTGTTGTTCGAAGCTCCAGCAGACAGGAATAACTCTGAGAGAAGCCTTGACAGAGTGAATCCAACTTACTTTCAATCTGCTGTCAGGAAGCAGGCTGTCGCTCTGGGAAGAAGAGTGACAGCGAGACGCGGATTCAATGGACTGTGTTTTTGTCTGGCTCAAGCGATTATAATGACAGAAATGGAAATAGGAGTATTTTTCCTTTTGAAGATGTCTCAGAGTGGGGCTCTGACCATGCAGAGACTGGAGGAATTAAGGTCGGTGATGTACAAATCGTAAATATCGATTTCCATCAGAATAGAAAGAGTGTCACTCTCAGGGGGGCTCAGACAGCTTCTCCTTTGAGGACTGGGAGGATAAGCCACTGAAAGAGGCTGATGACATCTCAAATGAACAGTGGTTGTCACCACAGAAGCCCCCAGTTTTCTGTTTCGCCTGTGTCTATCTGGTTTTTAGTGATGGGGAAGTTTTTTCAGCTTACTGAGCTCTAAACAAAACTAAACTTGCATGATGTAATACCAAACTAAAGTTCTCATTATTATGCTGAGGGTGAGGTAAAAACACTCGCTAAAAATGCTCTGTTTAGGAGTTCAGGAGATTTGCCAACATCATCCTACAATACACGTTATGTGTACGTTTTAATGCCCATACTCTAATTATTTAAGTCCTGCTGATTCTAGATTTTTAAAAGTAAAACATTTTAATGATAACTGCAAGTATTAAGACTATTTAGAGCCATGCTCCTATAGACCAATCAAAGAATGTCAACATAGCCTTTCCAGTGGGAAAATACCATGTGAAGCACTTACTTTTTGATCTCTTTCACGGTGCATTTATAGTGAAAATGAGCCTGTCATCAGACTGCTGAAAACCCTTTTTCTGGTCAAGGTGCTCCTGACCGATCCTAAAAACCACCGTCACAGACACGATGGATTTAACTGTCAATACGAACAAATAGGACAGCGACACAGTCTCGTGTAGGTTAGATACAAATAATGGGAAATAAATAAAATAAGGTATAATGCATTTTTTTTGAGGATGCAGTATCTTATTAAGGTTTTGGATTGTTAATCTATTAGCTGTGGATGTTGTGTCCTTTTCTGGTCAACTCGAACACACAACACAAGGTAGAATAACAAGCAGGCAATATAGTAGGACATGTTATGTCCTACAAACCCTCGCAAAACACAAAATGCACTCGACATTACCAAGAAAGTACATTCACAGACCAGGCTGAAAACATCTTTTGCGTTTTTGTCGACATTACATGCATCTTGAAACAGTCTGAGAAAGTTATTTCAGTGGATTCCTGCAAAGAGAAACTTGGATATCACATAAAACAATGCATCATGGGAAATTACTGCTAAAACATCAACTGCAATGGGCTTTCTACGGTAATTTCTGGTTAAAAGTATATTGAACATTCATGAGCTGTTACTGTATGTGACTGAAACAAAAGTTTGCAGATGCGTTCGCCCCGCTAGGAGAATCATGTATGTTCATCAGACCCACAGATAACATGTATAAGCAGACATTAATTATATTCTCTCATTTAACAATGGTTGTTAAACTACCAGATTATTTTACACCTCACCACATCGAATGTTAAATGATTTCTTGGACAAAGTCTTGGTTTTAATATGCACACTAATGCATGTCAGCCCTTGGCGCAGCCGTCGGTAGGTTTGAGATGCTCACTTGACCACTCGAGATGAATCTCTTTCGAGTGACATTTTGAGTAACATCGAGTTACTTTCATGGTCACCGGCAAAAGCACACCATTAGCATTCAGCACGTGCACGCTGTGGCTTTAACTGCAAGCCCTCCACTCACGACTGCTACGTGACTACATAACATGAATACAAACTGTCTTTAGCCGACATAAAAGTGACTGATTGTGATTCCCATTCCCGCTGCTCTTCACCTTTGGACATTTGGGGATGATGGCCTTCGCATAAATTCCTTCACTTCTCTCGGATAAACACCGAAATGTGTGCGAGGGTGCGCTGGAAACTGAGAAGGATTACGGTCGATTGATGTCCTGCATTTTTGAGGTGATTGCTAATACGCTCATTTATTTTGACAGAGTTTCAAAAAAACTTTGCACAGTTACCACTAGACTTTAAAATGTGACCTGGTTTCTCAATGGTTTCATTCACGGGAGGAAAAAGAAAAGAAAAGCATGAGCAGGAAGAAACTGACACAGACCACATAAATGAGGCCCGGTCTGCTCTTGGAAAGCAATAAACATTTGATAAGCAGTATCTGTTGTGAAATAAACACAGGTTGACGTGTGAAGAAATTAACTTTAGTCAGCACATTGCCCACTCCTTCTTCTCTACTGGCCAGATGTCACGGGACACTCGGCCAACACTGCAGACATTTTTCTCAATCCTGTCACGTCAAAGTGACAGAAATTGAGTCCGGAATTGAGGAATAGAAAAGTGATGTCGATGTTTTTTTTTTTCTTGATGAGTTGGCAAGTGAAGCTCACGAGGCTTCATTTACACAATCAAACTCATAAAAATTTAAATTGGAACCTTTGGGAGAATTGATTTTAGACTTTAATCTGCATATGTCTCTTGGCTGGTTTTGTCTGCTACTTTACAAATTAGAACCATATTGATCCAAAAGGAAACGTAATCAAACTTGAGCTTTTTTTGTCTGTCTATCTATGAATCTGTTAGTCTGTCAATCTGTTTATCTGCCTGTCTGTTTGTCGGTCAATTTCATATCTAGTTCATATCTAATATCACTAACTAGTTGGACATATAAGATATATTGTCTGTCACTACAATCTGCTCAGACGTGAGACAGCACCTCCATGAGGATTCCCTTGACATTACATCAAAGTTATTTTCCTTAACAATGAGTAATGCACAGTAACATGAATTTTCTGTATACAGACAAAGCTCTGTTTTTATAAGTTATGTAAAGTGGAAAAAAATAAAACATTTATATCGAGGACCAAAAAGGTAATTTCAATTTAATAAAAAGTAACACAATGGTAAAGTTGCATTAAAAACCTAATCACACGGTTTTTGGTTGCCTTTTCAATAACATAATTTCTTGCTTTGTTTTAAATTAGCAAATGTGCAGCATTGGAGCCGGTGACACCAACAGACTTAACAAACTGGTGAAGAAGGCCGGCTCCATCATCGGCTACAAACTGGACAGCCTGGAAAAGGTGATGGAGAGGAGGACGCTGAAGAAACTATTATCCATATTGGATAATCCTGACCACCCTCTCCACCACCTGCTGCAGGGACAGAGGAGGACGTTCTCCAAAAGACTCCTTCAGCTTCGCTGTCACAAGGACAGATACAGGACATCATTCCTGCTGACTGCAATAAGACTGTACAATAACTCACCTCTGGCAAAATCCATCACACAACGATTTTGATTTTTTTTTTTTTTTTGATTTTATACACTTTATTAATCCCCGAGGAGAAATTTCTTCACTACAGCAGGGGGGCTCTCAGGGGGGAGCTGCTGCAGCAGGCTGCCACTAGGGGGCCCCAGGTAACCTGACCTGAGGTGCATGTTTTTGCGCACTGTTGTCTGTTATTGGTTGTTTGTATATAATATATATAGATATATACTGTACTGAATATACTGTGCATTTTATATTTTATATTTAATATTTGTACTGCTATTTTATTGCTTTTCTGTTATTATCTTATTGCTTCTGTATGCTGCAGAAGCAAAAAAAAGTCCCCTAGTGGATTAATAAAGTAACTACCTAACCTACCCTAACCTAAATTTTTTAACGCCAACGGACTAAATACCTGTATCAGAATTTGTTTTGTGTATTTGTTTCCTTGCAGGAACCTCTTTTCTTCTTATTGTTTCCACCGACGGCCTGCGTCTTGCAGACTATCCAAATGCGTCATATCCGCTCGGTTAAAACGAGGGGTAGATTTAAGCAGCAGCAAGTCTGGAGCGCTTTCTACCACGTTTTAAGGTTTGATCACATATCGCAGTTTTATGGTTCTCGACAGCAGAACTATGGAGTCGGCAGAAGAGGACGTGCTGCTGGACGAGGAGTCGGAGGAGGAACTCAGTGAATTATCGGACGGAGATGTAAGTTTGCTCCGGGAACATGCAGGCCTGCGCTAACCACAGCTAACGTTATCAGGGGGTCCTGTTTGACCAAAAGGCTTTTTAAATGAAGTTCATAAAATGGCCATCTGCAAATCTTCTTCACCACCGTGTCAGTTTGGACAGTGGGTACGGAAAGTATTCAGACCCCTTTACATTTTTCACTCTTTTGTTTCATTGCGGCCATGTGCTAAAATCAAAAAAGTTCATTTTATTTCTCATTAATGGACACTCAGCACCCCATGGTGACAGAAAAAAACAAATGTAGAAATTTGTGCAAATTTCTACATTTGTTTTTTTAAACAAATAAAAGAACAGAAAAAAACAAATGTAGAAATTTGCACAAATTTCTACATTTGTTTTTTTAAACAAATAAAAGAACAGAAAAAAAACAAATGTAGAAATTTGCATAAATTTCTACATTTCTGTTTTTTTTCTGTCAAGATGGGGTGCTGAGTGTACATTAATGAGACATAAAATGAACTTTTTTGATTTTAGCAAATGGCTGCAATGAAACAAAGAGTGAAAAATGTAAAGGGGTCTGAATACCCACTGTACCCACTGTACTTCTGGTAAAGTTGCATGAAGGAGATTCAAATGTGTTTACAGTCGGAGAAGGAAAGCAGATAAAAGTAGAGGCTTCCTGTGTGGCTTTGCTTTAACAAATTGTAGATGCATTTGCAGACTTGACGATATGTGTGTTTCTTTTCTCGACAAAAAAAAACAAAACATGAAAATGAATGAATCTAACCACTTTTTTCTTTTTTTTTTTGTGGTGTCCAGCTTCAGGAAGCCTTCGCCAAAGGGTTGTTGAAACCTGGGATGAATGTTCTGGTTGACAAACCCAAAACGTTTGTCAACAATGTGGTGAGTGACTGAAAGTGATGATCATTAAAATGCTTCACCAGATTCTGTTTACTTCTATTATTGATGACCTTCTTTTTTTCTTTCTTCACATTTGTTTTGTTTTCACACTCTTGAAGATGATTTTCTGAACTGTTTTTTGTGTGTTGTCGTGCAGGAGGGTATGAAGCAGTGCCTGGCTGACTTGCGTAAAGACCTCCCCTGGGTGGAGAGGCTGGACCTGACCAATCCGCCGGCTGAAGACGTTCTCCCTAAAGTTGACGGGAAAGCTCCGGCCAACGGCGAGGTCGACGCGGACGATGATTTCCAGAGGGAGATGTTCTTGTAAGTGAGCGTATCTTGGGGGGTGTTAAAAAAAAAAAAAAGTATTCTTAAGTTTGTAAAACGTCGTAACACCGCTACGGAGAATGTCTCCCCTAAGCGCTTTATGTTCTCTGTTGACCGACAGCTACCGTCAAGCTCAGGCGACGGTCCTGCAGGCGCTGCCCCTCCTCAACAAGCACGACATCGCCACGAAGAGGCCTGACGATTACTTTGCAGAGATGGCGAAGACGGATCAGCACATGCAGAAGGTACACGAGCCGAACCTCTTAACCAGATGACAGAATGTGGTTCGATTTAAAAAAAACAAAAAAAAAAAAACGAGTTGTAGGCTTAAAATTCATTTCATAACTCGGTCGTATCTGTTACGTGACATTATATACTTCAGCAGACGCATTCGAACATTATTGTGAACGATGTTTTGGATCATGCGGACACCGAGTCTTCGTTCCCGTTCTTTTACTCTTCGCCCAGATTGTATTCACGTTTAATTCCACGTGTCGGGCTTCAATCCAAAGTATTGGAACGAGCAAAAATGATTTTTTGTTTTTTGCTTTCTTTCTTCCCGTGTCGTTCAGATCAGGAAAAAGTTGCTCTCGAAGCAGATGGATCTGGAGAAGTCTGAGAAAGCCAAGAAACTGCGTGAGCAGAGGAAGTTTGGCAAAAAGGTCGGTTTCTGTTTTCAGAAGTTTCTATCACCCTTAAAAGTCTTAAACCCCCCCCCCCCCCCCCCCCCCCCCCCCCCAATAAAAGGCCCAAATGAACCGATTTAACAAATGAGGAGTGAACATGAATTTTGGATGTTTGCCAGGTCCAAGTAGAAGTGATCCAGAAGAGACAGAAGGAGAAGAAGGCGATGATGTCTGCTGTGAAGAAATACCAGAAAGGTGAGTGAAGGGTGGAACTTTTTTTATTTTCTCACCACATAAAAGTGAAAAATGCATACGTAGCATTTATTTTTGCTGGGAAAAAAAAACTTAGTCTGTGTAACTTCCAGTGAATTATTAACATGCACAAAGATTAACTTTGTGTTTGTTTGTCCCGACCCCCCCCCCCCCCCCCAAAAAAAATTCAAATTTTCTCAACATCTGAACTTTCAGGAATGACCGACAAACTGGACTTCTTGGACGGAGACAAGAAGACGGCTAAAGATTCGTCCGAGGGCCCGAAGAAAGCGTCGAACAAGAAGGGGTGAGGCGTTCACTTTTCAGCCGTGCACACTGCCGTCGTAAATCTTCCAGCTCAGCGTTTTCTTCCCTCTTGACACGCGTGGCATTTTTACAAAACAAACCCCTCCAATTTCAATAATATTTTGACAGCCCCAACGCGAAGAGAAAATACAAGGACCAGAAGTTTGGCTTCGGAGGCAAAAAGAGTGGAAAGAAGTGGAACACCAAGGACAGCTTCAACGATGTTTCCAGTTTTCGGTCCAAAGTGGCTCACGGCAAAGGAGGCAAGAAAGGCAAAGGAGGAAAACAAAATGTGAGTCGCATACACGTAAAAACACTCGACAAGCTTTATTAAATGTAGAAAATCGGTCAAAGGCAAGTACAAAGTTTGTAAGAAACGCCGAATTTTGTGTGGTTTTCAGCAACGTCCCGGCAAGTCTGTGCGCAGGAAGATGAAGGGACGCTCGTAAAAAACCTGAGCAGCTGATCAACGGACTGGACTCGGACGCTGCTTTTCAGGCAGGATTTGACGCACCTGCTGCCCAGTCTGTCCCCACCACACCTCAAGAGACATGAAGTGGGCTCTTCTGTTGTTGTTGTTGTTGTTGTTGTTGTTTTACATTATTCCTTGTATGGAACGTGTCTGGATTGACATGGAGGACGATATGAACCCTCTTCGAGCCACGCGGGGAGACACGACCTGCCATATTTGCAAAGTTCGAAGGACCTCGCTGAATAAGAAAAGACGAGTGAACCAACATATAAAAGCTGTTTTACTTCATGCAATTACCTGCAGGCTGGTGAAAAGAGAGTTAAACTAATTGCAACGGATACGTTTTTATTGTCTGGCCATTATTGTCTCTAAAGCCTTTTGTTACGGTGGTTTAAATGCCACCTCGTGTGACTCCGTATCTACACAAACCTCCCTGCTGTCTGTCTCATCGACACGGTGTGTGTCCTTCGGTGTCTTTTGTTTTATTTTGTCTAACGCAGCTCCTTGACTCATTGATTCTCCCCCATGTGACATGCCATTTTATAATATTGAGCGGCTGTCAGTTTTGCCCTTTCCCCACTCATTAATATGATTAGTATGTGACGGGCCGGTGTGCTTTGCGTAGACCTGCGCAAATGTTTCCCCTGAAAGTGTTTTTCTTACTTTGCTGTGACGGAAATGTAAAAAGAGGCAACTTCTGTGCTGACACAAAACTGTACGTTTGTACGATAAACACGCGCATTTAATATGCTGCTTTCCCTTCCTGCTTCTCATATCTTATTATGATGGCGAAGGGCGATCTCTTTGTGTCTGGTGACATCGGTGCCGAAACGGAAGAAATTCAACCGGCGGTCGTGGCGGTTTGATGGGATCTGGAGGGAAAGAAATGGAAACGGTATTCTGGTTAGATTTGGAGAGGTATTACTTTGGCTTTAACTGTTAATATAGAAATGTTTTGAAGGTATTAAAACCTCTGGATGCTACAGCAACTAACTCCAATGCTGCAGTATTAGTGTTGACTCTTGCAGGGTTTACAAGCTGCAACACTAATATTGCTTTAATGTTTAGCATTGTAATATTCCCACTCTTTGTATACAGTTCTCTTTAAATCAGTTTGTGTGTGGTCTACCAGCTTTGTAATTACAGTGGGATTATGACAGTAGCCGAGATTGTGGAATTTGCCCTGAAGTCATTTTGGGGAGGTCGCGTCATTGGCTTTGCTGAAACGGTATCAACTGGCTGCGGTTAGTTTTCACCCAGAGACGCCCGGGCTTTCAATTCTCCACACAACTCATTTATGACAGCTTTATGACAGACATTAAATGTCCTAGACGTATACATTTGTGGTACTTAAAAGTAACGGTTTTGGTTCAGCCAGTCAAAACTTTTTATTATTATTTTTTTTTATAAATATATATATTTGTGTTACCAAAAACGTGTTGCTATGCAACAGGTTCAGTCCTTTGCCAAAGAAAATATTTTAGGTTTGAAGTTAGTTAAGAGCATTAACGATCAATCCTTTCTCCGTTAGGAGAAACTAGACAAAATTATAAATAATTGAAGCCAGTTCTTCATATTTTAACTCAAGTGACTTTATAACATCTTCATATTCTCGTCTTTTTTCTTTTTTTAAGGAGCTCACATGCTCCTGGAAGAGACATTTTGTGGACATTAAGATGACGCACTGTATGTTTCAGATGAAAAGTAATTTGAACACAGTTCAGGAATAGATATTTTTGCTTGAATGCTGGCCGTCTAGTTAAAGCTCCTAAAATTGGTGACTGAATAATCCTGAGTATGCAGGTTGTTGTTTTTTCCCCCCCCTCACCAGTGGCGCTGAGATCCATCCTATCTCCTGGCTCTCGGTGATCGGCGCCGAGTATTTCTTGGTGGGTACGTCGCGAGCCTTGTGGAAAGCCTTGATGAACTCAGCTGGGGGGCAAAATTAAATTAAATTAAATTAATAATTGTCACAATCCGTTACACACATGTTTCATCCTGTACTGGGTTTACAGAGGCCTGCCGACGTCGTGCGATCACTCTCTCTGACTCTTTATTTTTTCCATTAACGGGAAAGAAAAAGGAGCAGAAACAAAACATTTTCTTTCTATAATCTCAAGAGAAACTTACAGTTATCCTCAAGTACTTCTGGTTTTCTCGACGTGGGTTTGTCTGTCAGGATGTGCACTAAAAAAAACAACAACAACAAACACATTGAGAGAAAACAAACAGCTTGTACAAAACGGGTACATTACCAGCTCTGCTTTTCAGGGACACCTTAGTCTCTACAGGTTGTTTTTTTTTTGTTTTGTTTTTTTCTCCAAAACATTATTTTGCATGCGTTTGAACCACTTCACCTTTCTGTGTACACAAAGAAGATCGACATCTTACATTTCCTGTATGGGTTGATGCTGAACTCCGTGTGGACTTTCTGCAGTCTTTCCTCTTTCCGAACCGTCTCGACGTGAATTGCGTTTTGGTGGACATAATCCAGTTCCCCCTTTCCTGCCATGTTTAAAAAAAGAAAGAAAAACGACCCAAAAACAATGATCGCAGATACCGAGACGCCTTCAGGAGCGAACAGGACTTCGTGTTTGATTTGTATTCGTGTTGCCTAGCGACAATAAATACCGCCTCCAGCTGCGGTAGCGGAACTTGAACGCGCGATGGCGCCACGTGCTTAGATTAGGTCCTGTGGCTCTTTGCTTTGTTTCTGTCCAAATCTGATTTGAGATCATACATTTATTACGGTAGCTTCTATTTGTTGTGTTTTATTTAATCCCTTTCATTTAAAAAAAAAAAAAAAAATGCGTGTAAATTAATTAACACAAACAAAACCGCAGTTAAAGTGGTGTTATTACTTTGGAGCAGCACTGATTTGTTCAGTGAATTATGTATTAGTGTCAGAAAATAAGTGCAAAAGATTTAAAAAAATGACTTGTGTTGCTTGACAGACAGTCAAAAACCCCCAAAATGAAAATTTTTGCTCATAGAATAGATCGAAAACACAGAAACAAGTACACGTATACATTTTTAGTAACTGCATTAAAAAAAAAATTTACGGTCATAAATAATTTGTTATAATCTTGCCTGTTAATTCTCTGTTCAGTCTGGCTGATCAATAAACTAATCATTTCAGTTCTTGGTTCCTGGGTGGCGGGGCAAATAATGGAAACTGCCATGTATAATGATGTTGAGTAGGAGCCCAGAAGGTTGATCCAGCCATGCATGAAGATCACTGTAAATGTAATAAAAGGGACGTGTAGTTTCTGTCTGGTTTTAGACTGAATACTGTCTGATTTTTTATTTTATTTTATAGTATATGGTATTCTAAAGATGCTATCCATTGTGCAATTGCAAATCAAAGCCAGTTTAAATAACATCCTCAAAAGCTAGCAACATAAAAAAACTTCCACTCAATGAAAATATTTGCAACTCTCTTACAAAACTCGATGATTAAAATAAGATCGCTCTTTGATCAGGAGATAAATGAGCCAAGAGTCTTTTCATTTTATATTTGAATGGCTCATCTAGTCAAGTACTGAGAACATATTGGTGATGCAGTATGTTTCCCTCAGAGACTGTTAAAAACCTAAAAAAAAAAATAATAAAAAAAAAAAAAATCCTCCTCAAAGTGATTAATCTTTACCTCACATCAAACATTCCATTTTTTTTTTTTTTTTTTTAAATCTGTGGATTTTCTTGTTTAGACAAATAACTTTAGTGATAGATCTAGAAATGATGCAGCGTTTGTGTTCAAACTTTCACTGCTTTGGGATTCGTGGGACTATATTGTTCATTTTCTCATTAGGAATGCCACAGATTAGCCGCTGAATGGACACCCAAGGGCATCAAAAAAAAAAAAAGAAGAAGTGTGGGTTAATTGCCATTATTAAGATACTAAAACTCAATGAAAGAAAGTTACAAATATACTTACCATCCACAAAAAAAAAAAAAAAACGCATGCAGCCCCCCCATGCACTGTTAAATCTTTATTCTGTCAGAGCTTCGCACCAGAAGTCATTTGTTCATCCCAATTTACACAGAGTACTTCCTTCAAAGCACCACCGTGGTGGAAATGTTTTGCCAGGAGCAAAGGCACACATCAAAAAAATGTAGTGGAGGAGCACTGGATGAATGAATTTTGTCCAGACTGTGAAAATGCAGCCACTCTGCGCACAGTGTGATTTTAGTTTTTTTGGTTTTGTTTACATGGATTCTCTCAGGGCAACAGCTCAGGCATTTTTTTGTTTTTGTTTTTTTGTTTTGTTGTTTTTGTCCTCTGTTCACTCACCAAGAACTATCTGCTTTAAAGACACGCACGTTAACGCGCTTTCACTGAGCTCGCCCAAAGTCTTTGACTGCGCAAAAAAAACAACCATTGTGTGTGTGTGAAGGTTTAACGGGTGAACGCTTTCACGCTAACTGGAGACTTTTAACAATTTTAAGAAAGTAACACAAACCACCCAGAAGACGAGCGACCCCCGCGACAGTGCGCCGTGCGTAAACGAAGCGGAGTGGCACTTGTTCACATCGTCTCGGACCACACTTGACTTCACCCTGCTCTCTGTGACGTCACGACTCACGCAGAAACAACCCAACTTTCACATTTGGTCAAATACGGTCGGGTTGGTTGCTTCGGATGCTCTGATGTACATCCGAGGCTGACAGCGACTGTCCCCGGCTCCTTACCACTTGTCTCCTCAGATAAGGATATCTTATTTCATTTCCCTTTCATTTGTTTTCCCTCCCTCCCTCCCTCCCTCCTCCTCCTCTTCCTCCTCCTCCTCTTCCAGCCTTCACACTGTCCCCCATCTGTTCTCCTCAGAAACAGTCGCCGTGTCTTCGTGCTCTCCCGTTTCTTGCCTTTTGGTCGATTGAAGTTTTGCGCGTACGTGCGCGCATGCTTCTCCACATTAACAGACGGCTTAATAAAGGTCGAGACGTTCGGCTCTCGGTTCCCGTCTCATAACCCGATTCATGCTTTATTGGCCCCGTGTGAGAGATATAATGGAAACGGGTAATAACTCTGGGAAAAAAAAAGACTGGAAGGGCCGGGCAGAGGTTCTCCGTGTGGGTGGCTGACGAGTCCCCTGTGGTGTTTGTGTGTACGTGTGCGAGGGAGAGTGAGCAATATGTATTAACGGGAGGATGGGGAGGGGTCGTGGTGTCGAGCTTTGTTCCCCGGCTGCTGTCACGGTGTCGGACCGCGTTACCGTCACGGCAGCTTCTGAGCTCCGCGGGCGGAGAACAGTCAAAGGCCGCTTTGGTGAGTTTGTTCAAACTCTGCTTGCCGAGGAAGGAACTGCAGATGGTGTGTGCGAGTTGATCAAATATGACACGGTCTAACACATATATATGTATATATATATATATATATATACGATTTAAGCCTCAGTTAAAACCTGCACACGTGAAGTAATGTGTGTTAAAAAAAAAAAAAAAAAAAAAGTAGGATCTAGTCTCTATTATCCCTTGGGTGTTGGAAGGAAGGTAATAGCCTTTCGTTTTAGTTTTTTTTTTAGTTTGGCTCAGAAGAAATATAAATGATTGGAGAAAAGGAGGTGAAGTGTGATGAAAGCTTTATAATGTAAGGATTTGAGGGTGTGATTAAATGACATGCCATTTTACTTGTCCTGTCACTGTCAGCCTGCCACGTCAACACAATATCTTAAACATGAATAAATGCACGGCTTTGAAAACAGCCTGTTTAACAGCCTTTGGATGTTGATATTCACGTAAAATTTTATATTTACTTTATTATTATTTTATTTTTTTTGTTTCTCTCTTCACCGTTCTTGTATATTTTGTACTATTTACATCCACGTGCACATTTAAACAAGAGTCATTTTTTCATTAGTACGGGTACTGCAACACAACTTTAACTTTTCCATGTTTCAAATATGACCCGTTGCATTGTGTGATTAAGATTAGTGTACACTGCATCTGAAAATCACGTTTTTGGCTCCATCGTGGGAATATTTGAGACTATAAATTTCCAGCCTGGTATCACACTGAAGCGTGTAATACTCCTGTCAGTTCACCAGGGGATAGGTTAGACAAAACTCACAGATGGATTTCTTAACATATCTAACATATTAGATTAGATTAGTGTTCAACCAAAACATGATCTGTTTTCTAAACTTAACCTCGCTGGTTTTGTTGCTCAAACCTAAGACGCCCTGCTCTTCATACCTGGGCGAGGCGACATGCGACACCGCCACAATATTCTCCAGTTGGCCTGCCGGGTGTTTTACACGCCTGGGTGTGATACCGGCTTGAAATTTCAAATCAGAATTCAGACGCTTGCATAAAATGTACGTGTGGACAGTAAATATCGATTAGGAAGATAAAGGGAGTGATTCCAGTCACAGAGCCAAAGAGTGTGGCTTCACGTCATTTCTCAAAAATTACGCACCATTACTCAACATGCAACTTATCCATTGTTAAAATTCAAGATTTTGCATCTCTTTTAATTGTCAATCCTGTCATTGTCTTGATCATCTCAGTAACCCGCTATAAAAGACGACTCTTTAGAAACTGTTTTTGAATTTAGCATAAATCCTCACAGATTTGGCAGTGTGCCAACTTTTTTTGCAAATTTTTGAGATTTGGTGATCTTTAGAAAAGAAAACCAAAGTTATCCTCCGACAAAGGCTTCATGCTGAAACACTCTGATATCTCATACTGCAATTATTATAACGTTATCAAGGAATAAGGAGACTTTTTATTATTGCTGAAATTCTGCCTTTTTTCACAATATGCTTCAGGGAACGCAAACGCAATAACATCATTTTAGTAGCTGAGTTTGAATGCAGCAGGTGCACATTTCGTACCTCTCATGAACGACTCTGCGCACGCTGCTCAGGTAACGGGACAATTTCGAGAAAACGAGAAGACGGTAGGTCTGAACAACATCAAGCTGGAAGCCTATTCAAAGAGCAACGGTAATTGCATTGAGGGTTAGTTTTGATGAACACCCTTTGATCGCACTATCAAAACCTCCTTTCATGAAAGAAATCTTTATCTTAATTTGAACAAATGATGCAGGAATGATCTCGCGTTCGGACTCTACGAAGAGACGAGAAGGAATGGACGCAGAATGACAAGTACATTTCGCTGAAGTGTCGAGGCATTCACCCTGCAGATCACTTGCTTCCTTTCAAGCTGAGTCTATGCCCCAGCACCTGCCTCTGACCTTTCCTAACAAGACTCTGTTTTAATTACCAAGTGCCCTCCATCGCCTGCTAATTAAAACACCATGTCATGTATTATTCAGCCATTTTCTCCACCATCGCTCGAACATAAAACAAATGAGAGGTGCACACTCTTTCCCACCACACGGCATCTAATCCTCTTTCACAAATGTGTGACGGCTAATGAAAGCCGCTGATATTTTTTCTAAGAAAGGGAAATGTTTGCGAAGGTTTTTAACCTTAATGAAAGCCCTCTCTCGTTTGTTTCCCCCCTCCCCCCCCATTGTTGTAGCTGCTGACCTTTGCATAATGTCTGTGACTGAGAATCAAAGGAAGTCATACCATTTTCAATCAAGCACCACTTAATAAAAATGTAAATTGATTTTTCTGTTGCTCAAATTCAGCCTGGAATAGAATATTAAAGAGCCGCTTTTATTGAAAATGCAGCACTTTAGCCAATGATAAGCAAACGATGGACTGTGGTGGCGCTCTAAAATTAAGATGAGCACAAAGCATGTTTGGTTTACATTAAAAGTAAATCTAATTTAAGAAACTAATTGGTTTTTTTTTTTGCACTTTAATAAAATTTAAATTCAAAACTTCTCAGCTGACAGTAAAGATCGGAGGAATTTGTCTGGGAGCACAATGAGGTCTGGTGAAGACCGTGAGAAAGTGGTTTTGTGGTTTGGCTTTAGCCCCCCGTGCCTGCTCTGTCTGTGGCTGCCAGTCAACCAGAACACTAATCTAACAGCAGATAAAAAAATCAAAAAAAAATCCCACCCATCCCTTTGTCTCCCCGCGCACTGAAATGATCATTTATCTTTCTTTTTTCTTTTTTTAACCCCAGTAGTGGTTGTTTACTAATCTGATTATGGATTTTTTTATTTTTTTTTTTATTCTCTTGTCTTTTCAACAGCTCGTCGGTGTTTGGAGAAGCAGGGTACCTTCACGCAGAAGCACGCTCACATCCACCTCGCTCTGGAAACAACAGGTGATAGCGGATCTCGTGTTCATAAACACACACACACACACACACACACACACACACACACACACACACACACACACACACACCTGGGCTCTGCAGTTTGTTTTGATAGTGCTGTAGGTGTCTGGGGCTCGCTGGAGACATCGTGGTTGTGGGAAAGCTATCCTCCCATCAGATGGCAGCTCTGTGTCACCACTGCTCTTGTCTGTAATCTCCTGTTTTGTCTCAGTTAAGGAAACTTTCTCAGGTAGGACAGAGTGCAGCAGAGATTACTGCAGAGTAGATTAGGATGGATGGATGGACGCAATGTCAGCACGAGGACAGACGGAATAGTAAAGTAGTGTGAAAGCAGAATTTTGTTGAATGACGTTATGGTTATCATTCTGCCCAGTCTAAAGACTAATTCATAATTATTTGTTTTCAGTCTTAAATGATGGGTTGCTGTGCTTGGAGTCTGACTGGAATAGATTATTAAAGAGCTGCATTTATTGAAAATGCATCAGTTTAAACCAGGGATAAGCAAACGATGGACTGTGGTAGCCCGCCAAAAGGAAGATAAGCACAACGCCTGTTTCCTTTGGTCTGTCTCCTTTTGTGTGTATTTTGAAGCTTGATATTTGAACTTGGCTAAAAGGTTAAATGACAATGCATATGCTACAGAATTGAGTTGCTTACTGTGATTTCTGTCTCATAATCATCGATACATAGTTCAGAAAACGTTGTGTTACATATATCTGACCAATGGGAACAGAGTTCTTAAGTCTCTGTTTCGTATAAAAAGCTGCACCTGTATGCAGATTCTTTAAGAATGCATTGAGGAAATATTTGCTGTGTTTCAAATGACAGACTTCCCTTAGTGCACTAACAAATAGTGCTCTTACATGTTCGGACTCTTACTTGTGCAGTGCAGGAATTTTGACAGGCTAGTGTTGTTTCATTCTGCCGTTCTGCACTGACTGGAAATGACCTCGGCATGCGAACACATCACCCGCCAGACTATCTGCAGCCTGAATTATTTTACCCAAAAATCAGCATGTTCTCCTGCCCTGTTTAATACGCTCAATAAAAAAAACATAGATTATTCTGTCCAGCAGCAGTAGTGAAAAAGAAACAGCTGCGGCTTTATTTGAGACGCCTTTATTTGAAAATTCTTTACGTCAGTAAAGCCCCCTTTCCTCTACGTAGCCAAGATGGCGACCGTTTAAGGTGGAAAGTGTCCAGCATTTCACACTTCTTGGACTGTTTTGAGTGCATCTTCCTGGTACTTGTAGTGAACTGCTTGTTTCTGTAATTCACAGTGTGAATGCACTGGTGCACTCAAAATAGTGAGAGTCAGTACACAAGTACGCTGTTTGGAACACAGCAATTGACTCCTACGCTGCAACGTGAATCTATTTCCTTTGAGACGACAGCCGGCGTTTGTGTTTTCGTTGAAGAGCCGAGCATCGAACAGCACAACACAGCCACGCCTCGGTCCTTCGTATCGTTACACACAGCTAGTTTTATGAAAATCCTGCTTGCAGTTAGAGTCTACCTGTTGCACGTTGAACGTTGCCTCAAAGCTGGCTGGTTAACTAGTCATTGCCAGATACATAGATAAGGAATTATAATGATGAATCGTTTTCCTTTCAAAAAAACAAGCAGACAAACAAACAAACAAACAAAAAAACATCTCAACATTAAATTTGCCTCTCAAAATATTCATAACATCCCTCCCCCCCCTCGTGTTTGAGCCACAAATATCATCATACCCATGCAGTGAGTCACAAACCCAGGTCTGTCCAGCATTGCGTGTCTTGTGCTGCATTTAAGGGCCTCATAATGTTGTTTTTTTTCCCCCTCACATTTGCCTCCAGACTGCAGGAGCTTGTCTTCATTAGCAGCGATGTCCTGGAGTGGCCGTGTCGCGTTGATGGCTTTTCTCTGCTTCGGCTGCCAGCGCGAGCGAGTGATGAGCTCAACGTCAGTCGGGGTAAGTGGTGGCGGAACAGGACACCCCTGGGTCTGTGTGTGCTCATTTGAGCGTGAGAGAGGCAGCGTGCACGGACGTATGACATGAAAACAAGAACGTTTCTGAATGCGAGAAGTTGTTTGTGCACTCTGACTCGCACTCCATTGATTTGCTGAAGAAACTGTGTTTTCACTCTCCGCCCCAGTGCCTCACTTATCACCCGCTTCTCTAATGTGTGTGTTCGGCCTTCTGGTGACGACAGTCCCACCAAGAGTTCATAACGCATGTAGGGTTTCATACACATACACTAGCAACCTCATAACAAGTCATGTGGCCTGTGTGTGTGTGTGTGTGTGTGTGTGTGTGTGTGTGTGCGCGCACGTGTGTGTGTGTGTGTGTGTGTGTGTGTGTGTGTGTGTGAGAGAGATGGGGGAATTTGTTAGGAGGAAACAACAATTATCATGGATTTTTTTCATTAAAAAAATATTTACCTTGGTACGTTATACAGCATGTATCAGGAAAAAAATATGACGTGCTCGCTTAAAGGCAAACTTAGTATTATTCCATGTTGAAGGAACAGTAAATATTTTGTTTGTAATTATTTAAGAACCTATTGAACTACATCTCTGTTTTCCCTTTAGTTATTATTAAAACACATACCATCTCCGGTAATCTTAGTTGGAAATTAATGAGAAAATCTTCATTTAAAGAGGAAAATTCTGGTATGTCCCAAAATGATCAATAATCTAATTTAAAGAAAGCAATATACAAGCAAGGATTACAAACAAATGAACAAATGGGCCTGTATTTATTCAGCTAATACAAGACATATATAGGTACAGAAATTAAATATAAAAAACACGAGAATCAATACAAGCAACATTTTAAAAGTAGTTTCATGGTAAAAAAGCCTCTCTGTTCAGTCGTAAGCATCCAGCTCCTTTCTTAGTTTTGTGTGTGCTTTGCTTCTTCTGGGACTCCTCTGTGGTCTTGTCTAGTTTCCCCCGAGCCATCATGACCCACTCAACCGGCCGCTCAGACATCCCTTATCCCCTCATCAACCTCCCAGTGTAAATAGAGTTTGAGTTTTCTTCATCACTTTCCCAAATTGTCTGTGTTGCCACGCAGGTGTCGCGCTGCAAACATTTCTGTTAACTCTACCTGTTTGTCTGTTACTTGCCTGAAATCAGTTCTCTACGGTGGCCCTGAGGGTCAAATGCAAAAACATTTCACAAACGCAAAAACAATTTCACTAAACCCCAAAATATTTCACTAAACGCAAAAAGATTTCACTAAACACAAAAAGATTTCACTGAACACAAAACATTTCACTAAACACAAAAAGATTTCACAGAACACTAAATCATGATACTAAACATGAAAAAGTTTTACTGAACGCAAAACAGTTGAGAAAACACAAACATTTCACTAAACCTTTCAAATTTCACATAATTCTCTTCCGCAAGTCATTATGGCGTTATTAGCTAAATTCCCCACTTCTAATCAGAGTTCTAGTGGTTCTTCTGAAAATAATTTCATCATTTATTAGATATTAGGCCTTAAAGAGGGGTATGTTTGTGGGCATGCCACGTTTGATTCACATGCCAGGGGTGCAGTCAGGTTTTCGACATAGATGGGTGGGGCGTTTTGGCTGTTGCATGCTCCTTCCCAGCTCTTCCAAATGTGGTTTCTTTTGCCTCCAAAAAAAACAAAATGCCAGACTTGAGACATTAAAACAGAGATTCACAAACTAAAAGGTGGCGTCATGATGGGTTGCCACTTAATTGTAAACCAAATTTCCCTGTATTTTCCATGTCAGTTTCTACATTTCATTCGTTATCTCCTGTCAACTTCAAGACTCAGTGTCTGTTTCCCACAATCTCACTGGTGTATTTACGCCCTAACATCCACTACCTTTTTTACAAAAATCTTGGAAGCACTTTGTTTGTTGGACTCTTATGGTGAAAATAGTGTGCAGCACGTAGTGATGTGACGAGTATTTGGCAGTATAGACAAAAGAAAAGTGAAGAAACGACCAGTTTGTTGTTTACGGACTCAAATTACAAAGTAAGAAACTATTGCTACTGTTGTTGCTCTGTCTTAAAAAGGTTGACTCCGTTTGAATCGGAGCAAAATCCCTTTGTTGTCACTGTGGCTGTTTTTTTTTTTTTACTTTTTGTTTTTTTGAAGTTATACGTCGATGCGAAGGAGAAAACACGAGATGAGAATGCATGCAGCTTAATATAATAGACAGTCTCATTTCAGGAAGTTGAAATGAGTTTACAGGCACATCCAACCTTTTAATTTGTTTGGGAAAAGTTTAGCCAAATTAATTCATATCAGGAGAAAATACTTGCCTTAGGAAAGTGAAAAACAATTTCAAGGTTTCATAATGTTCTTACTGGTTGTCTGTGCAGAGGTCTGTTAGCTCACTAAAGCCTCATCGCAACATGAAGCAATCTTGTGTTTTTAAATGATTTCCCTTTGTTTTTTTAATGCACTGATTTTTATTGCCACTGTGAAATGATAGAAAAGATCACATTGAGACTTAATGGCAGCCCTCCCCTCCTTTTTTCTAAGCAGCTCGTGAGAGAATCATTTGGAAAACATCAGTAGATGAATCCTGAGAAAGTGAGATGAGCCATGAATCCCTGTCCATGCATTTGCGCAGACAATCATCTCCATAATGACGGGTTTTCAGCCCACTGCCTGAGTGTCTTGCTGCTCAGAGACGTTTGGTATTTGCGGCATTAAGGCCAAGATACACCAGGAAATGTCAGCAGACAGTTGCCAGTGAAAGAGATACAGGGAAGAGGACTGTCAACGAAAACTAAATCGCTGATTGTGATCATTAAAAAAATAAAACGCTGGTGGGCTTCATAGCTGGCAACTTTAATGGACCTCAAAGTGTTGTCAAATATTGGATTTACACTCCGAATGGGCTGACAAGCTCTATTCATGCAGTATTTAGATTTTAAATCAAGTTGGAAATTAAAAGCATACCTCCGTAACACTTCGATAGCAGTTGTTGTCTGAAGGGAAAGTTTTGCATTTTCATTTTCTCTTGACCTTTGTTGGGCTTTAATTACAATGGGAGCTGTGGGGTCGGATGAGTTGATATCATTATCTTAATTAGTGTACTTATACTAGAACATGAAACAAAATACCATCAATATAACATTTCTGACCAATAGAGCCAGAACAAAAAGCTTTTAATTTGATATTAAAATGGGAATTTATCATTTGAACACTAATGATAAACTGGTGAAGGCACTTTGCTGAAAATTGTTTATGCATTTAAAGCTCCCATCCAACATTTTGTGTGGCAGTTCCTCTGTATTATTCATGCTTCAGCTCAGCACCCGGGTAGATGAATGAGGTCCCAGCTGTGTGCGGTGCTGTCATCTGTGGATGCATTTAAAGCTAGTTTGTAAGGGATTTTTAGAAATGTTTAATTTTCATAACGGGCTTATAATCATCACGCATGTCCACTGGGACAACCTCACGAGTCTGATCAATTTCTCTACTAATATCTTATTTAACAGTGATGACCGTGTGGAGACATTGTGTACCTCAGTGTAGAACAAAATAACGAGAGTAAATCTCACATAAAACCCAGAAAATGAGACTTAAATCCCTGAATCTATTGCCCCGATGCATGTTGGGAGGGTAAAAGTAATCTAAAGCACAAGGTAACTTCATCCAGGAACCAATCCTCAAACTGCTGTCGAAGAACCAAATTAACTAATAGTTACGGCACTTTTAAAGAACAGGCTGCTGGTTTAGTTCCTCCACAGTTAATTGAATGAACTGGAGTAAAGACTAAAAGAGGTAGAATATGATTCATACATTTGACCTGATGTGATAAAATGCTATTTTATAATGATACAAAGCAGGAAGATTTCAAATTGTATTTCAAATCAGAAAATGTTGTATTACTATTGTCACATTGCCAAATAATGTCAGCTATCACAGTTGTTTTCAAAAAGCTGGGAGGGGGCCCCAAATTTAGACAAAACCAGGAAGACAGGGACAGTTTTAAGGAGGTTTATACTGTAGATGAATAATTAAAAAAAAAAAAAAAACCAGAAGCTTCCAGGCTGGGTGCCAACTTGAGAAACAAAAAGAGGGCAAAGCAGAGCTTGTGGTCAGGAAGGGAAAGAGCTGCAAAGATGGACAAACATGTAAACTATCTGACAAAGAGTGGAACTGGAGAATATAAAACAGGTAAATATACAGGAGAGCTGATTGGTGATGAGGATAGAAGGAGCGATACCAGAAAACAAAAACAGGACTCAGAGCTGAACTGTGACAATGAGCGCGATCAGCTATTTTCCTGCTTATTTCAAATGTCAGGAATACTACTTTCTCTAAATCCAACATCTTCCCCTATGTTTGCAGACATAGATAAAACACAGTAATAACCCATTTACTGACAATAAACCATTTATACTTTAACTCTGGAGGTTATGATGCAGCTGGCGATACTCAAGTGTTTTCCTGTTTACACATGAATTCTTTGCTCAATTTAGTAAATTACAGCCAGCTAATAAAACTAGCTAATTGTTGTGGAGGTTGTTGTTTTTTTTTTTTAATTTGAAAATACGTTGGTTTATTTCCTGCTGAAAAAAATATTCCAGGAATCCGAAGCAGGAATCCATCAGGATTTAGAACAACAATAGGAATGTGAATCAGGATTGGTTACCTATACATGATACACATTGTTTCTGGTGACCCTGCAGTTTCTCTAACCGTCAGATTAGCAGCGCTCCCTCGCCCTCTGTGATGTTTACTGCCACACTGGTTTGCATCATTAACCCTCTGTAGCTGTGGGGCTAATAACACAAACCCAAGTGTCCACGGCTCAGATCTCCTGAATAGGGAGATTGTTGGGAGAGAGTGATGGGGTTATCACTCATGTCAAATTCCTGGCCAAAGTGGCCACTTTGTTTGGGAAAAAGATCTGGCTTTGTCACGGCTTGGCAGTCACTCACCCCCCCCCCCCCTTACCCCCCCTCCAGAGAAAGGAGCTCAAGACGGCGGAACAAGACCTCAAAAGAAAGCGTAGCTGCAGTGTGGAAATCTTGCAATTTCCGAAGTAACTGAAACTGTTTAAATTTGACATGATGTGCTCCGTAGCGTCATGTTTGTTGGCCTTTCATATCCATTCCCAATCCACCACATGATTTCTTCCCCCCCCCCCCACTCCCCTCCCCCCCGTCGATCAAAAAACAATCTGTTTTGTACAACTTCTGGAAAGCCGGCTTCTCTGAGATATGAGAGTTCCATCTGACGGTGATTCGAGACGCTGAAAGTGAAGACGGCCACTCAATCACTCCCGACGCGGACTTAGCGAAAGACTTCGAACCAGCCGTGACATGCAGGGATAATAAATATGTCAAGCCATCAATTAGGAAACTTAAAACGATCCGTATATAACTTGGCGGATAGTTTAAGGTTCAAAGTGTAGTTGGCCGTCGCTGAGTGTGTATCAGCACTGATATAATAAGGTTTCAGGACGGCCAAGGTCACACAAAAGATTATGTTTCTACATGCTACATTTTGCAAGAAATAGAGACTCACAAGAATTAATAACCAGGAAGAGGACTGAGTTAAAGGAAACGTATCAGAAATACGAGATGTATTTGATGTGTGTTGCGAAATAAAAGGTCCGATTAAGGACAAGCTGGTAAGATACCAGAAAGAGAAACCTCTTTCCTGCAACTATGACTGGGAATGTCTGCCAAGTTAAGTGTTGGGTGTGTTCCATATTGAAAAGAAAATATTTCCTCTCCATGAATGATTAATACACACCTGCACTTGGAAAGGGGCCATTTTTTTTTGGAGGTTGAGAAATCAGAAGTAAACCGCTGGTCCAGCTCTGCCTGCCTCTTTCTCCCGTTGTCCAACTAAATGTCAGATCTGTCAACGACTACCACTTTACCTCCGAGCGACAAAAAAAGGGGTCGGGTTGCTGCTGCGGTTCAGCGTTTGCTCGGAGCCGGGAGAAGCTTGACACATGAGAAGTCGCTTTCTGGACTTAAAGTTACTTCATTCAAGTACAACATTAGTGTTTAATCTTAACACGTTTAACTCGGTGTGACATCCTCAAGTGTAGAGCTCTTACTAATGTGCTTTTCTTCATCTTTTTCTTCACTATTTAAGCCAACTACGTACATTTTTTAAATAAATGTGGCTTTTCAAGTCAAATATGGGTTACAGATTGAAGCCTACTCATATGGGGAACACTTTGAAGGTATAATCAGCAGGAAGCTCTAACTAATATGCTTCTTTTCAGTCTGAATTCTATTTTTTTTATTTTATTTTATTTTATTTACTGGATTCATTTTCTCAGAAAATATTTGTGTAGGCATTTAAAAAAAAAAAAAAAAAAAAATTTAAGGAGCTGCTTGTCTTCTAAGAATTTGTCTTTTTCTTGCCTTCTCAGGCAAGTTTTTTGTCACTAGCGGGAAATCGAGTGTGTGTTGTGAGCGGGCACAAGAAACAAACAACATGGGGTCCCTGTTTAATGAAAACAGTTGTCTAGTTGCTGTTGCGTACCCACGGTACTTTTCTACATCAATCAAGGAAAACAAAGAGGCAAACATGAATAAGAAATGAATGTAATTAATCCGTAATTGAAAATGGTACTTCTGTTGTCTTTCTGACGAAGAGGATTATAATGAATTCATTAAGACAACAAGTAAAGGCTGAGGAAGTTTTGAGGTTGTATTCATCGGGGAACAGGATGAGTCAGGAATAAAAAAACAAACAAACGCTGTCTCCAAGTGAAGGCCCGTGTCTCTGTGTCACAAAGGTAAATATTCGAGAAGTTTGGGTAGTTAGTCAAAGTTTGTTGAGAGATGAAGCAGAAATATGAAGTGACAGTTTAGGGAATGGAGGGATAAAGTGAAGAAGTAGCCAAAATGGAAAGGTTTGCCTCACTGACTCTTCAGTGTGTGAGAACTCATTTGTGCTAATGCACGATGGACGGATGCAGGAGACATTTCCACCGGCTACCATTGAGATAGTTGAGTGACAGGTGCCGTCAGACCCCGTTTGGATAATCATTATCTGCTGCTAACTGAGAAAATGGCCGACCAGCTCTTCAGAGAGAGAGAGGGAGACGTGGAGGTGTGGTGTCATCACCTGAAGTTTGCAGCAATTACATCAGCTGGTGAAGGATGATGCAATTCCTCCCCTCATTTTCTCCATTTTTCCTGTCTTCATCTCTCACCGTCACCCGCTAACTCTGTCTTCATTCTTTTCACATGCCGCCATTCAGACATTACCTGTCTCAAAAACATTTCAACCAGAAAACCTTGAGGCTGAACAGAGACAACAAAGAGAAGTAAACAGCTTCTTCTTTGGACTTCTATTCGACTATTTATCAACAGGGGTGTCTGACTGTGAGGCGAGAGACGGCAACCGCATTTGTTTTTTTGATTTGGCTGTGCCCGGAGGAGAGCAGATAGAGATTGATGAGCTTATTAAATCCAAATGGACTCCCAGACAGATACCTCATTAAATCTACAGTGTTTGGAGCCCTTCACAGTGCAGGTCAGCGGTGTAGGAGCCAATCAAAATCGAGCCTGTCCATCACAAAGAAACTAAAGAACATTTAGAAAAAAAAGGTGCCAATTGTTTTTCATCTGTCAGCCTGAGTACTTGAAAGAAGACTTTAATGGACGTATTTGTCAAATGTTTTTATATTGTCATGGTGCTGCTTTATCAGTAATATTGAAACATGCCCCAATAACTTCTCACTTGTTGAGACAGAGATGTGGGAGGTCTTTTTGAAGCACTGGTTGGCCACGTGTGTGTTCATGGTGAACCGAATCTGACGTAGCGGGCCAGAATCCGAGTTTATACATTTTTGTGTTTTTCAATTATTGATGATAGTTTGTAAAAAGTTACGAGTCATTGTTTTTATTTATTTATTTTCACTATTTATTTTTTTAGTTCCAGAAATGTCGTTTTGCCTTTGATCTTCTTGACTCGCAAGCTGAAACGCTGCGATGCGTTTGCACCTCCGAGCCATGAGAGTTTGGAGATTGATCGATGGAGAGCTCTGCTAGTCCGTAGCCCGACGTGCAGGTCGACCGTCGCTCCACTTCAATCGTCTTCACACGCCCCTCCAGATCGATGCAGGGCCCTCTCCGCCGATGACTCCCGGCTTTCCAAATGCTAGCTCAACATGCAAAGAGAGGACAAACTGTCTCGCCCACAGCTCCTTCAAGCACAAACTTCACGAGGAAAATAGGTTAGCAGACATTTGTACTTGTGTTGTATAATGTGTGGCGACACCATGTAGAATGGGATGGGTTTGTGCGTGTTTAAGTGTGTGAAGTGAGAAGAGAGATGGAGCAGCAGTAGGTTGGTTAAACGCTCCCCTGTGCTCTCCCATGGCTGCTAAACTGCTGACTGGCATTTTCCAGTACAGACGGGGAACATGTACAATATATTGCTTCACACACACACACACACACACACACACACACACACACACACACACACACACACACACACACACACACATGCACTTAGAGTATACACACACCTGGAGGGCTTACATGGCTTTACATGGAGTGCTGGTACTCCGCCAGCAGCTGCTGCCAACAACCCATCATCACACTTTTCACCTGGCAGTGTCTCGACAGTCCATCCTTTTACAGCTCTACTGTAAAAGTGTGTGTGTGTGTGTGTGTGTGTGTGTGTGTGTGGTTCTGTTTGTGTGCGTGCAGGTGTTCATGTGTGTGTCTCCAATATGGTAATGTGTCAGAAAATAAAGCGCTGGCAAAGTGAATTGTGTGCTCCGAGATGCAGAACAACAGTGAAGGCTGTTTATGTGAAGAGGACCTCATTCCAGCCACATTATGTCTTGTAATGGGCTTCATTTTTAACTGATTACATTTGTTAACACAGCAGCAGCAGCAGCTGCCAGTGATGTATTACTTCTCTATGTGCACTTCCATTGTGGTGCTTTGAATACAAAGACAGAGAAAAAAACTATAAAAATTTAGGTTGACTCTGAGGCCAGATGAAGACAGAAAAATAAGAGCTTTGAAATGATTTATTAACAACTCACAACTAATCAATTAGTTAGTCATCGCAGTAAGAAAGAAGGACTTTAGAAATACTGAGAAATCGGTGATTGCCTTCACCCAGTGTTATGCAGCTTTTGTTGTTATGGCAACAGTAAACATCATAAAAAAAAAATTTAAAAAATTTGTAGTTGGGAACAGGATACTAGGAGCAGTCTCCTGCACCCATGTGCGCTGTTGCACCACCCAACCCGCCTCCTCCTAACAAGGAAAAACTCACTTTATGTAGACGTCATCTGAACTGCATCTCTTCTCCGGGACGCTATTTAAAAAAAAAAAAAAATTATGACCACGAGGGGTCGCTTATCGTTAAAACGCGACTGTGGGTCGTAAAAAGCTGCTTGCACAAAAGACATATGGAGTTGTTGTCACCATACTGAATGAAAATTCTTTTATTTTGCAGCCGTTGTCTTAGCCAGGTCTAAGCATGAACGCTTCATTCTTTTCTAGAATAACCGGTCATCTTGCTGTCTGTCACTCCTCACTTGCCAAACACAGAGATCTGGTTACAACCGACTCCGTTGACCTCCACCTCATGAAGAGATTGAGCTGGAGAGCCCTCCTTTGTCCAGGCATGTCAACGATTGGGCATGTGCCCTGCCACGACCGGCCTCTGTAGACAGCAAAGACACACCGGTCGAGACGGCGTGTGTGCTGCAGAGAAAGCACTGCTGGGATGCAGGAGCTGGTGTGTCTTGCAAATTAATGCCTCGGAGGCTGTCTTTTGTACGGGGTAAAAATAATGGCAACTCCCCTGCTATTTAATTTCAGCATGCAGCCACAAAAATTAGACACTACTTAACCCTAAAAAAATGGCTTTTGTCACCTGAACCTGCCAACAGAACGGACACAACTGAAAGTCCTGTCCTTCAAAGTGCCGTCAGCGTCACATTAAGATCTGGCGGTGCACGCGCATCTTAACAGAACAGCATATGACGAGAAGATGGTTTCAAATATTTAAGACGTGAAATATTTCATGTTTCCAGAAACAGGTTTGAAAGTAAGAGTTAAAATACATGAAATTCAGCTCCACTTTGTCAGAGTGGGTGGCTTGTATATCTAATTTCAGAATCAATTCTATTACATCGTCGTCTGCTTCATCTCAGGGACGCTAAATTTACATTTTTAAGTCTGCTGTATCTGCAGCTTTGACCCTTGAATAGCGTATCATCAGTTATTATCGCTCAGTGGTTGTTAGTCTGAACAGATTTTAAATATTGATAGCACAGTTTTGCTCTTGGATTGACAATTTAAAAAAAAAAGTTTTTCCTGTAATGCAAACATTGTTTTTAAATGTGTTATCTGCCAACAGACAGCTTGGAGCCGGTTATGCGGCAGCTTGCTGGGTTTGTGTCCACAGAGAAAAAAAAAATCTCCCTGGAGAGAGAGAAGACACATTCATCACATCTCCTTTGGATCTGTGTGTGTGTGTGTGCAAGTAGAGTCTATCAGGACTTCTACCACTAAATATATAGAATCTATATGCATATGAAAAAAAACAGACACGCCTTTATATTCACACCATTTTCAACCTATTTTCTTTGCGACCGTAAAACCAAAATATCAAACTGAAAATCATTTGGCTATGAATAAATGTGGCTACAGTGTGATTCTTTGAATGCCACAGGTTTCACGAGTCTTCTTGTGTGTTTCAGCAAATAAGACAACTTAATCGATTCAAATATATAGTGTTATACAGCGCCGTAAAAGGTTGTGGAGTTTCACACTTCTAACCAAAACATGACAGCAAAACCTATGTTTTCACTGGAATGAAAAACTCAACGTTTGAAAGGCGAACTCACAAGAACATTAATCACTGTGAAATAATTTACCCACAAAAAGCCAAAACTCATACTTCAAAATGTGTGTCGCAGGTGACATGTATTCTATTACAGTGTAGTATTTACATTATGGTGTACTGTTTTGTGGCTGCATTGATTTCAGGTTCAGAGCTAATTTCTCCCCAAGGAACAACAAAGTAAATGTTCATTATTCAATCCCAGGACAACTCCCAGGCTCCACCAATTATAAAAAGAAAAAGTATTTATTAGCACGGCTCGATGGCACATTAAAAAAATAAAAAAAATAAAAAAAATAAAAAAAATAAAAGACCTTCATCAGAGACAACGTTGTCTTCATCCTCCTTTTTTTTTTTTTTTTCCCCCTCGTCAGTGTCCTAATTTGTCCCAAATGGATTAGCGTCCATTACCTCGTGACTGCTGTGACACTTTCCAAAATGACAAATGTCTAGAGCTCAGTCCCAGATATACACACACACACACACACACACACACACACACACACACACACACACACACACACACATAGACACTCTCTACTTGTCCATGAGTGTCTTGGCCTATTGAAGTGATTAGTTATATGGGTTTTATTTGGACTTGATGGCAGTAGGCGGTGACAAAACATGACACATTGCCAGTGGAGCAGGATCATTAATTACAGTCATTATACCTATCACCCCCCCAAAACACACATTTACACACAGTCCTTGTGTAACCGTCGCCTCAGAGTCAAATACCAAAACACAACTACATAAATGTGCACCTGTTGACACAGCTGGACGGACTGTGTGTGAGTGTAGGGAACACTAACTTCACTCTGTGTAAGTTATAGAAGGTTAAGTTTGTCTCTGAGCATGACTTTCTGGGTTTCTTAATGTTGCGTACTCACGGCACATCAACTTTGCAGAAAGCAGCACGAGACAAGTGACAAGCAAACTCACATTCATGCATCACTGCTGAGTAATAGCTGGTGGCTTCTGTGGTTTCCCTCTGACAAATGTCTTTTTTCATTAGACTCAAAAACATTCCCGTCTCCCACGTTCCTGCCCCGATTCCTGGGGAACAAAGACTCATTTCAAGTTGTACTATAGATAAAAAGAATTACATTCTTAGGCGTATTTTGACCATATACTTTTAAGTTGTCTGTTCCTCATCTTCATCACTAACAGCGGGAAGATGCATGTCGTACAAACTCCAGCGTAGATAACATCAGCCTTATACAAACAAAACAGGCACCAGGCAACCAACAACATGCACTTCTTTGGATGGAAGAGATTTGAGATGATCTAATCTTGTGTGTGTCTCTTACACCAGACCAAAATCAGAACTATTTTCTTTCAAATACTCTACAGTGGGTTTTTTTTAACACCGTAAGTCAAGTCAGACTCTCAGCTCTCCTTGTAGCCTATTAGTTCCCAGTCATTTTTAATAAATGATTGAGTAGCTAACCTCAATTAGCCACAAACAAACTTTCATCTGACAGATGAGAGAATTTTTTTTAAAGTTATTTCTTCTTTAATTCTGTATTTCTCAGACTGAACATACGTTTTCTTTACACAAAAAAAAAACGAGTCTCAGTATTGAAGAAAAAGCAGTGATGTGTCTGAGATTGAGGAGTGATGGGCAGATTGTGGGATGACAGGGAAGGGGCAGGGGAAGAGGTGCAGGCGTCAGGTCTGACACGCAGTCTGACAATCAGCAGCCTCGCTGTCTCCATTCTCTATATTTCTATCTGTCTGTCTGCAATGTCTTTTACTCTCGGTCTACAGCGTCTGCCTCGTCTGTCTCCATCTTCCTCTCACATTTGATTTCACTGAAACACACTGACACTGGTTTGTAGAGTCTGACAATATGCTCAATAAGTATCTCAACAAATGGTGTATTTAAAGCTCTTTTCGGAACTTGATACTGGAAGTCTATTCGAATACAGAATATTGGTCCATTCTGTCACTAATAAATGTGATGAGTCAAAGTAGAAACCGATATGTTAAGAATCTCCAGTTGCTGCAAGCAGAGTTAAGCCTCAACATTACATTTACATTCACATCCTTTTGGTCATCGGAAAAAACAAACAGGTACTCTCAAATATGACCTACAGATGTGTTTCCTAAACTATGTCCCTGGTTAGGTTTAGGCACAAAAACACTTGGTTAGGGTTGGAGAAACATAACGGTGTGGATCAAAATAATGACTTAAACCATGTTATGAATTAAAGTTACTACTTCTGTGCAGTTATGAACCTTCGTCGTCGAGGCAACAGTAAACATAGGTTCAAAAATGCCCAGAATACGCACCACATGCCCGACCCACCTCCTCCTAAAGTGGAAAAACTCAAAGTTTATAGACGTGATCTGAACTACATCACTTCTCAGGGACACCAGATAGTTGTTATTTATTTGACCGTTAAAAGTCGCTTAACTGAAAAACTTAACTATTGTTCCTAATAACCTGCTTGCATAAAATACTTATGAGGTCGTTTTTTTGCAGGAGGACAGTTTCCAGAAAAATTCATCAAGAAAAATAAAATAATTCTAAACTGGATAAAGTGTGCTTGACATACACTTTCATGCAAAAATGATTTCAGTTCACAAAGCCAGTCTCCCTGCTGATGTGTGAACCCTCTGAAAGTTAAACAGGGCTCGGTAATGTCAGTCCTATTTTTGCCACTCATCCATCCAGAAACTATAATACTCTCTAATTTTCTGAGTGGAAAGTAGCCCCATTTGTCAACACCGTCACTGCTGTGTGTTCTCATTTGTCTGTCAGTGATTCGGCTCAGTGAGTTAACGGCAACCTAATTCCCGTTGTTCATTCGTTCGACGTTCACTCTCACTCGGGGTGTCAGCGACTCGCTATAGGGCAGTGATTTAGTGCTCAGGAACATAACTACTCCAAGTGGAAACTCACAGAGGGAAGGAAGGGCTTTTCCTCCTCCTGTGATGATTGATAAATGATAGTCAGGGGGCCTCCAACCCTTCAATGCCCCGCTGTAATAACCGGTTACGTAGTGAGGAGAGACACACGACCAAATCCTTCCACTGCTCCGTCTCTCCATCTGCTGTCTCTCCATCTTTTTTTTTTTTTGTTTCTTTCCTTTCGCCTGTAACAGTGTCGCCACTGTCTGTGAATACGCTCCTAATCTGTGATGACTGAAGCTTTTCCGTTGGAGGCTGAGGCTTTTTATGGCACACACATCAGTTTGATGGATTGTTCGAAAATAGTGGTGACCACTCACTGCAATTTTGAGCCAATTTCAGCCACCTTAAATTTACATCAATTTCAATTGGACATAGACTGAATCCATTCTGAATTGGACTGAAAAGCAAACGTTCATTTTGCTAAAACATTTGAATAATTAGAAATGCACAGCCCCAGATGGATTTTTTTTTTTTTTTTTTGACAGGTCTGCTGCAGCACTATTACAAGGTTAAGCACCGTCTACAGTGTGGCTCACTTTTTCTTTGGACAACTTGGGTGCACAGGCAAAAAAAAAAACTACACACAATAATTCAGCAACACTGAGTCAGAATACTGCATGCTTGTTGTGAATTAAATACTGTATAATTCATAATATACATCAGTTTGACATTTATTCCACTGCACTCACTTGCACCTAAATGCACAGACCTACGGGGAAAGATTTAGTCTTGATTGATTTCTTTCTTAAGTGTAAATACTTGGAGCTCAGAAATTTTCCCCAAACACGTATATAAGTATTGCAGATCGCATTGTATTGTATGCTGTCAGAGCACTGTAGGATTTACTAAACATATTTTGTGAGTCCAAAACTATTAGAGTCAGTATAATGAAAAAAAAAAAAAAAAAAGGCTTAGACATTACTTTTAAACAGAAAAATGATCTTTTAAATCAGACGGTAGATGCACGCACCTCCAAGCGTTTTGACAAGAAAGTAGATTGGATTGAAATGTCAGAGGATTTGCAACTCATCAAGCAGTAACAATACTGACAATGGATGAATCTGCAAAACAGATTGTTTCTCGGTTTGTTTTTTCGTCATTGAATAGTATGATGAAGGTAAGTGAAATAAAACTGCCTGACTAAGGCGAGGAAAATATACCGGTCATGACAGAGGGAGGGTTTGCTCCCCAGAGACACACTGCACCATCCCTGAATGTTTGGATTGGACATTGTACTTTACACAATCAACCAGGATGAAAGTAATTCCTGTGGAGACTGGGCTGGTTGTCCTAAAATTTTGGATTTTGATGGTCTCGCATGTATTTTTACCAGTTCTCCTTTTAGATTCACGGGAGTAGTTCTTTTGATATTGTTGTGACAGATGGTTCAAATCCCAGCAGGGAGAGGTGGGAGTGGATTCAAAGCTGCTTCTAAAAATCTTTACACATTTTTTTTTTATTATTATTGTTGAGCAGGTAGGGAATTATCCACCAACTTCTGCAGGTTTATGCTCAACTTGTTAGTGCTTGAAATTGAGTTTTTCCTCTATTATTAAAAACTGGTCATGTCGACCGAAGCGAGGAAATAAACTGCTTAACTCGTGTTCTTCTGGCAGGTTGAGTTTAGTTGCTGTGTTCAGCCCTCCAAAAGTGCTGTTGGTCAGAGGTCAGGCAGACGCTCATGTTCACCATGAGTACATCAGAGTAACATAATTGTGCTTAATTCAATATCATGTTCTTAATTGGGTTCTATTACTTCCCCTACCACCCATTTCTGACATTTTAATTTTGATGCAGCTGTAGGCTGCTTCAGCACAATCAGACCTGACAGCTCATCCACCCATTTTTAATACCCTTCGCTTTCTGCAAAGAAAGAGAACACTCTATGCTATGTAGATATCGCCCAGCGACCGTTAGTGTCTGTAAGTGTATCTGATTAAATCTCCACTTGTCCTCCTTACTGTCAACAAGCACGGTTGGCAGCATGTGCTGTGATCCAGCTCATGCAAGGCTATAACGGAAGACTGCCACGAGCTGTGTTCAAAGGAGCATACCTCCATCTTGGATATCAAACATTTGGCAGAGGACCCAGTGCGAGTAACCCAATGAGCAATCGGCAGTGCAAGGATAAAAGCTGATCCCGCGGGTAACATAGCTAATCTCTAAAAAAAGCTGGTTATCCTGATCTCCTTTATGGGCCTAGGTGGCCTTTAGATGTAGATGTAGTATTTAAGGATCCACAATGTTTTGTTAAAATAAAAACACATTTAAATCAAAACATACAGTAAACTATAAATACACTACGGCTTTTGTTTGCTCGAGTATTGTTGGGGGATGATGTTGACTTTTGTGTTGTACGACCGACATCAGCACGTCATAGTATTTGTATGTAAAGCTTTTTTTTAACGAGAGCATAATTTCCTCAAGTGTTTGTGTTTGTTTCATCGAGTGTTTAGTAGGATATATCGTGTTCAAATCTGGATCCCACTTCTACCTGAAAGAGATTTCAGAGAGAGATGGTTAGCTTGAGTTACTATTTAGTCTCGCTTGCTGACAAAGTTAGCTACCGGTACCTTGATAACACAGTAACACTGATTTCCACCACTCCCCATTTTGTTTCTGCACTAAATTATAAAGTAATGTGTATTATTAGTTAGTGCTCCAAACCCAAACGGGTCGAAGAAAGGTCGTTTGTGCAAGCACCTTATAACGACCCGTAGTTATGTTTAATTGTTAAGCAAATTACATAAAATAACAGACTGCATATTTACGTTTAAGTTACGAAGCCCTGTAGTGGTCGTAGAAATGATGACATAAGAAAAGGAGTGAGGTGATGTTATTATAGAGCCACACAGTCTGCGTGGGGAGAATGTCGGGGTGGAGGGATGGGTCGACAAAACAGCATTCATGTCCTGTCTCACACCAATAATTTGTTGGTTGTTTTTTTTTTAATTTTTTTTATCACAACTGTTCTATAACCTAAACCATATTATTTATTATCAATCAAAGTTCTCTAACCTTCACAAGGACTTTCTTGAACTCAAACCATGATTTTTTTCCATAAACCTAGCTAGCCTAAACCTGACCAAACATTTACCAAAGTATTTTTACATCATAAAATGATTAGATATATTCATTTTCCAGATGTGATTTAAGCAGTCTGTGGGATATCTCCCGACCCCAGTATGCTCCTATGGACAGATAACTTGACAACATGGTTGTTTATGTTGGATGACGTTTTGGATTCAGAGAACCTTTATTAGTCATAGAGCAATTTTGTTATTTAATAGTTTACAGTCAATGAGTACATTGTGTTGTAGGTGAATTTCCATGTGAGTGTCTCAGAATACAAAAAAAATCTAATCCTTATTCTATTTCTTTATTTTGTTTTAAAAAAAAAAAAAAAATTACGTTGTTTTTTTTTCTGCTGTCTTACTGAAAAAGAAAAGAAGTCCTCATGTGAAAATAAAGATAGGAACTAAACTGCCTACCCTCTTGCGTGTTTTGTGTTTCTGTGCTCCAGGGATTCTCTGTCTTCCTAAATAGAGCAAGCACATATTAAACACCTTAGTCTGACACTAAGGACTTGTGCAGTCGCGCTCACACAGCTTTGGGCTCGTGCTTCTGCCCTTTTTGTGTCACAGATCTCTGTTGGCCTCCCCGTGGCGGTTTCCACTGTTTCCCTCCAGCTAATGTTTTGTCATCTGAAGCGGTATTATTACGTGAATTAGCCTGTGGCGGAGATTGCCTTGTGGTAGTGATTCATCACCTGTTTGGCAGAGGTGACGGCATGAACGGCTGAGCGAACAGTTACTGGTATGACGTGCAGAGTGAGCATCTGGTATAGGGGGTTAATTGAGGGCGATTAAGGTGATTAATAGCTTTGTTTGAAGTGAAAACACAAGACAGACTAGTTTGTGTTACAGAGGAAATATTTTTTTGGGGGGGGAATCCATCAGTGGCAAGAGTGCAGAATGGCTGGAGAAGGTAGAAGCAGTCAGGTGTGTGTTTGTGTGTGTGTCTGTGCAGAATATTTAGGCTTAATGGCAACATGAAAAAAGACAGTGCACATTAGTGTAAGAGTTGGATTTGGGAGCTGGCTGTGTGTAGAAGGAAATAGAGACACAGACTCAGGTGTGATCATTGAGGGGGAAAGAGTAATATTGACATGGAGCTGGCTGGTAACAGGAAAAAACTCTGCTGCTCCATTTCTATTATTTTCTGACAGAGAAGCTTTTCTGTGGTTGTAAGAGAGTGTGTGTGTGTGTGTGTGTGTGTGTGTGTGTGTGTGTGTGTGTGTGTGTGTGTGTGTGTGTCTGACTTGAGAGACTGAAAAACAAGACAGCATGACAGCAGTCACGCACCTATATCCATGCCAGCTCACTTAACTTGAACTGTGGTTGTGAAAATCCAAGATTTCTCCTCCACAGATACCACTCTCCTTCGCCCCCAACACCACCGCCTCAAAATTCTTGTTACTCTGAAACAGGAAGCAATCCCACTCAAGTGGATTCAGAAATGGCTGCATTTTCCTCAAGCACGAAGGTGTTGGACGAGGCAGAGCTCCAGCATCAAAACACAGACATCACGGTGAATACTTCTAATTTCGTTTCGCAGCAGTGACAATTTGCTGCTGTGATTTAGAATTTTATTCGAAAGAGAGAAATGTGTTAAAAAAAAAAAAAGAATTTGTTGGGATTTCATTTAATAGCTCTGCTCAACCTTTGCTCATCTGGGGCCATGAAGTCCAAAACGCTTTCAGGTCTGGCCTCAGGTAAAGTCAAGATGCTTGATCTTTCTTAGCCATGAGACAAGACACTATTGTTTAATAATCAATAATTCAATGAGGGGCTCCAGAAACGTAGCTTCCATGAAGTTAAATGACTTACAAGAATAGATGCACCAAAGCAACATAGTCCAAAATATCCACACTTTAATTCTCATAGAGTCCAGAAACAGTGGTTCCAACATTTCCCATAATGCAACTCAGCCGCATCTTTCATTAAGCTCCACATGTCCCATGTGTAACACAAAATCTCTGTTATAATCAGAAGTCTCGAAGCCGTGTGTTGGGATAACCCTGAAAGCATCATTGAGGTACCATCAGAGCTATTTAGAGTCCATTTTGTATGTTTTCACAGGCTGAGATGCAGCACTCCTTCTAGTAATACTTGTAAAACTCTTTAAAATATATTAAAATCACCAGTTTTGTGGTCTCTTTTAATTCCTTTGCTGTATTCTGAGTGAGCTGTAAATGATGGATGATTTATTACTTGGTACATATATCTCTAATTATTTATTTGTGGTTTATTAATCAACATCTCAAGAAACATCTCATTTTTGCTCTGCCTTATTTTCTTTTAATTAAATATTCAGCCAATATTTAAAGTCGCTGACCATGTCGTATTCCACCTGTTTGCTTCTTTCAATTGCTTCTCCTTATATTGTACCCTATTTAGTAGAGCCGTTCACAAAGCATCATTAAACTTGGATTCATGATTCATTGCATCATGTGCGTTAAAAGTGGGCAGTCCACTGGACCAGAGAGAGATACAAATTGGATAGCCTCAGACTATTGTTTGAGTGCAGTCATGCGGTCAAAACCATAAGAAATTATCTCTGCCTGCTACTCCATCAGCCACTCGTGTATGGCCATATGTCATATGTATAGTGGGTCCACAGAAGGCCCACCTGTAACTCAGTTTTATCACTGGTAGAGGATTTAGGAGTAATAATGTTATGTAAATGGAGGCTGGTCAACTGCGGCATGAAGCTGTAAATTTCCAACATAACAAGAAGGATTGTTGGCAATTTGAATTTAGCACCAAAACGCATGGGAAGGTAGTGCCAGAAAATCGCCCAGTCTTCAGACCATTGTCTAGCACACTCAGCAATATATCCCTTAATAATGCTGCATTACAGTAGAAGAAAATATATTACATGCCTTTTTTTTTTCTTTTTTTTTTTTCCTCTAAGGGATCTTTCTGAGAATTTGTGAAATGTGCCGTGTGTTTGACTCCGAGAGAGCCAGGGAGCTCGAACCGCGATCTGTCAAGGTCGTCTGTCTGAAAGCAGGTTGCCTGTCTGAATTCAGGGGGAAGTGTTTCATTTCAAAACAGAAAACACTTCATAGCCTTTAACCACTGAGCTGAGCAGTGAGACAGACACAGTGACATCTATTCTACCACCAGTCAAAACACCAACCTGAAATAGACGCTTTGTTCCCCATAAATGGCTTTAACACGTGCTCCCCCTGAAAACCAAGATGTATAATAACATCTTTTTACCGCCTCTATTTACATTGTAAAAGCTATTAGGCTAAATTGCATGTCATCCTCTTTTCCCTTCTGTGTTTTTTTTTTTGTTTTGGCACTTGCACAGTTCGAGGAGGTTTGTCTGAGTATAATCTCTCTTGACTAACAGGGAAAGTAAAATGCTTTAGAACATGTTGCTGTTCTTGGCAGGTTGTATCACAGTTGCGGGGTTCCTGCTATCATGCCATCTTAACCCGACACTTTTCCTTGAACGTTCGCCGCTCCCTCGCGGCGCTCGGCCTGGGCCAGCTGTTATTCTTAAAGGTCTGTGAACCTTACATGAAAACACAGTTTTATGTGTCATTAAACTCCACTATCCTCTCCTCATAGGCCTCAGGGATAATCAATCACTTGTAAAAGGGTGCCAATATGTTAGCATACAGTGGGGGTCTATGGATCAGGACACGAATAACATCAGGGTGGATTGGATTACCGGGAGTCAGAATGTGATCGGTGGGATTGTCTGAATTTGGGTTCGCAGAAATTTCTATAGAATAAAATCGGACCCAAGCTGGATAAATACTGCTTTAACGATGGGGCAGCCGGAGCTGTTTTTGCGTTGATGTTATTGCTGCCACCCTCAGTCCACGAAGTTGCTGAACTTGCGCGTATGTGCTGGTTTTAGCTTAAAAAGGCGCGAGCTCTGAGGTCCGGGGAACGGAGCTGTGAAGGTTATGCTAAAGCTGCTTGGAGCAGATCACAGCTAGAAGCTTTCAATCGTCTCAAAGGAAAGTGCTGACATTTATAACCTGCATTACAATGTATTTCTATGCTAAATAATCACATCTGATGAAAGAGATTACTGCACCAGTCCCCTCTTCCCTTTGCTCTGTTTGCTTCCACATCTGCAGAAGTAACTCTCTGCACTGAGGGCAGGAAGGATGAGTAGTGTCGAGAGCATTGAGAAAGCATACTAATAAGAAGAACTGGGTAAACAGACGGCGACCTGCAGGAGATGACGAGCTCAATCAACATTACCGCACATGAATAGAACATTTTGAAATGCTTCACTTGTGGCAAAGTAAATGTATTGTTTTGACGTCAGAAAGATGCTGATACACTATAAAAAACAGCATCGTTTCAATGTCATTTTTACTTTGTAGTTCCACTTTCGAACTGTTGTTTTAAGGTTTTTTCAGTGCTATAATGTTCTTTGGAAGCAGAAACAGCGAAGTGAGGGAGAGGTGAGAGAAAGTGCGGTCTTGTGGTCTGCTATGGTTTCTAATATTGCAGAGGTAGTTCTTCGGCTGCCAAGCGGCACCATGTGATGGTAACCGGATCGCCACACAGCTGCAGCCGCGGGCACCCTCGGTCGTCCCCAAGGCCGCTGGAATAGCGACAGGGCAGCTCTGCGCACAAACACTGTACGCGCACACACACACACACACACACACACGCACACACACACGCACACGCACGCACACACACATCAGTGTATGGAAAATCCCAAATAGTACAGGATGGGGGTAAATGCGGAGGCGCGGGCGAGAACTCTACACTGCCTGTTTCAAAGATGTTTTTAAAGCTGTGAAATTTCTCGTCCAACCACGGCAGGCTCTGTTACACACAGGGCTGTCTTTTAAACTGAGCCTGTATGTTTGTTCTTCTGTTAAATGGAGGGTGGCGGTGGTCAGACGGGAAACCAACTACAGTCAATTAGGAATGTCTCTGTCAGAGGGCAGACCAGACTCTTGTTCTCTATTAAAGCCTTGTTGTTTCAATCAGGTGAGATGGCCGTCGCTGTGAATTTAGGGAACAGCTCTGATGGATAGAGACCTGAAAAGTAGTTGGAAATCTAACTGTGACTGAATTGCTTCACACTGAAGAATTAAATGAATAGTTGTTAGTAGAGAACAAACGTGGTTTTTAGTGTCTGAATAGCATCAATTGACATATTGGAGAATTTTCTCATTTTATTTTTTTGTTACAGGAAGATGAAAACCACTGGACATTGGTCTTACTTTAGCATTAAAAACTTGGGAGCATTGCGGAAAAAGTTAGTCTTTCCTTCAGTTTGTCTGTTGTTGTCTTTTATAAAGTAGTCCTTGAACTAAGAGCACGTCTGGCCTGCAGTTCACAAAATCAGTCTGCACTGTGCAGACAAACTGAAGTAGTTTGTCTGGTAATATGATCTATCAATCGTGTCTTGTTTGTCTGGGTGTTTTTCAGTCCATCCCTCATGAGATATTTCTGGTCATACCTTAAACATCGATGTTCTGACACTTACACACTTACACATATCTCCTAACTCTAACTCAGACTTTTAAAAACGTATACTGATTTGATCTCTGAGGATCAGAATAACTCGATCATTTCTCAGATATCACGGTCAAATTTAGGAAAGCCTTGATTAATAATTCTTAACACTGTTTTCTGGAGTCTAAATAAATTACTCTGTTTGCTGGAGGAGTTACTATGATTTAAAGGGTTGGCTCGTCAAACTCTGAAAAGCTGTACAACACTGGGCTCATTTTGACTTGAGTTGAGGGCACATCTCTTTACTGTTTGCCTCTGGCTGTGCATTACTCATATCTAAACAACAGTTTTATCTTTTATATATTTATCCTATCTATTATTTTTAAAGGTCATCAGACAGCATCAAAATGATTGTGCTCCTCCTGGCGCAGTGTTGCCCCGAAGATGCTTTCATTACTGGTCTGTATCCACAAATCAAAGCAAGACTGCTGTACCGATGTCTCAAACACATGCAGCGTAACCCTACACCAGTATCTCTGAGTCAGGCTTGGCTACCAAACCTGGGAGAGCACGCAGGGCTGTTGCAGGGCAGGGTAGGAAAGGAGCAGATCCAACGAGCACGGCAAGTTGGCAGGCAGAACAAACGCTCTGCCCTGAACCGTGATACTCAAAGTTGCATGATACTTGTTGAAATAAATAGAGGGAATGCTGCTCGGGGTGTCATGATAGCATTCATCAGCACACTAAATATAGTGTCTTACATTAAAAAAAAAAACAAAAAAAACAACAACTTAACAAATAAAACCAGGGAATTTTTTTTTTTTTTTTTTTTTTTTTTAATCGCTGTCAGCTCCGACCAACAGGGCTAAAGTTGTTAGTATTTGCACAAATTTATATTTTAATGCTAATAATAAGCTTTCATTTGTATTTATTACTTGCTTTAATGAGTGATGCGTGTGTTAAAGCAAGGAAGTTGACCAAATAAAATATACTCAAAGCACCAATCACTCTTTTAAGCCCCTTTCATACAAAAAAATATGAGAAAGAAAAACTATAAATCAAATAAAGCTACTTTCTTCTGCATCTCTGAGGGCGGACATGGACTTGTACCAGATTATTTGGAACAAAGTACAACTTAAACATCACACCACAGGCTTGTTGGAACTCAAATACAGGAAAGCCCGATGCTTTGTATAACCAGATGCCAGGAGGGGTTGAGGGATTTGCCTCAACACTTAATCAAACTACCCCGCTATAGCAGGTGATGTCATCAGAAACACATCCAACTAACAGACATACCAAAGGACTCACCAGGGTGATGTATCCAAACGATCTTGGTTCGTAAACTTCATATTCCAACAAAATCAAATCCACCTCGCACATGTCGTGAATTTAAAATGATTCATCCACTCGTCCCACAATGTACTTTGTCCCAAATGAGCTATTATTCAAACGACGAACCACCCAATTTTTTTTAATTTAGTAATTTATATATTATTGTTATCTAAACTGAAGCATAGACTATACATAAAAGTGGACGTAGCTTCCAGGTCTGAAAAATGAGGCCAATGCAGAAGTGCCTTAATCTGCCACCAAGTACCACTACAGGTTGGCTATAAAAAGCCTCCGGCTCCATAGACTCCCATTCAACTTCTCTCACTTTTTCAAGAAGTTATTTTGGTTTCGCTAACTAAAGTCACTCCCTCTTATTGTTTTTCTGGTGGTCCATCTTTTGAGGGTGTCTGTTTGATTGACAGGCCTGTGGTGCAGTCAGGTTACGGTTATCAGTGGGCAAGACGTAGTATCACTGCGTTTCCAATCAGATTGAGTCAGATGTGTCTTTGTACATGTTCGATTGCAGCCATTCTGAGCAGACCAATATGAGCATTAATAAAAAGCCTTTGAGCAGAAATGCTGCTGCTATCCAAACTCGTGGCAGGTGCAGAGACCTCATCAACCCGTAGAGTTCTTTTCCCTGTCCAAACATCCCATAACAACACTATTAAATTCAGATTGTGTCTCTCTTCGCAGTGCCAGGGGAAATGACCTTGCCACACCAAGACATGTGCTTCCAGTCCACTCTCGTTCTGTAATGAGGAGAGCTGGCAGGACGATCAAAGAGTTTCCACTGAGCCCTGATACTAAATGTTGCTGATGATCTGTCCGAGGGGAGAGCTAAGTGATCATACCAAACAAGCGGAGAGGAGTCAGGGTGCGTCGGTCAGATCTCAAAGTGATGCCTGAATCCTGTGGAAAACTTGCTTGAATGAGAATTTGCCTTCCCCGCACGTCTGCTTGTGCACACAGCTTGTGTAAACACTGAAAGGTGGTAAAGGAAATGAAGGCAATGGAGGGCAGGGGGAGGGAGAGGGGGGTGTGTGATTTGGATAGCTCTGCCCTGTGTAGCTGTAGTTTGATGGCTTCACGCTAGGCCAGGAACAGGCCTGTGGTGGTGTAGATACAGACAGAATGCTTGGAAGCAGAAAAAGAGGACCTCCTAGCTTGAAATAACAGGGTGAATGGAGATGTACTGGAAGAGGGTTGGACGATCTTTAGCCATGTAAACTGAGGGCTTTGTCATGTGTACCCCTCACTAAACAGCTCTCTCCAGCTCTTTGATTTTATTTCCTCCAATCGTTCCTGTCACTACAGCTGCTTATATGGAGTCTGAAGAATGAAAATATAAATATGAGAGTTACAGGGGAAACGCCAAAGCAAAGCTTTTCTACCCTGAACATCGTGAAATCAATCTGCCTGAAATGGAAATGAGGCAGGACGAGAGAATGAGCAGCAGGAGCGCCCAAGGTGGGCGACAAAAGGCAGAGAGCAGGAATTGGAGAGAAGGGCTGAGGCCTGTTACAGATTCAGAAACACGTTTCAACCTGTTGAAACTGCTTTGTCAGCAAACTGGCCTGAATCTAATGAAGGTGTCCTCTCTCCGTGTCCTTTCTCTCCCCTCTGGTCCAAAAAAAGGAACATTTTAATAAATCAGCAATTGCAAAATCAAACCGATCCAAAGAGCACAGAACAGCAAAGCTAATCTGTCTGTCCCTGGCACAATCCTAACAAGACGACCCAGTATCACAGCAAAGCATGAAATGGAGACAAAGTTTGGGCGTGAAAAGTAACACGTGTAAGCGTAGGTGAATGTCATGGGACCAAGGTCCCACAACAGAGGTTGAGACCAACTACAAAGTTGTTTTTTGTTCCCTAACACCAATCATGTTTTTATTTTCTCTATATCCCAACCATTTTCTTTCTCTTAACCCCAACCACATGTTTGTTTTTTTTTTCCTGTAAATGTCATTGCTTGCAGCAGGTTTCATTTTCGTCCACTACAGGAAAACGTGTAACTTTCAGACAACGTGAAGCGTGGCTATCTCAGGTTTTGCTGTAGTGGACCAGCGTGTCTATTTCACGTTTTGCGGTGATACCATGTTGAACAAGAACAGTGGAAGGTGAGTGACGTTTAAGAGCAAGGTCACTTGCTATTGAGCCGCAACACATCTCATCTAAGGACACTCCAGATTGAAACAGGAAATAGATCAATTAGCTTTTGTCCTTGTCCCTGAATTTGCCAGGCAAGAAGAGGCTGTTTTATATCCCCTGTGTTATTCTTTACAGAATTCATTATCGCCTCCGTGTGATTGATGCTTATCTTTGTATCATCGTGGTGAAAATGGCAATTTGTACTCTCTGCGAGGAAGAGGTTTAATATTGTGAAATTGCCACAGATAGAGTACAATATAACACATTCAGTGCTTTCATCCTCGTCTTCCTTTGTGCCAATCTGCCTTCCCCAGTCTGTCTGCGAGAAGACGGGCAGAGAGGCGTTCTGATATGCTGGTAGACACTCGCAAACAAAGACTCCAGCGTTATCACCTTTGTGTTGACGCCACAAGGTCCACAGTTGTCAAAAGTATCTGACCTCCATCTCTGCGAGATTACAGAGCAGAACAAAAAAATGGAGGAGAGAAAAAAAAGTTAAATAAAGTGGATATAGATCAAATGCGTGTTCAAACAAACTCGGCTGGCGTCAGGCTTGCCGTGCAATAAAGAACAATGTCACCTAGGCAACGTCGGCACCCTCCTACTCACTCACTTTTGGTGCATATTTCCTCATTTTCCCTCAGTCTGCTGGTGTGACGAAATGACACTGTATGAAATATTAAGCAGTGGCTTTATGTTACACAATCATAATGACAAACTGCTGTCTGACAAAATGTCTTACGTTTGGAGAGAAACAAAGCTTATAAAATACCAATAAATAATAAATTCATATTTCTCATTATCTCTCATATTTCAGCGATGGATGCAGAAATATCCAGAGCTGAGGGATCATTTTGTAGAAAGTCTTTGGTCTGAGTAAACCACCTGCTCCATTTCATCTTCCTCTTATTGTTAGTTTTCTTGCGAGTTAATTTGTGAGCATCACCTGTGTTTGACTCCTCAGTACGGGGCAGCACACACATCATCTAGGCTGGGATTTAACAATCAAAGCATAACGTCAGGAGTGGGCACAAATTCAAACACGACTTGACTTTTTCATCAACTTTGTTTGATGGTTGCAGGAAAAGAGAATAAAACATGATTGATGAAAGCGGGTCAAAGCAGGGCGGCTCAGTACATTTTCGTCACACTGCTGACAGAGGAGGTTATAAAATGATAACTTTTTTTTATAAGTGTGCATTGGGCAAAATATTGGCAATGCAGGCAAGTGAATAAAAATGTAGTATTTAAGTACATGTATATCTTTCAAACCCATTCTCAACAGAGGGTGTTAAAAACTGCGGTTAAAGCTGTTGGTGACACAGAGATACGTACACGATGCATTAGGTTTAGGTACCAAAACTAACTGTTTAGGTTTTTGAAAAGGTCATGGTTTGGGAAGGCGGCAACCCATCCATTGGTTTGCGAACTGCATCATGAAGCCTCGAGTCTGGCGTTTTGGCTGTCAGCATCGTGGGGTTTTTTTTGTTGTATTTTTTACGAGTCAGAAATGAGCATATTTGGGTGAGCCGGGGAGGAGTGACAGGTGAATTCGTCTTTTGGCTGCGAGTCCTCTTTACCAAGATGTCTGACCACACCGTTGGCGTATTTTATCACTTGCTGTTGAAGCCTGTTGATTTCTGCAAGTTACAGATTTATCTCTTCTACTTTCACTTCTATTGCTTAATTTACCATCACTCAATCTCTCTATGCGTTGGCTGATTTCAAATTATAACACATGCTTGCACAACGCAAGCACCTGTGTTGCAAAATGTCTTGCTACCCTTAACTTAATGTGCTGTTTCAGGTCCACTAGCTTAGCAGTTAGCCGTGGCTTCTTTGTCTCCTTCTGCTTCACCTTCTCTCTCCTGTACAGTATGTCAGATATTTAGTTATTCCTCTGCCTCCCTTAGTGCTTATTGTACTTGAAATAAATGTAGATTTTTTTTTTTACGGTATCAGACTAACTGAATTGGAAATGCAGAAAAACTACTCATTAGCTGCAGCACCTACCTTTGAAGCATAATATCGAATTCATTAATTTCATGTGAAAGGTTGATGCGTTTTGAATGGGAGCCTATTGCAGCGAGGGGATTTTTGGAAGCCAGCCCCCAGTGGCCCTCTGTGGTATTGCATTTTCAGACACTTTTGCAAAGTCTCATGTTTGATCCATACAACCACCCCAACCACCTACATGCACAGGTTTTGTCACTCTTTACACTCCATCACTTGACTACAGTAACTTCTTCAAATCTGGTGGTTACAGCGCCGACGCCGAAGTGAGTTTCTCTGTGACGCCTGCAGCTTTAACAAAACAGCAGAATTTGACACCCTGGGAATGAGAACAGGCTGGTCTTTCCGTGTAATATTTTTTAATTATAGATCAAATAGAGCATTATAGATAAAATATAGTAAAATACATTTTTATGAACATTTGAAAAAAATTACAAACAGTGTAATTAACTTTCTGGAAATTTCTTTTTAAATATTTCATCTTTTGCCTCTTTAAAGACAAGTGTTTCAAGACCTCTAATACAAAATAGCACTTTTTATGTTTGTACACTCTGATTCAGTTCGTATTCCGTTCATAACAAAGTGCAGTACACTCTGCTTTCCATTTGCCTGTCAGGCCCTCAGCAGAGCCTCGACAGAGAAAGGTAATGGTCTCACAGCGGGAGTCCTGACTGAGCTGCCATGAGGGCTCTTGACAGAGTCGGCATGAGGGCCTGTCTGTGCGGTGGGAATGTCTGCGCTCCAGCCCCTACCTGTCAGAGGTCTGGGATCAAAAGTCCTGCTGGGTGCGCTGATGTCTGGTCCACCCAGGAAACCGTGATCTGATCCAGAAATAGACAGTGTGGCTATGGAAGAGTCATTTGAGTCCATTATTTCGGTTGGTTTTGGAGCGGATTTGACAAGGCCGACACATGACGTGGTGTTGTGGCCATTTCTGAAGATCTGTTGTGATGGTAGAGGTATTGTCTCTACTTGTTTTTTCTTCTCACAATCTTTCCACCGAGTCTGTACCTCCTTATCCTCCCTGCTTTGCTCTGAGTCTCGACAAAACAGATAGTCATTGTAGTCACCTCCTGTGGACAACCTGCTCTTCAGGTGGAAGAACTGATATAACTGGAAGTCACACTCATAAAGAGACTTGTATTTATACACAGGCACATAGCTGGATGCCCCTGCAGCGGTGGGGTCCTTGTTGCGAGGGCAGCAGTGGAGGCCAGGGGAGATGGGAAGGGGCATGGGGTGAAGCATGGGGATGAGGGCAGAGGAGGAGAAAGAAAGGTCGTTCTGCAGCTCCCTCTGTCTCAGCTCGCGCTCCAGCATCACGTTCTCGAGCTCCTTGTCCGCGAAGGCTCTCCTCTTCCTCATCCGCGCGCTGATGGAGGGGCACGTGAAGTGTGTTTGGTCATGCTGTGCCTGCTTTGACCAGAAGGAGGTGTCGTCCTCTGGACGCGCCGCATGTTTTAACCCTGAACATGGGAGCAAAGCTGCTGTTACACATTCGATTATGTAATCAATTTATGGATACTGTTGTTGTTGTTGTTGTTGTTGTTGTTGTTCCAACCAATTAATTGCTATGTTAATGTCTGAGCTCTTTGTTGTTTATTATTTTAATTATCTAGTTGGTTAGCTGTGTCATATTCGCTTTACTGAGAGTGCAGAAAGACTGAGAGGGCTGGATGGAAGGTGAACCCTCCAGCAGGATTTGACTGCAAGCCAGCAGGTATTAATACACTCTATGTATTACAGTAATGACCTGTAGTTGTGAAATAGTGAAGTCACGATGATGGGGTTTGTCTAGACACGTTAAATGTGACTAGTTACGTGCGAAGACACTGAGGAAGGAGCACTGGAGGTGCAGTGAGCACAAGAATGCCCTATAAATGCAGCTGCAGTTGGGATGTACATTAATACAATATGTCCAGAGGAAGCTCTTGTGTGGAGGTGTTACTGTTACCTTGTGGGGACAAATTTGCATCTATTCCATAACATTGTAAGGACTAATATCTATTTCAGGGAAAGACAACTTCCCTCACAAGGCCAGCTATTTGTTTAATGGCTTAAGACTTAAGGTTAAAGTTTGGCTCAGGCTAAGGCGAGAATAAAGGTTAATGTGTTTAGAATAGTTCAACTTAAACCTGCAGGGATTTTTTTTTTTCTACAATTACCTATCAGGGAAAAGTTACTTCTGACATGTTAATGCATGTGCTTGACAAGTGAAAACAAAGAGTTTAATTTGACATGTCAGCATGAAAGAAAATCACCAGCAGATGATATATCAAGCTGATCAATTTGTGATCTTGCATGAATTTTAATGTAACACAACAAAAGAAACATAGCAAATGTAAAGTTTGTCTTTCAATGATCTTCTCATCTGAGAAAAAAAAGCACTTTCCATCACCTGTCTTGCAGATAAACGTTAATGAGAAAGGAGATGTTAATTAAAGTTTACCCTGCAGGATGCTCTTGGCCACGATGCTTGACTCGGCTGCTCTGGTATAACACTGATACGCCGTTCTCCGCAACGGAGCTGCACACCTGACGCCCCTCTTACCCTGAGAGAAACATGTGAACAGGAGTTAGACGTCTGGACATAATTATATTATACACTGAGACAGTCCCCCCAGGGCAATTAAAGGGAATAAATACATTATTTAAGAGGCAGTTAGAGGTCTTAGGGAAGTTTTAAGAGAGAAAGATATTTGGCTATTTATACTTTTGACACCACAGTAATATCTACTAATGTATGTAATTTTCTATAGAGAAGCATGTAGATGTTCTGCTCTGTTCTATTCTAGCTTTTTTTTTTATTATTATTGAATATAGTATTATAGCAATCATTTGTTTTAATCAAATAATAAATATAAAATTTGATAATTAGCAATTTCACATTTTGCCTTCAGTTATATTCAAACCGATTTATGTTATCACCAGGGGACACTCATTCCTCTGAGGGATGTTTAAAGTTATACTTATTTCAATTTTTTTTTTTAAATATCTTAATTCCTCAACATAGTCCGACTTAATGTAAATAAAAGAAACTCAACTAACTTCTACAGCTCCCTGCAGCTCAGCCCAGTCATAAGAATAACTGAGAAGCCCTTTTACAACTGGTAAAACATTTCTTAAATGTTCTACATTTTGTCACATTGAGCAAAAACGATTACATCCTTTTGTTTTTGGAAACAGTGAAAGCAAATTGTATTTGTACTTCATTGTTCTGCATTTTTATTCAAGTTTAAAAAGTCCTGCCTGTCTTTCCAGCATGTACTCCTAAATGTCAAGGTCAGACTTAGTCACAAACTTTAGTTAAAAAAAAGGGATGTTAGTTCTAATGAAATACAGATACTGAGCCTCATTTCTCAGGACTTAGAAAATGTAGAAGATTTGTGTTTTTCTCTTCAGAAAAAAAAAGATACAGAGAAAAATACTGGAAACATGTTAAAACGTCTATTTAGCGACTCGTGAAGTCTTTACAATATCAATATGTTCCACGGTGATTTCATTTGCCTCTCGCACATTTTACCCCTTTAATATAACTCCGTCCATTGTGCGTCTATTAGAACTTATTGTCACTAATTGTCAACTAGAACAATTTGCTTCCTAATAATCACCTCCAGCAGGTAATGGGTTTACCCATCTGTTTTCGCCATTGTTTCGCATTCACTGACCTGCCCTTGTGCTCGCCTCACCTCCGCTGCCTGCTGCCTCCTGAGCGCGACCTGCGCTGCCATGACGCGCTGCCGCTCCACCACCAGCAGGCAGCAGGCACACTGACAGTCCCTCCAGCGGCAGAAGCGTTTGTGGCCTTTCAAACACGAAACGACGCCGTGGTTTCGACAGCGGGCGCATTTTGGGCTCCGAGTCATCTTGCGCGCTTTCTGCTGCTGGCCCTCCGGAGACAGTGCCACCTTATTCTCCCCTCCGTCCTCGGGGCTGCCGAGCTGTCCGGGGCATCCGTCAGGATTTGTCACGTCAAAAACTTCTTCAGATTTGACTGCATCAAGTTTGGCTGTGGTCTCCGGCTGCGGGCCTCCTTTCAGCTGAGTGGACATCTATGACCAATATCAGCGGAATACCACTTTTAATCCGTAGTCCGTGTGTTATTGTAACACTGAGCAAACTTTTACTCAAAACATCAAACTAATATGGAAACGAGATGTAACTGAATGTAACGCCGTTATAGCTGTAATGGGTTTAAACGAAAATATTATTTAAAAAAAAAAAAAAAATCAAATGAAGTTATGAAGTTGTTTTACGCACGCATGTCAAGAGAAATAGAAGAATTTACGCTCAGCAGCACCTTCAGAACATCAGGCAGGGCCTTCAGCACATCATCCTAATTGAAATAAATCAGCTTCCATCAGAAAAAAAACTAAACCGACGCCTTTAGAGTGTGATCCCTGGATGAGAGAGGATGTGCGCAAAAACGAATTCCTACGACCAACCCATGTTGCTATGTATCCTGCACCAGCCCGCTGCTGCATGACAGTGTTTTCAGGGTGGAAACTTAACAGCCTACCGCCAGACGTTTGAAATGTTAAGCCTCTCTCAGCTGCTCTCTGACGCCGTTTCCAAGAAGGATCGGATAGTAGACCGGGCCACAATGCAGAGCTTCTGGCTCAGGACCCATGAGCATAGATTTGGGGAAGCCCGTTTAAAGCAAAGGCAACTCCCTCTGTCTATAAACCTCTTATACCTGCGCTGCCCTGCCCACCTCAGAAGTTGTTCTCATCTTTCAGAAGAGGTTTGGAATGCTTCCTGAAAGCACAGCTCTGAAGGCGAAAGATCCCAAATTTGAAAGAAATGTCAACAATTTACAAATTATATGAAACATAGCCCCAAAAAACACTTGTGCAAGTCCTAACAATCATAATAATAATAATAATATATACAGAGACAGATCAGGCGAGTAGCCTTACTTTAAAATATACACCGAGGTTGTGCGCCCTTGATGGTGCATATGTTTTACTTATAGATTTACACAATGGACTAATTACGCACACGTAGGCTGAGAGGGTGAGACAGGAAGAATGACATTTTCAGAATACCTAGGAGTCATCTTCATACTCATATTTATTCATAATAGCATTAAATAATTCAATGATTTAATGGCTCTCTTAATGTTTTAAATTCAACATTTCTGGGCCTAAAACTGAATAATGTAAAAAAAAAAAAAAAAAAAAAATTTAATTCATAAATATTCTCACTCGGTAAGGCGTGTTAGGATAAGTGTTTAACATTGGTTTGCTAAGAGAAGATTATTTTAATTGTCACATATTTTAAAATTAATATAACTATGTTTATATTGAGGTTTTTATCAAAAATATATGCTGATATACTTGCCCTAATTGGTTTGTCGACTGCAGTGTAGGTTTTCCTTGTAGGCTGTCTGACTGCAGCATACACGACTTAAACTGATACAGTGCACCGTAAGAAAAAGAGCTGATGTTTCCTTTACGAGAAGCACTGGTTCTTCTAAGATGGTTTGAAAAGTGTGCTCCCTACTGGATGCGTTGTGTAATTACACCCAGGGTAATACTTCCAGGGTAGAACCAATATTTCATCTGTTCGATTTCCATCATATCACCACCAAAGGCTGCACAACAGGGAGTCAGATTTCCACAGTGTGGATCCACTGCACACTGAGTGACCAGAGAAATGACCCTGCTCTCCTGCACAGGGCCCTGCAGGGGGTTAGTGGAGCCAGACTAGTTATCACTGTAGATTCTGACAGGAGTAATTCAGGAGAACCCACTACAGCATCTACCAGCTTAGCTCATGGTCACTAATTATCAGTTTCCATGTCATACTTCAGGCAATGATGATTAATTCATCACGATTATGCTAAAAAATACCTTGAATAGTGTTTCAGCTTAAGATGTTTGCTGCTCATTGCAGAGAAATTATTTCAAAGAGCCTGAAATTTGATACCAACATTTGCATTTTGACAATCTGCTGACTCAAACAGTCTATTAATTCAAATCTGTCACACATATTGTCATTGTCTATTATAGTTAAGATATTGAGCAGATTCTGTGAGCTTATTTGAGTGAGTCCATCTTTCACATTGCCTGTTAAAGGTCAACGTTTTGGTCTAACAATGTTAAGTCAATGTGTAAATGTACAATAAGGTAAATAAGGCAAATGCACTAGATAAGGTAAAATCATATATGTAATGCTCTCTGAAAAGTCAGAATTTGCAAAAGACAAGTCTTGATGTTATTCTATACAGGCTTATAGCTTATATATTGTTTTCATTATATTGTTTTTAAGTATCTTAGGCTCAGGGGCTCAGATGGGAAAGGGCCAGTCACCATTGATCTTGATCCTAGACTTGGCAAGAAGTGCCCTTGTGATCTCATAAAGATTTGAGAAATCAGTTGTCAGAGAAGTTGGTTGGAGCCAGAGGCAGCTCAGCATCAAAATATGATCATCAAAGTGCTACAATCAATTAAAAACTAACACGCATCTTGTATACAGGATATGGACTAGAGATGATCTGGCACCTTTTGTCAAAAACCTGGCGCAGAATGTCACGTATTCTGGAGTTGTTCCACCGTTTGGTAATGCAGACAGTGGAGGGGAAGGAATCACAGTTACGAAGTGATATGAAATGATTTCATTATTTAAGTCACTTGGTACTTTTTAAAGGTGATGAAATCCAATCTAGACTATTTTAACATCTCAAAAGTGAATAAAGCTTTTATATATAAAACATCTGGAAAATGACTTTCACCAAGTAGAAGCTATATTTTGTTATGTTGAACTTCATTTACAGTATTACAAATTAAACAATTGTAGGAGTTCAGCCTGTGATGGTTCCAGTTTTGTAGAGAGCGCCATCCAACACTCAATAGGAATCTTCTCGAAACACTCATCCCTGTCAGGTGAGAAGCAGCAGTCTTGGTGACCCCATATATATATATCAAAGGAAACCCACAAAGGAAGCAAGGAGGGCAATATCAAAGGCAGTTGTCCCCAGAGGCTGCAAGCACTCAGGGGAGTTGTTTGTGTCCAAAGGTCTTCCCTACCAAGTCACATATTTTCTCTAAAGAAAAATGAAAAGAAAATCAATATCAGTTTTTAATGAACACATGGGGTCTTACACAAAGTCTCAGCAGTTTAATTGTGTTGGTATATTACGATTACCACATAGCTGTTTTTTATGTGATGTGTCACCTGAGCAACATGCAGGCAACGCTAATGGAAAAATAAATACATGAAAGCTTGGTAACTTTTTTTCAGGCAACATTTGCACCACATGAAAATTACATATTGTTAGAAGTGTTGCCACTTTGTGGAGCATTTCATGACATAGTTGTGACTTAATTTGGAAAGAAAATACAGAAAGATGAAATGAAAGAAATGCTATTACAGAAGATTTAAAACTCTTGTGTAATTTTTTATGAAGTAAGTCTTCAAGTTTTAACTTTTTAAATTGTCGTAATAATAGTGCACATTTCACAGCCCAGTATTACATCAAAGCATGTAATACACCTGCCCGTCCACTGGAGGACATCGTGTCAGTGCCGCATTTTGACTCAGCTGGGCGTGAAAAGTAACCCCACGAATGACCAGGGTCAAAAAAGTAGGTCATGTGACTAAGTACAGAAGTGCTTAAATCCAAGATTAGGATGCAGGTCGTGGGTGGTTGGATGGCTCAAACTCAGGACTTTCACACAGGAGACTGAGTTTTGAGCCTGTGAGGCAGCAATGTGGATTATTTAAAAGTTTTCCTCAACCTAACAATGTTGTTTTAGTTTTTTTAGACCTACGTTAGGCAAAGAACGACAATGACAAACTATCCGCTAGTGGACTGACGGGTGTATTACATGCTTTGCCGTAATCCCAGGTTGCATTTCAAAACCTCGATTTCCTTTGACCAAATCTTCCTGAACATAACATGAATATTAGAAAAAGAACAGGTCGAACTGTCTCGAAGTCGCACATTTTGTTCATCCGACTGTTGAACCTCATCTTTCAGACTTTTTCCATTTTTGTGTGGACGTAAAACAACATCATTCTATTGCTACCTTTGCTACACAAATGCTCTACATTTTCTGGTGAGCGATTACAGTCCACAAATGGATGGTTGGGTGAAAGGCGACAGTTGCTTGGTAGATAATCAAGCAGGACATATTGGGTGTTGTACAGTATGTCCATGGAAAATAATAAGAACCCCTCCCTTTTTAATACCATCAGCCCTGCTGCTGCTGCCTGCAGTGGAGTGCACCTCTCCAAGCCCCTTGACTCTCAGATAAATTGACTGTCATCAGCAGTGACATGGTGCTCTGGCATTCACGTCACACGTCCTCCTCTTCCCCGCACTCTCTTCAATGTCCTCCGGTTGTACTGAGAGTTGTGGTCATCTACTTCCATTTTTGTAGCAGAGATGGAGTTTGACAGACTCCTTGGCTCCCACCATTCGGTCTGTCAGCGTGTCCTCCTCTATCTGCCTCTCCCTCTATGACTGGCGCCCTCAATCAACGGGCGAAGGAATTCAAACAAAGCACAAAAGACAGACAACCTGTAAGTTTCTCTCAAGGACAAGAGGGCTGCTCCAACTTTCTATAATGTGCTGAAGTTTACTGAAGGAAAACAGCGGAGTTTGGGAGGCAAGGTGCGTTTTCAATCCAAATCCTGAGCTGAATGTCAATTCACTTCAAAGAGAGAAATAAAAAAGACACTGGGCTATGTTTCACAGCGCCTTTACACAAAGGCTTTAGGAGCTTTATGCGCCTACTTTCAAAGAGCAGGAGACACTTCGGCAGTTATCAGCGCAAGGCAGGGGCCATTAAGCTGACAGTTTTTGTCAGGGGAGGTTTAACCTGCACCTCAGAGACTGTGAGTTTGTCAAGCCTGTTACGATAAAACGAACCCCTGCTTATATAAATGCAGCTCTAACTTCATCATATTAGACACAATCAGGATCTTTGGGGGACTTTTTTTTTTTTTTTTTTTTTTTTTTTTTTTAATATGGTGCACCCAGCAACGGCACAGACAGTCTGAGAATAAGTGACCAGAACCAGAATGAGGAGTCCCTGATGATATTGTAAAATCACTTTGACTCGACCAGATCTCAGTATTAAACTCTGGCAACAGATCAAAAGGATATGATATATGCCTCAGGCTGTTCTTACTGTGAGAGCCACGTGGCCTGGCCAGCAAGACCTGGGCAGGATTACTTTTATTCCTTTCCTTTAAAGAGATTGACTTGTGGTCAAAATGGAGCATCACAGAAAACCAAGATGCATGAGTGACGCCTGATTTTTTACCATTGGACTCACCTTTGATAAAATTGTAGAACAATTCCAATTACTGATGAATTTTTATCACAGTCATTTACATCCATGCATCCATCCATCCATCCATCCATCCATCCATCCATCCATCCATCTATTTACTTCTGCTTACCCGGGGTCAGGTTTTACTGCTGAAATATATCCTCTTTCTTCAATCAATTAATCAGATAAATGTGTTTTTGGGAGTTTAGTTATTTAGCAGTTGGAGGTTTAAGAACTACCCATATCTGCCATCATAAGCCAAAGTGATGTCTAGGCATCTAAAGGGCACAAACATTACTGGACAACCAGAGCTGGCGACAGAGCAGTGACACTATCATGCTTCATCTCAGGCCCGAAGTGTACCTGACTTATCCATCTAGGATAGGATGATGGTTTTGCACCGGTGTGGGCGAGAGAGATACCAAGAGACATCCGGATTTAATCATAGAGTGCAGTAGGAAATCTGTCAGGTCCAGAGATATTCTGAGGTAAAAAAAAAAAAATAACATAATGAGTATTTGGTGTTTTAATGAAGGTTTTAAAAATATTTTCTAAGTCGAGGCACAGTCATAAGAGTGCTAAGGCTCTACTTAAGCATTCAAGTATTCAGACCAGTCAGACAGACAGTGAAGGAGAAAGAGAGACATAAAGACTCTGGGTTTGGGATGAGTCACGTATAAGTAGAACAGGGCAGAGCTGCGTCTGTGTGTCTGTGGCTGTGACTATAGTTACATTTACGTCTTCATGATGTGATGCTTGATGACCTGAAGAAAATCCTCCAGGAGCGAGAAGTTGACTCCTCATGGTCCATTTGAGCCGACACTATGTGCTGTTGGCTTCAGCATCTCCATCTGCCCTTCAGTCCATCCTGTCCTTTATTCTGCTTCATTCTGCTTTTGTCCTCTCCTCTTTCTTTTTACTATTTCGCTTTACTCTGCAATAAATCCTTCCTTCCTTCCTTCCTTCCTTGTTGTATTGGATACTAATCATCTCAGCAGTCTTGCTTATATTTCATAGTCCATATATTGTAGCCTGGTATTACCAGACCCAGATTCACTTGGTGAATTGGAGATCGTTTCCAGTTTAAACTACTGAAGCAGCTTTTAACCAATCAGCATTTACCACCATATGTTGTGCACCAAAACAAACAACAACCGAGAGCCTCCCCCAATGTGAGCAGAGGGCAACGCTGTTGCAGACTTGGTCTTCAATGCCTAGATATTTTCGACAATTGTTACAACTGTTCATATCTTTTCATCTGGCTCTACCACCGCCGCCACACTTTGAACTAGATTTTTAAACAAACGCTTCACTGCAGTGTAATTAGCCACTTTTTACTAGTCTGTGATTGGTCTGCCCGTCAGAGTCAGCAAACACTGAAGCTGTAAGCAATAGTGGGGCAGAGCCAGGCTACATATACTGTATATGTGGTGACAATTACAGCAGCCCTTTTGCATTGCAATGACATACTTAACTCGTAATTGTTTATAATAGTGCGCTGCCACCAAGAAACCCAGTTAACATAAGAATCTGGATCTATAAAGCGAGCGTACATTCCAATCTTAAAATTGATATTTGCCCACAGACAACCAATTTCACAACTTCACAGCAGGTCTAAATGCGTTTGCGTTCATTAGAATTAGAATTATGATTTTGAAACACCTTGGGTTGGTTTGTTATTTCATTCAATTCACAGCATTCATGTGGCAGAGAGTTAATTCACTGTCTCTCCTGATGGCACTGCAGAAGTCTCTTTGCATGACTCAATCGAAATGAGTCACAGTGTAATGCTGCTGTCAAACTTCATGCACTCACTGGATACACTGCCGCAGGTGTTGGACACTGCGCTCATATTGAACGGGATAATTCAATTAATGGCATGCGACAAGTTGGTCATGATCCCATGAGCGTTAATGAAGACCATTAGGCCAGGAACAAATATCTGCTTTAAACCTCGTAAGTTAAACCTTTTTTTATGTGAACCTTTTCTTTTGCTGTTGATTGTCCAAATGTAATTGCACTTCACCTGTAAAATGCTTTGACCTCTTCTCTAAGGACACTTTCCGAACACAAACAAAGCAGCCCGTGCACCATCAAAGATCAGGAGGACGTTCCATATCACAGAAACTCACACACCGTGATCGATGTTCTGTTTAACACATCTGGTCTCAGGTCAGATCGATGCAGGACAGGTGATCCCCGACCTCGACAGCACTTTGTTATCTCTGCTGAATGAATTTAATCCCCCGTTGCAATTATATCTCATCACAATCCTGAAGTCTGCACGGGGGGCAGTTATAGCTCCCTGAAATGCTTTGTGTCTCAGCCCAGACTATCGATTTAGTCGGTTTCAGGCTCGGGTTAATGAGAGCTTTTAAATAATGCAGACACAACAGCGCCGTGGACACACAGAGTATCTCCCCCTTTTTTCTCACTCCTTTCTTCTTTCTCCACCTTTCTTCCCCTTCTGGTTATCAATCCTATGAAGGATGAGGAAGGCTACCCTTGCCTATCCCCTTTCTCGCAGTCTCGCCACCTCTGATCCATTGTCTTCCTGGCTGACACTGAGACTGAAAGGCACCCCCTCCCTTTCCTTCCAGAGATAAGATATCCATGCAGCAATATCCAGAGAACAAGAGCATCCCAATTTAGTTGCTCCTTCTGCCTCCCATATCAGATTGGATGTGTTTCCGCAGGTTTATTGGCTCTTTTGTCTTCCAGGTGTCTCCCTGAAGGTGTGGATTTATGAATGGCAAGCCATATCCCTTCAGACACAAAAGCAAAACGCTGTCTATTGTGTAATTACGGGAGCGCAATGAGCCTCCGGGTAAATAAGATAAAGCACAACTCTGCGTAAGCGAAAACGCAGTTGAATAAGTTTCAGCTAATTAAAAATAACGAGAAGAATTCCATTTACTTTTGCTTACTTTGCACTTTTCTGCAAGCAATGTATACACCTTCGAGGCTGCCGACATAACATAAATATTCCACATATTCTAATCAAAATATTACTCCAATGTATTCATGGTAGGGTCTGAAAAGTAGAGAGAAATATAATCTGCTTTTGCTCAAAATAGCAAAACTAAATCTGAGTTTCTCCGTACTTGTTATAAGTTATTTGTGAGACAGGAACTCGGTGGAGGTGATGAGTTCCTGGTAGATTCAGCAGAGGCCTCTGACAGATGCTTTGCAATTCAAATTATGTCATTATGATAGATGATTTGTGGATGTTTGTTGGCACTGGGGAGCTCCATTAAATATCTTCTAATGTAATTTTATTCCAGCAGGATTCAAACCTACACAAACACACAAACGCTAATAAAGATAATCACAGCTGTGAAGGCTTTAAAAAAAAAAAACAACAACTGAAAACTACGTCTAAAACGTCAAAGTTATACAATATCGCTCGTCTTCAGATGTCAATTATAGGATGTGAATTGACATCTGACTTTAAATTGCTTTTGACGAGCAGAACGACAGCAGGCAGTGGAGATCCAGAGGCTATCGAGTCGATGCTAATTGTGAGCTCGCGCTTTACATTCAGGCGTCTGATCAGCGTACGTGGGTTGGAGGTAGGCAGAGGTATCTACCCTCTCTGCTGCTTCTTTTAGCTTGAAAAGTATACCATCTTCTCATCTGTGCTCTCTGCTGACTGCGTGTGACAGCTGGGAAGAACGTATGGAGAACAGTTGCTGGGGGTACATTATAGATGCTCTCACGCTCCGCTGTTTCCTCCATTAAATCTACTCATGAATCAAATTAGCTTTCTTTTTTTTATCATCTGTCACTTTTTTTTTTCTTTTTTCTCAAAGCCCACCAAAGGCTGCCGGCCCCCCACACTGCGGCCCCGATAAACGTAATGACGAGAGAATAAATGGAATTATGCATAAATGGAATAAATAACAATAGTAATGTTTGGGAAAATGCCGCAGCCTAATCAGAATCTACTAGCTGCTAGGAAACTCATTAGCATACAGAAATATGCTTTTCCACTTTATTGGGTCCTAATTGTCGATTTCTCTGACTGGATGGCTGCCTCCTCCTGGATAATGATGCCATGCCGCCCTCCATATGGGAAGAGTCAGTAAAATATAGAGGAGAGAGAGGACACAGAGAGTAGGCAGCGAAGCAATGAAAACTATAAGCCGTTCATTCCCCCCCACCGTCTTTCTTCTGTCAGCTGAAAACAGTGTATCCTGGCTCCAGTTTGTGTAGAGGGGAAGGACAGAAGAAGAAATATGGTGTAAGACGGAGAGGACTGGACATCACAGGTCTTTACTTTGAAGACGACTACAGAGGAGCTAGAATTCACCCCCAACTTCAAAAGAAATGAAGTAATAAATATATGATTGGTGTCAACTGAACCAAAACAACAACGTACGCACACTCGCTGTAAAGAGTGAGAGTCCGACTTTAATGTTTCTTTCATATTTCAGTACAAATATGCTCTTTACATCATATCTGGAGTTCCTTTCTTTGTTAAAAGATGTTTCGCACGATGTAAAGAGTCCAACTGCCTCTTACTCGCCTCACTTCTGCACGTCTCTGCGCTGCAGCGCATGTCTGGCTGTAAAGACTTTACCTGAGGTACTTGGCTTTGATACACAGACGGCTGGGGCTCTTTGATGAGTCCTGCTTTAAAGACATCAAAATATCCTGCTAAACGTGAGATAATGTGGGATGATAGAGAGCCTGGCAAACAACGAAGAGAAAAATAATTTCATCATGATTTCACAATATTTGAAGTAGTTAAGGTGATCATTAAAGACTCTTATGCTGCCATAAAAGTGAATACTTCAAGCAGAAGTTGAGATCAAATAGTTTTCATCGTTTTTTTGATGCCAGATTTATATTCCAAACTTGCTCAACAGCTAACTCACCAACACACTCAGGGGTCTATAGTGCACATGCATGTTTCCACACCAGCTATTTAAGCTGCAAGAGAAATAGATTCATCACTCACCTATGAGGTGAGGCAACAAGTTTTGAGAATGCGACTATGTCAACCAAAAGTCTCCCTGAAAGTCTCGTTCTATGAGCATATCAAGCACCATCTGCGATTCACACTGGATCTCCTCCACCTGGTGCACGTTCTTTGGTCTTTGACAGTAATGTCCTGCCCTTCTTGAAAAGCAAAAGCCACTCAAAACTCTTTGCCTGCCTCAGTTTCACTGTCGCAGATTTTCAGAAGCATTTCAAGGGTATAATGGGTGATTTCCTGAGATTGGCACAATATTTTTCGTGTGCTCTCTGCTCAAAAACCTGTACATATCAGAGGTCACAAAAACATGTGATAATGTTGATCAAGCAAAGTATGGTTGAACAGTTATTCATAGAAAGAATAGATTCCTCCAACTCGATGCACTTTACCATGCTGCACTCTGTTTGCGTGCAACAGGAACAGTGTCTGAGCTGTTTGACTGCTCGTCGTATCAATTAAATCTGTATTGATTTTTTTATCACAGAACAATTTGGAGTTAGGTGCATTTATAGACAGTAGACTAGACAATACAGATTTTGAATCAGTTGAGACTGAACGTGACCTTTGACCTTCTCATAGATGGGATGAGTTAAATTAAAAAGCCCCCCCCCCCCTCCAGCAGACACATCAATTTAAAGTCTTTTTTTTTTTTTTTTTTTTAAATAAAGCTAAGCAACTGCTGCAGAGTAAATTACACTGAGTGAAATATCCCTGCTGTGAGCCCAGTCAAACAGTAGACAATATATTGCACCTGTGCATGTTAATCTGTCAAACAGACATTAGCATTTAAATAAAGTTTTACAGCTCTGTTGAGGGAGATATTATGGTTGATAGATGAGGCTCATTTTATCAGGAACACAGCAGGAAAGGTGGGCGAGCCCTCATCAACAGAGGCATAGCTGACTATTATTAGCGACAGGGTACGTCAATTTATGTGCATAGGAATGTGCGTGCAGGAGTGTAATCAAGTACACTGAATGGTGAGATCTTAAAGTAGAACAAGTTCCACTATCATCATCGAAACATTGTAAAGGGCCCTAGAAAAGTGCAGTGTTTTCTGTTTAATTAGAATCAGCTTGATTGGCAAAGTCTGTTAAGACACAATGATAGGGTAATGCAAGTTATTCACGTATGGATTAAATATGCAGTTAGATACAAACACATATTTGTCCAGTATGTTTTGATTTACATCAATGACATGTTTATCGCACAAGTTTCATAAACTGTATAATAGTAATGATTTGCAGATATTCATGTTATTTGTAAATCTATTTGTAGGTATTTATTATTGCACAGTTTGTGTAGGAGTATGCAATGATTTCCCCTCTGGAGGAGGACAGGTCATAAGAGGGGATCCGATTAGCGCTGATTTTCCCTCATTAGCATTTATAAGTACTATGCAATTAATAAATGTCTCCCACCCTCTATAAATATGGAGCATCTATTGATGTTTTTGTCAAAATTATAACTTTTCCAATAAAGCCTCCATAACTGGCATAATTGAGATAATGGCTGATTGATAATGCAGTAAAATATAGCTGCAATCTTTTTGTAATGATATTCAAAAGAGGAAATCCAAACAATATCAAACACATTATCTTTTCATTCACATGTATAAATCATTCACATGTTGATTTACAGATGTGTGCAAAGCACATGAAGACATCATTTGGCCTTTATGAAGTGATGGTGCTCAGGTATTTATAAATAAATTAAAATGACAATCAGGAATATTATTAAGCATTATGAATATTATCTATAATAGTTTATAGGTACCAAAAAGGGAGGTTCAAACTGAAGTGTTACTCTCAGTAGGTGGAAAAAATTACACTCTAACTTGCATGAGTGTATTTTTTGTAAATTTGAAATAACGTTTGTGTGAAACTGTGCCTACATTTGCTGATATTGCCTCAGCAATAAAATTGGACCGACTGATACTCGAGTCTTGATTCCATTACCGGGTTTCTGTTTTATCGTTCTTGTGCAAAGTAAAAAAAAAAAAAAGAACAAAGTAATGGAAATACAGCAAGAGCTATAAAACTGAGAGAGTAAGACAGCTGGGGTAACCCACTGGGATGAACTCAAAATAATAAGAATGGAGAGATGAACGGATTTGAGGATGAGACGGATGGTTGAACTATTCGAGGAGGAGGCTGTTATGGCCTGCTAATAACTTGGACAAGTTGGTGCTCCTGAAATATGGATAAGACAAGAACTTCAGCTCACTCACAAATACTATCAGAAAGAACCGGGAAGGAGGGAATAACAGGGTAGGGATAGAGTGAGGAATGGTGTGGCATGTGGGGAGGATAATTAATGCTAATGAATTGTGAGAGTGAGGCAAGAAGGGAGTTAAACAGTTTCAACAACTACAAGAGTAAAGACCTTAAAGGAATGGAACAAAGAACGAGGTTAGGTGTAAGCAAACATAATGGATTAGGTTAAAAAATTTTTTTTTTTTAAAAAAAGCCTTGTTACAATAATAAAGAAAAGATTCAGGTTTTGGCACAGTCTTAAAATTATTTGATTTGAAAGCCCGGTGTTTTGTGGACCCATCCATCCACCCCAACCTCCTCCCTACGCAGACTTTCTGGCTCTATAACAGCTTTACCTAATTTCCTCCTGTGCTCTGTCATGATAATGACAGCTGCTAGAGGGCGGTTGCACTTGAACGTAAACATCGATTGATTTGGGGCATTGCCTAAATTAGCTGGTACTGTCTCATGCGACCAAGTGAAACCTTGAAATTCATTCTCGTTTTTTAAGTGCTTGAATGCAAATGTCATGTAAGAGAGACAATCAAAACAAATGGAATGGTCAAAGTTATAATATTTACATTTAACATTGTACTGATTGATTCGAGACGTTAACTCAAAGCGTCTTTTTTGTCCACTACCATTCGCCCTTTTAAAGTTAGTGTATAATGCATGAATACAAACTCAACACTTCCCCTATCCATTTCAAATTAAAACCCCTCTAGGTTCAGTCGACAGTAGTCCTTCAAATCTAAACCAGGCTTTAATTCTGAAACATTTGCAGGAACGTGTTTTGACTGAAGTTGGACAATAGCACTTTAGATGAGTAATCTTGAACAACCGATGACAAAAGCATGATTCTATTGTTAACCTTATTAAATTAAAGCAATGAAAATATACATCATTGACGGTGATGATGGTTTGAGAAAAGTGTGTGCAGGTCAGGAAGGGTAGAGGGATGGTGAATGAGAAAACTAAGGGACGAGGGAAAACTGAAGAGGGGGAACAGTCTGAAAGACAGGGAAAGAAACGGAGTAATGCATAAAAGTGAAAATTGTGCAAGTGCTAAGGGCTCCCCTGACTCAGTGTATTGGGCCCCATGTTTAAGGTGACTAATTTTCCACTTCAGTGGCTGGTCATGTTCAACACAGCACCCCTGTAGGCATGATTTAACACATACACACACACACACACACACACACACACACACACACACACACACACAGAGACACAAAAAGTATGTCAAAACACTTAAAGAATACACAACCCAAAGTTTCAGAGATATATCAAAAATAAAAATAAAAACCCTGTGTTACTGCAGGAAGAAAGAAAAATGAGTTGTTTTTAAGAAAGCTATTATTTCAATCCTTAGCAGGAGATTGCCTCCGACTGTGATCTATGAGACAAAGTCCTGACTGTCTTACTTTGAAAAGTGATATCTCCCGGGACATTTATTACCACTGTGCTGTCACTTGTATATTACAGCAGTTGTTGCCTTGTAACAGCTGTAGTTTCATCTCCAGCTTTTATTTTTTTTTTTATCTGCATACTTAACATTTGCATTTTCTCTTTTTTTTTTTCTTTTTGTGATGAGTTTCTTTCATGCTTTTTCTTCAACTGACGCCATGAAAAATAAATATAATTTGTCACTTGTGTTTTGTGTATTTGCAACCAGTGGTCAGTTGGGCTGTGATGAGTCTCGTGGGCATAGAGCACAAACAGATCTTACAGCAGCAGAACTGGAGGAAGGCACAAATAAACTCATTGATTGAACAATTTAAAAAAACAGGATAAATGTTAGAACTATAAGAGTAAAGAACAAAGTTCAAAATGTTCTTTTGAAGCCAAACAATTGTTAGAGAAATTTTATTTTTACACGACTGATTTGCCAGAAACATCAACAACCAACCGCACTTCATATACTCTGAAAAACAATGCAGGGACCACTATGCAGGCAGTATTTAATTCTCCCAAAAGAATATAATTGGCAAAGGATAGGCAGAAATATAGAAATGTCATTTCTAGGATGATTTGTTTGCCAGTGTGTGTGTGTGTGTGTGTGTGTGTGTGCGTGTGCGTGCATCCTTTCAGCTACTCTTCCCATTTCCCATGCTTGAGCTCTCAAGCTGGACTCTTTCACTAAGCATCCATAATGGGATGAATGACATAATGATTTTACTAGTTACATTTTCTAACTCTTGTCTCTCCAAAAACGAGTCCTGCTGACAGCGCCAGAAAATGGGACTGGGCTGCACTCGCTGGGACACTATTGTCTGGCTAGTAGCCACACCAAAAACCAAGGATGATTCATACATTGACAAAAAAACACACACATAAGACAGACAGCTATACATTCACGCACTAACGGCAGGGGCTACCATGCAAAGCACCGTCGGGTAAACAGTATGTAGTTATAGACATATACTCTAAACTGAGGAAATTAAAGGTTTAGTCTGTAGGATAAATGGAATAAAATATTCATAATTATGTTTTTATTTGTTTATAATCACATGAAAAAAAGAATCATTGTGTTCTCCCAAAAGGGACAAATCAAACACGGGGTCCAGAGAGGGTCTTTTATGTTTTTTACCAATGTTGCAGCCGCCATAGATTCTCCAACATGCTTAAAAGGGGAGGGTGAGGTGAGGTGAGGTCAGTTGGTTGTAATCTGTAACCTCACCGCGAGATGCCACTAAATCCGACACACTACTCCTTTAAGACACTCGTCGCTTAAATCACCCAAATTTCTTTCTGTCTCTTCGGGGGGTTTTTTGTGTGTGAATGTATAGTCAGGTTTTAAATGCTAATTTGACTGGAGAGGGAGAGAAAAAACAAATCTTCCTCTGACCAGATAGCTGTGAACGTGCTGATAGCTCTGCCTCATTCCCGCCTCTCCCCAAGTCCATTTAGATTTAGATTGGTTCGTTCTACTCGATGCTGGGAGGCTGCGCCCATCCCATCACAGTAAGCCATTGTTGGATGTCTAAATAAACATTTGTTACGGTGGGGGTGACAGTGATTTTGCAGTTTGGAGGTCACCAGGGAAGAATGAGGTGACATTATTTGATAGACATGCAGGGAGCTGTGGGGACAGATGCTTTTGTTGCAGTTGTCAAATAATTTTTTTTTCATAGGGCACATTTGCATTTGCAGGCATCTGCCACAAACTTCGACGAAAGATGACTTATAACAAAACGTACGAGTACACACAGTCATACACAGTCAGATGTGTTTAACCACACACACACACACACACACACACACACACACGCACGCATGCACGCACGCACGCACACCACACACACACACACAACCAACACAACCCACACAACATGCCCAGAGTCAATTTGTTCGCTCAGTTTGTTCACTTCCTCTGCTTCCTCCTTTCATCTTTCTCTCACCGCCTTCTCCTACAACAACAACCCAGAGTGGGACGTGCATGACTGTGTGTGTTGTGTGTGTGTGTGTGTGTGTGTGTGTTGAGTGTGTGTTTGGCCTGGCGTTTAGCCTGTGTAACAAGGTACTAATAATGAAGTCCACTCAGGCCTGTCCGACACCATTGTTATTAGCCCCCTCCTCACAATTACCAACCACTAGTCACTGGGGTGTATACACTTTGACACACACATGCATATTCACTCATGCGGGTACAAATGCAAATGAGGCACGCTGACATAAGAAGATGAGAACGTTTCAAATGGGGAAATTGGGATGGGAGAGAAATCGCTGTCCAACGAAGTAAAATGTGACAACAAAAACTAGACCTCCGCTCGGGCCGTTGAGTGTTATCCGGCGCCGGCTGGAAGGATATATGGGAAATTATGCAAATTTAGTTCAGGCGGCATTTCCACATGACTGACAGGCTCCCTAACTGGCAATTAACATGTGGCGGGTTGTCATTGGCTGGAGCTGTGTGACTGTCTGGTGACAAGTGAAATGGATATACCCTCCTGGCTCTCAAGCATTTAATCACATCTGTCTATTTGTCTCCGTCTGTGTTTGTCTCCCTCCTTCTCTCTTTCAGTCTTTGTCCACCTCCTCAGTCTGCTGTGTCATTCTTTCTTTCTTTTCACACTCACAACTTCTTCTCACTCCCTCACAAAACAGCTAAAAACTAGAGAAATTCAGCTTTCTTACAGTACTTAACAAGAAAAGTAGATAAACAGTGTTGGCAGTTCGTATACTGCAATAATAAAATAAGAGTCTCAAGAGAGCAATTAGTTCAAGAAATTAGCATTTTAAGGCTGACTTTTTGTCTCTGGTATGGGTCAAGCCAAAAACAAGCTTGATTCTTCATTTCTGATGATGCAAACAGCACTATTTAATTTGCTGTTACTGCCCACTTTGACTTTCAACCTCCCCGCGCGTCCGAGCTTGTATCACATGCATCCTGTTAAAAATCAGTAGAGTCAAACCTTAGCAGAGGGAATCCGGGTGACAACGTTTGGTACTATTTTCTCAGATGGGACAAAGCTCCTTCAGAGCCTCGAGACTGTTTACATAAGCTAGTACTCTCTGCGACTGACTGTAAATTGACCTTTCTGTGTCAAATCGTTGCTCTTTAATCCAGAAAAAGCCAAAATGTCAGCAAAGTTTGATCTGTAGTGCTTAGTGTCGTGTTCCTTAAAGGTTGGATTGAAAGAAGGTTTACTTTTTTTTTTTCTTTTTTTTTTTATCATATTTACAACGTAGGATTACTAAATAAGTCTCCAGGATCATACACTCAGTTACCTTTTTACATTTATCTGAAGCTGATGCAGTCTAATACAGCAGTCTGAAAATAGATCTATCTTCATGAAGGTTATAAAGTTCAATTTTTTTTTGCAGAGCGATGTTGATTCATCTTTATTCTCATGTTGGCGGCTGAAGGTTGTGCTGCAGTTGAACTTAATTTTGTCATACAAAGAGATTATCCTAATGTATTGTCAACCCCCATTGCCATCAATTGTAAGCAACATGATAAGTCAAAGCTCAACGGTAAAACGTTAAAAAAAAAAAAAAAAAAAAAAAAAATCCTCTTGATAATGTCACCCCAATGTTGAAATCAGGATAATTACACAACATCCGGTCAGAGAAAGATAAAGTTTGTGTAATTTAATGCACGCTTGCATGCACACATGATACATTCACAGTTTTCAACTCATTCTGAGTTTAGGTTGAGCATCATGCAAAAATGATGTCCCTTTATACCAGCCCAATGTCATAAACATGCATTTATTATTCATGGCAATACGAGCAAGTGCACAGCTGACTTATCTGCTTCTTAAAAATGCTAATGGGAAAGGAAAAAAGAGAGAGAACATGAGGGAGAAGGACACAAGGGGAGGAGCAGGAAAGAAAAGTGAGAGTGTGAGGAGCAGAGGGAGACTCGGAGGGTTGCTTTAAGGCGCTTCACATGTGTTGCTCTCTCAGCAATGAACACACTATCAAGGATTAGCCCTGCCTACGAAACACTGGATCTTATCAATGCCATCTAACGAGTCTAAATCCCGTTTTAAACACACAAACCCATTATCGCCCTTAGTACGAGTAATCATGAATTGCTTGCAGGAGTTTGTTGGTTGTGTGTTGCTGTGAGCAAACATCTTTAATCAGGGGGAACAACACAGTGTGTTCTGTGGCCACCAACGTCCTCGTCTGTCTTCATGACAACGGAGCAGATTCCATACAGCCACGGCTCCCGGGTGGACTGTAAACACACTGCATCTGAGTGTCTCCAAGTGGAAAATCGGAATTAGCATAATTAGTACTAATCTGGATGAAAGTCACATCCAGTGAAATTGTAGCACCTCTTCTATGTTATTAGAACGCCAACCGGTGAATTTGATGTGTAAATTTGTTTCGTAATATTACTAAGAACACAATTTACATGCATGATCAAGTGTTTGCTTTAGAGACCAGCATCATAAAAATGGAAATACTGCTGAATAAATGCGTTACATGAATAATTTGATTCGGATCTTAATGGAAAACCACAATTGTAAAACAGCAGAAGTCTTCTTTGTTTTGATTTTCATCAAACATAACTTATCTCTCTAAATCCCACACTTCTCTCTGTTTCATAAGCACAATGTATATCTCTTTCACAGTGGAAAATGTTTTAATTTTCGGTTTCCATCTACTTTCTGGGGGGTAAGGACCGTGAATTTCACACCCAAGTCTGTGCGCTTAAACTCCCTGTTTTATCAAATCTGCTGAATCTCCTCAGCCGTTTCACTCAAATCCCCCCACAGCAAGAGCAAACAGTTGGGTTGATATGCGGTTCCAGGCCCACTGCCCTATGTCTAAGCTCGCACCCTGTCATATCATCTCACTGTCACACTCACTTGGAGGAAAAGCCTCACTCGATTCATCCATGAAAACGACGATTAGCTTTATTATGGAGAGAAATCAATGCTTATGCAAGTTAACAAGTTTAGCCAAATCAAAATGTCCCAATCTTCTCAATATTCTATTTACATGATATCAAATCGTTTGTTCCCACCGTGGTGACAAATACAACATCTGACTGGATTATGTTCAGAAACAATTCTTTTTTTTAATAAATAAAGAGCTACATTTGTGAACTGCATCGATGGTTTGCAGGTCACTATCGAGTTTAGGTTTAGGAGACAAAGGGACCTTGGTCGAGGTCAGAGAAAGACTGTGGGTTTGATTATGTTCATAAACGGATCACGATTTTCCCTCTAACTTTAACTAAGTGCTGCTAGCGCAAAGACGTAACCATTGTGAAGGTTAACGATATTGTAGAAAAGGGATATGGTCGCCCTGCACTGCCGCTAAGCATGTAACACACCTGTCAGTCCAAGAAGGAGGTCGTGTGATGAAGCACAGTTTCTTTTAAGTAACCTAACTAATTTACTTACACAATGTAACATATTTAAATTATGTGTGTGAAGTAATTTATGTGATGTACGTAATGTTAATACGTTAAATGACTCGTTATAACCAAAGACATGATCTTTTCCTAGTATTAACGTGATATCCGGTTGTATATTAGACCGCAAGGGTGGACATTTTGGGGGAAAACAAAAACATTGCCAGGAAACATTTAATGATAAATTCGGCCTCGAATAATCAATCACATTTCCGCGTTATATTTATGTAAAACCGGGTAGCAGTAGATTTCTTCAAATTGTATTTGCTGTTTCAAATTAATTGCACACAAAAGTAATTTTTTATTGGAGATCAACTGATGCATATGTGGTCCGGTTTCTATGTAACAGTCCCGTCAGAGACAATGACCAATGATTGTACATCAAACATTGTAGAAAGAGTTCGATGCGGGATGCAAATTAGATACATGAACACACGTGTTTTCACGTGTGTGATGTCGCCCTGCCGCTGAATTGTTTGAATTTTAATGTGCAAAACAAATAATGAGAACGAGTGAGTGAGAGCGCGACAGAAACACTGGGTAGCGAGCCACTGGGCTCAGAGATTGGCCACGGCTTAAGGGGATTTAGGACTTGTTGAGTTTGGAGATGGACCCGCAGCACTGGTGCATACATATCTGAGAGGGCTGTGCCTGTGCAGATGGAGAAATGAAATAAGGAAAATCAATTCTATCAGACAGTGGTGGTGGTCGTGTCATTCTAAATAAGCATCATATCGGGTGCTCAGCTGCTCTGCCCTGAGCTTTTTTCCTTCTTATTTCTAGTAAGTTTTGTGCCTTGTTCCCACTCTTCTGCACATTCATAGCGATGTATAAAATATGTGGCAAAACCCTCGTTCCATGAAGCACTAAAAGGCAAGACGTGAAACGATATCAAAAATTTGATCTCTCATCATCCCCCGTAAATCTCAGGAAAGATCAGTTAATTATCACTTTACTTTTTTCACCTTTTACTCTTCTTAGTGCCACTGCGCTGCCTGCTTTGATTTAGTGTTCAGTGTGATCTGCACGCTTGCTCAGATGACAATTTTATATTACTACTACTAAGTTTGGCAATGGAGTTTTTGATAGCTCTAAAGGATAAAAGACATGCTGCAGCAGCATTTGTTCTGACTTGTTTCTGATGCTTACATAAAAAAAAAAATCCTTGATCTCAGTGGAACTAACCAGTACAGATATCCATTTATGTCTCCCAGACATGGTGCCTTATCCAAAGAAAGATCTGCATGTGTCTTTCCCGATGAGCCGGGCTCAATCTTTCTTGCATGCTGATAAAAAAAAACCACACCTATTAACTATAAAATCTCCCTCAGTGTTTGACAGATGAACACTGTATGCTTTCTAACAGCAACATGTCGTTCTATGACGGGATTTAATTGCATTGAAATAACTCATCATTAAAGTTGATTATGTTTTTGTTGCAGCTGACATTTTGATTTAGATTTTATTGTATCACTTGGAACACAGAGTTCTCGTCTACCCATGTCTCCCTACCTAGATTCTCCACAATGCGGCTGTGACACATTAGATCTGTGTTGTGTTATTTTCTTGGGAAAACTGAGAAAGAAATATAAATGTGAAAGAATCAGAAAAGAATAACAGTCTGACCTCATGAAGCATATCGCATGTTTGATCGATCACATCTATCCCATTGTTGCCCAGAGTATTTTGCTGCACTCAGCAGCATCCAAACTGAATAACATTTAGAGTCATATCTGACTTAAGATTCTCGGCATGGGTGGCAATGAAGAGTGTCAGTTTTTTATAAAATCTGTCAAGTCAGCCTTTCAAAGTAAATTTGATCTCAAACCACACAAATCCTATCAGACCTCTTATCCAGTAGGTCGAGTTGGGCGGCCCCCAACTGTCAGAGAAGCAAAGGCAATAGGGTTTAATTATCCTGTGAAAGATTGGTTTCTTCTTCTTTCTATTTTCGTCAGTCGAGATGGATTTAGAGGAGTCTCAGAAAATATGTTTGCTCACGATTCATAAACTAGTCCAAAGTCCAAATCATGTGCATAAGGGCTCCTGTTTGAGATTTACCCGTTGACAGGAATCAAGTCAAACTGAATACAGTATAGGGAAGGCCTTTGGAAAAGTAAAGATATCCAGGAGTTCCATGTTTCATCTTGAGCTTTATCCTCTTCCTGGTGACATTTACTAACAGACAAAAAGCCATAAGACTATTATTTGTATCTGTGTCACTGCGTCTGCTCTTCTGGCTCTACATTAATGTCATTCACCATATTGTTGGTGAGTGATCGACCTGGTTAGATTAATTGGAGCTACTTTTCTGTCATCATCTGAGGAACTGGGTGATAGCAGGATTGTATTTCTGTTTTAACTGGGTGAATAAAGTGCAAACTCCATCAGAGGCTCTCTAAACACAAAAAAGTTCAAAATCTTAAAAGTAAAATATTTCAGAGACTTCACTGCTCAGGGTTCATTATAAATGCCAAGCTTTCTGCAGGTGAGAAAAAGGACAAGTAGAAAGAACTCTGAAAATCCTTTTGAACTCAAAGGTTTTTTTTAAATTCCTGGAATCAATTAATATTGTTACTTTTTTTTGTCTGCCTGCAGAAAACAATTCAATATTAGATTTTTAAAAGAATTTCCTCTGATACCTTTGGAAAATTGCCTTGACTTTTGACTATATTATAGCTCAAATATTTTTCAGAATAAAATAATAAATATGATTAAAAAGATAAAGGTATTTGGGGAAAATGAAGGATACAAATACAATAAGATGATAGGCATCCTTATCTTATTCTACTGTGGAGAAGGACAATTTTTTTATTATTATTAATCTAAGAAGTCTTAATATCACCTTTTAAATCAGGCAAAGGTTTAATATTGCAAACAGTCCAATACAACTGGTCCAATATCATCTAATGAACAGTTTTTTATTAAAGATGCTAAAAATATAAACAAATAAATGGGTAAAAGAGAGAACTCTAGCACACACAAATGTAGTAAATTCAGAAAAAAACAATTCATCTTACAATGAAAGCTAGACTGAAACTCGGTGAGTGCAGGAACTACAGTATGAAATGTATCTGGGTCTAAGGCATGAAAATGAACTGTTCAGGTATTTTTAGATTAGACATCATCCTGCTCCACAGTAGAGCACACATGAACTAACACTGGTGAAGGTTTCTCTGAACGAACCTGGAAGTTGGCGGCATATGTTCTTCTGTCTATACAGGAAATCACTGTCTTGGTACAAAGACATACTGTACGTTCAATAAAAAAAATTAAAAAAAAAAAAAGGAAAGGGGGGGATGAATCACAGTCTGGGAGGAGAGAGGATGGTGCACCAAAAAATAAACTGGTATACAGGTGCTGACTGAGGAAGGGAAGTGTGTGGTGAAATGAGGCAGTGGAGGGCAGCGGATGAGTGTGTGTGTAATTTGTTTAAAAGATGCGGTGTGCGTGTTTGTGAAGTTAGAGGTCATCTCAATCCAGCTCACTTAAATGTCATTCGTTGACAAGTCCGGACGCTGCTGATGTGTCCTTTGTAACTGTCACTCAGATTTGACATGCAAAGATCACAATCTTGTTTACTCATCGACCTATACCTGCCCATAAAGCAGCGTGTGTGTGTGTGTGTGTGTGTGTGTGTGTGTGTGTGTGTGTGTGTGTGTGTGTGTGTATGAATTAATGTTTGTGTGGTTGAAGCAGTGTTTTCCCCCTACAAGCTCTTTTCCATTAACAAAAAAAGAAACCCTAAAGAACGAAATGTATTTCTTTTATAATTTTCCTTGCTGTCACGCACGCTGGCAATTTTCCCCGAGCATTTTGTGCAGCTTCTCCGAAGCAAAGCGAGGTGAGTCATATTTCCAGCTATATGCAGAGTGACACCGCGGCGCCTCATACATGCGAACGCGCACAAACAGCACGCTACAGAGGACGACAAAGATTTGAGGAGAGACAAGATCGTAATGGTCTAACTACATATGTCAGTCACACACTCGTGCTGTCTAGATCAACACCATCATTTACTGGGAAAAGGGGGTCATAACAACCCCAAGATACAAATGTGTCAGCTTGGGTCTTTATGTATTATATGTACAGTGTACACTATATATTTACGTATTTACAGTCATTTCCGCAGGTTTTAACTACGTCGATGATGGCTTACAGCTGAACACGCTTATTTTTTTGCCCACGGTCAATTGAAAATTATTGATCTGTAAAAGACGGTATGATACCTGTTTAGATTCTGAGTTTCATTGGCCAACAAACTCAATGATTTAGACAAGAAATAAAGTATACTAAGCAATTTCAACTTGTAAATTCTATTAAACACATCCAGGTCCTTCACAAGCAGAGCAACAAGGACCTGGCGCGTTCATTTATTCTAGCTAATGAGATGAGCTGAACCTGACATCAGATTAAAGTTAAGAGAAGCCATGCTGCCAAATGAAACAACTTAAGTTTAATCAAACAAAACAAGTGACATATCTGTGTGGATGGGTTTGAATTAGGTGTAGATAGCCACAAGGAAAGATGCTGTACAGTATACCAGTTTCCCCAGATTGACTCTTACTACATCTGCTGTGAAAATTGTTACCGGTGCTGCAAGTTTCTGATTGTGTGTAGTTGATACACTGTCGGTCTTGCTGGAGAGTGTTTGATCGCTGGCTGGCACCATCATATGCTGTAGCGAGCCGGCCTGTCTGTGTTACAGATGTGTCCTTTCCTGTTGCATCTTTCATGATGAACGAGCCAGCTCCTTGTTGACTGTTCATGAGGAGCCTGATTTAAAATCCACATGTTATTTCAAGGAAGGGCTGCTCTGAGGCAGGGCCCACTGTCCCTCTTTGAAATGATAATAGGGCCATGTGGAATAACAGATGCAGGTGAGGAGGGAAGGAGGGAGGGAGGGAGGAACCGAGGGACGGATGCTTAGATGCCGACAGATATGGGGATAGTGAGATAGACTGATGCAAAACAGGAGGATGTGGGCAATGGTTGGAAAGGGATAGACATCTTTAGGGAGTGATCATAAGAAGTGAGGGACAAAAAGACAGATAGATGGCCTGAATGAAGAGACAGACAAATTGATGGCTGGACGAAAGATGGGAAAACTCACTTTGGTAATGGCCAAAGTGAGGGAATAAATATGGAAATAGGGAAAGAGATTGTATCTGAAAAGAATGTATGAGTGAGGGATGGATGGATGATTGAAGGAATAAATAGGGAAGTGATGAGGATGCCCTTGGTTAGAAAAGGGGGGTTGTGTGGTTTGTTGACGTACGGTATGATGAGGATCTACCCTCTCCCCTCTCTCTTGCTCTTGGACACGGTGACCATTTGCATACCCAAACATTGAAGGATGAATAACAATTTTTTTTTTGAATTTGTGTGTTTTTCATTTAATGCTTGGCACTGCGCTCACTGTTTATGAATAAAAACAATTTTCTACCAAAGTAAGACTTGCAACATCCAGTGCTTTTATCTAACACCCCGGAGCTATGCCATCGACTAACAAATAAAGGAATGACTGTATGACTCGGTTTGTATAACAGTTTGTATAACAGTAATACTATAAAATTAGATGTGGAAAGCAAACTTTTATCTTTATAAAATCATTATAGTTAGTAAAAAGTCTGTAACCTACTTTTTCTCAGTGAGCAGACTTCAACTGGAAACTCTTGTGTCGTCAAGATGGATACCAAAGGACACCAAAGGGTCAGCAGGGATTACTTGGGACTGTTAAGGTTGTCTACGTAACCATAAACTGAAGGGATCATAGGATCAATACAGTAGATTAAAATACAGTTACATGTACAGTCACAGGCACATGGAACTGACAACAAAAGACCAGTTTTGTTATTGAGGTATGAGGAAGTCTTAAAGGGTATACACATAATATACTGTACACAGTAGCTTTGGATGACTGCCCTGTATGCTGGCCGTCATTTCATCCTCTGACTGAAACAATCTGTTTCAACTCCTCTCAATTTAAGTCCATCTTTGCTGGAAACTCTTTCTTCTGATTGGCCAACTTCCACAAAGCTTGCTGCCAGCATCAAGTGCTTGTAGGTTGGTGCTAGCTGCAGAGACGCACGCTGTAAACTAAATGCTGTTGTGATTGGTTGTTTCACAGTCAGTCAGCCGATGACAAACCCTAACCATAGACTGTATATAAAAGTGGATGTCGCTTCTGGGTTCTGAAGAATGAGGCCAATGCTGAAGCCGTAAGCTGCAATACCAGTTAGTGCCTCTAGGGGTTGACTCCCAAAAGCCTCTGGTTCCATAGACTCCCATTCAACTTGTCTCATGAAATACAAAAGTCAATACAAGTTATTTCGGTGTGGTTCGCTAAAGTACCTCCTTCTTTTTAGTTTTCTGGCGGTCTATCAATTTGACAATGTAAGATATTCATGATTGATTAAAGTTTTTGAAAACCAGGTCTCATCCATACTACTTATACCAGTGTTAAATATTACAAATTTTAAAAATCCATAAGTCGGACTGATGCACCTTCTATTAAAGCCCTTCCTTTGTGCTTTCCACGCCTTTGAACTTTTTCAACAATTTTATTTCAGAGATCAAGAGATTTTATGGCAGAAGTGGAAGACAGGAATAAAGTAGAAATGTACTTATATTCACTTTAAGAGTTCTTGAGTTACCACTTTAAAAATACTGTGATGCATGTTCTAAAATAAACACCACTGTCGAACAGAGGTGAAGTTTTTAGGTTGTTTTCTAAATGTTACTTTAAGGTCGGGATGATCATGATGATGAAGAAGGTCACAAGTACCTCGATGGGATCCTTAGCTTGTTGCCAACTCAGATGAGAGGCTTTGGTTGGAGTTTGAAGGAGAGATGACAGCAGTACTACACAGGTTTATATTTATCTCCATTTGGGCTCTTGTACATGCTGATATCTCTCTCCGTGCAGCACTGCATCCTGTTCTTCATGGTCTTTAAAAAGAGAGTGATGCCTCTTGCAAACGCAGAAGAAATCCATCGAATGGACTAAAATCAACTGTCAGAGCTGGCAAAATGTTTAAGTTTTGTCAGAAACAGCACAAAAGTACCAGTAGTGTACAGTAGTTCATTAAGTTTGTTTCGATTGACCAATCGATTAACCAGCAAAACATTTCGTTACGAGTTTAGACTGTATATAAAAGTGGACGTAGCTTTTGGGTTTGAAAAATGATGCCAGTGTGGAAGTGCCATAAACCGCAATACCACTAGGGGTTGGCTCCATAAAGCCTCCGGCTCCATAGACTCCCATTCAACTTCTCTCATAAAATACAAAGTCAATCATTTTTTTCCACAAGTTATTATAGTGTCATTCACGAAAGTCACTCCTTCTTATTCGTTTTCTGGCGGTCCATCTGAAAATAACTTTTGTCATTAATTAGATAGTTGGACTCAAATAGCAGTGTGTTTAGGGGCGTGTCTTTGATTGACAAGCCGGTGGTGCAGTCAGGTTTCCGCTAAAGGTGGGCAGGACGTAATGTCCTCGGAGATTGAGTCAGATTCAGTGCCGGCTCCTCCCCAGTTCGTCTAAATATGGTTGTTTCTGGTTCCAAAATAACAAGATGGCTACGCCAAAAATATTGAACTCGAGGCTTCAAAACAAAAGTTCACAAACCAATGGGTGACGCCACGGTTGATTGCTGCTTGTTCACAGTTTGGTGTCAGAAACCAGCGAGTCTCTAATTCCTGAGCAGCACACTAATAGTTTGGTGTTATGAAGTTCCTACAAAGCCAAAATGAGGTGGGCTGAACAGTGAGATTATTTAACTATGACATTTTACTTTATCTCTGTGAAGCAGGCTTTCAGGCTCCCATACATTACTCGCCCTCCACACTCATGCCCACTTCCACTGCTGATTTGCATCGACATCGTATTCGCCAGCTCTCCTGCATCCCTTTTATTTATTTTTTTTACCATGGTCCCTTCAGCCTCTCTCTGCACTCGGAATAAATATACTTTTTTGCCCTCTAGTTGTGTGTCAGCCCTCAAAATGTGTCTGTGCAATGCAGTCTTAATTATATCGCATTAGCCGCCATATCACGCGGAAAGGCGTCTGAGTAAAAGGAGTCACTAAACACATTTGGCCTGTAGCTTTGGTCCTGTGGGTGTTTAAAGTCTTTCCCCTATGCATGAGTGTGTCCGTGAGTCAGTGTGTGACTGCATGGATTTGCATGTGAGCAATTTAGTGTTTGTGTGTATGTGAGAGTCTCTAGAGTATGTACCTGTATGTGTATCTTTTTCTTTTGTATAATTGGACATTTAAAAAACATATCCACATATATATAGACATCATAAATGTATATTAGCTAGAGGGTCTACATACACATTCGTATATGTGTGTAGACCCTACGTGTTTGTGTTGTCGTATCTCCAAGCATGCATGTTGTCAGACTATTGGCTCATGATGCATTTCACTTGATCCACATTGGTAACTCGTGCAGGCAGTAACATACAGATGTGAATTGCCCAGTGGCTTCTATCTGTCTCTCCCAATCCTCTGCTACTGCAGCTCTGTGGTCTGTGCACAGTTGTAAAGCAAACAGGTCATCTGAAATTAATTTCCCCTCTGTCCTCCGAGATTTAGCCGGCATTTGACAATGCTAACTGCGAGGGTTTGTTTCACCATGTAATCCCTCTCCTGTTAAAATTATCTTTCAAACTGCTGTGTAATCTTCCAGGGGATTATTTTTTTGTAAGGAAAAAAAACAAAAAACCATAGCTGTCTGGCTGCCTTCTTAACACTCACCACCAACTGTCCCACCATCACACGAGCGAGAAAGAGATGATAAGACAATAATCTTTTTAAAGCATTGATGCAGGACGACTTGTTCCAGCTTACTTTTGACGTCACACTGCATCATGTAGCTGTCCAGTGACTTAAAAGAAAACCTAACGCTACTTCACACCGGTGACACGGTAGCAGTTGGTTACGTGTTTGATCCATACAGCCTCCCCGTTACGCTCTTTCTACTCGGTCACGTGACTTTCCTCTTCGAGCAGCCATTTTCAAACGTGGGCATCTCACAATTTTAGAGCCATTATTGTGAAACGTAGGTTTTGTGGTGTGGACCAACGTTTTTAATTACAAATCTTAATGTGAAACAGGGTTGAATTAGTTTGTTTTGGCAGGAGCGTCTCTGAGGCATGAAAGTCATTTGTATATGAAGATAAATTCCAAGCTTTTCAATCAACAATTTAATTTGATGTAATTAATCTTCAGTGATGTTTTGTTTTGTTACTGAGTCTGATTAATATATACATTTTTCCTTAGAAAAATAAATAGTGAGATGAGCGAGAGGAGAGGCATACTAGAAGAGAAATACAAAGTGTTCGACTCCATTCTTGTAATTAAATTGTACTGTACTACATTTTCAAAATGAAACAGTAACAATGACAGTGGTTGTTGCGTTTGGAAATGACACTCCCGTGTGTATATTCGAATTGCACGGTCAGTTGATATGCGTGGATAACTCGGTTCTTGCACAGAGCAGTCTTAATTTGATAAATGAGCATAATCTCATTGAACATGAAGTGAAATGATGCTTTAATGAGATGGTCAGTGGAGTCGCTGGGTCCTCACCCCCTGCAGGCACAGTAATTGAGTCCAGTGTGAGAATAACTGTTTGGAGCCTAATTTTGGACTTACATGTATTCTATGATTCAATGTTGACTCAATGAAAGCAGAAGAAGCAAAAGCATAATAAATCTGAAGTCCTTTGTCAGTGACGGAATCATATTTAATTAACAACGCAATACTGTGTACAATATCAATCATATCACAATAAAGAGACAACGGACCACAATGAAAAGAAAGAACACCCGACTGGCCTTCAACAACTCCTCTCAATCTATGCCAATTAATTTGAACAAAAAACGAGGCAGATGTCTACTAAGAAGTAGATAAATAACCAACTGGAAAAAACTGGGGCACATTTTCAGAAGTCTATAAATAAGCTTTTAGTATGTAGTAACTGCAGTTTCAGCAGAAAGTGACCTGGTCATGGCCTTTTCCACCAGCCAACTCTCCTTCAGGGCTCTGGGAGAGATTTGTTAAAAATCAAAAAGGGGTTTTCTGCTGACGGTCACCTATTGTGACTTGGTGGACACAGTAACGCTAAAGGGAGAGCATGAATCACTCATACTGCTCTGAAAAAAAAATCTCTTGGTCTGTCTTTGTGTGCCTCCCTTCTCTGTCTGCTAACAGGCATTTTCTCTGCCTCATTCCCCCCTGCAATATGCTCAAAAATAAGTGTGAGTACTTTGTGTTTGCACACGGAGCCCACTGAGCAATTCAAAATTGAAACTGTATGCATTTCCATTCATGAAGATTCCTTCATTAGTAGAAAGCCGTGTACAGTTGTGAATGAACAGTCATAATATTCTGGCAGCTGTTTACTGCAGTTTATGTTGATTAGTCTCTACTGAGAGACATACAAAACACTCCGGAGGATGTCAATTATGGGTTTTTTTTCTCCAACACAGACTCCTTAATTAACCACAGTCAGCCTCTTCAGTGCTGATTTACTATAATAAGAATTAAGATCTTTATTCCATGAATACAGGGTGCTAGTGAGAACTCCTCAGAAATCACTTGGATTGCCACCTGCTTTTCTTGTCAAGAGAAAGCTGTGATTAAAACCAAATTTTGGGATTCTGAAGCACCTTCCTAAAGGGTTTCAAGCTCTGGATGTTTTCAACTTCCACCAAGAAATTCAAATATTAACTTCTCCATTTGTAATAACATTACAGATGGAGTTGCATATTCAAGTTGCAGGTTTTCATCTCGGCTGTAACTTTTAGCCTTGCTGGAGGCAAGGTTCATGTGCATGATTAATGATTAGGACTGAATTAAGAGGAAAATACTAGAATTCCCATCAGCCTCAGCTAACAAACACATCTAACAAACAAACCACTTAACAAAGAGATGGTGAACATGGTAATAATACATATAAATATAAATCTATCCATCCATCCATCCAGTATATCTATCCGTCCATCCATCCCGCCATCCATCCATCCATCCATCCATCCATCCATCCATCCATCCATCCATCCATCCATCCATCTGTCCGTCCCTCCCTCCGTCCATCCATCTGTCCGTCCCTCCCTCCCTCCCTCTGTCCGTCCGTCCAGCCATCCATCCATCCGTCCGACCATCCATCTATCCCTTTGTATCTTTTCCTCTCATCTCCCTCGACCTCTCCTCCTACTCTGTCATTCCACAATCATTCATCTCTGAGAGACGTCAACATGCCCACATTATCTCAGGGCCGTCTGTGCTGCAGCTGAGTGACGGATAGAGGCAGCGTTTGTGCTGGCAGATGAGCGGAGGTCTAAGGTCTTTTTTATCTGTCTGCTACCTGTCATTCACTCACATCAGACGTTTCATAAATTCTGTCTCTCCATCTCCATCCTGCTCTCCCCTCCTGACTTGTACGCTTTCATTATTATTGTGGTGGGGTTAAAGGGTGAGAGTGCTCCTCCCCCTCCGTATTGCCTGCCGCTACAGTATGACTAGTCATCGATCTGGCTTTTTCAACTGGCTCGTAGCCCACCCATGGGTCTGGAACACTGACACTGAGGAGTCACATGGGGGCTTAGAGATATGGTCAGTGTCTGCAAACTGATGAACTGTCAGAGTGCTGCGGCCCCGGCTGTCTACAGGGAATTTAGCAAGTGTCGCAGTCATGTGAACTCCAACGACATGCCGCTTGACAGATACTTGTAGAGAGCTTATGAAATTAGCTTTGTTTTGTTTGATTTGCTCTTCAAGTCTTTTCTCTACGTACTCTAGAGATTGATTTCTAGCACATCCCCTCCCCCTCCAACATTCCCTGAATCCCCCTTTTTTGACATGACATCTCTACATTAATGATTCATTGTGTTACAGTATTGTAAATCAAAGCAGCACTGCAGACTGCATATGATTGACATTTTTCAAAGAGCAAAACATTTCCATTAAACCAAGCTAGCAGCCGTGCATGCTTTCCTGAACTGCGGGTTTAAAGGAGACCAATATTTTCCATGGCTCTCTGTTTGAGTTTGAATTTGTGTTCTCTTTGTATCATTAAAAATGTAAAGTTAGTCATTTGGCCAAAAACCTGTTACTCTTCTATGATATTTCAGTTTGCTATGTTCCTGCAATCCACATAGATGAAATTGTGATTAGTTGCGCAAGCCAAAAATGTACTCACGTTGGCTTCGAGACAAAAAAAATGTAATCCACGGCTCTAACCAGACATCTCTCTGAGGATGTTTATGCACATTTCAGCAACATGCTCTGAGTATTTGAAGTGTGCTGTTTGTGTTTAAACGACCTCCGTTCATTGCTTACGGCCTTGACGTTACTACAGTATTAGTTTGACATGTCTTCCCTCTTTCCCTGCTTCACGCTTCCTTTCTTTTACCTCATCACATTCACCTGTTCCTCCAGCTTTTGCAAGCAACCTGTAGTGTTTTTTTTTTGGTTACCAAACAAACATGTTACAAATTTATGTTATTTTAACGAAGATATACTTATAAATATTCACTACAACTAAAAGAAACAGCACAATGAACAAAGGAAAAAGACAATATATAAATAAACAAAATAAAACAACCAAAAATAACCATTTATTGATGGAGAAATTTGATTGATATGAATAATAGAGGGAACGACTAAATATTAAATTAATTTTGACCAGGAGTGAACAGATACTCTGCAATATTGCAATGATAATTTTCTGTAATACCAAAACACATAAAATTGATCATTTTACACAAGATCGAGAAGCAGCAGCATGACCGTGAAAAGTTGGTCAGTACGAGTGTGTGCCTTTGGAGCAGCGTTAGTTGGATGGAAAAACCCACATCTGGTCATGTGGTCAGCTGGAGCTCAGTTTGTTGAACAGCGTGGACCGATTAGGAGTGAACTCTGTCAGTGTTTTATAAGCTCAGTGCAGAAGGGGTGGTGCTCACACTCATCCGACTCAAAATGTTGTCACACTCAAAAAATAGTCACACAAAAACACTCACACGCATTTAGGTTTCGGGTGACACTTTCAGGGGCGAACTGACCAATAGGATTTGGATTTTTAAATGAAACTTTAAAATACAAACATGATCTGTAATCATATTCATGTAACTCATTATTTTCAATGATTACTTTGAATGGAAAACAATCAAATAGTCAGGGATCTGCCCTCTAATGAGATGGGATGACACTGGATCACCAGTGAAGACTTGACAGAAGTAAACCTCTAGTCTTAATAAACAGCTGCTGGCAGGAGGCTATTGACCCATTGGTAATTCCATTTATTGTGGGGTGAAGAATTTTGCAGTGCGACGGAGAATTAGGGCAACATTGAGAACAAAAATTAGAAGAGGAAGGGCTTTTTTAAATTTATATTTTGACAATGAAGTGGAAATGTTGAGAAAAAAGTTGAAATTATATTTCAAGAATGAAGTGGATGGATGGAGGGATGGATGGACGATGGACGGACAGACAGATAGATTTATAACATGTATTATTACCACGTTCACCATATTTGTGTTTATTGTTTTGTTTGTTAGATTTGTTTGTTAGCTGAGGCTGTTGGGAATTCCAGTAGTTTCCTCGGTATTCAGTCCTAATCATTAATCATGCACGTGAACCTTGCCTCCAGCAAGGCTAAACATCATAGGTTAGGTTAGGTTAGGTTAGGTTAGGTAGTTACTTTATTAATCCCCGAGGGGAATTTTTTTTTTTGCTACAGCAGCATACAGAAGCAACAAGATAATAATAGAATAATAGAAAAGCAATAAAATAGCAGTAAAAAATAGCCGAGATAAAAATCAGCAAAACAATATTTTGCATCCAAATTTGAATATTCAACTCCATCTGTAATCATATTGCACATAATGGAGAAGTTAATATTTTAATTTTGTGTCATTGTTTCTTGTGATACAACATATCCTCTTTGTATTGTGCGCAGGTGTAACCCATACCCTTGCATCTCTCCATTAAAACCGATTCTGAAATAGTACTGCACAAGTTCATGTACAGAGGCATCTTGTAGAATCATATGCACAAAGCAAGTAGTTTGATTTAATATCAAAGGTTTGACTTCAATTTTGAAATGTAATTGTATTCTTTTATTCTCCACATCTTAACTTTATTCTCTAAATAGTACAACTTTCTTCAAGTTTATTCACAACATTTAGACTCTTTCCTCGAGAGCAACATTTTTATAGCTCGGTGGGAGATGTTGACTTAACTGTTTATTATTAAAAAAAAATATGTATCAATCAGAAATATTTGCAGTTAATGAGCAGCCAACCTAATTAATTAATTAGCACTATCACTGTGAGAAAGCGACTTTTACTGGTGCATTATCATGTCATATCTCTGCTACATTAGAAAAACATTTAATGTATTGATGGTGTAAAAAAATCATATATCATATTATTTGGTTAATATAGAATTTTAAATGTGCAGGCTCTTTCAGATTTTCTGGACATCGTGGGCAGACAGGCGGAAGATTATTTATAGAAGAGTCAAAGCAGCTGGTTTGCAGCATGCCTTTACTGCTAATGAAGCCTCCAGTGTGAGTGTCTATGCATGGTTGTGGGGGCTTGTAACGGTCAACATGTTCAGGTGCTCCAGTCTAACTCCTGAGAGTGTTTTTTTGTTTTTTTTTCCCTGTATGTGTGTGTGCATGTTAGTGAAAATGATGTCAGAGGAAATCTCTCAGAGGGCAGAAAAAGGTAGGACATTTAAATGTCTTCTTCCAGTGAAAATTGTGACAAACTGTAACTGTAACAGTTACAGTTTGTCACAATTTTCACTGGATTTTAACTGTAAGGAACTGCAACTCACAAAATAACAAACGATTGTGTGATAAAGGGACAAAAAGGTGTGATATTTAAAAACAAAGTGATTGTAAGTGTGTGATAGCAAAATTTAAGTGCAAAATGAATGTCGTAACTGGTGCACAAACCATGACTTAGATACGGTGTCTCGGGGTTTCCGTCCAGGGAAAGCTCTCTGCGCAATTGTCTCCGCCTATCAAAGTCCAACGTCCTCTGCATCCCGTGTAATATTTTTGTCAGTGCACCGGGGCATCTCTCTGTGTGCGAGCACACCTGTGCTTTCACGTGTCTGTCAGCGACTCCCTGCACCTGCTTGTCATTGTGTCGGTACGGTTCTTTCTGTTCCTCTGCCGGACCAGCACCTCGTCCAATTACAGTGCCGCGTCTTCTGTAAGCTCCCCGCTCAGTTCCCTCCGGTGTGTCATTTCTATTTCTGTCCCAGATCCACCTTTGTTCTCCACTTTTCTTTAATCGTCTCTAGGTCACACACAAAGGTTTTTTTTTTTTCTTCCCTGTCTGTCACTCTTCTCCGCGCTCTCTCCAAAGACTCTTTTTCAAAAGGATGTGAAGTATGTTTCCATCTTATGTACCTGATTTTGCCTGCAGACAAAAGGAGAAATTATCCTAAAAGCCACTTTCAGCATATCCACATACTATTCATTTCTACCTTCAAGAAATATTTGCACGTTCACCACGGCTCGGAGAATACGACTAATATGCTCGGCCTACAATAGCCTGAATATGAAGCCGCAGCTCACTGTCCGTTAGCTTAGTTTAACACAATGACTGGAAATAGGGGGAAGCAGCCAGCCTGGCCTTGATTGAAGGTTGAAAATGTCAAAATATTAAGTGGTGAGCTTTAGAGGTAGGCAGATTTATTTCCCCTTCAGACAAAGCCAGACTAGCTATTTCCCCCTGTTTCTAGTCTGTATGCTATGCTTTGCTAAAATAAGATAAACTAAGCTAAGCAGGTGCTGATTGAAGCCATGCAGATATGAGTGTATTTCCCAAAACACTGAACTTTTCTTTCAAAGATTTTGTCAAATGTCTTTGTCGATGTTTTACAAATTGGTTCATCTTCTCTTGTCCAAAACATTCGCTTATAGAGGGTTTAATTTCTTAATATCATCAGGACATATCAGATGCAGCCTTGGTCCAAGAAAAACAGAAATACTGGAAGTGAAACCGGCTTTTAAATGAAGGTCTGTTATCTTAATCTTGTGAATTTTATTCCCCACGGAGATTTTGAGACATGGATTACATCTGTGCCTCAGCCGGCACTGAAACACAAGGGCGGGAAGGATAAGACAGGGACAGATGGTTGGTGTGGGAAGGTATGGGTACATGTGTGTGTGTGTGTGTGTGTGTGTGTGTGTGTGTGTGTGTGTGTGTGTGTGTGTGTGTGTGTGTGTGTGTGTGTGTGCGTGCGTGCGCGCAAAGATATGTTGCCTGTGTGTGATGAAATGTTTGTGAGTGCTGGCACATATGCACAAGTGTTTGCTGCACAAGTTATTCTGCGTTCTTGTCTTCACATAAACCGCTATGATCACTCTAATTAGATAATAAAACATAAAACAGAGGAACAGGTACTAAAAGTCATGCTTCGTGTCTGCACTTGGTTTTTAACCTTTTCTGGCCTCAAACCAGGATTATTGCTTATAAAATTAGATGAATTTATTATCCCCACACACAGATGGTTCAGGATGCAACCGGGTTAGATTTAATATATTATTTGAATTTTAACCACGCAATTCGTAATTCCATATCACCTGACATGAACCCTTAGATTTGGTTTGTTTATATAAGAACATGCCAGCTTCCAAGACTCCCAAGACAACACTTTGATGTGAAAAATGCATCGATTATGATTAAAAAATAAATAAATTAAAAAAATAAAAAAAAATCGTATTTTCATGCCTGTATTTTAAGACTGCAATATATCAGCCATTTTTGATTGTATTTTATCCCACTCAAGAATTCAGCGTCTGCATCTGAAAAGCCTTTTTTTTTTTTTTTTATTATCTTTTTGTGTCCTGATGCTGTTTTCACGGCTGACATACTATTTCATCTCCCTGCAAACAAATGTCAAAAAATCATGGGGACTTTGTCAGTTAAAAAAGAAATTCAAAAGGTTTGAAAAGTTGACATTTCAATGATGCAAGTTTTTGGCAAAGCCTGGGTGATTTGGCAGTGGTAGTTACCATTTCCTCTGAGCCCTTATTTTCACATCAAGATTGGATATCATCAAAAGTCATCGCCTTTGAGAAATTCTCCCCCTGGCAATTTCTGAGTCCATCTCCTTTTATCTTCCCATCAAATAGGATGTATGGAAAAGTAAAAAAAAAAAGAAGGAAAAGGGCTAATTTACGCTCCACTATCTAGATTTTGGAAGGCAGGAAGAAGAAAGGATTCATTCATTATGAAGACGATGACCTTTAGACTGCTGCTGTTTGCTTGCAGAGTAATTGTTTCTCTGAAAACTTTTTTCTCTGCTGAAGCTTCTCCCTCTTGGCTTTCACTGAATGCTAACTTATCAGTTCTATCTCTCTGTCCCACTTTCTGTCCATCTATTCATCTGTGTCTCTGTTCAATTTATTTCTCTCAGTTTTTCTCTCTTCTCTTCTCTCCTCCGTCTCACACTCACACACTCCTTCTATCTGCTCTTCAGGCATTGTTTGAAGTTTGACAGCATTTTGGTCACAGTATTATTACACATATCTACTCACCTTTGTCCTCTTTCTCCCTTCTCTTCCAACTTTTCACTGCCAACCCCCATTATTTGTTTCTTTATGTCTCTATCGAAACTTCACAACCTCTTTTTCTGCCTTCTCTTGCTATTTCATGCTTACAATCTCCCTCTTACAACCAGGCACTCTGTACTTTCCATCCGACCCCCTCTGTTCTCTGTCTTCCTCTGTGATGCTTTTGATGGAAGAGGAGTTGGAGAACTAGCTAGAGGCTTCCTCTTTCCTGTGAATATTATTATATTGGGGTTTTTTTTTGTCATTATGATGAAAGAAACATAGTGTCATTGAATACATTTTACTCAGATTTGAATATAATGGATGTCATTTGAACCTATATGAAAATATGTACAGCATAAAATAGTGAGAAAAGAGGAAAAAAATGGTGTTTCTGTTCATGTTTATTCCAAGAAGGAATACATCTAATGTCATACTGTCGGTAAGTGGTATGGATCGTGCCGGTATCACACCAAAGCCTGAAATACACCTGCCTGTCCACTAGAGGACGACGTGTCAGTGTCATGACTTTGCTTTGCCCAGGTGTTGAAACCGAGTGTTTTAGGCAAACAAAAACGCGTGGTCAGCGTTGGACACCAAAACTATTTGGTTAAGAACAGGAAAAAAAAATTCTTTAAACAAATCTACGTCGCATTCTTGTGGACTCCAAACCAGGCCTCTAACCTGGTTCCCGCTACACAGACGTTAGCACTTGTACTTCATAAACATCACATCCAGTCACATTATCTTTGTAATATGAGCTGTGTCATGTGACATGCATTTACTTTTCATAAGTGGGAAGGCCACCTGTCACACTGACACGCCGTCCTCTAGTGGACTAGTGCGTGTATTACACTCTTAGGCGATACTGGAATGTATAGATAGATTGTGAGCACATATAGCATGCAGGACTTTAATATTTGGAGAGAATGGTTTCAATCTTTTTGAAACATTTTGATTTATTTTATGGATAATTGGGCTTTTAGTAAAAATCTGAAAAAGTTAGCATTCCTGTGTCATACATCAGGTCAGTGGTGATTCTTAAATTTAATCAAGTTCAACATCACACAGACAGGAAGCATGGCTGTAATGTTTTTTGATCAACTAATCTGACACTGATTACACTTTTGCTGACTGGATCCTCGCTGGAAAAAAATGTCACTTCAACACCCTCAGTATGCACATTGACTCCTTAAATTCTCACTGAGGGTTCATTCATCTCCATCAAACATTTTTTTTTTATCAACAGTTTTAGTTGATTTAGATTACTTTATTTTTGTAGCAGCAACAATCACTACTCTGACCAACAAAATGAGTCTGTAAGTCTATAAGTTATAGAATGCAGCCACCTTTACAAGTTGGGATGTAACACTTTCCTGATTTCACCTCATATCATCAGCAGACGAGCTCCACCACATCACAGACATTACTGAGGCCCCCCCCAAAAAAGAGTAAAAACAGATTGAATCCAATGTCACGTTATTAAGCTCCAATTCTGGCACTGATGTTTCGGAGGTGTACGGGCGGGATTGTGGCTGGGAGAGGGTATGAGGGTGGATGCCTGGATCAGTGCCCTGGCTCACTGCTAAATCCCATCGCTCATCCCTATCAGTATGTGAGAGATGAGAGACAGTCTTTAGCCCTCAGCCCCGAGGAAGCCTGAGCAGCAAAGTGAGAATTAAATGTTTAAACTGGAAATGAACTATTAGTGAACCACTGCATTACAAATAATTCGAGGTGCATTCACATTGAGATTGTGTTTGACGGAGGGGATCGGTTGCACGGCAATAGAGGGGCGAATTTAAACACTTGTGATCTCTGACTCCTATCTACACTTCACAGTTTTCTCTTTGCCACCATCTGAGGGTTGAGAGCAGCCATGACACCAAGTCCCTAAATGCTACTCGGGTTTTAAATCCACAGCTACAACTACTGGCTGTTTGTCTGTCCGTCTCATTTTATCCTTTATACTTTCATTTTTTTCCCCTCTTTTTCACCGTTTGTCGCTCTGTTTTCTCTGTTTGTCTGCCCTTCCCCCCTTTTCTTTCCTCACACCTTCCTCTTCTCACATCTGTCTCATTAGCTGATGTGCCCTGGTTGCCCATGGCAACTTGATGCCATCCTGTGACCTCATCTCCCAACAGTCCTCCATTCGGCGCTCAGCAGGTGGCTCTGGTAGCAGAATGAAAAGTCATCGCTTTCATTCACTCGACCCTCCTCTCCAAATTTGTTCCCTCTCCCCATGCCACTGCATCCTCACTTTTTTCTCGCTCCTATTTCTCTTCCCACAACCATCCTTCCCCCTCATCCTTCCTCTCGTCTTTACCTCTCCTGTGGCGTGCCACTTTTTAGTCGTAGGATTTGTAAAATTACAGTCGGTGAGGTCACCTGTTATCATAACTGATGAATGAATGAATCATCTTTTTGCATCACGCAGCCATCATTCAGTACAGCAGCTAGAATTCACAACATGCTAAAAAAAAACACTAGAACTGGACTTCATGCAACAGCAGCGTGATGAAAATACCGAAGCAGGCATGCAGTAATATATATCTGCAGTCATATTTGGGCCATATATCTGTTAAAGCAGCTTTATTTGGCTCAGTTTAGGCAAGTTGAGGCCAAAACAAAGTGTGACAGAGACAGATTAAATGCCGCTTTATCGTCCATGTGGATCAGAGGACTGTGGAAATCCCTTGGTATTATTTTCAGTGATTTCCTACCTGATATATAATTTCTGATTATTTCTTTTTTTTCTGTCTCAGTACATAGCGTAGATGCATTGGAATATAAATAAATAAAGCAGGGAGAGGTTTATAGTCAGTGATGGAGAGAGATACTAGAGGTCAGATAGCTTTCCTCAGTACCATAAACATGTCTGGCTTTTGAACACCTCCCATTCAAATGACTAATCAATTCAAAATGTTTTGATCATTCCAGAGTCATATTTGTTTGCATTTTTTGCTTGCAGGCTTGCTGCTTATTGTCTATACAGAAGTTTGAATGTCAGTTTTTTTGTATGTTTTGTGCATGAATTTTCAGTGTTGTGCTATTTATGCAGGCACGGCATGATATGTTTCCCCTGTGTGAAAAAAAAGAGTTTCTTGTGTTTTTCACATGTGATCACATGTATGACACATTTACCACGTTGCAGCATATGATAACGTGGAAACATTTTCACATTGGAAACTACGTGGGCTTCAGATATTACACCATGAAAATATTCTGAAACAAAAAATGTTTCCCATTGGCAAATTACATGTTGCACATGTGCACAGTCACGTTTATGTGGTCACATGTGATTACATGAGTTTTTGCACAGGTGAACCACACATTCATGTGGTTTTTTTTCCGTACGGGTTTGGGTTAGTTGTAAAATGGTTCAAATAGTTTTTCTCCAAAAAATGGAAATTGGGTGGAAAAAATATTCAAGACACAAAATGTACCGTAAAGTTGAGTCAACACAAGAATGTCTCAAGTAGCTGCACATTTTTCAAAAGGTATTCATTGCAGGGCAGTTGCATTGCATTACATCATAGTGCAACACAATATATCCTCATTTCAATTTGTTTTTGTTATTTGGTGTATATGTTAAGAGGGAGAATACATGACTGCAGCCCAACAGAAGAAACATGAGAAACATTCTCTCTGAAAATATTATAGCACGGCGATTTTATACTTGAGACCTTCTCATCACATCGTGGGTGACACTGAACTCGCCTACCAGACCCAACAAATACATTACGAGTCAAAGAGTTGTCAGTCACTGGGTGAATGTATTGTTCACTGAACCAGGCTGCGTATACACCCAATCATCCAGCATGTGCACAGACACACACACACACACACACACACACACACACACACACACACACACACACACACACACACACACACACACAGCAGATTCAGTTGTTTGAACCAGCAGAAACATTGCCCCACTTCAATCATTTGCATCATGCTAGGTAGAGATACACATGCAGATACACATCAGACATCTGCGCTGTAGATCAAGCGTTGAGTTTTTCAGGTGACAGTGCTATTTATAGACATTTTTCTTGCACTGGATCTTCTTTCTCATAACAAGGCTGCTGACTGCATAACCCAAATATTAAGAGGGAAGCTCGGCTGTATGTCGTGATATGTCTGCAGCATCGTGTGGCACTCGTGTTTTTATGCGCGATCTTGCAGAAATCAATCGTGGTAAAATTAAAGTTTAAGATTAATATGACAATAGTACAAAAATCCATGTTCCTCTCTTTAGATTAAAACCACATGTAATCTGTGTGGCACTGTGTTTCAGCAAGAAGACTCTCCTTCCATTATAGTCCTCTAATCTTGTGAAGGTTGAACTGTGCAATAAGAAAGTTGCTGTTCTTTTATTGTCCTCTGGGTTAGAGGGGCTGTCAACAATCATACTTTTGAGGCCCCAAAAACCAAGCCAGTATCCCACCGAAGTGTGTAACCCTGCTCGTCAACTACATGAAACCAAGTGTCAGTTTCACGTTTTTGACTCATCCGAGAACAGTAATTAGCCTTAGGTTTAGCCACAGAAACACATCTGGTTAGGTTTAGAAAAAAAAGTACTTGGTTTTGTTTTGGGGACCAAAAAAACCCCACCGGTTAAACTTTCCTGATTTTATTCTCCCGATTCCTCACTCTCTCACACACTGCTGCCTATTTACTCGGGAACTCCGAACTAAAGACAAAGCCTCTGTCAAGTGGGATTTATCACCGACATGGGCAGAGTTGGCTGGAACTGTGAGTGACATCATTTGGAAGCAGCGCCTCCTCTCCATGAACAGGAGGGTTATAAAAGGAGCTGGAGGAGGACAGGGAGCAGCATGACGTGTGAGACACTTTCTGTGTGTGTGTGTGTGTGTGTGTGTGTGTGTGTGTGTGTGTGTGTGTGTGTGTGTGTGTGTGTGTGTGTGTGTGTGTGTGTGTGTCTATAAGAGACAGGACGAGAGAATAAGAGGAAGAGTTTGTGAGTTTGTGTGTTTATACCGTTGGCCCTGCTGCACATGCTTCTTGTCCGTCTGTCTGATTTGCAACATGAGGTAAGTGTGATGGATGTCGTCACAGTTGCCTAACAGGTTTTTAATCATAATCGTTATTGAGACTACGAGACACAGAGTCAGACACACACAGTTTATTACAGGTTGTACATTAAATAAACAGCAGGGCAATGTCATTCTTGTCAGATGTCACTATGTTCTGTTAACCTATTCTAACCTCCATTCATGCTCACACCAGGGTCCTGCTTGATCTGTCATTCACTAATAGTGCTGCAGACTTTAATGGAATTAAATTGTGATCCCACAACGCACTTATGCAAAGACAAAACTGCCTCAGCAGGTAATTATTTGAAATATCTCAGACAACTTTCGAGGCAATGGGAGAAGACAGCAATTGCTTTCGTTGCAATGTATTCATAAACTTAAGTGATTCCTCTACAATTGATTTTTCATTAACAAACTCCATCATTTGAGATGAATGAGGTTTTAAAGTGCCTCAACTTATAGAGCAGCCTGTCAGAGGTCAACGCATCCTGAAGTGAATCCGTCTTTGTTTTGCTCTGTCTGTGATTTGCATCGTGTTCCCATGTCATTCCACTGTGTCCTAAAATTATGAACAAAAACTACTCAGCCAATATGCACATGGGGCAAATTTGATGGAAATATTTGCGTACTTACACTTGCTATTTTAAGTGCTTAAGTGCATTCATACTGACAAGTATGCAAGCATGCAGTGGCCTATAAGTACCCGGATGAAACACTTCTACTCATAAAAAAATGTAGTGTTAAACAATGGACTCTTTTCAACCTTCACCGATCCCCATCATTTCTACATAGCCGAAAAAGCGGGGCCACCAACCTATTATCTAATTGTGATGGAAGCTGCAGTTGTTGCAGAACGCAACACTATACTAATATAAGTTGTACACTTCCACACAAAAGTGCCATTATATTGCTGTTGGTTAGAAGCCACCAGTATGATAATTGTGCACAAAAACACGTTCATTTTTTAAGTAAAAAGACCAAACAAAGGGGGCAGATATGTTGGAGGGTGATGCATTTAAATGTTACGGTCATTTCGGGGAAGTGCATTTCTAACACAGCCTTTTCCATAAACACATGACGGTTTCTTGTATCAATGATGTTCCCAACGCAAGCACATTACAGCGCTAATGTTATTGTTCAAAGGATTTTTTTTTTCCGGTTTCCTGCTGCTCCACTCTCACAGTTATTATACATACAGTGTATGAACTCCTGTGCAAAGGCTGATTGATTCATTGATTGATTAAGTGAATGAAGGATGGATGGGCTGAGGAACAGTGGAGGAATTGTCTCAAAGGTCAACAAGGACACCCGGTGTCAGTCCATATTTCTGAACCCCTCCAATGTTTTTGGTGCTTTCACACATGGCAAGGCGGCACATCCGGATATTGATCGAAGAGAATAGAGCTCACAAATATATTGATTACCTGGAAATGTTCCACAATAGAGCTACTGCATAATCATGACAAAGCCATTGAACACACAATGAGTGGCAGGAATTAGCAAAAGAAGAAAAGTAAAATTGGTTTGAGAAAAGGCTTATTTCTCAAATCTAGTTACATAATCACATTGATTGATTTTTTTTTTTTTTTTTTTTTTTTTTTTTTAAATATAAAGACTTCAAAGACACTTAGGACTCACTGGTTTGGAATAACTGCCTCTTTCAGCAGTGACAAGATCCTGAGATAAAACACCAGTAAAAAACAAAAAAGTCTAGGACTACAAGAGTAAATTGTGAGATTAATGGTATTTACACAATTTCACTGAACTCTTGATTGATTATAATGAACTTACATAGTTTTTGTATTCTGTATGTGTTTCAACACCCACCTTTTTCCTTCTTGTGTCAGATTTGCTCTTTGATTGAGGTACAAACGTTCATGCATCTCTCCTGCTGGTGTGATTGATGTTGAAAACGTGGTGTTGCTACAGTGAACAAGTGTCATATTGTCTTCGTAGACGCAATTAATATTAAAAGGACTTGTTTATCCTGGGAAGCACGGGTGGGCAGCAGCTTTCCCTACACTTTGCCATACTTTGTGTGTTTTTTGGATTCTCTGTGCTGCGCAAACACCATATGGTGAGGATTTGGTTTTTTTTCAAACCAAAATAAATTTAGTCAATCATGCTAGGGAACCAAATCTAATGAAACAAATAGCTGGGCTGTCGTGTGGGTGGCCCCGGAGGAATACGCCTCTGACCCATTTTTTGCTCTACACCATTAGTTTAAGAAATCTGGGCATATGGTGTTGGTCGTAGAGCGTGTTTCGTGTTTGGGCTGGGAAAACGGAGATTGAGTTAAATAGTTTTGTTTAGAGGCAGATGTGTGTTGATATTGTGTAGCCTGGAGCAACGGCTTCCTGAGAGAAATCAACCAGGCACGAGTCTCTCCTGTTTCCTCTCCAAATTATTGTTAATGCACGGACAAGCCAGTATGTGTGATTTTTGCAATTTGCACCAAAAACATGCTTCTGCTGCTGGAACAAATTAAGATAAATGGAACACCTGGTTTGTTCCTGAAATTTTGTGAGTTTATCCATCTGTAAACTATCCTCAGATATGTACATATCATGTTTAAAAAAACAACAACTTAAAACCTCTTTAGCTGTAACAAACAAGTGGATGTTTGCCATGTTCTTCTCCCACCAATCTCCTTTCTTTAAGGTATTCAGTCAGGTTTTAGAGGTTGACAAAGGCCTTCTCCACAAAGCTTCACTTGACCTATTTTAATCGCCTCTTGTTGGGTTTAGGCACCATGTTGGCAGCACGTGGTGGTCTAAGCTGACCCCTATCTTAGCGCACAGGAGGGACTCAGCGGAAGAACACATCAGATCCCCATTCTCGCAGTCTAAGTCCTTACACTTAATCCCCTTGGGAGGTTGTTTGTGAGCAATATCGCTACACGAGTATATCACAACCCCCTGTGGAGAAAAACAAATGTAGTGTGTTGCTGCTGCTTCACTGCCCCCGTCCCCCTTTTTTTTTTTTCTCAGTTTCGTTCTGCAGCCACAACTGAAACAACAATCTAATCTTCCTCTTCTCACATTCCCCACACTTATTGTTTCCAATCTAAGATTTGGTCATATTCACACACACACACACACACACACACACACACACACACACACACACACACACACACACACACACACACACACACACACACACACACACACACACACACACACACACACACACACACACACACACAACCTCCGTCAATCTACATCCATGTCGTTCCATGTAGCCTGTATGTCTGCACCAGAACACACACACACACACACACACACACACACACACACACACACACACACACACACACCACACACACACACACACACACACACACACACACACACACACACACACACAGAGACACCTGCCAAACCACAGTAAGTGACATCACTCACTTTTATATGACCTGCTGAGTCAGCAGCTCTTCATTTCACTCCTGCGTGTGTTCGACCAGTGACCAGTCTGTGATTTCCGTTGCCAGTCCTGCGCTGCATCAATCATTCTTCTCCTCTCTTAGTCTTTTCTGGTCAACCATGGAAGATTGATTTGAAGTACTATATTTGGGCATTTAGCCCAAACATTGAAGGTAACAATATCAGGTTAAAATGAAAAAATGTATACCATTAATTTGTAGGGACAATATAGAAGTTATTGGGGTTGGGAAGGAGTTTAAACAAGCATCTTATTGCGTTCTTCTTGTGTTTTGCTACTTAAGAAGGATCGAGGTTTGACCAAACAGAGACTTAAACAATGGCCTTCTTTTACACTCAGGAAGTAACATGCACTTATTTACAATTAAAGGTTTGAAGAGACTCTTAACCCCAGCAAGACATACACAAATACTCCATTTGTAATTACACAACATTAAAGGAGAGGAAGAAGTCATTTCTGTTTCTACATTGTGTGTGATTGTGTGTACTAAAAAGAGAAAAGGGACAAATACTTTCTTGTTTATCGCTCTCCTTCTTGATGCTGTTTACTCCTTGGACAAAAAGGATTATAGGGCTGGTCTCAATTCTCCGTCTTCATCCCCTTGTTCTTAATTCCATTTAAATGCTTGTCTGAACACGGGCCAGGTCGTCCCTATAGCCTACTTTCCATCTCACTTCATTAACACTGTCGGAGTTCTCCGGTTAAATCCCCCACTGAATAACAAATGATTGGGGTGGTGCTTTAGTGGTTGAAGATGCGTTGCACCCTGTTATGACGTAATGACTTCTGACCTCCGCTGCACGTTCACCTCCTTTGACTCAAGGATGTGCCATGAGGTAATCAACATGTGAGAAGGGTTTGTTTGTGTCTTTGTGTTTTTTTTAAATCACATGAATTAAAGATAAGCCCTGTTTCAGCATGGTTGCATTTGTTAATCTTAAAACACTGTTTTACATTTTAGTTTGACATCGCTTAAGTTTTTGTTAATTTTTCTGTTTGTGGACGTTTGTTTGTCACTGATGTTTCACCACAAGGGTGAACAGGTGAAGATATTTTACAGGAATGTATTTACATTTATGATTTTACAACATGCTTTCGCAAACAAGCATTCTTGAGCATCCAAAATATCAATATCAACTGATTTCAAATAATATTAGAGATGCTGAAGAGAGGAAAAGTACAAGTTAAACTTTCAGTTGGAAATCACAAACTGGTGTGTCTATTTGGATGGAAACAATTTCATCTGCATACATGGAAATTAGATACAGTACATTAAGAAAATAATTGGAAATGGCATTTATGATTTGCATTTAGATGAGCAGATTTTCATTTTGTACTGATATTATGATCAGCCCTTTGGGAAATAATAGTGGAGGTGAGAGAGAGTCAGCAGCGACGTTCAGTGCAACATAAATAACACCTCATTCATTTCATACAAACCCTGTATAGTCAAAGGCTAATATGGCTGTCTTTGCTGCTGTTATTGTTACTTGAAGTGGTTGGAAGGGAATGAGGGTTCATAAGTGAAACCACTACTTCTAGCAAAAGCTAAAATTCCAGTAAATTATTGTGAATAGGGCGATTCTGATGTGTGCTGGAATGGAAGCTGCGATTGAAATATTTGCAGGAAATTCATAAGAAAATCATTGAAATCAATGAATTCTGTTTCCAATAAAAACAAATTCTGTTGTTGTATTTCTTATTTATATCATAATACAAAGTTGTTTGCTGCAGTATATTGTAGTTATTATTGCAGCAACCATAAAAGAACAAAAGACGGAAGGAATGCTTGCTTCAATGTCAAAGTCCCATCACAGAATTCTTCTGACTAACAAACAATACAAACAAATAATTCCCTCGCATGGCAAACGTTGGTAATCCTAGAGTTTAGTGAGCAGGGGGGAAATATCTGCGGGTTGTTAGCTTCAGTAAAACTTGAGTCATCTTTGCAGTCGTCTGAATTCCACCCTGTACAAATACTAATCATGTTCTTGTATCTCTAAGATTAAGAGTTTTAAAGTCCTGTTGGACACGACTTGAGGCTGTACGAATCAATATTTGTTAAGCCAGCTCAAGCTGTGAGAAGTTTTGACTGATCACTGGTTCCTCCTCTCCTCTCCTCTCCTCTCCTCTCCTCTCCTCTCCTCTCCTCTCCTCTCCTCTCCTCTCCTCTCCTCTCCTCTCCTCTCCCTCTCCTCCCGGCAATGCTTGAAATGGACACACACATTCACTACAGCAAAATGAGATAGCCACGTTTTGGGCTGTCCAGACGTGAAAAGTTAAATGTTTGTAAGCGGGAAAGTTACACGCAAGTAAATATCATGTGACACGGGATCATGAGACCAAGGTACCGCAACAGAGGTATTGAGACCAAGTATGTGCAACATTACAATAGTCACAGACTGCCATGCGGGACAATGAGGTTTGAATCCAGGAGGTAACAACATTTTCTTGAGTTCTTTATTTTTTCCACACCTCAACCGTGTTTTAGTCACTAACACCAACCATGTGTTTTTGCAAAAAGTTTAATTTTCCTTCATGCCTAGACAACCCAAAGCGTGGCTATCTCACATTTCTCTGTCGTGGACGGGCTTGTCTATTTCACGCTTTGCCATGATACCGGGTTGCAACTCCTCTCCTCCTTCAGGTTTGCTGCTTCCGTGACCTTTCACCTCTCGCCTGCCTAATGATGTGATCTCTCTTTTTTTTTTTTTTACCTCCCTGGGTTCCATCTCTTCATCTCTCACTCTTGTCTCCCAGGGGATCATGTGAGCGAGGACTCGGAGGGAAGAGGGCAGATTGGTCTGCTCTTTATGGCTGCTTTGTCTCCTTTCACCTTCACCTCTGCCTCCTTCTCTTTCCTCTCCCTCTCCCTCTCCTCCGATCTATCTTCCCACTATCTCTTGGTTACTCCTCTCCTTTTTGCACCCCTCTATCTCCATATACCAAACGGTCCAATCTGAATACACAATGCCTCTCACTTTTTACCCAAATGTGTAGGTTGGGACCCAATGGAGGAGGTTATGTTGGAGGAATACTGATGACAGCAGAGGGAGAGACCTAAACTAGCCACATAAAGGCATCTGGCAGACGGACAATAGAGAAAAGCAAAGCAGTCCGTATTTAATTCCAACACCAAAGAGCCTGAGTGTGATATTGGCTCAGATGCTCCAAAGATGGAGAAGAATAAAATCTATTCTCTCATAATCTAACAGCAATTTTCTTTTACATTCACACGATTCAAAACACCTCATAAATAAGCCTCATAAATGTGAAATTTGTTCTTTGCTCCTCTCTTTTTTGAAGCCACAAATTACAAATTAAAAGCAAAAGAATTTACAGGCATTTCCTTTAACGACCCACCTACATTTGCATCGCAGCGTGATTGCTCCTGATTAAATTGTCTGTGTCAAAGTCACAGCTCCGCCTGGGGGGGGCGGAGTAAACAGCCCTATTAGCTATTAACAAAGCTTTCCCAGATATGAAACCATGCTTGCATTTGGTTCGAAAGCCAGTGGGAGATTATCCAGACTGCAAAATACATGGGCGACTGAGATGCCCTTTGTACCATACAACAGAGGGCATTTCATGGGCAGAGCGCTGATCCCCTTACTAGTGTACAGCTGAGGCAGTGTAATCCCAAATTATTTAACCAGATTACTAGAGCATGAGAAATATTCTGCCTTTGAATTATGCATGGGGGGGGGGGTTTATGTGGTAAGATATGAGTTCCAGTGTCATGTGTGATAATGTCCCCCCCCTCCCTCCCTCTAAAGCATTACTCCGCAGCGGGAGATGGTCTGTAAATGTTATCAGTTTATAGGTGAAGGACAAGGAAGCACCTATAGACGTGAAAGTTTTCATTTCTGTCTGCATGGGGTTTTGTTGTCCCTAAGTGCATGTCTTTCAAACAAGATATTGTCCATTTTTAAAACCTAAACCAAACTCTAACCTCCTGATCTGAGATATAATGTGACATTAAAAATCCCCAAAACAGTGGCTGGAATTGAAAGCCAGAAAAACAAAACAGTTTACTTGGCAAATACAATCCTCACAAACAAAGAATATTTTGGCAATTTTATTGAAAAACAGAGAAATAAAGGCTTTTTGGCAGAGGTCCATTCAACCATGCTCATCTTTGAACCATTACAGGCTGTTTGGCAAAAAGAATGACTCTCTTGCGTGGGACCCAGATGAATTTAACTGTCAAATGAATGTTTCATTTTAAAGAACTGACAATTGTATTTAATTTATTCATAAAAATTAAATCTACTGTATTTAATTTATTCATAAAAATTAAATTGACTGTATTCTGATTCAGTGGCAGACATTTTGAAATGTGGCATCACTCTCACTATGAGATTCTGTTTGTTCCATTATGCTTTGTCTCAAACTTAGTTCAGTGTTTCTTTGCCCCCCTCTATGACAACACACAGCTGCCGACCCCTCGGCATTAGACTGAAATGCTAGTTTTGACGGCTCCAGCTGCGGCCTTGCTGAGCGGACATGGCAGCTCAACACGTACTTTTTCACTGCCTCATCACCCAGGTCCATCGCCGACAAGGAATTACATCACATGTTAGGAGAGTGATCTAAATCCAAAACAAAACTCAAGTCCCACGCAATCTCCTAAAATATCTCTGTACAAACATTCATGTGGAAATATTAGGTCAGGTGCAGGATTGTGAGATTTCATCAAAAGCTCCAGAACTGAAACTGAATGGTGGTGGTTGTTTCAATGTCACCCTTAAATGGAGGTTGGATCCTTTGTCAGAGAAGGTTGAGGCACAACACTTTACCTATTGAACATCTCTGAAGGACTTTTGGAGCCAGCTTTGAGCAACCCTCACTGGTATTGCACTTTAAGGCACTTTCTCATTGGCTTCACGTTTCTGACCTGGAGACTACGTCCAAATTTACATACATGGTCCCTCAATGAAATACTGCACAGCTATCAGATGACAGTTCCGTTTTTACATTTTTTTACTTTGTGACTATGGTCATGAATATGCATTATTTTGAGAAATGTGTGTATATCTTAATGTCACTGTCTTTATGAATAATATGCTCATCAATTTCTTTCTGATTCAGAAATAAGGCTTAAAAATTTGAATAGAACATTGGAAAATACAGTATGTATTGTGTAACAGACACACCTATCAATTAAAGCAAAATGTGAGACCGCTACGCCTGATGGAGTGGGAGTGGGAATAATTCGCATGTAAAAATAGGCACGTCAATATGATGAAGATCATGTGACCGTCATCCCATGACAAAAGACTTGTGACCAAGTACAAAGGCCTATTTTTCACGTTATAAGGAGGTAGGAGGGGTGGTGTAATTTACCGACTGGTATGGGGGACAACGAGGTCCGAAACTAGGTGGTGACAAAGTAAGTTTTTGGTTTTTTTCATGTTTTTCTTCCTAAATTTAACCATGTGGGTTTGCACTTGGTTTTGTTTTCCTGCCCTGCGTGTAATAGACACGTCCGTTCACAAAACTCAAAATGTGTGGTTGTTACGCCTGGTGATATCTAGGCTTGAGAATAACACGTTTTGCTTAATTGGACAGGCGTGTCTAATACACACTTTTCTGTAATACAGAGTTGCTGCATAAATAATTTAAAGTTTATTTGAAGGATATAGCTTTCAATTTCATCAAAATAAAAACGTCCAGGAATCAGTGATGATTCCCCTTTAATGGATTACATTTGACAGTCATCTTCCTCACCATGTCCTTCTTCTGTTGCCATACTGTCTGACGATGCAGCGATGTCCAAATCTCACCCATCGCCTCTCTGCCTGTAGCAGGCACCTGGCCAGCCAACGAACTGACCTCACTCATGGTTTTTGGGTCACAAGCTGTGACAGGAAAGTAGATGACTCTTCTGTCTTGTATCCACTACTGTGCCACACACACACATACATTGATGCTGTGCGGAAAAGACAGAAGATTTGCTGACCACCGGCTCTGTTGCCTTCTTCTGACAGCACTATCTGTCTCGGGCCAGAGAGAGGGTGCAGAAAAGTAGGAGAGAAAGAAAGGGAGACAGACCATAGAAACGGGGATGGAGAGAGAGATGATGAAGGGAAGAACAAAAATGAGACAGACAGAGATAGAGAAAGCAAACCTGGTTAGAGTGGACACAGACAAGGAGAGGCAGAAAGAAAGATAAAGAGACAGAAGAGGAAAGTAATCTTCCTAAAGGTCCGAAGGTCTTCGTCAGACTCACTCACTGTCCTACAGCAAAGATGAATGCAAGATTTAGCTCCAGCTGTGTGTGTAGGGATGAAAGATGAACACAATTTCCGCACTGACCCCAAGGGGTAAAACTCAGAAAGAGTTGAATGTGAGTGTAGAAACACGATGACAGCGTGGTGCTGCAATGGGACTGCCCTGCTGTTCAGTCTCACGTCACACATTCAACGGCAGGCTGCAAACATGTCCTCCCTGTTGTACTCTGTCTCTATTTTGTAAAATTGCTGAGGTAATTCTTTCCGAACGGATGAATTCAGCAACATCTGTCACATTCAGAGTTTTCTCCAATTCTGCATGCTGAGAGCTGAATATGATTTGACACAGGCATGGAGAAGCACCACAAGTATAATTGGAGAGAATGTTTTCATTAGTCACTGTTTATCCCTGTAGAGTAGCCAAAGGATTATTAACACTGTAAAATCCCATTTAATTAATTTTCTTAAAAAAATTAAAAAAAAATCCAAGTTTACACAGTTCAGAAATGCTACATTCTCCGAGTGAATTTAAAAAGTCTACTCTTGATTTGTTAAGACCACAGGTTTAATCATTTCTAATCTGATAGATATCTAATAATCACTCAGTTTCTAACTATGTGTGGACTTCAGCATCTCCTGAGAAGTATGTCTGGCTCTTCAGTTGTTAAATGTTCCATTACTTTCACCAGGAATTTAATTAACTGCATCTGTCTGCCTTTTGGTGCTGGGCAGGTTGTGAACAAGAGATTTATCAGAGGTTTTATGAAGCAGGCGCTGCCTGCCACAACTGAAAACGACACTGATGAAGGTGGTGGGATTCAAAACAGTAAAACATAAAGCTGAAAGATGTTTTTTTTACTGTTATTTTATTTCTTTCCTGTATCTATAAATGTTGCTGTAGCGAAAGAATTTCCCCTTGGGGATTAATAAAGTAACTATCTATCTATCTGTCTATCTATCTAAAAGGCTTTGCAAAGGTCAAGGAAAATGTCGAGTAATAATTATCTGTGTGTTTTAAACTACCGGGGACACAGCCCAGCCCTGTCATCAGTAGAAGATACTGTGTCAGTGTCACATTTTGACTCGCCAAGGCGTAAAAAGTACACGCAAAGTATGACCAGGGTTGAAGAAGAAGGTCATGTGACAGAGGTCAAGAGTACAAGAGTGACAAAGTCTGCAGAGGGAGGCAGGACAGGGGTGGATGGAGTCACCCTATGACTTTAATTTAGGGTACCAGGGTTCGAGAAAGCTTGTGAGAAAGCAACGTGGATTTCTTTAAAGAAGTCTTTTCCTAATGCTAATCAAGCAGCTTTTGTGCTTAACCGTAATGCTGTAGTTTTTCTTCCAAAACCTGTCCTCGTGGTTTTGGGTAGAATCTTCCTTTTCACACAAAGGGAGGCAAAAACGTGACAGTGAAACAATATTCTGTAGTAAACTTGCTGGTATATTACACGCGTTTGGCATTATACCAGGCTGGATGACACCTTTTCACAGTGCAGTGGATTGAGCGTAGTCAACTGATCAATTGCGCATCCTAAAATGATTAATTAGGGCAGCTTTAAATTGGAGAATGCATATTTAACTCTTTCAGAACAAACACATGAATTTCACGTGCGAAACCTTGTGATCACGTGACCACATTTACGTGTGATTGCGCACATCTGAAACGTATTAAATGTATTTTTCCTATGAGAAACGTGGTTTTTGGACATTTTAATGGTGTAGTGTGTGAAGCCCAAGTAGATTCCCATGTGAAAACTTTTCCCCATAATATGTGGCAGCATGTGGTAAACATGTCATACATTTGATCACAAGTGTCCCATGTGGAAAACATGTAAAACTTGTGGGTTTTTTTTCTATCAGCAAAGTAACAACTATAATTATTGGCTGGCTTGAGCTCATGGTTGGCAGTGCAAACAATAAGATTTGAGCATTGTAATTGGATGTCATTTGCAGAAACAGTAAATTTCTCTCAAAGCCCTCAGTGCGTTACACCTTTGTTCCTTTTCTCCTCTCTTCTTAAACCAGTAACAGCTGTTTGATTGCAGTAATTCAGATTGCCAGCAATTTTATGCATCTGGTCTTTTATCCATTGACATATATTTGAGATTTGTTTTCATCATTTTTCAGGCCGTTGCTAGCAGCTGTCTAGCGAGTCTGGGCAGAAAACTTGCTCTGGCTCTTCTGCTCTAATTCATGTCCATTCCTGAGCTCATCTCCACTGCAGGGCTGCGCTGTAGGTGCACAACACACATGGTGTAATCCTCTGGGCTTGATGGATGAATGATGACATAACATACATGTAGTCTTTGTTGTAGTTGTGCATACATAAAACACATTGTGCACAACTCAAACATGAACGACAAACTCAGAGGATGTAACACCAGCTGTGAACCTATTATTTCTTCTGGTTCAGGACACAGACGGCATGATAGAAGGCTGAACAAACTGTCAGCAGTTACAGTACATTTTGTAACAACAATATGTAAATTCATTATCAAATGTGATTTCATTTCAGTAAACACTAAGACTCTAAATTCTGTAGCAATAACTCGTGACTTTCCTTTTGTGGTGTATTTTTCCCTTTCCAACAACAAACACAGTTAATGTGGGAGTGATGCAAAGCCTTATTTTGAACATCTTTCAGCACCTGTGCCAACCTTTTAATGTTTCATTCACACTCTTTTTTTATTGAATAATGTATCAGAGGCAAGAATTCAGTTTTTCCTTCTATATTTATACGGCAGTTTTATTCATTATTCATGTGTTGATTCATGTGTTAAAGTCATTTCATGCACATGAGCCATGCTGAACTGCAGCAAATCAAAACTGAACTCTAGTGGCATTGTACAGCAGTACAGACCTGCCGGTTCCCTTCCACTGCACACACTTTTCATTCAATTCAAATTCTATACCTCATCCTCTCTGACTCTCACTCTGTGTGGTCACCACTGGCTTCACCTATCTCTGCAGATATGACTGTGAATGCAACCCAATTCTGTTTTGTTAAAGATTCTGATTATTCTTGCTAATTGAAAATTCCTCGGCTTTATATTTCAAAGACTATATATGACAATATTGCATTTATGGATTATTTTTTTTTTTTTTTGCATTTAAAAATAAAAATCCCTTTTTAGTGACTCATCTGTTTAACGAGCTTTCTTTGGAGGACGTGGACTGACAATAACCCTTATTAACTGACTTTGAAAATATATTGAAAGTGCCACAGCTTGACACATCTACAAAGTAAGAGTGGATATAATATATAGCTATAGCCAATGGTGCCAATGGTGCCCCCATTTCTCTAATAGCTTATACTGTCTCCCATGGCAACAGAATAAATGGATTCTGAAAAATGAGTCCAGAGGTGCTGGTGTTGTTGTTTACATATATGATGGTATTAGGGATGGCATTTTCTAATACTGATGTTCAAATGAAATTCAAATAGCATATTACATGACTAGTTGACACCATGATGGAATGAAAGAATGCCAATAGAGCAGCGAGATAGCAAGAGAAAATTACAAGTTGTTCGGTACCATATGGTTGCACGGAAGCCAATGCATTTAAATACATGCTCAAGCCATAGAAATTGCACATATTTTCATATTTAAAATCTCACCCAGTGCTCGCCCCAGTCCCACTCTATGGTAGTAAGAAACCCTTAAAGAAAAAAAACTATTTCATCGTGTAATGTGTGAATGTTTTTTCCACGTTATCATTATGTGGCAACATGTGGTAAACATGCGTTATTCATGTGATCACATGTGCCCCATGTGGAAAACAGGGAGCCAACTCAAACTCGTGTTTTTTCGGTAAGGGCAAAAATTTGCAACGACTCAAAACAAAATCTGAGTGCTATTCAGTTTTCAAGATCAGCATGTGAGTAAGATTTCAGAGCAGTTTGGAGTCAGAAGTGACCATATTTGGACGAGCTGGGGAGGAGCAAGCGGTGGATCTGACTCAATCTGATTGGAAACCTGATGACATGATGTCCTGCCTACCTATAGCAGAAACCTGACTGCACCACAGACCTGTCAATCAAACAGAAGCCCCCCCCCCCCCCCCCCCAAAAAAAAAAAGGCTTTTTGAGGCTTAATATCTAATTAATGACAGGATTATTTTCAGATGGACCACCAGAAAACTAAGAAGGAGGGACTTTAGTGAATAACACTAGAATGAGTTGTAAACATTATTTTTGTGACTGCATTTTATGAGAGAAGTTGAATAGGAATCTAGGAAGCTGGAGGATTTTTGGAGACAGCCCCTAGTGGCCCTCAGAGGTATTACCGTTTATGGCACTTCCTTATTGGCCTCATCTTTCAGACACAAGCTACGTCCACTTTTAAATACAGTCTATCTCTCCAATCTAGTTCTTAATACATCCATCATCTATACTCTAACTAGCACTAAAGCTCAAGGTAAATGTAATTTGTATGATCAATGCAATAACCAATGTGTAAGCTTTAAACACCAAGATCAACCAAAGACAAGAACATCGCACAAATAAACATCAACTAAAAATCGAAACAAATTAAAAAAAAAGTGTAGAAATAGTAAAAAAAAATAACAAGTTGTAGTTTTATGCAAAGTTACATAGCAGGACTGTTTCTTGGTTGTCAAAGTTGTCTAAAAGCCACAAAACGTCCCAGAACGTGAACTATTCTTTTAAAAAAAATTTTTTTTATCAAACTTTTAATCCCTGACTTTCTGAATCTCCGTTAAAGCAATCACTTTAACGGATGTAAAAAAAATAAAAAATAAAAAATAAAAAAAAACGTGACTCAACGTGACTCAGCCGTTTCTGCAGGTGTGACTTCCCTTCGCTAACAACTAGACAGTGTTCATCTACCGACAACTTTAACCGCGGGGCGCCGTCGCGAGTTATCCCGCCCATCAAGCGTCACCGATTCAAATTGCAGCCGAGGCAAAGAGGAGAGAGAGAAAGCGGCGAGGCACGGCTGATCACGCTCACACACTCCCGAGCAGAGGTACGGAGAGGAGCGCGGAGCGAGCGAGAGGCTGGAGATCCTTCAGTGGGGTTTTTTTTTTTCACTTGCGTGAACACAACCGTAGACCCCGTCCCCCCCCCGTCCCCCGTCCTCCCCCCGCCGGATCTAACGATGTGGACGGAAGTCGGAAAGCTCGTGCTGTTACATTTGTTACTCATGGAGCTCCACTGCGCTAAAGGTAAGACACTTGTCTCGCCGAGCGGCTGGATCTGCGTGGCAGCGGCGGACGCGGTATCACTCTTGGGGAGGGGAGGGGAGGGGAGGGAGGGGGGTCGTTGCCAAATGAAAGGACTTCTCGGTGTTCGCCTTTTCAGAAGTGCAGCGCCAGATGCGCTTCTCAAAGACTTCTGTCATGACACGCGTGCTCACCACACGGACCGCCACTTTTTTTTTTTTTTTTTTTTTTTTTTTTTTTTGTCCGCCCGCACTCTTGAACGCTATCACAGGTGACGTGAGGTGACAATACCGGGAAGAAAAGGATCGCACACGCGGTAGACAGACAGACAGAGAGAGAGAAAGGCTGTCTGTCGGTGATGCGATCACAACGTGTGGGCTGCGTTTCATGTTGTTGCAGCTGCAGCTAAATACATTCGCCCCCAAACACGTTTTTTTTTTTTTAGTGTTAAAGTGGCAGCGGGACACTGGTGGCAATCAGTCAGTCAGTCAGTGTCGCACTGTAGGTAGTAGCGTTTGGAGACATAAACAACAGGCAAAGCCCATCAGGACGGACCAGGCAAAAAAAAAAAAAAAAAGTGTATGTCACATTTCAACAGTGTTGAATGTGAGTAAAACACATGAATTAACCGGTGATTACAGCAGCAGGCCTTCCTGATGGATAATTTAGAGCAACTGTAGCAATTTCCTCCTTTTTTTAAAAAAAAAAAAACCCCATTGATACTCAGAAATAATTGTGTTTCTCAGACAGTCTATAACCTCCCAAACTTAGAGAAGTAATTTGACTTTATTTTTAAAGTGCATTTTCAGAGTGTATTTATTTATTTATTTATTTTTTTACTCTGATATTCACCTTCTTTTAATGTCCACATTCCAATCTCTACACAGACTGAATAAGTCACTGACCGTTTGTTATTCCCTTTAAAAACCCAGGAACTCATACAGAGTCGGAGTGTGAAACCGGGCAGTTTCAGTGCAAGAACGGACGGTGCATCCCGACCCTGTGGAGGTGTGATGATGATGATGATTGCTCTGACAGCAGCGATGAGGAGAGCTGTCGTAAGTACCCCACAGTGTGTTATACATTGGCTTGATGCCTTTTCGCTTGTATGTTACAAACGGGTGTCTCAATCAGAGACGAGGACTCCCCAAACACTAAGTTGACTCATGTTCAACAGCATTATGCACACAGCTATTTGATATGAGCGCTTGCTGATTATATCCACATTGTAAGTTTCGAATAAGTGGAAGTTGTACCAAGAATAAGCTCCTTATCATTTTTGCTTGGGGCCCCTCCAGAATCTCCTTTTCAGTTGTTAGTCTACAGAGGTGAGTGCAGAATGCTGATCCCGGATCAAAGTCACATGGCCACAGGAATTTCTCTAATTTCTTCCGAAACAAACCGCTGACATAAGCAGAGCTGTGGTCTTTTTGACGTTATTATTTTTTTTATTACCCTGAGCGTCCTATGACTGTGTAGATATGGTCAGTCCTGTTATCAGTGAGGCAGTTCCCCCCTGCCAGCCTGTCTCATCATTCTTCACATACACAGTTTTAATGGCTGCACAAATTGTGTCATATCTGAAATTGGGTGATACCATTGCTGTGTGTCATGACATCTAAATGCTGAGTAGTGCAGGCTGTTCTAATGGAAATTCTGTGTCTCTTAGATATGGCTGAGCACAAATTGGCTGCTTTTCTGGTCTCCGGGGTGCCTCCACTTCTCTGGGCAGGTTGCTTGTAATTGGAGTTTATAATACAGAATTGCATATATAATATAATCAGATATTGTATTATGTGTTTCAGGAAAGTGTGAAAAAAGATCGGTAGTGTCTGTTCCTTTCAGGAAATTGCACGGACAACCAGCCGAGTAATCATCGCTTATAAATTTGTCATGGTACTAATTGCCTGAATGGTTATATTAGTGGCCAATTGATTCATCACTTATCTTACCAAACACACGAGTATATCATCTCGCACGCCTTCCGTGGTGGTTGCCGCTGAATATCCTGGGAGTTCCCTCGCGTGAATGCCGTGACATTTCAAAGCGCGTCTCATTGACTGCAGAGAATGATTGGGATTATTGGACATTTAGTGGGCAATACATGATGGAAGTGGAATTAGATTTTAATGAGGTCCCCTTCACTCTAACAGGTGTGGTTTGCTGTGTTGTTTGGTAGAAGCGATGCTATAAGAGGATGTGATAATAGCACTTAAGCCAGAAGGTGACAGACTGCTCTTTTAAACAAGCCATTTCGTCTGTGGCAGAAATGTACTCGGCTTCTTTCTTCTCTCCTCCTTCCCTTTTCTACATATCCTGTAAGATTCAGATGTGGGTCTGCTTTCCTCCTGGGTTCTCTGTCACTCTCTCGATCTCTTCTCCTGCTCAGTCTGTGCTTTTATCGACTCCCCCCCCCCCCTCGCTGTGCCTTATACTCTCTCCCATCCTTTGCTCCCTCTCTCCCTTCCTACCCGCTTTGCACTCTCTATTCTTTGAGAGCTTCAACCCTCAGCCTGTGCTGAAAGTTGGGTGCTTCTTTCTAAAAAAGCTCCCTCACTTCCTCAGCATTGTAGCGCCCACTGAGCCTCCCCCCATTTTAAAATCTCTTGTGGGCACCTTGGCAGTGCGAATGCCAAAGAGGCTATGCCCACTCGTCTTACGCCCACAAAGAGCATCAGCTGACAGGTTGGTTGGAGATAAATCCAACAGCGTGACTCTGGTTGCTGGAGTGATGCTCAGTGGCTGGCAACAGGCCAACACCTTGGAACAGATGCCAGCACTGCCACTGTGCCCCCTCCCTTAAACCAAACATCACCAGCACAGCTCTGCGGAGAGGGGGGAGGAGGAGGAGAAAAGATGGGACAGATTGATTGAGAGGAACAGGATGATGTAGAACAGAGATGATGAGGGAAACAGGAGGAAGTAATTTTGGAGAACGGGTGGTGGTGGTGGTGGTGGTGGTGGGGGGGGGGGGCAAAGCACAGAGAGGAGCTATCACGTAATTGTGAGACGAATGAGGGTGAGGTTGGTCCAGCGAAGCCAACAAACAAGTTTGATGAAGGCATCGTCAGCTAAATGTGCTGGGGAAGATTTTTCCCAGCACGCATCGGATGGCGGTACCACTTCCTTGGCTGTGACTCGGTCTTTGCTTCTGATTTTGAAACTGAATTTTAATGACACCTGTGATGGGAAAGAATGTCTTTAGATCTATAGATATCTATCTCTAGCGTCACATCTAACTTGATCAAAATACACGTAGTACATCTGTGTGTCATATTTATTTCATGAGTTCGCTCACATGTGATGTAGTTACAGATTGTAGAGGCTATTGGTAGATTGTGAGCTGATTGGTTGGTTAAATTGGGTCAAAATTGAATTTCATTGGTTGTTATTCTTATCTGTGTAGTTTCATAGTATGAGATGTTGACACTATATTCCCTGAGTAAGTTTAGGACATTTAAGCGTTCTAAAACGTCAGTATTTTGATGAGTTTGGTGTATTGTTCAGCCCCACACCTTAGGCTATGTTCAGACTGCATTCAAATCTGATTTTTTTTTCTTAAATCTAATTTTTAGGATAGACTGACCGTACTGTTATTTGCAAGTTAACAGATCGGATTTGGTGTGTCCAGACATCACCGATCTATCTGCATGGGTCGCTGTGGTAGCGTCGTAGGCGCGGCTACGCTGGTGACACGGCTTGCCAACACGGAAGCTGATGGCAGCAAGGAAGTGGCAGCAGAAAGTCTATTTCAGCTTCAGTCCGTGGAGTGTAGTTATCGTTGTCCAAAACTAACGTCACTGTGTGTGGCGTGTTGCGAGGGACAAGAGAAATCTGATTGGAATCGCATTTCAAACCACCTCTAAATGTGATTTGGATCTGGATTACATGCAATTCTTGTGTTTTTTTTTTGTGTGTTTTTTTTTTTTGCTGTTAATACTCGTACATAGAATCTGGATAGGAAAAAAAAAATTGATTTCTGAACATGGCCTTAATAACCTGCAGAATTTGGTTTCTAAACAGATTTGAAGTAGGAAATACAGATATAGAGCATCTTTAAACAAGGCGTTGCAGACACAAAATTGAGCGGCACTCAATTTTGTGTCTGCAGCGCCTTGTTTAAACACTTGTTGCGGAAACTTTGGACTTTTAAATATGTTAGAACATAGTAGAACTCAACAAATGCAAAAAAAAAAATCACTCATCACTTTACACACACACACACACACACACACACACACACACACACACACACACACACACACACACACACACACACATGCAGGTCTCTCACAGCAGGGATTACCCTTATAGTATCCACCCTCCAGCAGCTGTATTAGGATAAATCGTGCTAGATTGGGTTGTCTTTTGTGCCCGTCTCTCTGTTCCTCTTCCTCCTCCTGCTCCTCTCCTCTCCTTCATTCTCAACATGCCTCTTGGTAGATTCCACTCTTGTTGCCCTGGGAGACAGTAAAGTGGTGATGGTGGTTGGGTTTTTGTGCATGTGTGTGCTTTCTTTGTAGTGAACACAACACTCCTGCACACGTGTGTGCGTGCGCGCACACGAGCAACTGTCCATTCCCACATGTCTGTATGACCTATATTTTGATTGTGGAATATACAGGGGAAAAAAAAGGCCTTATCATTTTTACAGCGGATTTAAGTGGATTTAAACATGGCCTAATCCAAAGTGCCACTGTAAAATCATCGCCTATCTGAAGCTCGTGTTAGCTTTCAATTGTTCTCCCTTCTCTGGCAAAGCTGTAGAGTCTTCTCCTCCAAATGGCCTTGGTCACACTGCACTGTAAAAACATGATCCGTCAGGTTTTATGAGCAAAAATGTTACTGAAGAAAATGCTGACAACATTATTAATCGTTTATCCATCGTTGAAGGTATATTTAAAAAAACAAAAAAACAAAACATGTCTGATATTTGCTGGTCACATGAAGTTTTGAATCACCGGTTAGATCAAACTAGCACTATTTCAAAAAATGTTGACACCATATATATATATATATATATATAAGCGTTAGTTGCAGCCCTACTGATGATTCACACGTTCAGTTCAAACGATTGGAACAAATTCTGAATCCTAAACCCTCATTGAACCCTGAAAACCTGGTGTCTTCAAAACACCTACAAGCAGGGGAATAGAAACAGAATACATGAGAAAGTTTCTGTTGAACTCAATGCGTGTGTGTGTGTGTGTGTGTGTGTGTGTGTGTGTGTGTGTGTGTGTGTGTGTGTGTGTGTGTGTGTGTGTGTGTGTGTTCGTATGTCACAGCAGGACAATGAGTCTTAGCAGGTCTGAGGAGGGAGCGTCTCCTCTGCAGTCTGAGACCAGCTTCCCATAGAGGAGACATCACAACACATTTCACGCTGCTGCTGCGGGTGTGTGTGAGATCAGCCTGTCTCACACACACACACACACACACACACACACACACACACACACACACACACACACACACACACACACACACACACACACACACACTGTAATAAGAAACTGCAGAGAGGTGCTTCAGGCATAAAAGGCATTGTAGTGATTGGCTCACAAAAACACATTCTAGTCACCTGCTGACACACACACACACACACACACACACACACACACACACACACACACACACACACACACACACACACACATACACACACACACACTGCTTTCTCTCACAGCTGGGGTCAGTCTTTTAATGGGAATATGAGTTAAAGGGAACCAGTGGCTTAATAAATTACACACAAACACACACAAGCATAGATTATAACAAGAGTAATGCACTGCATCTAAAAGGACAAAGCACACAGATTTAAAATCTGGGTTAACACCAACACTGAAAACATTTATAGTGTAGTTTCAAAGCAGGTGTATTTTCAGTTTTGCTGTTTACTCTTAGGGCTACCCACAATCCATTGACAAACACACATGGGGTCTCTGACACCCCACTTCATCATTCGTTTCTGTATTGGATTAAGGGAATAGTGTGCGTGTGCGTGTGTGTGTGTGTGTGTGTGTGTGTGTGTGTGTGTGTGTGTGTGTGTGTGTGTGTGTGTGTGCGTATGCGTATGCGTGTGCGTGTGAGGGGTGTACAGCTGTAGTGCTTCAGTCTCCAGAGAAAGACCCCCTGCTGTGCTCTGACTACTGAGGCACTGTGGGACTCTCATTTGTGTGTGTGTGTGTGTGTGTGTGTGTGTGTGTGTGGGGATTGGGGGTGGGAGGGGCGGGGGGGGTGGGGGGGTAATGGCACTTCACAAACAGATGACTGCATACAGGACATGTATGTCACTGAAAAACAAGCAGTCTTTGGGAAAATGGTTAGTTGGCAAACATTTTTGTGAAAGAATAATTTTACTATTTATCACAACTTTTCATAAATTTGAACATCACTGCTTTTCTATTCTAGTTTTCGAATGTATGGAGGCTTTATAATTGTTGAGAGTGCTGAGAGCATACCAGCATTGACCACCAAATATCGTAAATTTGTGCTGCAAAGTTCTACCAACGTCGCCATCGTTGGAACTACTTCCAATGTAATCACAGCTAAACACCCTAACTGACCGCTGATTGGTCGACCCATTAGTGGCTGAGCAAACCTTAACGTGACCGGGGTTTCCAGACTATAATCACAGCGTAAACTGAATCTGTGAACAACAGCCAGCCGAGTCCTCTGTAGGAAATTCATACTTGAATACATTCAAACAACTTCAATGCTTCGTGTTGATAAAACTTTTAGTAAAATGTAATATTAAATACACATCTGGCTCCCTATATTTCATTATGCTAGTCCCCTTGTCCGTCTGTTGACACAGTAAAGGGCACAGTAAGAACACTCACTGGCCAATCCTCTAAACAACATGTATTCCTTATAGACTGAATATTAAACATAATCAAGTAGATAAGTTGTCACATGCAGCATTGCTACCATGACAGATGACGAGCCCCAAAATGTGCCAGGGCATCACCTCTATCAGACACTGTATCATGCTCTACAAGCTAACAATACCTGGAGTGCTGAATAGGTGTTGGGTGCAGTGGTGCAAAACAGCAGCAGGGTAATTTTAGCTGAGGTCACTGCTGGTCCTTAGGCATTTGCTCTCTCTTGCTTTCCCTCTTTGTCCATCTGTGAGTCGGTGTCTGCTGCTAATTTTTGGCCTCTTTCGACCCTCCACGTCCTCGTTATCTCCCTCTCTCTCTGTCTTTCTTTCACAGTTTGAAATCATGACATTGTGTGGACAGGAAGGGCAGGAGTATGAATTACAGCCTACAAGGGAACTTACAAGACTGTGCTGTGGCTGTGTGTGTGTGTGTGTGTGGGGGGGGGAGCGAAATTGAAACTGCGCTGTCCATCTCCATACGTCTAATCTAATTAGTGAGTGTCTCCGTGGATGAGGATCTGCGCTGTCAGAAGTGTGTGTCAGAGAAAGCTGAGATGGGAAGAGCTTGTGAGTTTGCCTCTAGAGTTTAAGTTGGGTGGATACACAAAAAAAGATAGTTGAATTTCTTGTTCTTTCTATTTATGTTGGTCCATCTCCCTATTGCTTCTCCCCAAAAAAGGCAGCAGATGAAGATTTTTTTTTTTTTTTCTGCTTTTGGATTTCCTTCTTGGATTTAACTTTCTATCCCCAAGTAATGGATTAGTTTCTGGTGGAAATTAAAACATGTAAAAACAGAAGGACATAATGAAACTGGGGGAGCATGATAAGATTTCTAAAATATGAATATAGCTCATGGTTTTGGTTTTAAGACTCGCAACTTTGCTGTTTTGGTTCAGCTCTCATTTTCACACTCGGCAGCACCGTTAACCACGACACTGCTCGCTGATTGGTCCGCCCTTCAGAGTGGCTGTGCAGACGTTAATACAAGCCGCGTTCCCCCAAATGTATTCACAGCGAAGAAAACTGAAGCTGCGAACGATAGTCGGTGACGCCAGGCTAGGCTGTTAAAGAACCAAATAATTCCCTCAAGAGGTGGTGGAGCCCAAAAAAAAAAGAGTTAAAAGGAGAGTGAACATTCATGTGTTAATATTTTAAATGTATAAAACCTATGTTCTAGGATAGTTGGGGACCCTCAGAAAGCCTGCTTATTTGCTTTTTAAATGACTTTTGACCAACCCTCGACACAAGCTGCCTGGAAAACCAATTTTTAAAGCTTTGGAAGTTTGAATGTGTGGTTCTTTATCAGTCGGTGGCTGTTTCTTAAAATAAAAGAGAACGTTGGAGAATATCGTCCGAACTACTGGAGAAGACTGAATTTCACGCCCGTACTCACTTCCACTTTTTAACAACCACAAAAGCAACAAGATTGCAGTTGACAGACGTCAGAGCCTCAGATGCCCTCCTGGTGTTGCAGACAGTCAAGGTGTTTTTCTTCTTTTTTTAATGTAGCTGTGTTCACAGCCTCTGATTTCACCTGAGGAACAATGAGAATGACCTTGAACATAACATAACTGCTTCGGGCCCTATGATGCATTTAAGTTAAGCAATTATTCTAGGTGAAACAAAAAAACCAGAACGACATCTGTGAACAGGAGAGGAAGACGTGAGTTAGCGGGAGGAAGACTTTGTTTACTAAAGAAAGGGAGAGAGTTGTCTGAAAAGTGACTTTATATCAGTGGTTTGTTAATTCTCGTCATTATCTCTCTTCCTCTCTGTATGCAGTACCCCCACTCCCTTTTGTCTATTCTGTCCGTTTTCCACAGATTACCTGGTTTTGTTTGTCTGCTCTGCTGCAAAGTCACTTATTGTTCAAAGTCAGACTCCGATAACACTACAATCCTATTTCCCCTCCATGTGGATGTGTGTATATTTAGCTGTGTGTTGGCTGGGTTGTGCCATTATTAGGCCCCCCTCCCCAACCCAGCCGTGTCTGACAGGGTATCATGGCATTAATCCCCAACTCAGATTAACCGAATATCTTCATGTGCTTCCATTTTATTATTTACATTTGCTGTAATCCTGTTTTTCACCTTGTGCTCCGTTGCCTCGTACATGCAGTCAGCGAGCGGCGTATGAAATGACAAATAAGAACGCTGATGAATAAAACATGGCTTCTAATACCAGTCTGCTGGGCTGACACCGAGATAGGGCCCTTGAGTGCAGCATGTCAAAAGTTTTCATGGGGAGTTTTTGCACGGAAGTAACTAAGTGAAGGAAAGAGAGTTCAGTCTGACTGATGAATTCTCTTACACTGACTTCTATCTTCCTGTCTTTCTCTCTTCTGTTTAATTTCTTTCTTTACACTTTAATTTTCATCTTCATTTGGCTTCGATCTGTTGCCTACTATTTTCTAATGTCTACCATTTCTTCTTCCCTCTCTTCCTCCCTCTCCTCTCTCTGTCTAAAACTGGCGAACAAACTTTGTCTACGACCGCTAAACAAACTGCTGATTTGTTCCGTTTGATTTATCACATCCTTTCCCTTGTCTCTTGTCAAGTAAAACAGGACATTTTCCACACACCGTGGTGTTGAAACAGCAAATCAGTTTGGTTAAAGTCAGAGTTGTTGATGTAGCAATTTCGGTGCGTGCACCTGTGTTTGTGCGTGATGGTTAGAACTGTGTCTTTGTCTGTGAAACTAGATTTTCTGCCCCAAAACCTGCAGGCAGGAAGCAGATGGAAACAGGCTTTGAAGGTGTCAAAAAAAAGAAAAAGGTCTCTGGAAGTGGATAATAAATCAGATCTCGGCCTTATATCGCAACTGTGCCATTGGGGAGCAGAAAACGCCAACTGACACAGACGCTAAAAATACATCTAATGATAATATAAGACGATGAAATGAAGTGTGTTTATTAATCTAAATGTAAGAATTACAGCCAGTTTTCGAAAATAAAAAGCATAATGGTTATAAAAGAGGAATGATTTTCAATGTTTTGAGATCTTTGCAGAGTGAAATATCTGTGTTATTCTTAACAAAGCTGAAACGGATTTCCAGCCTGATTTGAGTTGATGTTCTTTTTCCATTACACGTTTGATGTAGATTTTATTCCGTATATCATTTTGATATAGCTCCCCAAATGTCATACCAAATCTACTAGACATAAGTACTGAACACATGTTTACTTAAGATCCAGTTGCAGAGCACATGGTGGAGTTTTAAACTGGATTACAAATACTACAGTTGGCCCAACTCTGCATGTTAGGAAAGTTCTACATTTTGGGTTTGGCAAAAGAATTATCACCAACATTTTTAATCATCGATTAGTTGTTTGAATTATTCAAGATGAAAACAAATAAACTGCTTGAGATGCAGGCTTATTGTAGGTATTTTGTACTTTTTGCTTTTATCTGCAATAGTAAATATAATATCTTTACATTTTAAACTTGCCTGACTAAACACGCAATTTGAAGACAAAGTCAAATTAATTACTTAATTAAGCACTGAAATAATTGATAAATAGTTTTGACTGGCAAATGACAAATGATGGCTTGCTTTTGCCAGTAAACCAGAAATAGAGTACTAAATACACTATTCCACAGTTGACGATGCATTATAACTACTGATCAATAATCAAAACCACCTGAACTTCAGAGAGGAGGTAACCACCAAAAAAAAGGAACTTTAACATTAAAAACTTGAGGAAAAAGTTCAGACTTAGAGCGGGTTGTCTCTCTCTCACTCTCTCTCTGGTTGTCATCCTCCCTCCATCTCGCTTTTGAATGAAGCTATTTATGTAGATTACACACACACACACACACACACACACACACACACACACACACACACACACACACACACACACACACACACAACGTATCTCCTTCCTACACATGCCTCGCCAGCTCCTAAGCCTGGGAACGGGTCTTTTTTTTTTTTTTTTTTACCTTGAGGGGATTTTGCTTGTCATTTGTTGCAGGATGTTGGGGTGAGGTGGTGGAGGGTGGAGACTCTCTTTGATGATATAGCTGCTGCTCAGTAATACTGGTTATCAGGGAAAAAAACACAAAATGTGTGTGGTGCAACACAAAATCTTACACGCACACACACACAGACAGACACCGTGTTTTGGGGGCTACACACTTTATTCGTGCAACACTTTTACCTGCAGCATGCTTCATTATCACGCTGCAATGCCACTGTGTCAACATGAAGGGGCTGAGGAGAGATTAAAAGGTGAGGAAAAAGTAAAGGGATCAACAGCAAGGACCACAATTTTCTCTGCTGATTGAGGAGAAACATTTCTTTCTTTTTTTTTTTTCTTTTTTTTTTAAACTCCTTTTCTGATCATCTGCTTAAAAAAAAAATCTGATAAAACATTCCCTTCCCTTGGAGTTTCGATGTGGGGATTATTAGAAGTGTGTTTGAAGTTAAAAAAAAAAAAAAAGCTGATATTCTGTGGCATCAGGAGTCTCTTAGGATGTATTGACTTGCAAACTGCACTTGAGCTATTTGAGATGTTGGCTGCTTTTCAAAGAATTCAACTCACAGTTTAAAGTTGCTGTGTTATCAGTGGAGGAGCCAAATGCAGAGAGGGAGAGAGCAGACCCAAGTGGAAGAAATCCTTCTGTATTTGTCAAATTTGTTGTACAGTATTGATGCTTTGGATGAGATCCCCTATGCTTCCCGTCTTTCTTCTTTCCTGGAATGTGTTCACAGTGTGTTTAACCAGTGACAACTCTCTCCCACTCTCAGTGCCCCTCCACCTTTCTCTCCACCCCCACCCGCTATTATGTATCACTGGAAGCAGTGCCAGAATGTTTGGAAGCAGGGTGACACCTTCTCAATGGAGCCAGAGAGCCCCCCCCCCCCCCCCCCCCTCACACACACACACACACACACACACACACACACACACACACACACACACACACACACAGTCACACACACTAAAAAGATGCATTGACAACTGTTTTTGTGTCTGTGTGTGCGTGTGCAAGCATAATGAATAGTGTTGTGACCCTGCATGTAACATCTGCATTATCCTTTTGGATTCAATACCCATCCCACGAAGTCTACTACTCCTATCTGTTTGTTTTTTTTTTTTTTCACAGAGCTCCTCCTGTTTTCATTAGCTTTTAAATCGGTGACCTGATTTACATAAGCATCTGTTTACATATATTTTCCAGGAGCAAAAGTGAGTCCTGAGGCCTTTTTGTTGGTCCGCTCCTGTTGTTGACAATGTTTGTTTGTTTGTTTGTTTGTTTGGGGGGTGGGGGGGGGGGGGTCTCGGAGGCTTAGTAAGATTTAAAACGGGCAGTAAGATGATCCTTCCGAACGAATTACACTGGGTTGTTGGAGGAAAAACAGAGGCTATTTACATGCACACATGCAAATAGCCTCACCAGCACAAAGCAGGTCTGCATGTCCTGGTATGTACCTACTCTGCTCTCTGTGTCTTATCCCCTCTATTTCTTTGTCTTTCTCACGCACACTCACACTCACACTCACGCACTCCTACTTCAGCTTCTTGGCTGCCATAGCAAGACTGAATACTGTGACCTTTTCTTTGACATACTCAGTACAGAATAACCGGCTTTGTATGAAAGTGATTTTCCTTTTGTTTGGTTTCAGAGTTTTTCGGTGCTGCTTGATGTCGGCCACGTGGTCCCGGTTTGCTAATGCTGTGCTCTTGCTAGTAATATTGATTCATACCATACCTGCGCGTTTGATGTCTTTTGATGTTTTAACGTTCGTTTGATGTGTTGCATCACTTCAGAAAAGTTTTTTTTGTTGTTTTTGTTTGTTTGTTTGTTTGTGGAGTTTAAGTGCGGTCACTGTCTGAGGAGAGACTCTCTTTATCCACATGCTTCTTCTCTACTGGGCTCCATTATTGTCTTGTCAGTGGCATCCCAGTCTTCATCTCATGGCTGTCTGCCTGTAGGGGAGACACTGCTTTATCCCTCCCAGTAACTTAAAGGCCCTATAAGCTAAATATATACTTGATAAAAAAATAAATAAAAATACACAGAGTAGAACAGCAGCAACACGCACTCGGCGCTTAATTTGTAAATAAACGCAATTGTCGCTCGGACAACGTTAAAAGTAACGTAAGATTTATAAATAGAAATTTGAGTTGTGGTGAGTGATTAAACGTGACAAGCTGTGTTTGGTCAGGATGGTGAAACACTAACCGTCTCGCCATAAAAGCAACCACGGCGGCCAAATGAGTCTGTTCAGCTGGAAATGCTGGTGAAGGGGTAACTCCCTTGCTGCCGTGGCCCATCTGCAAGTTTTCATGCCTTGTTGCCTGTGAATTTCCACTCTGCAGTGCCCGCTGTGCTCAGGTGCAACCACCACTAAATCCCACAAACGCATTTTAAAAAGCCAACATTTAATCCCCACAAGTAAACATCCAAAAGAAATCACTCAAGCTAAATTGCAAGTACCTTCAGACGTGACAGAGCAGGGAGCGGATCTGCGATGCGTGTTGATACGGCCTCCGAGGTGACCTCAGAAAGTTTCGCGACTCGGAGAAAACACCGCTTTGATACGTTCGTTTCAGGAGACTCATTGACCTTTGCCTCAGTTACCGAGTTATGGTTTTTAAATTTCTCTTGTTTGAATATTTGCCTTCCCCCGCCACGGCGTAAACCGTTCCGTTGAATACATCTTCCGTCTCTTCAAATTCTCAACAAAGGAAACTTCAAATTGAATTCAGACAGACGGGGAACGTCTTCGGTCGTCTCTTTCCCTTTGAACCCCAAGTTTTCAAAATGAGTGTGAGTAAACTGGAACGCGTAAACCCAACTTCTGGACATATTTTATTGAACAATGCCACATGTGCGAAGCAGACCCTCCGCAACACGCACACGTTCCACTCTGCTCGGAGGAGACCCAGTGACCCAGTTGTGACAGAAGGCGGTAGTTAAGTATAATTGGCACATGGTGTTGCTCCTGTGATGTTTTTTTTTTTTTTTTTTTTTTTTTTGTGTGCCTTTATTGGCTTCATTCCACCTCTTTTGGCAAAGACAAGGCAGCTTTGGTCCAATTTTGGATGTGTGGTGGTGCTTTCATAAATGATCAGACAGCTTAATTAAACCCTGACACCATCCAGATGAACTTCCTTTATGATTTATACCTACGCTTTCCATTTTGAAGGGGAACTTCACGCTACTCGGCAGTGCTGGCTGTTGATTAGTCAACCGTTGTGGAAATATACTTCAACTACAAAACTATATTGTCTTCAAATCTTACTTACCTTGTCATCAAAAGGACTTCAGACTCTAAACATATTTTTTTGGTTGTGGACTTCCCAACAAAAGGCGATGGAGATTTCTTTACGTAAAAGTACTGATTGTGTAAAAAAAAAAGACATGAGTTGACAGGGAGTCACAGTCAAAGCAGGCAGCATGTTATTTTCTAATATGCACACAAATCTGACCTTTTCCTCTCACATTTCTTTCTTTTTCAGAGTTCAAAGGCTTTTTCACTTCAGAGGTTACTTAGACAGGAGCTGTTTGTAATTTGATGGCACTGAGCAGCAAAGAAGGAACATGAAGGCAACATAAGAGGTGTCACAAAACGGCTTTGGATATTTGCCTCATTCAAAAGGGGGGATACTGCATAAAGTAGTATTAATAAACAGCATTAGCATGCATTCTGCCACAGTAAGTCCAAAATAATTAATGTCCATTTCAAACCTCCTTCCAAAGTAATTTTTCAAGCACTTTTCTTGTCTTTTCACTTTACTCTGCAGGAGTTCAAATCTCACTGTAAATGCTGAATAATCAGTCATTTATTGCAATTTTACTTTTAGTTCTGCCAGCGAGAGACAGTTTCAGGTTACCTTCTCTAATTAAGACCCCTCACAGCTTCCCTGATTAATTCTCTTCAGGAAGTCAGGAATATTGAAATCCCACAATGTCATCCTGACAAAAGCCCCCAGACCTCATTTGTTAATAATTCAATTTATTAGATGCCAGAAAATGATTTTACCCTTCAGCATTGTTTTTGCAATGTAAAGAAACATAGAGCGGCTGCTTGTGCCGTGTGTGTGCGCGTGTGTGCGCGTGTGTGCGCGTGTGTGCGTGTGTGTGCGTGTGTGTGTGTGTGTGTGTGTGTGTGTTCACTTCAAAGAGCTTCAGAATGTTTTCATCTGAGTGCACTGCAGACGCATTGATCCATTTCTAATCAAGCGACTCGCACCTTGCACCTGTTAAAGAATCCAGAGGGAAGACAACATTTTTTTTTTTTTTCCACGCTTCAAACTTGAAAGGCTGAGCTGAGTAAAAATAAAGTCATATGAGAGAAGTATAACAAAGGTTGAAAAAGAGGAAACACTGGGAAAAACAAGTGTACGTACTTAAGGTATTCGTGAAGTGAAAAAATTAGTGCGGAAGGAGGAGACGCCTATAAAAAAATATCGGCTTCAAGATGAGAAGATGGATGTTTAGGTTGTTGTTTTTTGTACCCTGGAAACCAAAATGCAATCATTACTAGTGCATCTCTTCATGCCTCAGTTTGCTTTACTGTTCTATTTTTGTGGAGGAGTTCTGTATATGGCTGCTGCAAGTAAATATTGTTTTTGGTTATCAGTTCCTCTGTAAATTGTTTGTAGGACTAATTGGTTAGTTTTTTTAAATGCTAGAAAAAAAAGTTGAAAATTTACTGTAGGTTAGCCCATGCTAATGTCTTAAAAAAGGGTTGTTTTATACAACAAACACTTGAAAACATAAGGATTGTATACAATGTTGTGAAATGGATATGAACCGGACTTCGGAGCCTTTTTTTTCTTAAATTTTCAGTTGATTATTACGTTATCAGCTCTAGTTCTGCATCTGTCTTGGCATAAAAAGAAAAGTGCGCACTTTTTATTGTTCATCTGTATTTTTTTTTTATAGGCGAGGTGTTTTCATCGTTTAGAAGATCTAAAACTGCAACTGGCAGTACTCTGTCGTGTTAATTGGAGGAGGCTGTTGTTGGCCGATGGCAGTCATAAAAAGCTATCTCGAGGTCAGTTAGCAAAATCTCAAAATGCCACTTATGCCAACAGCCACTTTTATATGCAATATGTCTGTTTCACGGACTGCTGCAGCCACTATGTAAAACTATGTGCAGTAGGTGTAAATAATGCAAAAATGGGTGAGATCTATAAGTTGCTAATGCAAAAAGCAATAGCGACAACCCCCATGGTGTGTGTGTGTGTGTGTGTGTTTCTGTGTGTGTGCATGCATGCAAGTTTAACTCTGTGCTGTTGACCTTAATTCACCACATTAGCACCAAGTCTCCAGAGGGGCTATGGAGATGTGTTCAAAGTTAGAAACCCCTGGCTAATTGATTTCAAAGAATGGCACATTTATACTTCACTTAGTAAATTACACCAACATGCAAATGTCTGTCTGTCTATCTCTGTGTGTGGTGGTGGTGGTGGTGGTGGTGGGGTGGGGGTGGGGGGGGGGGGGTTCACTGACAATCTGTAAAGTCAGTTTTTTAATGAGATCAATGCTTTCCTTCCTGCATCCCCAGATGGTCATAGTACTAGAAGGTGTGTGTGTATTTTGGTGTGTGTTTTAATGAAAAGGGGAAAGGGCTGCAGGGACCTTGGGCAGATAAATCTTTAATCATGTGCTTGCTCTCATGTTTCATTTAATTGCCCCCCAAATCTAGAAACGGATGACGGCATTGTGCTTTAGAAACGTGTAGTGTGTGTGTGTGTGTGTGTGTGTGTGTGTGTGTGTGTGTGTGTGTGTGTGTGTGTGGATATGCGTGTGTTTTTATGTGTTGTCCATAAATAGTGATAGTGATGTGATTATATTTGTTTTTTATAGTACAAAGATTCCGCACATGTGGGCCCACTTAAATGTGTGTTCTTGTACATATCATAGCAACCCTTACATCCCATTCTACCATGCCCTATATCTTTCATTTTGTGAGTCATGATTATGGTTGATTTGTGATGTAAATTTACACCGTATATTTATTGTATACATTCTGTGTCTGGCAGAAATCTCTCTCCTTTGTCACACGTTGTCAACATGATCTACTGTCCTGTGTGTGTGTGTGCGCTGCAGTTTGTTGCATATTCCTGTTCGGTAAGTGTGTCAGTATTTCAGGGAAAACACCTGTTTTCGTGACCTGCTCTATTTTCTATCCCTTTGTTTGTCTGTTACATTATTTAACCTTATACATAAGCGTACACTGTATACATTACATTTTACATCTTTATAATCTTTCCCAATTCAAAAATGATGCTTGTGTGTGTGTGTGTGTGTGTGTGTGTGTGTGTGTTGTGAGGCTAAATAACCGGCTGTAGTTGTTTTTCTTTACATCCGAGACCAGCGATATGCAGCACTTCCTCGCGAGGTTGTTGTTTTTCTCCTTCTGTCTTCCCATTTTCTTCATTTTAAATCCTTCGCTCATCCCTCTCTCCCTCCGGTGCATGCTTTTTAATCAACAGCAAGAACTGTGCAGAGGAGGTAAAGCTGTTCATGTGTGGAAGCGCGGTGATTGAACTCTTTCTTTTTAGGTAAGCAGAGGGAGTGAGAGACAGAGATGTTTAAATGTGTTTGTGTAGGTTTGACTAAATAAGTACCCCTTGGTGTACGCGTGTCTCCGCTTGTGTGTTTCCTGTTGTTTTCAGCAGCTCCAGCACTACCTAAAAATCAATCTAACATTTGTGCAGTGACAGAAATAGATCCAGTGATTGATTAAACTGATAAAAAGGTTGTTTGCCTCGCTCAATAATGACGTGTACTGTAGGTGTGTGAGAGAGCGTCTCTGTGCGTCTGTCTGCTTCTCCCTGTCCAGCTCGTTCAGTGCTGCGTTGCCCTAAAAACAATTTGTAATATTTTATATATATGAATTCCAACCTAGTTAAGTTTTAATTTTGTGGCACAGATGTTCACGCTCACCACAAGAGAGTCTATAGGGGGAGTTGTACAGGAAGTGGGAGGCTTGCATTTTAAATGGCTCTTGTATTTGACTATTTCAAACAAAATGTATTAAATGGCAGCTGCTTTTGGCAACTTCATCCGTACTGTCTTTGTTTGTAGTGAGCCGGTTTCTTTTTACCACTTTGCATAATTTCAATATGTCTTCTTTATGACAGAAAGGGGAAATTGTTTCTACTGGTACACACGAACATGTTTTTCATGAAGTGAAATTAATAACAAGGACATTCTGTATGTTTAACAGGTTATTTCATAACTGCAGGTTACAAATACCGTTATTGAATATCATGTAAGTTCCTGTCTTCAATTAAAATGCACCCACAATGCATCAGGTTATCAACCCATATAAAAGAGAGCCATTGTCCCTGATGCTATAGCAGTGTTATTATGTTCTATTTTCTAAAAGAAGTCCACTATTGAAAATGCAGGAAAGTTATGTGCATAAAGCTGTGTGTGTGTGTGTGTGTGTGTGTGTGTGTGTGTGTGTGTGTGTGTGTGTGTGTGTGTGTGTGTGTGTGTATGTGTGTGTGTGTGTGTGTGTGTGTGTGTGTGTGTGTGTGTGTGTGTGTCTTTTCATTCTGCACTGCTGCATCCTCCATATATTTGTGTTTCTGTGTGGGTCTGTGGTATACGAGTGTGTATGTGACTGCTTCCTACTGTTAGTGTCACCATGATGAAGAGACTATAGATTGGTGTGACGGTTAATGAGTCTCTCTGTGTGTGTGTGCCTGCATGTGCTTCCGAGGTGTCCCAATGATGAAGAGTTTCCTGCCTTCTCTCTCTGTGTGTGTGTGAGAGAGAGAGAGAGAGAGTATAAGAGACAGCACATTAGAGTGAGTGCGTGTGTGTGTGTGTGTGTGTGTGTGTGTGTGGGTGTGGGTGTCCCAGAGATGGTCATTAGCTTTGAGGGACTGTAGAGCCGGTGACCCCACGGTCAGAAATGGAAGAGCCTGGCCATTCCCTGTTCGCCCTGCACCCCCCACACTTCTGTACTAATTGATTAATGCAACCATTGATGAGGGATTGACACACACACACACACACACACACACACACACACACACACACACACACACACACACACGCACTCTTACAGACAGAAAAACAAACACACACATACACATCATCCTGCTCATCTCCGCGCTCATTCAGGAAGCGTATTGCTTTCGGACAATAAGGTGTGTGCAGTGTATTTGTGTGTTTGATAGATGCGAACACTCGCCTGAGTCTTAAAGATGACAAAACCCAAATTTAACAGTGAAAAAAACGCTGTGTACATAATTACACTCATAGATACATGCAATTTGCTGCACAGTATGCCTCCAAGAAGCTTTTTTTTTTTTTGTGTGCATCCGTGCTGAAATATTTATATTGACTTCACAGTGCGATCAGTAATCAACTTCCTCTGTGAGTGATGGTTGTGTTTTGATGATTGTGAGAACACCGGGTCTTTGCCGTGACAGCTAAATGAACCGAAGTCTCTCTGCACGTAATAACCAGCGAGCGTGCATGCAGGTAACACCGGGAGTTATCCAAAACATTCCAGTGGAGAGCGTACGCTTCGGCGAAAGTCGAGCGCCGCATGGGTGGAGGGTGGAGGGCGGGGGCGATCGAAGAACATAATCAGTTTTCTCCAAATCAGCCCAACTAACCGAGGAAGCATAGAAATGAGAAAATGATTAGATTTTCTTTTTGGCTGCACGGCTACCGAAGATCTCTCCATCTCACTGCTTCCCTCTCATGCCCATGGCCACTGTGGATTTCTTCACCAGTTTGTTTACCTCTTACTTGGCTTTCTTGGATTCTAGTTCTCGTTGTTACACCATCACTTTTTTGTTCATCCTTTTATTGATGTCCACATCTTTTCATTCTTGTTCTAGATTTTTGTCCCTTCTCTCTTCTTAACTTGTAGCTTCACCCTCTCAAATGTGAAGCTTTTCATCTTCTCTGGTTCAATGAAAATATAAAAGCTGCGGGTTGCAGGCTAGTGGTTGCCTTACATGCAAACAGGAGACCTTACTTAGTGCTCTGTGAACTCCTGGTGGAAATTTTGCACAATTTTCAGACATTTTCTACACTATAGACAAGATATATTATTAAAAAAGGGACAAAAAAAAAAAAAAAGGTTTTGCTTGTTCTGTTTGGTTTGTCTATTCTGATATCTGATAATAATGATTTGATTTCCAACATTTCAAGCAAAAGTACTATTTGAAATCTGTGCGTAAATTGAGTGCCAGCTTTACCTGCAGAGTTTAACTGCACCTCAGCTTCATTTATGTCTTGAAAGATTTTCACCCAGAAGTCTTTGCATGTTTCTCCTGTTCGCACCGTGACGTCTAATCTCACAGCGCCACACAGTTTTAACTGCAGACCTCTGGCGACTGGTAGCAACGTGCTCTTCTTCTCCTTATGTTGTTTAATGGCAGCTGGCAGATTTTAGGCCAATTACTGCCACCTTCTGACAGGAGTAACGCATAACAACGAGGTGCCGGTAAAAACAGGGAAGATAAGGAAGAAAAATAGTTGCGCATACTAATCTTTTTTTATTTATTTATTTATTTTATATTATAACGACTATTTGAATATTCGAAAATCATGTCCCATCCCTAGTTCAAACATAATGATCCATGTTTATGCATACATGCAAATTACAGAAGCAGAGCGAGATAGATGGCAGTGTGTAAAACAGAAACTGAATTTGATATTTAAAAATTTATCTAAAATGCAGATTGGAGTTTAAAGTCTCAACTAAATTGCTTTCACACCACCATTTGAAATAAGAAACAGAATTACACCGTCACACATGAAACTTGAGCACACAGGGTGGTGGTGGCGGTGTGGAAGGGAAGAGACCCAGTGTGTGTCTGTATGATGCTGTGCCCCCAGTGTGAGTGCACCTGCTGCTCTGGAAAAAAGGATGATGGTTCCAAGAGGCGGATGAAACCTGTTTCCATGGACAGACTCAGCTGCCCGTGTGCCTCTATGTGTGTCCGTCCAGCCTCGAGACTGTAAGGGGGCAAGAGAGGCGGGCGAGCCACAGATCAATTTCCTTTTTTATTGTGGCGGAGTGGAGACTTGAGATGCATGGCCTCCTGTGACCCAGATTCATTCCTCTTTTCTTCTTCTGCTCCTCCTCATTGGCAGAGTGGCATATCATCAGAGGGAAGGAGAGACCGAACGGGAGAGATGAAAGGGAAAACGGAAAGAGAATGGGTGAAGGAGGAAGGTGAGGGAGAGATTGTAAAATCACGGCTGATAATGAAAAACAGAGGAAGCGGCGAAGAATTGAAGTACAGGGGTTATTGTAAGGACATTTTATGAATTATACCTGACTGCTTATGAAGGCGTCACTAGTGGTGTCCTGCATATAAAGAATGTTTTGGGGAAGAGAGTGACGGTTGCTGTGCACAAACACAGGACTGTTGAGATGAGGAAGTTGAAATAATTCCAAAGAGAGTGACAGCAAAGGGGTGAAAAAAACAACAGAAAGGAAGTTGAGGGGGAGGATGAGGAGGAGGAGGATGAATTGAAGTTTATAGTAAAGTGATAGAGACAGCACTACATCACCCGGGAGAGAGAGTCTTTGACAAACATGTAGTCATTATGTAATGCTAATTATCATTATAAACATCCTCTAGCTGCTTTGCTTCGTCTCCTGCTGTTTCATAGACTAGTTTCCAGGCAAACAGGTTCCAAGTGCCGTGTGCTCTGACTGGCTGCTGCCTTCATAGTCGTTCAATACTATTCTGACCTTCCTTTTGATGTTAAAGTGTCCTCATGGCTGAGAGTATATTTTCAAGGCACATTTTAAAACGCAAATGGACAGTTTGAAACGACTTGTGGTGTGTTGTTGTATGCCTGTATGTACTGCAGCATGTACCCATGAATTATACATGTTGGTTTTGTTGGGGGAAAAAAGCAGCTAAATGTGTTTTTTTTTTTTCCTTTGATAGATGTTAATATTATGGTGGCTTGTGATTAACTTTTTTTTTAAGCAATAAAACTCAGGGATATATACATTGGAGTGGAAATGGCAAAATATTTATTGTTTGTTTGTTGTTTAACTGTTTGTTACTAACTGTACCCTTCTTCATCTGGGCTACTTATGTTTTTTTATGAAGGGACAGCGAGCCTTGCTCAAAACTGGAATCTTAGATTTTTGTCGATAATATTCAGTTTGTCGTAATTGTATCCGTCTGTATAGCAATGGGAAGTGAAACTGGCCATTTCATTACTTGAATATAATGTATTAATGTACATATTACCTAATCAAGGACAGTTTCACTGCTCAAAGGCAATATTAATACAAAACAATTTCATGAATGAGTCTGTGTTCAGTTTTATTCATGGTTAAATGGTCTGCACTGATATCTCCACTTTTACCTTAGTGGCCGTCCAAGCGCTTTAACATTTTTTTTGTGTATTTGAAATAATAATTTGAAATGTCAGTATTTGTCGCCGTATTTGCTCTGCTATCAAGGCATACGGATGTAGGCAGCCTTTTGACATCAGATGGGGTTTGAGCCAGCCACAGCACATTTTGACTGACTTTCCCAAAATCTGACAAAGACAACTGTCGAGTAGAAGTGCGAGCAGAAACGGCACAGATGAGGGTGTCCATTTGCCCTGTCCTTTCCTTCTGCGGCTGCCATCTGTTTCTCTTTCCTTCCCCTTCACAATCTACAATTCAATTTATAATTTACATTCATTGTTAATTCTGCGCTTTATAGGTCTGGCAGTTGTGTGCGGAGCCATATTTACCGACGCAATTTACATAATATTAAAACCATATTCTGTATGTGGGCTTTTGGTCGGGAGCTTTGGCTCGCTTTGCCCTTATTTGGCTCTGTTTGGTCCACTAACACACAGATGGATCATGCCAATGTACGGATCTTGAGTCTGTCCAGTTCAACAGGAACCCACCCCCGCACACCCACTATACCCCCACCTTCTCCATCCAAAAAGAATTCTTGGTAGGTGTGAAGGTTATCGCATCCAAAAGTGACTTTCTGCCACCCCCATGTGAACTGCTACTGTGGGAGCCCATCTGTCACATGGAGAAGAGACGCCATTTAAACACACGGAGGAACATGCACATACACACAGTGTCATGCTGAGGTAGGGGAAATGGCTGATTATCCCCCGTGTGATTGCGAGTGTGTATGCAGTGAAGCAATGCAAGGGCATGGCATGCGGCGGAGACTCCAGCTTTGTCTGGATTGAGAGAAAGTAGCATGGCGACTGTCATCAGATGCACACACACACACACACACACACTGCATATAGAGTATATACAAACAAATGGTAATTTGCACACCTAAGCAGTTTTTTTTTCCCCACAAAGAAAATGGACAGTAAACATGCACACACAAGCAGATTTTATCCGCTGACGGACACACACTCACTAAATCCTGTTCTTTCTTTGTGTGTGTGAATCAGAAAGGTTTATTCCTGCTCGTCGTTGTTGCTGGACAGGTTTCCACAGACCAAATCAATTTTAAAAGTTTATACATCTCTGTGCGTGCTAAATGAGGAAAAAAAATACAGCATGTCAATCGGCTCATCAGCCCAATACATATAGACACACACGCGCATGCAGCTCCTGTCCGCCCCCTCAGCACACACACACACACACACACACACACACACACACACACACACACACACACACACACACACACACACACACACACACACACACTGAGCCAGTAGACCATGTAGCCCATTATTAAAAGCCCAGTGACCTCCATCTAAACGGGCCTAAATCTGAATTATACTGTGATGAGAAAACACTCATCCTTCACGATGTGGTTGTCACCTCATTAAACACAAAAAGATCCCAATCAGCTCCTCTCATCATCTCTGAAGCTTCATGCACCTCGACTTGTGAATATTGTGATGTGAAATGTCATGATACAAAGAGAGAGTATTCAGACGGGACTGATACCTAAAATCTGGGCACTGGCTGATAACCTAAAGAGAAGCAATATTAAGTGTTTGATGTATAAACTGCCAACCTCAAACGACTTCTGCCTTTGCTGTGTAAAGAGCATTCATTATTCACACTACCGTACTTGTCAGGGAAAAGCTCAGAACATTTGGAGCAAGTGACCAATGCTGATGTTTTTTTTCTGCTAGATTCTCCAGCTTTAATCCCACAGTAGCTGGTGTCCAGTCAAAGCAGATGTGTGCGTGTGACCACGAGAGATGTGTGATTGTGCAGGCTGACCCACATATTAAAAACATGGCCACCGACGAGTAAAGGCAAAAATACCGTTACAGCAATGTAATTTAATCTTATTCCCCTATAGAAACACACACCGGTCTCTTTATGTTAACGAGGACGTCTGGCTCTCCACTGAGTCACCCTCTTCCTCCACACCTTCACAGTCCCGCTGTTCATCCTCACCCACGAGCCGTCAGCTATCTGTCTGCCTCTCCTGCGCCTCTCGGCTTGTTATTTCCCACCTTGGCAGCAGGTAGGAACATATTTGGGTTGTGTTGCCACCACATGTGGGTACAGTTCAACCCTGCAGGTCATTAAGTAGTGACAGCGGCCATCATGCTCAGCAGAGGAGGGGCAAAAGTTCACCCCGAAACTTCTACTGCAATGGGCACAACTCAATCTTTTTTATTTTTAAAACTACCACATGGATGACCACAACACAGTATTGTATTTTTATTTTTTTTAAATTTCATAAAATACAGTCCCTATAGTGTGAAATTTATGTCCTTGCAACCCTTTAATGACCCCTTAAAAGAACCGTTCAACATTTAGTAAAATATGCATCCAAATAGCTCCAACACAGGCTCCATCTAAAATGATTTGTTCTTTTTCATATTTCTTGGTTAAACAAACAAGATATGCTGACTAAATAAGACAGTTTTAGAGTAGGACTCTAAAGCCGCTCCCTGCTGTCTTATGCTAATTTGGGCAAAATAACTTTTGGCTTAAAGGAATAGTTCAACATTTTGGAGGCAGGAGAGGAAAATCTAGCCTGGCTTTCTTTACATTTCAAAAGACACTACCTCTAAAGCTTACCAATTAACATATGTATTTAATTTATACACAAACAGAAATATAAAGATGTGTTACGGTGTGTATATGTTTACGGTGTGCTTTAACCATTTTGTGGTGATTTGAGGCATTTCCCCAAAATGTCAAACTAAAATATTCCTACTGTGTACTAACATGTGGTTTACATCACTTTTGTCAGCTCACTTCCAGGAGGACAGCAAATACGATTATTTTTGAAAAAGTGAATCTATTCATTGAAAGCTCCTTCCTCTCAAAACCTTTCCTGAAGGAGGCCGTGTCCTTCTTGCTGAACGTTTACTTTCCAACAAAATGTTAGCTTCTCTTCGATTTTGCTGTCTTTCGATGTCTTTTCTTGGTTCACTTAAACCCCTCTTCCATTCACACACACGCAGGTACACGTAATAAACCCTTTCTTCTGCTCTCAACCTCTAAGGTTCTGCTTATCCCGTCTAACTTTGTCCCTCGTTAAGAAGGGACTCCCGGTCTGCCTGCCCTTCCCATCCCACTGGTGTTATCTCCTCTCCTCTGTCTCTGCCTCTCCCGCTCTCCCTCTTCTTCGTCTGATTTGGTTTTCATTAAGTCTTAATCTACGTTGGGGCTCCAGCGTGTCACACAGTGCTCACTGTGTAGGATCGATGTGTCGCTCGTCTCCTTCCTGGCTGGGCCCTTATCAGCCCAGACAAACCACAAGGCCCCTAATGAAGGCAGCCCTTCTTTCCATGCTAATTCAACAGCCGCTACAGCCTATTGGAATTCGAATCATCGTCTGCTATCCAACTCAATGAGGGCTGGAGAGGAAACAGCGTGTCGGGATGGAGTGTGCCTTCACTCGTATTGGTAACAAGCCATTACTTCAAATGGCTCGAGAAATACGAAATCGTAATCCTGATGTGATGAAATCTAGCGTCAAATGTCAAGATGTACAATGAGGGCATCTTGCAGTTTCTTTCACATGCTGTCAAGACAAAACTCAATTGCTCACAACGAGACAACTTACACCACGTATGTAACGTAACTTTCATGATAGACGTTCTGACTTTAATCCAAACCATGATCTTTTCTTAAACTTAACTGTGTGTGTGACTGCGTTGTCTGTGACCGTTTCACAATGTTAACCACGTGTTCATTATTGTTACCATGACAATGAAGGCTCAGCAAGGCCTGCCGCTGGTAGTGTCCAATGGTCATATATTGTTATGATAAATTAGCTGTTCACAGTGTAACGACGATGCAAATTTAAAGCCTATTTTCTCCGTAGCGCTCTGTCACACAGACGAGCCACCAACATTGTTGGAAAGTTCAAGCCGTGCAGTTTCATAGGATACACGCTGCTTGTCGTGGCACGATTTAACCGAGAGGAAAGGGTGGGAATTTGGACTCAAAAATGATTCCATCGAATTCTAAAGGTTAAGATGAGATGATGCAGTGTAGTATATCTGTTTCATGAACTTTTTCAATTAAAGCAAAGTTACAAAGTGACTCAACAGTGCAGTGTTCAAGGTCTCCGCTCACATCTCATGTGGCCACTTAAAGGACTGGAAATAAATTGAATGAGAGTCAAAAGGCTGCGTGAGTCCTTTTTGCTTTGGACCGATATCAAGTGTGCATCAATCTGTCCGTTACAATTTATATGCACAACACGGCGCGTTTCCTGCCGTGTGCAGCGCTGTGCAGCTCAGCCGCTGACAAACAGCGGAATTTTTCAGAGCAATAATAGCGGGCTTTATGATAAGGATTAATGGACATGTGTTGTGTTAATGATGATTGTTAATCTTCACCCCGCTGCCCCGTCCCCAACACATACACACCCACACTTTTCATTCATCCATCGTGTTTAATCACGGGGTATCAGTCTGTAGAGATTAGGACATGCACACGCACTAATCACAGTGTGTCAGATGGTCTACATGGGGTCTCTCTCCGTCTCTGTCTGTCTCCCTCACTCACTAATCCTGGGGTGTCACTCAAGAGAGTGAGTTCGTGTAGGCTTTGGGTTCAGTCATATTCACAGAGTTGATTGCAGAATGATTGCAGAAACAGTTGAGTTGACGATGACAAAAACAGCGTGATGATAATCATCACGATAATGAGGAAGCTGTCTTTTGTCGGAGGACTCTGACAAATCCGTCAAGTTCTCTTCCTTTTCCTTCTCCTGAGGGATCCAGTGTAGGACTTCTGTCAGAATATTAAAAGTGAAGTTGTTCTGAACATTTAATTGCCCTTTGCACCACTGGTGCACATGGCATCACATCCGCTTCCTGCCCTTTACCTTTTGATGATCCGCTCATCAGGTTAATACATTCTGACCTCTATTATAACGTCTGACGCACCACTCGGCAACTTTTTTTTAATCCTTCAACCCCAGCGTGGGGCTATCTTCATGTTTCTCCTTTGTTTTTACTGCTCTACAGTCTTCTCTTTAGCTGCTCAATTTTAGTACAATACTTGTAAATTTTTGCTTCTTATTCTAGATACCCCTTAAGGGATCAGTAGAAAGGTTACGCTTGCCTGCTTGATCCTTTCTCTATGCAATCCCATGACAC